>NC_137890.1:68011409-68642659 GCF_963455335.1 Martes martes
ATACATTAAATGAGTCTCATTTATTTCAGGATCTTGGGTCTGGACCTACTGTTGACTGTTGAGAAACTGGTCTTCTACTGCCTAATAATAAGGTCCTTCCTACTCAAAATGCATTTAACTTACCCAAGAGCCAAAACATAAAAGATAAATATGTATCTTCAACTTATG
This sequence comes from Martes martes, assembly GCF_963455335.1. Classification (NCBI taxonomy): domain Eukaryota; kingdom Metazoa; phylum Chordata; class Mammalia; order Carnivora; family Mustelidae; genus Martes; species Martes martes. The sequence goes on from NC_137890.1 coordinate 68,011,578, forward strand.
ATGTTATGTTCTGATAAACCCATTGTAAGTTGAAAATATCAAAAGTCAAAAATGCATTTAATACATCTAACATTCTGAACATCATTGCTTGGCCTAGCCCACCTTAAACATTCTCAGAACACTTACATTAGCCTACAACTGGGTAAATCATCTAACATAAAGCCTATTTTATAATGAAGTGTTGTTATCTCCTGTAATTTATTGAATACTATACTGAAAGTAGAGAAAAACAAAATGGTTGTATGGGTACAGAATGGCTGAGTATATCAGTTGTCCACCCTCATGATCCAGTGGCTAACTGGGAGGTGACTTGCTGCCTAGCATCACGAGAGAATATCATACTACATATCAATAATCCAGGAAAAGGTCAAATTCTAAGTATGGTTTTTAATGAGTGTGTATTACTTTTGGACCATTGTAAAGTCAAAAAATCGCTGAGCCATCAGTTAAGTCAGGGACCATCCGTACGCATAAAACAGCCTCCTGCCCTCATGGAGTTCACAGCATAGGAGGGGAAACACACATAAATAACAACAGTACAAAAATAAATAAATAACAATACTTGAGAGTGATAGGTGTATCTCTGTAGAAAGAGATACTGGTTTCATAGAACACTCTACTTTTGGGTAGAGTGTTCTATGAAACCTTTCAAAACCTTTCAAAAGCCAAAATGCATATAACAAAGAGTATCTCCCACTCTCCTAAAGTTGGCAATATGCTACTTCACTTTTACAAAAGACCTATTACTGGTACAGTAATGGCTTTTTTTGTAAAAGTAAAAATCTTCTTCAGATTTCTTTTGGTTAACAAAAACAGGTACTAACATAGGTCTTTCATAAAAGTGAAATGGCAAAACATCAACTTTTGGAAAGCAGGGGATACCTGTATGCTGACAATGCATGAAATATGAAAAGTTCAGGCAAGAAATTAGAAGCCTATGAAACTGATACAAAATAATATTTAAATAAACAGTCAAAAATGTGGATGAGAATTTTAGGATACAGTAGCACATCAGTGATCCAAAATGGGGGGAGGGGGTGAGACAAATTGCTCCCTTTGTCATATAATCTTTTCCCCAAAAGTTTCCATTTAAAGACCTACTGCATCCTTTAAATGTACAAAGAAATTTTAAACCTAACCTTTTTTATTCCAATTGAATAAATTCCAATGAATTTCTCTATACTGTGTTTGGAGAAAGCATAGCGAAGACAGAACCTTGAGATACATTTATTCAACAGCATAGTATTTGCCAAAAACTGACTAGCAATATACAAAATACTTATTTAAAATTAATATGCCTTGATCATAGTCTGGCTATAGAGTAACTGCACTTTGCTCTCTTTTTTTATTCAACTATAATTAACATACAGTGTTACATCAGTATAATGATTCAACAATTCCATACATTTCTCAGGGCTTATCCATACTGCTTTGGTGTCATTCCATGACTAAATGAATCTTTCTGTGGAAAATCTCAGAACTCTTGATGGTGTAACTTCCAATGTTTACAAATGGATTCTTAATTTAACTTGCAATACTCAATAGCAAAAATAAAATAATTCAAGTTAATATGAAAAGACTTACATGCCAATGTAAATTAAAATGCAGGAAATTATCTTTTAATATAAGTAAACGTAATTTTGTTAATATTAAGGACTTCCATGATTCCAAGATGCAACTACATATTTTTAAAATAAATTTAGTTCAAATGCAGAATATACCTTTTGTTTGTGAAATTCCATGTTATCTTTAAAGGGAAAATGATTCTGATTTTCAAACTACAAATGAAAAAACTCTATGAAAGCTATTGTCCCATTCAATCACAAGAGAATCACTTAAAAATTTCCCATTAACAAAAATACTATGATTCATATGCAAGAGAGGAGAGGAACTTTGCCCACAAAATCCCGGGAAAGTATCTTGTATTGTTTTCAATATAATATGCCATTCACATGTAAAAAAAAATAAAATTATCAGAGGAAGTATTTTTTACAAGATACACTGATACAGCACTGTAATTTGGGAAAAAAAATTTTTAATCAAATGCTATAGAATTATACTACCTAAGACAACTATCCAAACCTGAATTCTTTCACTAAGTAAATATCAATCCTCTATTTTATCTTTTCTTAAACTATGTTTATATTAAAATCTTTGATAAAAAGAAACTTTCAAGTTATAAACAAAGAACACATGATATTTACATAGCATTTACTTCAAGGAAAGAAAAACCTTATACAAACATATGTTAGGGTGTTTACAAAAGAAGCACTTGATTAAGCAGTATGCCTATTTTATAACTGAAACAGGCAACCAAATTCCTTATCTAGAGTTAGGACTCTCTTGTACTGCTACATTAAATAATTCTTCCTAAAGTCAAAGTTTGTTGATGATCAGCTTCTTTCACACCTACACTGCAAAATTCTTGACACTATACTATCATTGTAACTTTATAAATTAATTTACTCATCTTCCTGATTCTGTAAATATAAATATTGGGTGCTATATTTTAATGTTTCAAGTTATCAATATCATTATACAAAATATATCCATCTGCAATTGAAATTAATCACTTTATTTCTCTTTACATCGATTCTTCAACAAATTCATAACACACCTGAGTAATGGAAACAGCTCTACCTTGGCAAACAAAAGCAGAAAAACTACAGCCATGACTGTGTAGAAACCCTGTATTTCACTGCATACTTAAACTTCACTCAGCAAAACTTTTAATTCTTTGGGCAAGGCAAGAGAAAAATAACACCTGAAAACCAAGTATTAGTATTCTCATTTTATCTAGAGATACAGAATGTACATGAAAAATAGATAAATATTTTGCCAAAAGTGACTGATTAAGACTGTTTTGTTTTGAAGTTTTATCAGTTCCCCTCCTTTCTTTTCTGTCATAAATGGCACTGTGATAGAGATTTCACTATTTATACCTACTTTTTTAATATTTTAAATTGATTGAAAATTGAAAAAACTCACTTTAGAGATAATACTAGAAGCTTCTAACTTCTAACTAGTCACTAAGCTCCCTAAGTGGATTTTACTGATTTACTTATTAAGTAAATAGAATTGTTTTGATAATTATTTTCTAAATGCCTATGATTTCCAAATATTTTCAGAATCAGCTTGAACATGACATTTTTTTTCATGAGTATATTAGAAAGGTAAAGCCCTAAACCTACAGCTCAAGAAATATTACCCTTCAAGTGATCAATTTGTATTCTAAAATCAATATAATTAACAACTTAATAGTAAATAGCTCCCTTTGTCATATATTCTTTTCCCCAAACGCTTCAAGAACTACTGCATCCTTTAAATATGTACAAAGAAATTTTAAACCTAACCTTTTTTCTTCCAAAATCAATGAGTTACAAGGTCTTATGTGGATTTGGGATATAACATTTCAGTATTACCTTATTTCTGATTACTCCAATTAAGCTTAACAGTAAAGCTAATCTCTAACATAATGTTTGCATACTGAGACTTCACGCCAGATTTTCACTGCACTGTAAGAGAGTTAAATTTCTTTTCTATCTCAAAAGAAGTATTTCACTTCCTTTCTTAACCTAACTGTATATGTATAGAACCCCATCTGTTAAGAACTGATCTGGCATACATCACTACTGCTGCAGAGTCCAAACTGGTTACACATTCAAATCAGTTTCCAGCTTGTGAGAGCTCTATTGCCTCTTACCATGTTAAAATGTACTAAGCATACAAATACTTACTAAAATAACCTAATATTACATCACCTAAGGTTAAAAAATGGTATTGGTTAGGTGAAAACTGGAAAAAAGAACTTTATATGTGTTCTTTCAAATTTACAGAAATACAGTACCTGCTAACATACTAATATATTTTGAGATTTCATCTTGCTTATTTTTTAAAAAGGCAAGTACTGACCTCCTATTTGCAGCTGGTTAAAAGAAACAATATTTCTGTCATTGTTTTGAAAAGAATTTGGTTATATCCAGGTGACATTCCCCCAAACTTACAATGGCTTTTTTGGTGATTTATTTGAAAGGTAGAGTAGAAAGAGGTGTATTCTATTTAAAAAGTAATAATATAACAAACCAAACACATATTCTTTGACTTGACATACTAGCAAAAAAGAAAAAAAAAAAAGCAGCTTTAACTTTTCTGTGAATTTAAGAGGTTCATAAGACCACAGACATTAACCCATGTCTCAGGGCACCACTGCTGTAGTTGCAGCTTTCTTTCAGTTTTCCAATAGATGAAATAAAAATAATTGCTTGGCTGAAAATCAGACTATATAGGTGTTATAAAATCTCCTTGTAAACATATTTTTACATTTCTGTGACTCCACACCAAATACAAGTCAACTGATCCGCTCCTGATTTAAGCCTTGTCTTCCAAAACCCTACCTTAACAGTGTGTCAAAGACTAGATATTGCAGAGGAAACTGCTTTAAAAGCTTTGCTGCAGCAAAACTGCATTTGCAAAACATTAAAAATGAACTACTCTTAATTATTCGCAATTTATGATTCTGCTTTCTTTATTTCTTCTCATTTCTTCCCCTGACATCTTGAACGCTTCTTAGCGTCTCTGTAGATAGCGCAAAACATTAAGTCATACACAGTTCTGCAGTAACTCTTTCTTATCATGAAAGAAACCAAAACCTACGGCTTCATTTAACACCTTGCCTTTAGTCTTTATCCACATGCCACGCTCTCGGAAGGCAACCATAGAAACCAACCTGTATGATTGGGTGCCCTCACATTTTAACACCTTGTGTGCATTTAAAAAAAAAAAAAAAAAAGACTAAGAGGTCAGCATACCCAGGGCAATATTAGAAAGAAAGAAGGCTGCCTAAAAAGAGATGGGGCGGGAAGGGGGGGGGGGGGGGTTTGCAAAACACAGCCACAACATTCTCCATCACAGCCTCTGAATATATTTAAAGGCAGATGCAAAACTGCATCATTTTTCTCATTTGAAAACATCACACCCCAGCTGCTCAAGTTAGAGCTAATGCGCTTCTCACATTTCGGTAGCACGGGGGAATTTAGGCTCCAGGGGCAAGGCTTTCATCCTCGGAGAGCGACACCACAGACAATTAAGAGTGTAGAAGAAAGAACCCCAGAGAAAAGGAGGCCTCCTCTCCCCCTAACTAAACTCTCAAGTCAACCCAAAACCTGCACGGCAAGGAATAATTTCTGCTCATAGTCAAGAGAAGTGATAATAAGCGGTGTTAAGTTGGGCACCGCACTCAGGAGGCAGGAGAGGACCAGAGGAGAGCTGGGAGGTGGCGTGGCTAAGGCTGCGCGCAGGCAGGTCACCCGCTGGGCAATACCCGCCCGACGATCGGGGCTCCCAGGGACGCGCAGCGTGTGCGACCCTGGGGGTGGAGGTGTGTGGGAGCGAGAGGCTGGGGAGGCAAGCTATGGGGGCTGGGAGGCAGATGGAGAGCACGCCTTTTCCCTTACCAGGTTGAGCACCGTCTCCACGATGTCCCTGTTGCTGACCTCTCCGACCTGTATGAGTCCAATCAACACTGCGAATTTCATCCGGATGTTGCGGATCGGCACCGAAGGGTTAATCATCCCCGCGGGCAGCACCACCGAGCCGGAGCCGGACGCCCCCCTCAGCTCTCCCATCCCACTGCCCCCGCTGCCGCCACCGCCGCTGCCCCCGCCGCCTCCGCCTCCGGCCCCGACGGCGATGAGCCCCACGGGCTGAGGCTCGAGCCCCGGGCCCGGGCCCGGCTTCTCGCTCGCCATTTGCCCCCCTCCTGGGGAGAAGGGAAGAGCAGAGGCGCTGCCTCCGCCGGTACCGTTATACCTGCCTCGGCCCCCGCCCCCCGGCCGTCGCCTCGGAGCCCCAGCATCCACCAGCGCCGCGGCGCCGGGCCCGCTCCCGCCTGCGCGTCAGCCCGGCCCGCTCCGGCGCCCTCCCCGGCGGAGGCGGTGGGTTATTCCCAGGCTTATTCCCGGCGGTGGCTGCGCCGCTAACCGCTGCCCGGCGAGCGGCAGTGCCCGCCCAGCAGCTGTACCGCTGCCGCCGCCGCTACCGCTGCCTCCTCTCTCTCCCCCTCCCGGTCCGTCCGGCCCGGCCCGCCCCCCGCGGAGATGCGGCCGCCGCTCCGAAAAGCCCTGGGGAGCAAGCAGCTGGCCACGACGCTGGCCGGTGCTGAAGCTCAGGCTGTGGCCGACGCTACTGACGCTGCTGCTACTGCTGCTACGGGCGCCACTGTTGTTGTGAAGCCCCGACGCCGCCGCTCACTCCGCCATGTTGCCGCCCCCTGCCTGCGGTAGCGGCCACTGCGCCTGCGCAGAGTCTCCGGGGGCGGAGCCCTAGGTGCACCCCCTCTTTTGCCCTGCCCTCCTTCTCTTTCCACCCACCCACCCCGACACCCCTCGTCCCTCCCCCAACCACCCTGAACGGATAGACAGGTGAGCAGGTGCATGGGGACCAATGCCAGACCCTGGGGCAAGCTGGTAGAGGCGGGGCAGGTAGTGGCTTCCTTGTACTTTTTCCCTAGAGGGTGGATTCTCCCTGTGGGGAAGGACACAGTGAGTGTGTGTCTTGCCTTCGCTGCCTCCTCCTCCTCCCTTCAATATCCTTTTGCTAAGAGGAGGTTCATCATCTTCGTCTTCATCATTGCATCCAGCAGCTACCACTGCCAGTGCCACGTGCCTTGTAAGGTAGGGGAGTGGCAGACGACCTCTTTCTGCCCCTCTTCGTCCTTCCTCGCAGTACTGCCCGCCTAGCGCCACCCCCAACCCCCAATTTCCCAAATAAAAAGTGGCTGGCAAAGCAGAAACAAACGCACCATGGTGAAAGATCTTGCATTGTCGGGGAAGGATACAGATGGAGTGTAATGGGTCTTTTTCTACAGCTATGAAAGAGGCTGACACCTGCACACACAGGCACGACTTAAAATAGAACTTGTCAAACAGTGATCCGCTCTGGATGGAGCTCTGAACAACAAACAGCTCTTGAACTCACCTACCAGCCTAAAAAGGCTGCACTGAGTGACACTATATGGGTAGTTTGGTGGGAGCTACATATCCCATATTTCCAGAAATCTCTTGAGATCTTCAGGTAGGATGCCAACTAATGATGCCTCCCTTTTCCTTAGTCATGTACAGTTCAGAGGTTTTTGAAATTATCTAAAAATATAGGTAATCCTCATCACCAGCCTTAATGTGCAAAACAAAGTAGATTACTATAACTGTATAAATATTAAACAAAAATATTTTTGCTTAAGAAAATTAAACTGTATACAGTAATCTTGCTGCTAGTCCTGAATTAAAACTAAACAGGCATAACTGCTGTTTTCTCCTTTGAAATGAAGGATTAATTTTCTTTAATATTTCATGAAGTATGCCCTTTTCAATAAAGATATATTACAAGCCACCAAAAATAGTTGGTATCTGGAGGTATATTCAAGTCATTCTAATTGTCATCTCAAATAAAGAGAGTCAATATACAAATCTATCATAACCCAGTTTGTTATTACTCATATTTAACTGGGCCAACTAGTCAAGTTAACTCTCAGGATATTGGAACATGGTAAAATTCTAAGGTACTATAGGTTATGTATAACAAAACTCCTCAAAACCAGCACTTACTATTAGTTTTTAGTTGTTTTAAACTTGCGATGAATTGGTTGAATTAGCAAATTGAATTGAATTATTAACAAAAAAAATCCTTTTGAAAGAAGTGGTAATTGGTATGTCCATTTGTATTAAATAACAATTGAATTATAAAATGCTTAAATGATTGAAACTATGAAAAACTGGCAAAACCAATAACTTTTAATAGTGTGACTTAGATATGCTATAATTTAAAAATCCTGCAACATATATAACTGCCTATAGAGCCTTTTATTTATAGTGTTATCTACTTTTGTGAGCGTTATTTTCATTTGTAAATCAAAAATGATATAACTTCAGTATGTAAATCCAGACTGAAAGATCATCACACTAGCTTTTTTTTCACCCTGCTGTGTATAAAAAAATATGGCAGCAGGTTCTACCTCTTGCTATTCTTAGACTTCTTGCATGAGTGCTTTGAGAGACAGTGACAACCTGAACTTTCTATTTCCTTTCCGAATGAATAGCTTAACATCATTTTAATATTTTCACTTTAATTGTCTCTGTTTTGTTTCTTAAGCAGTATGTGTGTGCACTTTGGTTTTGTTTTACTTATTCATTTTGTATTTGTTCATTTTCCTTTAGTGGAGACAGGGAGTGGGTTAAAAGGATATCACCTTTTCAAAGTAGGAAGACCCTACTTCTGTTGCATACTTAATTCAATATCAGAAATAATTAAAAGAGCTTACCAATTAAAAAATGCTCTCCAGCACGCTGTCAGCTCCTTGAAGGGAGTTTGGTAGTGTGGAAAGTGCACAAGCGTTGGAATCATTCTCACAACTTAATACCTGCACAGTCTACTCAATTTATCAAGCTAGTCTCCTAGCTCCTAGATACCCCATAGGGAAGTGAGAATTCAATGAATTACTTGAACTCAGCAGCCAGCACATAGTAAATGTGTCCTTGTACCTTTCGTATACAGGCACAATATGTGTTGAATGACCTATAAACACATGTAAAACCTATTATAACCACATACAAGTCTTTATAATTGCACAGTTATATGTTTTCAATACTATCCCCAAAAGCATAAAGTTTAGAAAAGACAGCAGGTATGTTTCTTTTTAGCCTATAAAGCCTGTTTCCCTGTAAATGTACAAATAGCTTAGTGTTTACATTAACAATATTCTTGAAATAAAAGACAGTTACATAATAATAGAACCTACCTAAATGTTCATTTTTTTTAACTCTCCAGATTAAAACCATTGTGTGTGGTGAATATTAATTTTGGTACATTTTTACTTGAATAGATGCATACCCCTATTTTCAAAGGGCAGTTTTTCAAAGATAAGAAGCCCATGCATCTGAGTTCTAAGAAGCAATATTTTTTTAATTTTAATTCCAGTACAGTTAACATACAGTGTTAGATTAGTTTCAGGGGGTAAAATATAGTGATTTGGTATTGCAAATAACATATCAAGAAGCAATATTGCATAGTGGTTGAGAATACATGCTCGGTATAGTAGAACCTGAGTTTGGATTCCAGTTCCTGAGCCACTTACCTGTGTAATCTTGGACAAATGACTTATCTTCAAAGCCATAGTTTATCCAACCCAAAGTAGAGATTCATAGGATTAAAGGATGAAAGGAACTAATACATTTAAGGTACTAATGTAGTAACAAGGTTCAGTAAATAATGTTTTCATTCATTGGCTGTGGGAAAACACAATGTTGTGGTTTTCTTTGTGTCTTCAGCCGCTAACATGGCTAGCTTATAATTTCCATTGAATAAAGGTGTTTAAAAAAATGAATGAATGAAAACAGCAATTCTCCAGGCTAAATATCTCCAATCCCTTGACCTGTTCTTTAAAGAACAGGTTTCTAGCTATCCTCTAAACTTCATCTGAAAAGGTGTTCAGGTAAATAGGTTTGGACCAGTACAATATAGAAGGTAACTCTTACCCAAAGCTCAACCTTTAGAAATATAACTCCTGTTAATGTAACCCCAAATCGATTGTTTAGTTTGGCTCTAGGTTTTATAGCAATGTGACACTAATGATTCATTTAATGCACCAATGATTCCTGTTCGGCATATTGTAGATTCCCAAATAATTTCAGTTCCATTCCCCTCATTTTAAAATTCTTATCAAATGAAACACCAAGATTTTTGTTTCATTGTTATTGTTTTGTTTTGTTGTAGACATGCTGCTGCTAAGCAGCAACACTCACATATAGATTTTGAGATATAAAGTACAAAATCGTATGTACATATTTAAATTTAATTTAATTCTATTTCTATCTTATTCCATTTTTCTGTTTAATTTTCCATTTAAATTTAATTTGCTGGGAATTTCTTAATCCTATTTTTATCATGCAAAAAGTTTGTCTTATTATTATATAATCTGCAAACTTTAGCACAATCCTTATATATCTTAATCCAAATATTTGATGAAACAGGATACAAACAGCTATTTTGTCATAGAAACATTCTGATTGAAATCAATTTACATTTTTCAAACTATAGACCTCAACCCATTAATGAGTCATGAAATAGATTTAGCAGGTTGCAACCAGCAGTTTAGTGAAACAGAATGGAAAATATCAAAGTGCATCTATTAATTATATACACATAGATATTATATACACATAGATACACATAGATACGCATAGATATGTACATGTGTGCTCACTAGGTAATCATGTAAAATGAATCTTTGACTGTAAGTCATAACCAAAAGTTTGAAGATCACTGATTTAAGTTGTTTATAAGCACCTGTTTTGTATAATCCTTCAACTATTAAATAGTTACCACCTTAGGCTAACAGCTAGCTCATGTTACTGTAACTTGTGCAGAAGAGTATCATAAGGGAACTTGACAACTGGCTAGCTGAAATTCAGATTCACTGTCTCTGTGTGTGGGAGAAATTAAAATAAAAACTATAAAGAGATAGGAATTATTATCAGTTTTTCCAATAACTACATCATAAACAAGAAAATGTGTTTAATGTGATGACACGACTTACTGCTTCCTTTTCTAATGAACGGACCATTCTGTAATCTCACTTGCAGATAATATTCAGCTACCTGCTGTGGTTTTTCAAGAATTTATCTCCTCTTTCTCCCCTTTGGCACTTTAATGCTCCAGCACTTCTCCAAGACTTCTTCAAGACCACGGAGAGTTGTTCAACATGATCTAGTTTTCAGATTCTGTCAGGACCAATGTATATAATTTGCCCTGCCTTGGGAACTTGAAATCATGTAGACTAGCTAAGTGCCTTTTTACAGTTTCTTCACCAAATTTTAATTTCAACTTTCCTCCAACTACTTAGTTCTACTTTTTTCACCTGACTAGTTTTTGTCCTGAGCAGAAAACACACACACAAAATAGAAATTCAATATTTGTTAACAAATTTGACCTGGATTTGGAACGGCTAAAATGTTGATGCTTACCAGCCAACAAATATTTGACGGCCTACTGTGTACAGGAAAATAGACTAGCTGAAATAAATTGTTTTCCATGTAATTAGCAAGTCAAAACATTAAAAGTATCAAATGAGTGGTACAGAAATAATAGGTACTATTGAATTTCAAAAGCATGCAAACATCATACTGCATACATATACCCTCAAATACCCACATAAACATACGTACAAATGCACACACACATACATGTTCACTGTCAGATTAGTCATACCTCTGTCCCTTCTTCCTTGGCAATATGCCCAGGATATGTCTCATTCTTTTTATCCTCAATGAGATCCTACTCACTTCCTATGCTCTCCTTATCTCCACATTCACTCTTCTTCAGTCCATCCTGTACATGGTAATTTTCCTAAAGCTCCACTTTGGTGGACAGAGTGGTGTGGTCAGAAATTTTAATTTATTAATCACAATAACGTCTATGTACGTATGTGTCATCTGCTCAAAAAATCACCCATAATTCTCTTTACCAAATAAATGAAGCCCAGAGTCCTTATCTTACTTAGTACCAAAGGCCCTTCATACCTAAACTTACTTTCTAGTTTACCTCATTCTGTTCTGGACAGGAAACTTACAACAATAGCTCTCAACATTTTTAAGTATGTACAACTCTTTGTATCATGAAAAAAAATTGTGGACTCCTGGACTCTTCCCGGAGAGATTTATTATTTGAATATCCATTGAGAAAAATATGGTATTAAAAAGCTATGTTTAATTCAATAATGCTATTTAAATAATTTCTGCTTTTTAAAAATCATAATAATTATATATATTTGAGTACACACACACACACACACACACACACACACACATACACTGTGTTATGGGTTGAATTGTGTCCTCCTCCCTCCTACAAAATATGTTCAAGTCCTACTCTGGGATCTGGGTATGTGACCTTGTTTGGAAGTAAGGCCTTTGTAGATCCTATCTAATTTAAATGAGGTTATACTGGGATTCGGTAGGCCCTTAACCAAATATGACTGGTATTCTTATAAAAAAAGGGAAATAGATACACAGCCAAACAGGCATACAGAAGGGTGATGATGTGAAGACAGACACAGGAAAGAAGGCCATGAAAAGACAGAGGCAGAGATTGAAGTTATGCTACGCCTAGGAAATAGGAGGGCAGCTGGCAACCGCCAGAAGCTAGGAAGAGACAAAGAAGGACTTTTTTTTTTTTTTTTTAATTGAAGTGTACTTGACATACTATGTTATATCTGTTTCAGGTATACAACATAGCAATTTGAAAATTTTATACATTACTCTGCTACCATAGTAAGTGTAGTCACCATCTTTCACCATACAACATTATTACAATATTGTGACTATATTTCCTATGCTGTACTTTTCATCTCTGTGACTTACTTATTTTATAACTCTAAGTTTGAACCTCTTAATCCCCTTCTCCTATTTCACCCATTTCCCCATCTACCTCCCCTCTGGCAACCACAGTTTGTTTTCTGTATTTAAGTGTGCTGGTTTTGTTTGTTTGTTCCTTTGTTATTATCAAATGATATTTGATAATGTTATTATCAAATGATAATTTGTTTTTCTCAGATATGGAAAACAGTATGGAGATTCCTTAAAAAATTAAAAATGGAAATACCATATGATCTAGTAGTTCTGCTACTGGGAATTTACTCAAAGAAAACAAAAACACATTCAAAAAGATATATGCACCCCTGTGTTTATTGTGGAATTATTTACAAAGCCAGGATATGGAAGCAATACAAGCATCCATCAATAGATGAATGGATAAAGAAAGTATGATATCTGTCTGTCTGTCTATCTAATAGAATATTACTCTACCCTAAAAAATAAAGAAATCTTGCTATTTGTGACAACATGGATGGACCTAAAGGGTATTATGCTAAGTGAAGTAAGTCAGACAAAGAGAGGCAATATTCTTTTCTAGAGCCTTCAGGAAAAGCATGACCATGTTGATACCTTGATTTTGGACTTCTAGATTCCAGAACTGTGAAAGAATAAATTTCTGTTATTTTCAGCCACCTCGTCTATGGTAACAAAAGTTACAGCAGCCCTGTGAAACTAATATACATACATGCAACATAAATGTGTTTGGTATTTGTCCATAAACAATACCTGATGTATATAAGTATTCATGGATCACTTTCATTAACTCTGAGGTCCACAGGTTGGGAAACAATGCTTTAGCCAAACTGAATCACTCTGTTTCCAATTAATAAATTGTGCTTTCCTATTTTGGTGCCTTACTCATGTTCTTCCTTCTATCTATAGCCCTGTCCTCCTCTCCCCTCTTATTGAAATTCCTTCCAGCTTAAATGCCACCTTCATGAATACATTTCAAAATACCACCTAGGTGAAAGTGACCTGAAATTGGTACCCATTTCCAGCCTTTAAAAAGAAAAAAAAAAAAGATTCTGGCTTTTTTACTGTTGTTTTCAAGTAGCCTAGGCTGACAAATTTGCATTTAATAAATTAATAGTTTCTGTCTTCTCTGTGTCATTTTCCAAAGATACGAAATTCACATGACAATATATATAGCTACCTATACTCCCTTCACTGAAAAAAAATTTTAAAGAATACATGTAATTATTTTCATACTAATAAACATTGAACGTACATTAAAGATGGAGTTTATGGTTGATTGTTGTCAACCATATAGCTGTCATAGACTGTTCATCTCCTATCCTATGTACTTCTACATGTACTATTTCTATTCCTTACTACAGTCCTGCAAGTAAGGTCTTATTGTTCCCATTTTTCAAATGAGGAAGCTAGTATGAAAAGAGATTGTCAGTTGTGCAAGGTCATACTTCAAGTGACAAAACTGGGATTTGATCCCCCAGGGTATAGCTGGCCAAGGCTTCAGGTGTGTTCACTAACCCACGTGGCTTATATTGGGACCTGGACTGAGGCAAGTATTTCCTTTCTACCAAATTTACCAAATGAAAGATAATGAGATTGGGGGAGTTTATTTTAAAAAAACAAAGTCATCACATTTTTGCATGTTTTGGTGAAGGCTACCCACCGAGAGGTGATCTCCAGAGTCAATCTGGTTTTATATCTCTATGTCTATGAAGGTTAAAAAAAACAACAACAACAACAAAAACTCCATTAGCCTTTCTGTTTCTTGGGAATCACTTTAATTCTAGACAAAAATTGCTTAGGGTAAATAAATTATTTTTAATTGCATTCATTAAGATTAACCTAAACTTAATTTCATAGTCCCATTAATATATCACTCCTTATTATGCTTTTCTGGCAAAGGATTTGTTATGTGTCTCAGTCTCAATCTCCTAGTCTCTATTGAAAGTATTATCATATGTCTATATAATTATAATGAAAAACATATACTCTGGGTAGAAGCAGGAAAAGAATGTTATGAGTAAATGTCCAAGAGTCCTTTAGAATAGTTATCTCATTAATAGAATCTCTTCAAAGTAAGAGATTTTTAGGAAACTTTAGCTCAACAGGAGTTGGGGTATAGAATCAATTTCAGACCCCAGTACTAGTGCATGAAACTTTGGATTACAGCCTTTCTGTATTGGTACCAGCAGCTATGGAGTAACCAGTGGAAGAATGGCTTGAAACAACTACCTCAATGGTCAATTAGCAGGTAGTACATTGAGACAATCTCAGATTTATGTTTGATTTCCTGGGACTATCATTTATCTCCTTTCACTTCTTGAGAGTTTAATCTTACAGAATTTGAGATATACATTGTATATAGCCTCTTTGTTGTTGATGTGAAAACAATTATTAAATCACATAATCATAAGGTTAAAGGATATATTAAGTGATCCAGAAGCTTAATCACATTTAGCATTTGAGTATCTGTTAAGTGTGCATGAATGTATATATTAAACTTTCTCCTTGCTAATCTATGCTTATGAGAAGTAGATGGAATGCCATATGTTGGCCACAGCTTTATCACTAGTGTCTTTGTTTAATAAAAACAGACTCAGCCTGATTTATTTAGCAGCAGCAAGAAGATATAATAGCAGGTTTCAGGGCTAGTCACATTCAGCAAGCACATTAGGGTCATGGCCACATGATTTGCCCTCATAATTCATATCGCTCTATTTTTCTTTCGTAAGCACAACAGAAGGCTCACATGGTTACCTTGTATATTACAGCATTTCTCCCAAACATTGTTTATTGTTTCACCATTCCCACCCTAATCCCAAATAATCCTTTGCAGTATGGGATAGTGGCTAAAGGAATGGTTTTGAAATCAGATAGATTGGGTTCAAATCCAGACAAATTGCTTTTGAACCCATTTCTGCACCTGTAAAATCAGTCACATATGTATTGCCTGGAAGATTTAAAGAGATAAAACATGTAAACCATTTAAAGCAATGTCTGTAATAAGTACTCAACAGATGATGGAAGTTGTGCTTCTCTATTAACACAAAAAGACGACAGTAGCATTTTGTGAGTGTTCAGATTATATAATTCAGTACACTAATATCCACTTGTATCTCTTTATTCATTGATCTGACTTCCCTTTCTTCAGAGAGGGGATAGGACAACATTATCTTCTTTAGTTTTTTTTTTAATTTTTTAAAATTTTATTTATTTATTTGACAGTCAGAGATCACAAGTAGGCAGAGAGGCAGGCAGAGAGCAAGGGGGAGGCAGGCTCCCCGCTGAGCAGAGAGCCCGATGTGGGGCTTGATCCCAGGACTCTGGGATCATGACCTGAGCTGAAGGCAGAGGCTTAAACTACTGAGCCACCCAGGAACCCCTTTAGTTTTTTTTTTTTAAATAGATAATATATATATGCATACACACAGAGAAAGATATATATAATATATATACTATATTTGTTTATTTTGTAAGGCTCTTAAGAATTTTGTGTCTCAAACTTGAGTCTTTTATCTCTGCTAAAAACATTAAGCCAAATTAGCTATGTATTTTTTCTTTGTTTTTCACTTTTTTTTCACTCCACACTAGAGGGGACATATTACAAAATAGGATTTTTTTCTCTGAGCCCTTATAAAAGTAAAAAAGTCAAAAGAATAAGCAAATAATAATAGCAGAATAATCATTTAAAATTTACTAATCCATAGAAAACAGTTGACTAAAAAGTTGACCAAAAGTTGACCAAAGGGGCACCTGGGTGGCTCAGTGGGTTAAGTCTCTGCCTTCGGCTCAGGTCATGATCTCAGGGTCCTGAGATCGAGTCCCGCATCTGGCTCTCTGCTCAGCGGGGAGCCTGCTTCCCCCACACCTCCCTGCTGCTCTGCCTACTTCTGATCTCTCTCTGTCAAAAAACAAAACAAAACAAACAAAAAAAAAAGTTGACCAAAATGCACCTGAGGTTTTAAACTACACTTTTGTTCTGTTGTTTCAATATCTGATTTTCTCTAACTTTCATTTTCATTGAACTTTTGTGTTATTGATTTTTTTGTAAATAAAGTTTAGTACTTTAAGTTCCAGCCAAGACAGAGTTTCTTCCTTACTTTTATTTTTTTAAGGGACAGTGGAACTTCATGGGGTTAATTTTTACAAATTATTTCTCAGGTGTGTGTGTTTAATTTTAACATTGGCAGGAACCCACACCACTACTGGCATTATGCATATGCCATAAACTACTTCTTTTTAAATTTTTTTTATTTTTTATTTTTTTAAAAAATTTTATTTATTCATGAGAGACAGAGAGAGAGAGAGGCAGAGAAAGAAGCAGGCTCCCCACTGAGCAGGGAGCCTGTTGGGGCTCGATCCCAGGACCCCAAGATCATGACCTGAGCCAAAGGCAGACGCCTAACCATTTGAACCACCCAGGCATCCCATATGCTGTAAACTTAGCTATTACTAAGGTTATCCATATAGCTTCCAGGTATTAAAATGTAAATTGACTGGATATTTCTATAATTCTACTTTCTTTTTCCTATCTATTAGTCCCTTGGAATTGTCCTAACTCAGAATATTTATAAAACTCAAAATGCATTTTATTGTCTCAATACCTCCACTAATGCCTAAACTGAAAATGTGTTACATTGAATCAGTGTAAAACATATATTAGCTTTTCTCAAGTAAACAATACTGTTAATTATTTTGAAAGCTTACTAGGGAGACATGGTTTCAGTACTCTGGAATTGTAAAATGTAATCTATTTGACGTTTAAATAAGGGAAATGCCAAAAGAAATATAATCACCTATAAAACAGAACACAGTAAGAGCAGAGATGTAGTGGAAGTTAGAACACCACAACTATAAGCGTAAAATAGTGAATATAATTGAAACATCAATCCTTTGAGCTTTTTGGCCATCTACTACTCAATAAGCATTAACAGAAAATGAAATGCCATATAGACTAATAATTGAATAAGAACTTAATTCTCCAATATTATTACATAAACAAGTAGCAACTCTGTAATTTCATTACAAATTCACTTAAAAGCATTCTAAAGAGTCTCAAATAATGAAACAATGAAATAGGACGACTTCAAGGAGACATTATATATTTCTAGCAGTACATATTTCTCATTAAATAAATGAAAAATAGTCTATATTTAAAAGATTGTATATCTAGGGCGCCTGGGTGGCTCATTGGGTTAATGCCTCTGCCTTCGGCTCAGGTCATGGTCTCAGGGTCCTAGGATTGAGCTCCACACTGGGCTCTCTGCTCAGCGGGGAGCCTGCTTCCCCCTCTCTCTGCCTGTCTCTCTGCCTGCTTGTGATCTCTCTCTCTCCCTCTGTCAAATAAATAAATAAAATATTTTTAAAAATAATAAAAAAATAAAAGATTGTATAATCTATTAAATAATATAACTCAAATGGTCTGCTTGATAAATACAGAAAACTTAAAAAAGAAATTCTACTTAAAAGAACCAAAACTTTAGGAGAAATACATTGAATTTGTGTATTTAATAGTCTTCAATCCCTAGAAACATAATATGATTAATTATTTTTTTAAGGTCTAAAAGAAAAGAAACATCTTCTTCCTTACTACACATATCTATTGTGTTCTCCAAGCCATGGACAGCGCCAAGGCACCAGAAATATAGTAATGAATAAGACAAAGTCCCTGTCCTCATGGTGCTTACATTCTAATAAAGGACACAGATAATAAATTAGCAAAATTTATGTTAATATGCTATTTTAACATAAGATGATATTTTAATATGGTAATTATTTTCATATTTAAAAATATGGTGGTGTAGTCATTTATTATGCGTTTTTTTGTTTTTGTTTTTTGTTTTTGACCGAGACCGAGAGAGAGGGAGCATAAGCAGGCAGATGGGCAGGCAGAGGGAGAGGGAGAAGCAGGAAGCCCTTTGCTGGACTGGTTCCCAGGACATTTGGATCATGACCTGAGCCAAAGGCAGATGCTTAACAGGCTGAGCCACCCATGCGTTCTCTTATGTGTTTTTTCCTCATTGGATTGGCAGCTACTTGAAGGCAGGGACTTCATCTTTTCTTTAAAATCTTCAGCAGTGTACTGTGATTATTGGCTGATACATGATAAGTACTCAATAAATGTTTAGATAGAGGAAAGGAGGAAAGAAAAGGCAGAAATTTAATAATTCAATAAATTCAACAACCCAATACAATAATTGCTTATCTCAACAGTTAAAGAAAGAAGATCAAAGACTTTAAATCAGAATAAAATCATTCCTCTATATGGCTGTTAAATTCCTTAAGATATGAGTTTTGAGGATGGTTAAATTCCTTAAAATTAGCATTCACATTATTGAATATTCAGTATTTAGTATTAAGCAAACTATTTGGGCTCTTCAAGTCTCAGTTTTCTTACTAATAAAATGGGAATGAATAACTCTTGTTCTACAATAACACTGTTGTAAGAACAAATGAGATAAATCATGATCATGCTTTGAAAAGGAGAGTATTACAGAGAAAACAATAGCATTCATTCTGGCAGCAATCTGGAATGAATACTACTCTTTCAGTTCTGGTAATGCAGGAAGTAGTGAGTCATGACTGTGGACTCAGAGCAGGAAACTGATTTTAATAAAGTATCTGACAAACTGTGGGGAGGGTTAAAAGGAGGATAGAGAGGCTCAATGCCCAGAGCTAGTAGTCAGGAATCAAAGGATTAGGAATCAAAACTGGTGAGACAAGCCACAGTTGGGGCAACTTGAAAAGTAGAGTCAAAGCAACCACAAATCTTCAAGAACACATCAAGAAGGCAGTGCAAAATTGGGCAAACAGTCAAGAGTCTGAAAACATGAAACCAAATTTGAGATACTCAAAATGCCTTAAAGCAACTCTTATGCCTCAGTTTCAATGCATTTACACATTTCCTTTGGAGGAAAGTCCCTCAGGAACCAATATTCAGGAGTACATGGCTGAGGTAGGGAATATTGGTGGAGCCAAACAGCCAGTTTCTCTGCAGATAATTTTGCCAATAAATATCTTTAACCAACTAGAAGACTCTTTCCTATAATCCATTTTCTAATTGAACAGTAAGGTAAAGCTTTGTCAAATTTCTAAATAAATTTCCTTTGGGATTTGCATCATGTTTTCACGATACTACAAAATATTTTGAAAGGAAAACAACCCTATAAATTAATGATTCATGCAGTCATTACTAGATGCTCAATATGTACGGTTTCATTTCAAATTGAACTTGCTGATTCTGCTCATTTTCCATGTCCCAAGTTTACTAACTTATTGGCAAAAGGTAGTTGATAGATAAATTACACTGTAACACTGTGCTTGTGAATGCTAGGCAAAACTCTTGTCCCCTTGTGTATAAGGACAAATTACTGACATCAGGTATCTCTATCTCTGCATTCAATAGTGACCAACCACTGTGACTAGTTAGATGTTTGACATGATCACCAATGAACTTCAGGCCAGACCCACTGAGGATTGGTTCTCATCATGTTGGAGAAATGGCATGCCAGGAAGGGGTCAGGCTCAGTATCAAGTTTTTTCTGCAAATATTGTGCACTTGTTCTCCCCAAAACTTTGTGCCCCTTAGTTTGTGGGAGATTTTCTAGGCTGTTGGGTTAATGAAACTTTGGTTTATACACCTGTGTGTTTACTGAATTCTGGCCATTACATTATGTACTCCTGGTAACTGCGTTTTTGAGTACTAATTTCCCAGGTCCAGTATCACTCTTAGATACCAATTAACTATAAATTGATATAATAACCATGATATATCAACATAGATGTGAATCCACCCATTACAAATATGTTGGGTGTTGGTGGTCTCAAAAATGTTTTTATATTGTTGTTGGTATATAAACAAATAAATGGCCATGTGCAAAATTGTCCAAAACCCAGATTACTTAGCTTTTAATGACGAATATGTACTAATTTAAATATACCTATTTATATATTAATGGCTTTTTTCCAAATTGACCAACTTTTTCGGAACAATTATGTCTTAAAAATTGCATGAATTTGCAGTTATTCGTGGGGTTGGCATTAACACCTCTTGATAATTTATGTAGATTACTAATATACCTTAACTTTCTAGAGTTTTTGGTGGGTTTTTTTTTACTCTCATTTAAAAATGCATATAATGTTAAATAATATAGTTCATCAACAGTTCACTAATTGCTTTATTCTTCAGAGCACGCAGGGAAAATATACCAATGAAAATTCATGAAAATTTATAATACACAGGAACCTTATGCCTATGTTTGGAAAGATAATATTTCTTTAAAATTTTGTGCTTTCTTTTTTTTTCCTTTTGCAATGCAATTGCAAATTTACAATTGCAAATCGAATTTTAATTAATAAATTTTTATGTTTTTCTTATATTTTGCTAATATCAAGAAATGGTGATCCATCGTGCTGTATTTTAAGTTAACATGTATGAGACAAGAAATATTTAAGGTCATTAATTTTCCATATTTTATTGGTATCTGTAACTAAGAAGAAATTTAACTATCTTTTTATTGCATCAACTTGACACATAACAAATATAATAGCACAAACAACAAAAAATTTTTATGGAATCTTTCCCTGTGCTTATGCTCTTAACTATCATGTCATACTCACTCATATAAACCTTGCAAGTAATTTGAATTTAGACCCTTAGCCTTTATTCATCTGTGTCATGGCTTTCAGTGTTATCCAGCAGATTACTATCCCTGGTGCTGAAATTGCTCGGTGCAGTCCTTGTGGTTGAACAATGTAACAGCTTTCTTGTAGTCATACCCTTTAATTGAAATTTTGAAGGATAAATGTTAATATCTTAACAGAATATTAATTTTCATACATTAACATCTTGATCAATGATTATGAAATTAATATTTAATATTCTACTTATTCCTACTATATTATTGGAAATTTTTTCTATAAGATAATTAACAATTCAAAAAAATTTTAGTACACAGGCATTGACGTCTATAAATGGTCCAGAAGAAACATGAGGTCTATAAATGTTCCAAAACGTATTACTACCCACCAAAAAGCTGACCTTGATAGTGATAACTAGCAGTTGACTTAATGTGTCAGAATTAAAGGATTTGTTTTAAAAATAAATACCTACAATCAAATTCTCTAAGTGTGTAATAGTCCTCTTGATTATAGGTAGTTACCACTTGTTCAATGCTTATAATGACTTAGAAGTATGATAAAAATGTGCTTCCCCTAAGACAATTGTTTTGTTGATTCGGAGTAAGGGTCAGGAGATAGCTATGCCTTTATATATTTCCAAAAATAGAAGTATAAAAAGTGTTAGTGTAATTCCTCCTTAGATAGGTAAACCCAGAGTAAGTATAAGTCATTGACAAAGCAAGAATAGAACATTATAGATCTAGTGAAACCCTGTCTTGGTCAGACAGTGTCATCAGTATTTATATGGTCACATGGGGACTTTGGGAGACAAGGGGCTCTATTCTGGGATATGCAGCAGTTACTCCTGCTTGATATGGACACCCAATTTTGCATTCTTGACTAATAAAATCATAAATATAATCTAATCTCTGTGTGTATTCTCTTTTTGTGAATTTATACCTTACTTAAAAATTACTGTGTTGGGAGAGAAATAAAATATAAGTTGAATGTGAATGACATTAAACCAGTTGTTAGTTTTATCCAATAAAATCTTAGCTTAGGTGTTTTGTTTTGTTTTGTTTTGTTTTCTCCATGACTAAACTAGTTGATAACAGGAGTATTCTTTTTTAACTTTAAACCTCAAGCACGATTTTCCAGGTCACTCTTTCAAATAGAATAGTACCTGTATTTTACAACTGAATAAATTAACTTCTTTAACTGTTTTAACAAGACATGAGGTGCTTTGCTAAAAAAAAACTCCTTTTCCAAAGCCTGCTTTTCCTCCTATATTGCATGTCTCTGTGATTGGTACCACCAACCCCTCCAGCCTACTTCTGTTCTCTGTGAGTCAGGTCCTGATGATACTACTTCCCAAGTATTTTTTAGACCTATTGTTCCTCTTCATCACCACTGAGTAAGTTCGTTCAGATCCTTATGGTATCTTCCCTAGTTTATTGCATCAATTAGAGAATCAACGTCCTTCATTCAGGTCTCATTTCTCCTAATCTGTTTTTCACATTGACATCACAAAGATATTTTTAAATAAATTAGAACTAGTTTTATATAAAACAAATACACACATAAACACAAACTTTAGATCCTCAGTGATGTTCCCAATTACATGTACTAGGAGGCACTTCATGATCTGGCTTTGACCTTTCAACTCTAAACATATCTTGTATCACTATTTCCCTTGCGCATTATAATTCCAGTTATTTCAGAACATGTAATATTCATGGAGCTCTCTCTGGGGTTTAGCCACTGCATAAAATACTTCATATATATTATGTCATTTAATCTCAACAACTTTATTAGGTAGGTCTTATTATTATCCATATTTTATAGTTAAGAAAAGAGAGGTTAAATACTTGCCAAAGTTCTACATCTAAGAAGTGTAGCAGCTGAGGTTTGACTCTACACAGCCTGCCTCTAGAGTCTACAGTGACTTTTTTGTGCCAAAGTACTTGCAGTTCCCTAAACTTGACATTTATCATAAGGCTTTATGTCTTTCACGTGCTCCTCCCATCGTCTGGAAAGCCTTTCACAACCGTATCTACCTGTATGGCTAATGCTTGACTCCAAGACTTGACTCCAGCTGTCCCATTTTCTTAGAAGTGTCTCTGTCTCCTTCAGCAGAGTTAAGGTCTTGGCACCTGTGGCACCTTGCAAAGCCCAGGGAGGTCACTGGGTGTGGTGGATAGGATGCAACTCTGATGTGAGACAAGCCTGATTTGGATTTATGGATCTGTTGCATATTGGTTTTGTGACTTGGAGAGAGTCACTTAACACTCTGGATTTTTTTTTTTTAATTAATAATATTTTTTTCAGGAAGTTGTTATAAGATTTAAATGAGTAAGTTTTATGAGTCACATCAACCACAATAACCAGGACATAACAAAAATGCATTCGTCCCTCACCTCCCTCCTTCCACTGCAGCGCTTGGAACCTGGATGGTAATTGTTCTTCTCACTTGCCTGCAAGCTGCTTCTCCTTTCATCTGTGGCTCTGCAGTGCCTGGTAGGCACTTGTGAAATGTGTGAAATGGATGAATGAACAACTGAATGTTCAGTACTTCATGGCATGATTAAATGAAACCTTTTTGCATTTTATGGCCTGCAAATTGGTATAATTAAGAAGTAACAACTGGCAAAGAAAAGAAACTCCAGATATGCATTGTGTTTTCTTCACCTAGTATTTAAAAATTTTTCCTCCTTATTAAAAAATTAAAACTGAGCAGTCTTTTTGAACATGACTCAGATTTTATATAAATAAAACAAGTGATCACAGACCAGTGTAACATTAAAAAATTATGTGATTAAAAAAAATCAGTTCATAAACTTATAGCCTTGAGATAAATATATATATATATTTATAGACATATTTAATGTATATTTGTATATACATATAATGTATATATACAAAGTATGTTTATAGATATATATAAAGTATATATATATATTTTTAAAGATTTTATTTATTTGTTTGACAGACAGAGATCACAAGTAGGCAGACAGGCAGGCAGAGAGAGAGAGAGGAGGAAGCAGGCTCCCTGCCGAGCAGAGAGCCTGATGCGAGACTCGGTCCCAGGACCCTGAGATCATGATCTGAGCCGAAGGCAGAGTCTTAACCCACTGAGCCACCCAGGCACCCTATAATGTATATTTTTATATATACAATCTTCAGGTAAGTTGAAGCTGCCACAATTCTGAGGACATTCATTATTTCATTTTTTGAAATATTTGGTATTGCCTGATATATTGGTTATATGTATTTATGATGAGAAGAGACATGCCAGAGACAGCTCCCCAGAATTTTGAATTATGAGATATGAAAGTAGTGGGAGAAGGCAACCAAGGTGGTGTGTTTGAGAACACTGTGTGTTACAACTTCTGTCAACTGCCACCCTCCTTTTTTCGTACTTGTTTATTACACATTCCAAACCCTGTGTATTTGTGGGCTCTTGGACTCAAACAAATATTAGAAGATGCCATAGATGAAAAACCATAGAAAATGTGAACAAGTTAGAGATCTACAAAATTAGAGGTCATTATAGCTAGGGTCCAGACTGGCTTAATTGTTTTTCGCAGAAATTAAACCATAGAGAATCATGTGACAGGTTGAAAGTGATCATGATTTCTAGAAATACCTTTATGTAAACTACCTATGTAAATACATTAAAATATGAATTATTTGGAAAATGAATAACAGGTCCTCTGAAGAGCCAAACAGTAAGTATACAGTAAGAGCACAGGTTTAGGAGCAAAATTCTTAGGAAGCTCCCAATCATGGTTTCTTCAGTAAGATTCTTCTGTTTTCTGAAACTATCCATTACGTTCCCATTAAGTGAAAAAGAAACAAACTTCGGTCTTGAGAACATACTGTTAAACATGTAACATATCAACCAAAGCTGTATCTTATAATTAATATGACTGGCTTAATTAAGCATCTATTAAAAGTGAAAAAAAGTCCCTGGGAAGAATCTCACAGAACAGAGAACTCTCACACCGAGATTCCCATTACCTTTTTGGAGTAAGTATTATTCTGGACTGAAGGTAAAACTAGGAAGTTGAGAACACATAATTATTTACTTCCTGGTTTGCAAGTTCATTTGTGTGCACTTGCTCTCTCTCTCTCTCTCTCTCTATCAATCAATAAATAAAATATTTAAAAAAAATTTTTTTTAAAGAAAGAATGGGGGTGGGAAAAGAAGCAGAATAGGATCACATGCAAAGATTATTATCATTCCTGAGGATGCCGCTGAGATCAGAGTTTGTATATTTGCAGTTAGCATCGGTTTCTTGGCTTTTGGATGTTCCCCAGCAGTATCCAACAGCTTGAGTATAAGAGGGGAAACATTGACAATGTATCGATGCAGGATTAAGACTCCTCCAGACATTCCACATCAGATGATAAAGAAAGCTAAAGATATTAGCTTAAGCATGGTTGTATCAGGTATTACATCACATATCATGAGATTTATTCAAATAAGGAAGTAAAGACAGGGACAGTTGATAAATTTGGAAAATAGGAAAAAGATCATTCTCATTCTCAGCTCAGAGAGGAAGTTAAATAGAAGTAAGGAATAAGATATTTTCAAGGATCAAAATAAGAATCAGAGAGTAAGGATACTAAAGCTTATGAATTTTGAGATAGAGCAGTTGGGGTGATAGAAATTTCTAGGATACAGGTGGTAGGAGGCTGAATTCAAGAAGTACAGGTTGTTAAAGCCTAGGGAATCAAGAACATATGAGGTTAAGATGTTAGATGAATTAATCACATGGGCATTGAAGGGAAGGCAAATAAAACAATGATGGGGATTTGGGAAGAGAGGAAGTCCTGGAAATTAATGTGGTGGTGGTTGTTCGACTATGACTACAGCTGGATGGAAAGATCCTCAAGGAAGGTCTTCACACAAACCTGAGAAGCAATGACTTGAAATGATTTGGAATAGGCAATGTTGAACTAAAAGCATGTAAGCCCGTTTTTAAATTCTGTGATAACCTAGCTTTTGGAAAAATGGTCAGCCTCCACTTGAGTACCTATCAAGGGAAGCACTGTGTCCATAGAGGAAATTGATTTTTAATTAAAATAACAAAATGGAGCAACTGTCTTGCAAAGAGGTTTTCAGATGTCACAGTGGAAAGGTTTGGGAAAGAAGTTTGATTCAGAAGTAAGGCACAGAGAGGTGTGGGGATAAAAACTGCAAAGGATAAGTAGCTGGCAGTTTCAAAAAAAAAAAGAAAAAAAAACAAAACAGAACAAAATGATTTTGTAGTTGCCAATTGTCTACCCTGATGCTTCTTAAGGAGATGTAACTGAAGACCTCCAAAGAAGTAATTAAAGAGCCCCCAAAGAAACCCTATGTATAGGATTTCTATCCATAGGATACAAAGGAAGTTCTTTTCCAAGAACCCTTCCTGCACGAATTATTTGACTTAAAGACAGAAGACTGAATGTAAATAACAGCAAAGTTCTCTTGGATATTATTGTAAAGAATAAAATAATGCCACTTTGTATATAAAGTGGAATCATTTCTACGAAGAGTACTGACCCAATGTCAGTTTTGTGGCTAGTTTTAAAATTCAGATATACCTTTCCATATCCCTTTATTGTGCCTTTTTCAGCGAAAGTAAAGTGCTGCCTTCAGGGAGCACACCTCCCAAGAGATCACTAAAATCAATGAGAAATCCAATGTCTATTTGTCAGTAAAGACATGTGAAGTCTGATGGGTCTTTTGGGATTAGGCCACTAGTTAAAGATTCTAAAACAAAATTAAGTGGAGCATAGATGCCAAAAATCTCAAGAGATCCTTGAAGAATGAAATGTGGGAGATGGAGACAAATTTCAAGAACTGTTGCTGTTGTAGACCTGACCTTCCAGAAGAAGATGGGGATGAAATAGCACACACACACGCTCAAAAGACAGGAGAAAATGTTAGTCCCTATTGGCAAAAAGAATATGGGAAAATGTTAAAGAAAGACCTTTAAACATGTGCAAATGAATAAAAATGGATGCAATTGGAAAAGAAATATCCTTTTGGTACTTTTAAAAATCACTCTTTAATAGCTAATGCCATGATTGTGAAACCCTTTGATGAGGACTAATTTTAAAATGATTATTCAAAAAGGTAAATCTTTCTTTAATAATGCAAATTAGGAGAAATATTGATCCTTTTAAAAATGCCGTAGGAAATGTTTGGATCAACTTATGAATAGGTATTCACAATCTGACATGGGTGTTTCTAGGCCCCCATCATCCTAATGATCTCCACCTCCCAACCTGCTATGGCTGCAAGGCATGTGTACTCTTGGTGTCTCCTCTCAGAATCCAGTATGCCTTAGAGTCCTCTTTTTCTCATTCATAGGTAATAAACTATAGCCCTCTTTTGTTAGAATCATTAAAGAAGAAATATTACTTACTTAAAGTAAAAGACCAACTTAAAGGTAATCCTTTTGTCACAGTAAATGGGCTCACCCTAGCAACTCTAAAGTATTAAGAAATTTAACACAGTTTAAAAGTGGGTAACACAGTTTGAGTCCAGACTTAACTAGGCAATTTACAAACTGTGCAGTCAGGGTGTTACAGAGTCTTGGTCACATCTTTCTGCAGGCAGCAAGGATTGTACCACATATGGTTCTTTCAGATGTTCTGTTTTCCTGTTACTGTAGAGGGGATTCTTGAACCACAATCATGGCATGCCTGTTTTTTTGTTCATATTCATGCCCAGCACTAAATAAGATAAAATCTTCAACAAAGAGTTGCTAGAAAGAATCCCGTCTGTCATCACTGAAGTTGTCACCAAAGCAACTCGGCTGTGAAAATAAAGGACAGTAGGATCTTTGAGTTTTTGCTTCAGGATTCCCTAAAGTGAGAAAACTAGATAGAGAAAAAAAAATCCACAAAGATGTGGTCACTTACCACATGAGTCTGTATTTCCCAATGTGCAAATCAAATTAGAGTAAATTCAAAGGGGGTGTGTGTGTGTGTGTGTGTGTGTGGTTTTTTTGTTTTGTTTTGTTTTTATTATTATTATTATTATTATTTTGCAAATGTTTATTGCAACCTCTCTTGTGTCCTGCCTCCTTCCTTTATTCACTCAATAAATATTTATTGGAGGCATACTTGTTCTAGGCACTAGGTGTCTAGTGGTGCATAGGACAGAGGAGTTCTGTGCTTTCATGGACCTAACAGTCTATGGGAGCAGACAATGAGCAAATAAATATATCAGACAGTGATAGGTGCAATGAAGAAAGAGAAACATAGTGACAGGCTAAATGGTTATGGGTGAGTTGACATTCCTTTAGATTGGAGTATCTCTCTGAGGAGAGCCTATGCAAATAAGGAATAGCAATAAGAAGAACTGTTGTAACGGCATACCAGGCAGAGGGAACAGTTAGTGCAAGATCTAAAATAAGAGTCAGTCTGGTTTGTTCAAAGAACTAAAGGAAGACCAATGACTAGAGTACTGACTAGTTTACTAACCTACCAGTTGTCTCAAGTATCATGCATATACCAAATACTACAGAATAGTCTCAATCATGTAAAAAAAATATTAATTTTATTTCAATGAGCATTATTTAGGTTGTGCAAAGTATTGGGGATGTAAAGATGTATAAAAAATGATCTAGGATTTTATGTAACAGGAGAATGATTAGGAATGAAAATATCTGATAAATGCTTTGTCAAACGTGTATAAAGTATGTTGGGAGCAATTACATGGAATTCTGCCTTATATGGGTTAGTAAAAGCAAGCATTTGAGTTGGGCCCTGAAGAATAAACAAGAGTTTACTGTTGCAAGAAAATAAATGCTGTAGATTTCTTTACTGAGTACCTGACCCATATACCAATGGCCTCCTGGTTATCTTCATCTGGATACCTCACTTCATCCAGATTTAAGATGCTACCAGAAAGAAATTTCCTTGCCCCAAACATGCCCCACCCTATCTTTTGCATTTTAGTGAACAGTTGCTCTGAAAATGGTAATCAGCTCGACTCCCTCCTCTCCTCAGTTTCTGCAACTGCTTTGTAACCAAATATTGCCAATTCTATACCTAGAACATCAACCTTTCTCTTCTTCACTATACCTATCCTTTGTAATTTTTCATATGGATTCATTTTTTTGCCCCAGAATGCATCTCACACCTCCAAGCCAAATTTCAGTTCAAGATTCCCTATAACACTATATATGACTGCCTTTGACCAAAAAGTACATAAAGGCTTAAGATATAGGGCATGAAAATTCTTCCATTCATCTTCCAAGGCCTATTTCTGCCAACCCTCTTCTTGGTTCTCTGTCTCCCAGAAAGAAGAAATAAAATGAAATCTCAAGAAACAAATTCATTCTTTAGATCATGGTTTCCTACTGAGCAGAATTACTACAGTGTTAGGAAACTCTACCCTTAAAACTAGGAATTCAGCCTTGTTTACCTTCTTGTATATTCTTTCTCTCTCATCTCTCTCTAGGATGTAGACTGGATGGGACCCGTGTCTCTGGGCTGCCAGACTCGGATTTCTTTCTTTTTCCATTTCTGATTCCTTCTACATTTGTCTCAGGCTGATAAATGAGACCAACTTAATAAATTAAACTGAAACTTACCTTAGCTACATAGCCAATATCTCCCCTTCTTTCCCTTTCTTCCTCAAGTCAGCCCCTTGGAAAGTTATGTCTTTGTGTATGGGAGTGGAATAGGAGTAGAAAGCTCAGCATAGGCCGCTGCATATAAACTGTAATCGCCAATCTGAACTTTTAATAAAAACTCTCCTTGATGTATCAGGCGTTTGTTCAGCCATTTATGAAGTGCTATTTTGGCCTTCATTTTGCTATGGTTCTTTCTGTGTATCATGCTTTCTCTGACCTCAAGGGGTAAGGGGGCAGGGAGGGAGCAGGGTGATGATGGATAAAGACAATTTGCAAAATTCCTATTACCTTATGGGAGGGATCAGCATGTTGAGCAGGGAGTGATTTATTGGGCATCTAGGTCTGAATTTCTGCCTTCCTGGACCAGAACAATAAATCTGTTATGATATCAACAAGCTCCTCTCAGCTCCTCAAAATAAATAAATAAATAAATAAATAAATAAAAAATTAAAAAAACCACAAGGCATGATGTAAGCTGCTAAGGGAAATAATTTGGTCCATTCTGCTGAAGTGCTTGGGGCTCTGTAATACACTTACAAATAAAGACATCAAGGGGCGCCTGGGTGGCTCAGTGGGTTAAGCCTCTGCCTTTGGCTCAGGTCTTGATCTCAGGGTCCTGGGATCGAGCCCCACATAGCATTGGGCTCTCTGCTTAGCAGGGAGCCTGCTTCCCCTTTTCTCTCTGCCTGCCTCTCTGCCTAGTTGTGATTTTTCTCCTGTCAAATAAATAAATAAAATCTTTAAAAAAAAGATATCAAAAGAAGCAAGTGGACTATTAGCTTCTTAGATGAGAAACCTATTCTGTGAGAATATCCCCCAAGTTGTAGAAATTTTAGCATTCCTGCCCCTGCTCCCCACCCCCACCAAATGCTATTGCTACCCTGCAGTCATTGCGACAACACAAACAACTACACATTTCCATTTCCATATACCTTCTGTGGCGGGGGGGCGGGTAATACCTCCCAGCATTAAGAACTACCTAAAGGAGGAAAGCAGTCATGAATCTGCTTTAGAGTTTCAGGCTTTATTTGGAAACAGCATGTTAGATGAGAAATGGATATCAGGATATGATATCAAACAAATTATCAAATTAAAAAAAAATAGGGCTGGAAACACAGAAGAAAGCAGAGTCCACCTAATCAATTTTAGGAAGATCGAAAGTCGATGAAAGACAGTAAGGATGATTTATAGGGCCAAAAAACAAGAAAGTTAAGATGAACTCATTACTAACACTAAAGAGAAATGAAGCATCTTAAGTATCCTAGGGTTTTTCCTCTTCAATCTGACCCAGATTCATAGGTGAACCCTGCTTCCTTTAGCACTCTAGTTTCCCCCCAGAGGATTCCCAAGTATTTTGCAAATAGTCTGTATCTATATAAACAAGGGTTTAATCTTCCACCTCTTAAATCTGAAGGAGATAGATGAGAATAAAGCAATCCATCTAGATTTGTGGCTTATCACTAAGGTAGAGATTGTTAACCCTCTAGAAACACATGAAGGTAGGAATAAAAGTCATTTAGGTCAATTAGAATTTCAAGACTTTCTTATGTTAACTACTCACAGCTCCTTTTTTGTTGAAGTATAATTGACATGCAATATCCTATTTGCTTCAGATGTGCATCATAGTGATTCAGTATTTTTACACATTATGAAATGATCCCAAGTCTAGCCACTATCGTCACCATACAAAGTTATTATATTATTGACTATATTCCCTCTTCTGTATATTATATCCTCATGACATTTATTTTATAACTGAAAGTTTGTATCTCTTAATCCCCTTCATCTATGTCACCTGCCCCTATCTGGTAATCAGCAGTTTGTTTCCTGCACCTATTAGTCTGTTTCTGTTTTGCTCATTTTGTTTTTTAGATTCCACACATAAGTGAAATCAGACAGCATTTATCTTTCTCTGTCTGACTTCTTTCACTTAACATAATACCCTCTAGATCCATCCATATGGTCACAAATGGCAAGATTTCATTTTTATGGCTAAGTAACTTTCCATTATATATAGATCCCATATCTTCTTTATCCATTCATCTATCAATGGATACTTAGGTTTCTTCCATATTTTGGCTATTGTAAACAATGCTACAATGAACATAGGGGTGCATATGTCTTTTTGAATTGGTATTTCATTTTCTTCAGATAAATATCCAGAAGTGGAATTGCTGGATCATATGGTAGTTCTATTTTTAATTTTTTTTGAGGAACTTTCACACTATTTTCCATAGTGGTTACACTAATTTGCATTCCCACCAAATCAAAAAATTCCTGGAAGAAAACACTGGCAGTTGGTTCTTTAATATTGATCTTAGCAATGGTTTTTGGGCAAGTTTTCTCAGGCAAGGACGAAAAAAAGCTAAAATAAACAAATGGAATTACCTCAAACTAAAAAAATTTTGTGTAGTGAGGGAAACCATCAACCAAACGTAATGGCAAACTGTTGAATGGGAGAAGATACTTGCAAATCATACAGTTTCTCCGAGATGGTTGCATTCTTGTGCTTCCAAGTCCCCTCATATGGCCCCCTTCCACCTGCACTTGCCTTTCTTTCCCTCTCACTGTCTGTCCAAACCCATCCTCCAAGGTTTAGCTCTGAGGCCACTTTCTACCAAAGCCATTTCCAAACTCCCATGGTTCTTTGCTTTTTTCTAAATCACAGATCTCGAAGTGTTTTGCTTCATTTTATAGTTTTTGTATATAGGTCTTATTTTCCTGACAGGGATTGGAAATTTCTTGAAAGTAAGCACTAATGTGTTATTCACTGTAGTTGCTACGATGCTTGTGGTCATCTGCTACTTCAGATGAAAACTTTCACTGGTATGCCACCAACTCTTCAATAACACATAAAAATTATTTTACTGTATAACTAAGGATGCATATGGTTACAGCAATGTCTGCTGCAATGAAACAGAGTTGAGTGCTTGGGACCCTACAGTAAAGGGCAAGGTATCATTTGCAACAAATGAGAAGAGGCTTGACGTTATGAAAACTGCATCAAAGAAAGATCATTTGAATAACTGAAAGAAGAAATGATCATTTAAAACAAAAATGGGCTGCAATTGCTTTTTCCATCTAGAGCTGTTGGCAAAATTCATTTCAGGAGTAGATGGATATTGTAGTTTTAAAAGTACTTTGATGGGCAAGGGTGGGAAAACAAGGAAGCTGGACTGCTCTGTCATGAAGACAGATCTGCAATCTTCCAGGAGGCAGAAGTGAACTGGGAGGCAGGGACGAGGAGAAGAGGATGTGATCTGGGGAAGAGGAGATGTGGGGCTGCAGGAAACAGGGCTGGATGGACTTTGCGCATCGGGAAACAAACAAGGCTGGAACCTGGAGTGTGACCAGGAGAGAACCCCTATGAAAGTGTTTACATGTATTTTTCCCCTTGGTTTGTGGGAACAGTCACAATTAGTACCTAATTTTGAGAATTTTCTCCCCTGTTATTATGTAAATTATACAAAACCTTCCAAAAAGTGTGCTGCACACAACAGCTTGCTTTTAGCGGGATTTGGGGAATAAAGAGTAAAGCTGGTTCTCCATAAGGGACAAATTACATGAAAAAAAGAAAGTAATCATAGGGGCTGTTCTGGTTATGTGGCTGTTGGCTCTCTGCCCCATTCCTAACTCCTTTGAATCGCAGGGGATCGAAACACGGCAAACGATATTTCCCAGATTCTCGCCTGAGAGCTTATACGAAAGTCCTGCCCATGACCCACGCGAGGCATTGGGTGGGAGATTGGACGAGGAGTGGAAGGGGGAAGAAGTCCTTTTTTTCCTGCTTGTGGCAGCACTTGTGGACAGAAGCAGCAGCAAACAGGCAAATTTAGGGTCCTGGGTTCCTGCCCAGGCAGTGCTTTCAGCAACAGAGCACGTGCGGGCTCTTGCTTCAGCCGCAGAGCAACGACGGGCATCTCCCGGCCTCGGGGCTCCCGCGGTTTTAGTGGGAAGGCAGGCGCCGGGCTCTCTGCTGGGTGGGAGCCGCACAGCGTTGAGAGCCACGGCGGCCGCAGCAGCTCCCAGAAGCCTCAGCGCCACAGGGGCGTGGTTTCTGTGGGACGCGAGATCCCCCTTTATTCTTGCATCCAGGGATGAACACCTCTTTCCGTATTTGCTTCGTTAGCTCTCCTGTCAGTTTTGTGACCGACTCCTTGTGTGAAGTTCCCTCCGCTTGAGAAGCTGTGGTGAATTTTACGTGTCCACGGAGTTCCGTGGTGCCCAATATTTGGTCCAGTGTTATTCTGGGTGTGTCTGTGAGGGTGTTTTTGGCCCAGATTAACATTGGATGCGTAGACTGAGGAAAGCAGATTGCTCTCCCTTGTGGATGGCTCTTATCTAATCAGTTAAAGGCGCGGATCCAACGAAAACGCTAACCGGCCTGAGAGTAGGTGGGCCTCCTCCTGCCGGACTGTCCTGAGTCGGGACATTCGGCTTTTCCTGCTTTCGGACTCCCAGCTGGAATGCTGGCTCTTCCTGGGTCTTGAGTCTGCTCGCTTTCGGGTTGGAATTCCCCATCAGCTCTCCTGGTACCCCAGCTTGCGGACTACAGATCTTGGGACTCCTTGGCTTCCAAAATCGTGAGTGCTCATATATACTAAATAATAAATGTATAATATTTTTGTGTAATCATAAAATCATGATTTTGGTACTGGGAGATGTGGTGCTGCTGTAAACAGATAGCTAAAGATGTACAAGAGGGCTTGCACGTGGGGAGTGGGTAGAGAGGCTGGAGGAGTTTTGAGGCGCACGTTAAAAAATGCTGACGTTTTGCCATGAACAGTTGGTAGAAATATGAACATTGTCATTCTGAACGCTGTGATGACTATTTTTCCCAGTTTTACTGAGATATAGTTATCTTAATAGTTTTAGGTGCACTGAAGTTATTGTTTGTACGCCTATTAGTTTAGTGTTAGTTTTAAGTGTACAAATAAGGATTTGATAATGTACATATTGTGACATGGTTGCCACAATAACTTTAGTCAACATTCAAGTCACATAGTTACAATTTTTTCCCTTGTGATAAGAAGTTTTAAGACCTACTCTCTTAATATCTTTCAAATATACAATACAGTATTGTTAACTATAGTCACCATGCTATCTATACATTACATCCCTAGGATTAATTTATCTTAAAATGGGAAGTTTGTACCTTTTGATCCTCTTCACCCATTTTTACACCCTCCCACCCCCACAAGCCCCAACTCTGGCACCTACTAATGTGTTTTCTATATCTCCGAGTTCAGTTTTTTTAGATTCCACATATAAATGAGGTCATGCAGTATTTGTCTTTGTCTGACTTATTTCATTCAGCATCGTGCCCTCAAGTTCCATCCATGTTGTCACAAGTGTCAAGATTTCTTTCTAATTTATGGTGGAGCAATATTCCTTTGTGTGTGTGTGTGTGTGTGTGTGTGTGTGTATATATATATATATATATAAAACATTTTCTTTATCCATTTGCCCATTGTTGGACATTTAGGTGTTTCCATGTCTTAGGTATTGTAAATAATGCTGTAATGAATATGGGTGTATGAATATCTTTTTGAGATAATGATTTCATTTCCTTCAGATATATGCCCAGAAATGGAATTGCTGGGTCATATGGTAATTCTTTTCTTTTTCTTTCTTTCTTTCTTTTTTTTCGAGGAAGCTCTATACTGTTTTCCATAGCACCTCCCCCAATTTACATTCTCACAAAGAGTGCACAAGGAATTCCTTTTCTCCACATCCTTGCCAACACTTGTTTTTTTATTCTTTTGATGACTACCATCCTATGGTATAAGGTGATAATGACTGTACACTCTCATAGATACTATGAGACATTATATTTTGGGATTGCAGTATAATTTGTGGGATATGTTTAATGTCTTCAAGTGTGTTGTTTAAAATAGCTGGTTTTCAAAGTATCCCCTCAAGCACAAAAAATATTGAGAGCCATAGCTTTACATAGTGGACATTTAAGAAATATTTGATTTAGTGCTCTTTCAACTTTGGATTATCTAAGTGGTTGGTGATTACCAGCAAAGCATCAATGTATCTTTTGTGTTATTTAAAGAATGTTTCAATATATGCCTTGGTACAACTGACATTTATAGTGCACAATAATAATCAATTATGTCACTGTGAAAATAAAAAGAAATATAAAATGTTATTAATTACAGTATATCATGGCATCAGAGTGAGTAGTTAAAATGTCTATCTTAAAAGTGAAACTAATGGTCAAAAGGAACATTTGAATTTCACTTAAAATACTGCAGGTTTTTGTTTTTATTGAATGAGCTAAATTGAGCATTATAAACTAATAGAAATTATTTAAAGAAAATTGAAGTTTAAAGCAGAAATAAAAACACCAACTAACTGACAATTATAGTTTTTAGAGTCTGTGAACGAATGGTTACAATATAGCAGAAGACTTCTGGGAAACTGGAGGAAAAGAAATGTAAAAATGCTTTATATAAGCTATTAAAATGGCTGGCTACATAATCCGTCATATTTAGAAAATGTGATTTTATTTGTGGACCCTCTAATAGCAATGATAAATAACTCACACTGTTTTTTCCTGTTGGTAATAATTTTTGGTGTATCACTTTTTTTCTTACAGATTTTTATTGCAATATAATTCACATACTGTAAAATTGACCCATCCAAAGTGGTACAATTCAGTGGCTTTTGGTATAGTAACAAGGTTGTGCCCCCACCATCACTACATTTTTATCAGCCCCAAAAGAAACCTGTATTCATTAGAAGTCACTTTCTATTCTTCTGGCTACTGGCCACCATTAATCTACTTTCTGTAACTGTGGTTTTGCCTATTCTGGACACTTCATATGAATAAAATTATATAATATATGACCTTTTGTATCTGGCTTTTTTTTCACTTAGCATGTTATAGCATATATCAAGATTTTTTTCCTTTCTATGGTCGTGTTGTTTTTTTATTACTGATATTACTCAAGTATCTCAGCAGCTAGAGTAATTATAAAGTTTATTGATGGTTTCCTAGTTGAATGCCTCATACCGTAGCCCTCAGTTTTCCTTATGTATAGATGCTGGACGCCCACTTAATGTTACTTGAAGATTGCTAAGAAATCTTAGTAATTTGTCTTCCCAACCTTATCATGCTACACTTCTTCCTACTGCTATACTTCTTTAAGTCTCATCAGTAAAAGTTCATTTCATTGTCTTAACAAGTGCTGTGTTTGAAAATACAAATATCCTTTAGATACATACTGAACTGTAATTATCAGTTGACTTGCTAAGTTTCATCATGGATAGTGAGCTAATAGCACTGCTTAGAAATTGGGATTTTTAATAGAGGAAGGAATGAGATAAGAATAATTTTGAAGATGTTTTTTGGAAGCAAAGTTGGTCTGGTATCTCTGAGCACCAGATGAAAAGGAATTTGTTTTTTTAATTCACCCAACAATCATTTATTGAATCCCAGCTCAACAGTGTTGCATGTTATTCTTGGAACTGCCGACAGAAAGTTGTATCCTATCATTAAGAATCTCACAGTCTTACACAGGAGACAGACACATAATCAAGTCTAATGCAGGGTATTGAGTGCTGGGATAAATGTATCTAGGAAGGGCTATGAAAGCACAGTGCAAGTTAAATGAGATTGAAGTGGAAACATTAAGGAAGTCTTCCTGGAAGAAGAGATATGAGAACGGTTTTTAAACCGAGTGTGTGTTAGCTAGATAAAGGATGGGGGATAAGGCATTCTAAGCAAAGGCAACAGCACCGTGAGAAAGCCAAAACAATAAAATCACAAGCTGTTTTCACAAATGTCAAGTAGACCAGTATGGCCAAAGAGAAGGGAAGAAAAAGCTTAGAAATGTGGTAGTAATAATACCTGCAAAAAACCGAGTTGCCTATTATGTGCTGGGCACTGCCGTAAGTACTTCATATGTCTCAACTCACTCAATTCTCCCAATAATCTTCTAGCTCTATTCTCATGGAGGAAACTGAGGCATTGGAAGGTTAAGTAACTTGTCTACATTCTCACCTCTAGCAAGAGAAGTATGATGCCAGAGTATTAAACTCTCTCCATCAGATCATGATGGGTCTTGTGTGGTAGGCTGAGGGATTTGACCTTTATCCTGAAAGTCATGGGAGCCTGAAGGGCTTTAAGCAGGAAAATGACCTCCCATGAACAGATTGACAGTTTTAAAAAATCACTCTTGTGCTTGGGAAAGAGAAAGGGTTTGTGTAATCTAGAGGCTGAGAGAGCAATAATCAGGCAAAAAAAAAAAAAAAAAAAAAAAAAAGACAAGGGCCTGAAATTGGCAATGCAATGGAGGAGAAGAAGAGAGCCCAAGATATATGTAGGAAGGAAAACCAAACTCTCAGAAGATGAAGACAGAAGGGACAGAGTCTAGAATGCCTGAAATGCTAAGTCACTGGTTGAACGATTATGCTTTCAACTAGGAGAAAACAGAGGGACTAGGGATCTTAATTCAGGTTGAATATGAAGTGAGTAGGCAATGTTCAGGTAGAAATGTCAAATACAGAACAGAATTTGCGGGTCCAGAGCCCAGCAGTGATGTCTGAGCTGAAAACAAGGAGTCAGAGGTACTGGGTCATAAGTGGTCACTGAAGGAAAGCAGAGACTTAAACATGGCCAGTCGATGAGGACATATGTGGCTGGAAGAGCACAGAACAAAGAATCAGGCTCTGAACAGTGATGGCAGCATCGCTGAGGCATCATTGGAAGATCCTGCATGCAAGAGATGAAAAATGGTCAGAGAAGGAGGTGGACAAGTAGATAGGGGCGATATCACTCATGCTAAGGTGAGTTTTAAGGAGGGAGTGGGCACAGTGTCAAATGCCACTGTGAAGTCAAATAAGACAAAGACATAAACTGTCATTGAATTTGACAATTTGAAGATAAATGTGAGTTTACAGAGAGGAGTTTCAAGGATTGGAATCAAACTGCAACAAAGGGTGAATGTGAGGGGGGAAGTAAAGAAAGTGAGCACAGAACACAGGGGACACCACTCCTCACTGGGAAGTTTTGTAGGGAGGAAAGCTGCAAGAGGGAATGCAAAGGAGAAAAAGAGGGCATTTGAGCGCACATTTATTCTGACCACACATCTATACATGGGGAACGTATTCTAAATCCTCACTTTTAAGTTTGCAGCTGAAGGCAAATAAGTAAAGAATTGGCATACCATTTCTAGACTTTTCTGAGCAACAGAATCTGCAGGGCCTTCTGTTTCCTTTGGAGTAAGAAGGGTCCTGATAAGTCAGCATTGTGCATTAAGAGAAAGTAGAAATCACCTTTACCTTCCTCTGGAGCCAACTTCAGGCTGGGCAGATTTAGAGGTTTCCTGTTGGCTTGGGGTCAACTAGGGAAGGTAGCTGAGATCTTGGCGGGCTACCCAGCTATGCTGCAATAAGAAGGTTCCCAGGGGGGACAAGGCCTCATATACTAAGACTGTGGTGTAGACCACTCATTGGGTGTTGCCCAACCAGGAAGCTGCCCTAAGGTCTTTCTTTTGAAACTGCTGTAGACCATCTAAAGGACTACTCTAAAGAAACCAGAGTATTGAAACACCAGTGTCAGTGAGCAGACGAAGTAACCATATCGAGCTAAAGAAAGGTCCCAGTACAAAGTGCAGTCAGTCATGTAACCGAATCTCCTTTCCTCCTTGGCTGCTGCTGCTGCTGCTGGGTGTTTTAATCCCCTCTTATTGGTCCTGTTGGTAAGAGGATTCCTGCTTTAGAGTTATAGGGACAAACACAGGATACCTGACATTGGACAGCTGAAATGCCCGTAGCTAATTAGTTACACGTACTCACAGCCCAGGGGAGGAGGATACAGCCTGACTTGCAAGGCTGCATAGGCTGCACTAGGACTAGAGGAAACAATCAGGGGTGGTGGGAGCCAACTCTTGTAGTATCAAGAGAAGGAGGTGACCCTGGTTCCTGTGGGAGGATGTGATTGGCTTTGAATACTTCTGGGGGTGGGCAGGGAGCAGAAATCCCCTGCTCAGGGATAAGCAGCTGCTGTGCCTAGACCCCTTGGTAAGGTGGGTTTTTGGCTAGGGGACCTTATACATGGAGCAGAGTAAGGAGGAGAATTTGGGGATTAGGTGATTTGGGGCCCTTCCAATTGTATCACATGTTAAAGGAGCATGTAATATTGGGTCTTAA
Organism: Martes martes; assembly: GCF_963455335.1. NCBI lineage: Eukaryota > Metazoa > Chordata > Mammalia > Carnivora > Mustelidae > Martes > Martes martes. Next base: position 68,051,395 of record NC_137890.1, read on the forward strand.
TTTTAGGTATTACACCGCAGGGGTGATGGACCAGGAGCCCCTTACAGGTTCCTGAGAGTTAGATGAATAAAGACTGCCTCAGTCCATTTGGCTATTATAACAACATGCCACAGACTGGGTGGCTTACAAACAACACACATTTATTTTTTTACAGTATGGAAGCTGGAAGCCTGAAGTCAGGGTGCCCACATGGTTATGGTCAGGTCTGTGTCTGGTGAGAGCCTGCTTCCTGGGTCATAAATGGCCGACTTTTCACTGTATGCTCATAAAGGGGAAGGTTCTAGGGAGCTCTGGTGGGGGGGTCTCTTTTATAAGAGCACTAATCCCATTCATAAGGGCTCTACCCTCAGGACCTAATAGTCTCCCAAAGACCCACCTTCTAATACTGTCACTTTGAGGTGAGAATTTTAACAGATGAATCCGGGGGGGACACAGACATGCAGTCCATAGCAGAGAAGGAGGATTATAGGCAGAGAGGGAACACTGAACTGGATAATGATCATTCGTAATAATAGTTGCACCTGATTGAATATTTACCTGAGAGATCTCAGTTTTAAATCAGAAGCAACTAGAAAATTTACAGTTTGGGTTAAGTTTTCTGACTGAACCAAATTCAGTTTTTCTGGTACTGAGCAGCAACAGGGCTTGTCAAAGAAAAGTATGTGTAGTCATAAAAATAAAACGAGTTTGTTTCCACAGGACTGATTGGTGACATCCAATTCATACTTGCAATACCCACTGTTAAAAACTGCAAAGGGGCTATAGAGAAGATTAGGGTCCTTCTAGGAGATGCTAAAAGTTTTTCAAGAAGCCTCATAGGAGATATTACCTTCAGTGAATTTAGCAAGGCCCCCAGTCAGGCCCTTAGCCCTGTCAGTTTTTCTGAGCTGAAAAGCCTAGGGAAGATGATTCATGGCAATCTACTCACAAGAGACCTAAGCGATTTAGTGTGAGATATTCAATTCTAGTTGCTGGAATGCATGCATTCTCTGTCTGGGGTTTTCCTTTGCTGGAATTAGGGTACTCAGAGAGATAAACTGATAATCAAGAGTATTGGTTAGTGAGCACCAGGAAAGATTTCATTAGTTTGTGACAGGCCTGATGAATCATCTCTACTCCACTTACAGAGGTACTTATCCAGTGACTGGAAAGTTCATCTTGGCCACATTTGGTGCTTCTCTTTGGATCCTGCTGAATAAACACTCTTCAGGTCTCCCTTAATGCTACCTTTCTTTATGCTCTGCACTGACCCAGACCGGGATCCATATATCTCTTATGGGCTCCCTTAGCATGCTTCGATCTCATACAGATCAGATGTTTTAGTTATCTGTTTACTGGTATGTCTCCTTCATGACTATAATACTTTTAGGGCAGGAGTGCTGTCATCTTGCCAATCTCAACCTTTAAGTTATTCTCCCACATTCATGAAAGTATTCTGGCCTCTGGCTCTAGGTCTTCCTCTCCACCTCTAATCCTGCTTTATTCTGGGGAATTTTGATTGCTCTGTAGTTAGTCAATGGATGGTCTTCACCTCTAATTTCACTCCTACATCATTTCAACCCACTTCCTTCACCACACCATGGATTTCTCCATCATCTGGAACCGAGTGAGAGTAGAAGAGCTGATGTTGAAGAGACTGAAGGTTTAGCTGAATTGGACAGCACGTTTACCAAAGCAGCTTGGGACACTGGTCCAGTGACCCTGTTAACATTGATGTTACATGGGAGAAACTCTTTGAGGACTTAGAGTATGAGCTTTGACTGACTAACTTTGCATGGGATGGTCAATGTCACAGAGGTGAATTTGTTCTTGGATGGCATTTAAAAAGAGATCTTCAATAGTGAGACACACACCAGATCCCTTGGCCCAATATATGAATCTGTTAGTATACTAGGACTACCATAATGAAATACTGCACACTGGATGGCTTAAACGATAGAAATGTATTTTTCACAGTCCTGGCTGGAGATCCATATCATGGTGCTCTCAGGGTTGGTTTCCTCTAAGGGCCATAAGTAAAGGATCTTTACAGGCCTCTCTCTTTGGCTTGCAGATGAGCACTGTCTTTTCTGCCTCTTCACATGATTGTCTCTCTGTACATGCATTGTACCTCTGTTGTTTCTTCTGATAGTGATATCAGTTATTGGATTAGGGCCCCACCATAATGGTTTCATTTAACTGAATCCCTTCTTTAAAGGCCTCAACTCTAAATACAGTTAAGTTCTTAAGTATTAGGGATTAGAAATTCAACATATTAATTAGGGTGAGGGGGAGGGTCCACAACTAGCCTATTACAATGAATAAGACTACAATAGAGCAACTCTCAATAATTGTTTGTTGCATAGTTTTCCCCCTACAAATTGTTTATATTCTTTGTTGCTTTGTCTAAACCATGAAGTGAAATAAGATTTTAAGTATAAAAAAGAGTGGAAATCTGCCCAGTTGCAAAATAAACTCTTCAGAAACAGATTTTTCAATGGAAGTTCTGATAGGATAAATAAAATCACAAAAAACCCCACATTAATCAGAATTGGAGGCTTAATTTTTTTTATAAATGTGGATAGATATATTACTTATTAAGAATTGTATTTACATTGATCTAATAAATAAACTACTAAAAGATAATTTTTAAAAATAGGGAAAATCACGACTCATATAAATATAAAAGAAACATTGGTTAACTATCTGAACTAACTCATTGATCAGTGATAAAACAGATATGGGGCACCTGGGTGGCTCAGTGGGTTAAGCCACTGCCTTCGGCTCAGGTCATGATCTCAGGGTCCTAGGATCAAGCCCCGCATCAAGCTCTCTGCTCAACAGGGAGCCTGCCTCCCCCTCTCTCTCTGCCTGCCTCTCTGCCTACTTGTGATCTCTCTCTCTGTCAAATAAATAAATAAAATTAAAAAAAAAACAGATGTGATAAGCAATTCAGAGAAGAATCCAAAAGAACAGATATATTTCTAGATGAGAACTATTGAAATGAATATACCAATGGAAACAGACTGTGTCTTTCCATAGGTAGGAGGGTGGGTACCTCCATCAGTCAGAGTTTACTTGCATGTCTACAGACAAGAAATATTTTGCAGTGCTGTCAGTTGCCTGCAGCTTATAGAATTGGAAATAAATCTCCTATAGAGTCAGAATCAAGCAAGTGAAAGAGCATGCTATAGACAATGCATCGTTTTCTATGGAAATGCAAATTTTTCCTTACAGTCTCAAAAACACTGAAATTTTAAAATTTTAATACTCCACATTTAATGATATTGTAATAAGAAGTTGTTAAAATATATTCAGAAAGATTGTGATCAATGAATTTGAGGCCTCGACAGCATGTTAATGGGAAAGAAATTTAGGGGTTAGGAAGAGGATTTGTCATATCAAACTCCTTCATCATATAGGCCATTACCAGCTACCCAATTTTCTCTAAGAGTTTATGTTAGTACTGAGTTAGCTACTATTGGAAATGGAATTTGTGGACCTTTCCTTTTTTTTTTTTTTTTTTAGATTTTATTTATTTATTTGACAGAGAGAGAGAGATCACAAGTAGGCAGAGAAGCAGGCAGAGAGAGAGGGGGAAGCAGGCTCCCCGCTGAGCAGAGAGCCCGATGTGAGGCTCGATCCCAGGACCCTGAGATCATGACCTGAGCCGAAGGCAGAGGCTTAACCCACTAAGCCACCCAGGCGCCCCGTATTTTGAATAGAATTTTGGTAGAGGATTTATTAGAAGGAAAACTGAGTGAATTAACAGAAAGAACCAATCTGATAGGTTTGCTACTATTTTTCTAGAAAGAAATTCCTTCTGGAGTTAAAAATAAATGGATGTATAAAAAAATAAATGGATGTATGTTTTAAAATATATTTCTAGACACTTGAATGCCCTTACCTCATGGGGGATAACATTTTTCAATTACTTTGTTGGTTTCGTTCTCCCAGTCAAGAATTAAAACACCAAAAAGTAATTGTTTTTGGGTTGCTTTCCAGTGTTGGATTTTATTTATTTCACTTTAAAATAAAAATATCTGGACTTTATATTAACGTGCATTCTAATTCTAAAGAACAACTCATTTTGGTAAATAGTTTAATAGCTAATTTATTTTGGTAATAAACTGAATAGCTAGATTATCAACACAGATTAAAATATTTAATGATCTGACACCTGATTGGTCTAGGGTAGTAAAATTCTGCTCTGATAGTTTTACATCACCAGAGCTCTGAATAAATTATATCATAGGTATTTGATAAATCAAATTGATTATCTCCCCTTCATCTTAGTGCTGAATGTGTTAGCTTGATTTGTGCATCATGAATTACAAGCAAAGACACCTGATTGTTGGCAGGGCTCTCGTGTTTATTGAAAAACAGCACTCTATTTTCCCAGGTTCTGGAGAACTTGAGAGAAAAATACCAAATTGAAGAGTTAAAGAAGTAGGCGTAGCTGAAAACATTTATTCTATCACCAATCATAACCGTCACGGGGAGAATGTGCCTGAAGAATGGCCAATACATGTGTTACATGCTATCATTCAGAACTGATAATGCAACACGGTACTTTTTTGGCTGACCCAGAACTAGCCTCTGAATCCTAAACACAATGCTCAGGGTAACCATAACTAATAAATCAGAGTTGGCATGCAATTTAGAAATCATTTGCTATCCTTACTCCTCCTCTTGTTTTTGAATTTCAGTTGACCATGAACACCATGAAATAGGAAATGACTGATGAGATCAAAGATTATTCTTCTGCATTTTTTTTTTAATTACTAGTTGCCAACATTCAAGGGTCAGGAAATTTCATACAAAATAGTTGGATTTTTGTCTTTTCTTTAAAAATCCAGTTTGGCATCATTAGAGTTTCTTGCCACATGTCAACAACTGTCTGGATCTGAGAATTGACTCTTTCCTAAAGTATGTAAGCTCACAAATTTGCTGTGGATTCCACCCATCCAGTTGGGCTCATTTGCATGCTGGACTTTGCATGTACACCTCCACCTTGTTGTACTGTGACTCTAAGTCCCCTGTCCCTTACTGCTGTTTCATCTCACAGAATTTCCAGGCTCAGTAGTCAGGGGGCAGGATCTGCCTGCCCTTCGTGGTGCCAAGGCAACTTCAGAGGTGTAGAAAGAGAGCAATAGAAACTCCTCTAAGTTAGCTTCTTTCCCTGTGGTTCAGGTCGTCCAAGTAGGGCACGCCTTTCTCAGCCTGAATTGAAGAATCCAGAAGGCCAAGATACCCTCAGGGTGCTGAATGATTTCATTTTGGTGAGATTGGCATGGGGTCTGCAGCCTTGCAGCTGTCAGTGAGATGTCACCTCTGAGCAATTAAGATCACAGCAGGGGGTGGAGAGAGGGGGGCTAAGAAAACCCAAATAGATCCAAAAAGTGTTTTATTATGGTCTACACATTCAGAAGAAGTAGATCTAAAATGGTTGCTTTTAGAATAACTGGCCTAAGCTGCAGGAAAAGTGGAAGAAAGCTTTTAAGGCCCTTTGTGTGCTCAGAAGTTCTTAAGACAGCTCAGCGATCCCAGATACAATAAGGGTCAGGAAAACTTAAGAAAATATGAACTCTTATACTTTAGCTTTATATCATATTTTTCTTGATTTGAGGAAAATATTAGTCATGGGAGATCTAAGTGCTATAGATGCTGGGTTCTTATTTCTAGCCCCCTTGCTCTGTCTCAAGGCCCGAGTTTGCTGTTCCCTTTGCCGGCAACTCTCTTTCCTTCCTTAAGGCTTTGAGTGACGCCTCAGAGCCATGGCCACGTCACCTCCCCATCTCCCTTTCCTCCTTAGTTTTATCCCCTAACACTTTTAACTATCTATCGTAAATATTTAACTCAATCATCTTGTTTAGGGTAGGTGTTCCTTCCATCACTGGATGAGGGGAGAAGTTTTTGTCTTGGTTTTTCATAGATGTAAAGACAGACAGAGCCACGTACAGAGAAATTACTCAACAAACATTGGCGGAATCGAGGTGGAAAGTACGTGGGTGCAGTGATACAGAGCACCAGGTCTTGAGAACTATGAGAAATTGTATCTGGTTTCCTAGACCCCCTGAATTTTGAAGAAAGCTAGGGGCAGGATTACAGAGTATAATATCCCTAATCTCTCAAATTTCATTATTTAAAAACTAGAAGGTTTTATTGGGTGAGAGATGGAAACGCCAATACAGCCTCCAAGCTGTTTATTATGCAGACAGACACTTTGAAGTTATACAAATATAAAGAAAAGACCGTAAAAGAGAGATGGTGGTCAAAGGAGCCTGCATTGCTTTGGGAAGGACCATGTGGAAGGGCACAGTGGTCTGGGGCAGATTTGTTACTTTCTCTGCTTGAAGGAGAAAGATGCAGGAGGTCTCTTTGTGAGAGAAAAACTATTTTAAAACAAATTGAACCATGGGAGTGGCCCATTTTAACCTCTAGAGCTGGGTCTATATTTTATATTTGCTCCACCTGTTCTCTATAGTTTGAGTAAAGAAGAAAGACAGTTGGTGAGACAGGACATTTCAGCCTTCCTGCTTACATGGCCAGGTAACTGGGGTTTGAAGCTGCACCATCAGTAGGGTTCAAGGCTGAGCTCTACCTGGTTCGGGAATGTCCTTAACCTCAGTAACTACAACTCCCAGCATCAAGGTAAGGGGGTGACAACTATACTGTGCTCTAGCTAAGAAAAGTTGGTAGGTTGAAAAAAATTGTCTCTCATTTACATGGAAATTCTACTTGCAGAGATCTATGAACGTGAATTATCTTCTGTTATTGGCCATTATCATTTAGTGTTCAAACCTGAAGCACCAGGCAAATCCTGTTGGAGGACTAGAAAATACTTTTAAAACGATGGGTCGATCTATTTTAATACATTGTGCAATGATCATCATAAGAGGTTAACAAGAAAAAATCAAGCATGACTATAAAAAGAAATCACTGTATTAAGTGGCACATGACATTCTAGAAAGGTGGTACAGTGGAGGAAATAGCATCATAGCATCAATTTAAAAAAATGTGTCAGCTAAAAAGAGAAAATAGCAGAATTCAAGAATTTAAGTTCCCAAACAATGAGGCATGTTCAAAACTCCATGCCCTGTGAACAAGTAAGTATTGCAACATCAAAGGGGAAAAGAGATGGAAAGAAATGGAAAGCGTGATGGCTAAAATAATTACCGAACACTGACCTGAACATTGACTCAATATTTTTGAGAAATAATGCAAGCAAAAACAAGGATTGCAGAGAAATAATTAGCTACGACAATGAAAGACAAGTTCTAAACCAGTGAATACTACAGGTAAACCCAACATATTTATGGAGGATATGAAGAGCAGTAATAAAGCAACTAAGAGAAACTGTCCAGAACAGTGTGTTCCACCATGGATAAAATATGTAATTACAGTGACATGGGAGAATACAACAGGCCTAGAAAACAGTTGAAGTACATTTACAAATATTATAGGTGGCTGATGAGATTATTATAGGTGGCTGATGAGATTTAAAAGTTCTGTAACATAGGATGTCTCATTTGAGGAAAAACTGAAATTTTTCTTGAGCTGGAAGGAGTACCTGGACGACTTGAAAATATCATCAAAGACAATAATGATATATTTGGATATATTTACTGAAATAGACTAAAATAATTATTAAAAGAAGACTAACCAAAACTTAAACTGTGTTTCATAGAACTGATATAAGCTTTTACTTAAAAAATATTTTTTTGCCATTTTTATATGTGAGATGATGAATATTCAGAATCCATGTGAGAAATCGTCAAGAGGGGAAAGAGATTTTAGAATCTTAATTTCTCAAAGAGTAATGGCATGCTCCTTGTTTTGCATGTGGGAAGACACAGAAACCCAAGGTGGGAGGAGAGGGAAATTTTAAGGCAGAAGATTTTTCAAAATATTCATGATGTGTAGTGAGAGGACATTGTAAAGGAAATAGGTTGTATTTGTGAATGGTGTGGGCCAGGAAAAAAAATAAATAAAAGGCAAAGAATATCTGGTTTTCACTCTAGAACAACTAAGCATTAAAAGAACACCCTTCAAGGGTTTCAGTGGCAGATCACTTTCTACTGTGGTGACCCTGGATGGGTGATCTACTTTATCTCAGTTTCAACCTATTCATCTGTAAAATTCATCCTGGCATATAACAAACATTTGAAAAATGTAAGCCACTGATGCTATCATGCTAATCAACATCTCTCCAAGTCTGGGTAGGAATAAATCATCTTAATAGTGACTGGTGTTTGAGTGCACAGTGCTAGACAGTGCTGCCAGGACTTATGTAAATATGATCCTGTATTTGTAAAATTGCATATATTCTGTATGTGGGAAAAAAGTGAATAGCTTTTTTTTTTTTTAAAGATTTTATTTATTTATTTGACAGAGATATAGAGCCAGAGAGTATAAGCAGGGTAGTGGAAGAGGGAGAAGGAGAAACAGGCTCCCTGCCTGATGTGGGGCTTGATCCCAGGACCCTGGGTTCGTGACCTGAGCTGAAGGGAGATGCTTAACCGACTGAGCCACCCAGGTGCCCCAGGTGAACAGTTTGTTAACTATTCATATGCACATTAAAAGTTTTAAGGTATAATGAAGTTAGCAATAAATTAAAGTTCATTATTTTAAAAGCTTATGTATGTATGTATTAATGATATTCAGAAGAATAGAGCAACATGAAAATGTAATTTAATTGCATACAAGTTTTTAATTCATATATGGGTATATATATTCATATGTGTGTATGTATATATATATATGGAGAAAGAGATGTTTTCTGATAAGAGAAATAAGTAAGCAACAACGTTTTCACAGCCTTTTTGGTCCTACTTTAGTAATGTTTTCCCCTGACACTTTCCTTTTCCTTTGTGCATGAGTTATAATCATGAAAGTGATACTACAGGAAGAGGAAAAAGGATGGGAATGCAAATATCACAGAGCACTAAAATAACTTCAGGAGTGTTTGGGCTGTGGCTACACTGGCTGGATGTCAGAAAGTGTTTCCCCGAGGCAAATGTCCCTGAAATGCTCCAGGAAGAACTCTGAAGACAGCTTAGAATCATGCTCTTGTAATTTACTCTAATGATGAAATTGATCTTTTCTAAGGCTTGTGAAGGGATTTTATAGGTGGTAGGAGATGTAGAAACTTTTTGGTGTTAAAGGAGTAATCCACATTGTAGTTTAAGTGAATTCTGAATGGTGACTAATTTGTAGAACAGGGGTTGAAACAACGAAGTCAAATCGAATAGCTTCATATATTATAGTCAATTTCATAGAGAGAGCCTAATGAATGGAAAAGATAAGAGCCATTCTGACGAATTCCTACTCATTGCTCTGACTGTATCTGCTCAAAGTTTGCAGACAGGAGTTCATCTAAGACTTGGTGAATTTAATTTACAAAAGGTCTTCCATTGTTTTAGAGTTTGACTGAGAAAATCAGTTACTTGTTTTGACTAACTCTTCATTGAAAAAAAAATTAATCATTCTTTGTGAATTTGTTTCTGTTTCAGTTATAGAGAACATAGCAAAAGTACCATTTTTAAAAAATAAGGGAAGGGGCACCTGGGTGGCTCAGTTAGTTAAGCATCCAACTCTTGGTTTCAGCTCAGGTCAAGATCTCAGGTTTGGGAGATGGAGCCCTGCGGTGGGCTCCAAGCTCAGCGTGGAGTCCGCTTGGGATTCTCTCTCACCCTCTCTCTGTCCCTGCCCTCTACTCGCTCATATGAGCTGTGCTCTCTCTCAAATAAATAAATCTAAAAAAAAAAAAAAATAGAAAAAGAAGGGATAACAATAGACCATATAACCATAGGAAAAATAGAAAATATGTTAATGATGATTTTGCATTATTAAAAAAGTAAAATAGTACACAAAACTTCTAAGCAAAACAAGGATTCATAATGATCCTAAAAATGTATCTGCTATACTTTAAGACAACTTTGATTCTGTTTTGCATCTTTCCTTGAACTGAAGATGTTCCATAGGTAGAAAAGATAGTTATGAAATGAAAATAAAGGCAAATAAGACTTCCTGCAAATATCCTGGGATGGAAGAAGCTGAAAGGATAAAGTAAGTTACCAAGGAATTGCAAAGTATGATTATCCTGCTGAGGAAAATATTTATAGTTACAGATTACATTTTTGAATTTTAAAGAGCTAACCAAACCTTAGTGAAAATAGAGAAATATTGGTCCAAGGAGATTTAAAAGGCAATCTTGAGTTATAAAAGACAGAGGAGATTCATAAAGACATGCAGTAACAAGTCATAAGATGAAATTGTCTGTACTGTCAACACATATGCTCAAGAAAGTCACTTGGGAATTTTATGGAGTATGCAAATTATACTGGAATTTGAAAGCTAAAAGAGTTAAAATGGGAATAATTTGTCTGAAAAAAAGGCAAATGTGAACTGTTGTTCTGTATGAGGAATAGTTGAGCTGTGAGACTTGGTTTCTGCACCGAAGCAGCTTCAAATTTATCTGTAGAAGTTGCATTGGTAATGTTTTGGGCAGAACAGGTAGCTTATGCTGGAATCCAAAGGCTTCAGCTCTTTGTTGTTAGCTGAACTATATGATTCTGGCTTTTGTGAATTTTAGTTAAGCCAAAAAAATGAGGGAGTAGGGCTAGATCATTTCTAAGGTTCTTCTTAGGTGTGATTCTGTGTGTCTTTAGTTTATTTGATTAATAAATAAACCTGAGCTGACACAAACATTCTGGCCATTATTCATGAAACCAGTAAAAAGACCCTCAAAAAGAAGTCTCATTGTACTGCTTCCTGGAGTCAATAATGGTTTGAGAATATCCTTTTTAAAAAATTAAGGTCTAGGGTTGATTTTATAATTGCAGAGATAAATTATGGGTACTCTGCATGGCACAGTACTTAACATAACTGCCTAGATTTTTCAGTTGCAAACTTTTTCACCCCCAGCTGGTTAAACCTCTCTAAATACTTAAGCACACTTAGTCTTTTCTGGTGGGACTCCAAGGTTCAATCCCCTGGTATTTAAAAATCAAAACTGTACACTTTGCAGCCACCTGATTATGAATTGAATTCTTTGCATAGATCCTAAAACCATAACACTATGTTTGTTTTTATTGCTCAGATCTTTTAAGCTGGGTCAAGTTTCATAAGAAGCTTCTTTCATTTAGCCTTGACTCTTAAAGCTCCATCAAACTCCCCTATTCTTGTTGGCTTACTGGAGTTCCTAAATTTATGTTGATTTACTTTTGCCTGTCTTAAGGCTACTTCCACTGATGTTGTCTCCTACACATGCATAAAGGAAGTCTGTTAACTTCCTTGTCTTCTCCCAACAACCTCAAAATCTTCCTGATCTGGTAGTTTTATCCCCCTCTGCTCCTAATGGCCTGATTTGGTCATCATACAGAGATGAAGAAGGCAGTCCAAATGCAAATAGATAAAATTTAAAGGTTAAGTCATTACAAAAGTTGGACTAGAAATTTGACTCTGATCTTAATGATAGCTGTAATTATGTGCTTATCAGTGTGCAGAAGGGAGAAACATATTAGCTCTTTAGAGAAACAAATCTTTCTGGCATTAGGTTCTGAGGGAAATTTCTGGAATATAACATCACACTGAAAAAGTGTCCCTGAGTACAATACATTTTTAGTCTATTATTCCCTTGATATAAGTTAAGGACATACAGCTCAAGTGAAACTCAGTGAAAGAATTTCTGGGGAGCAAGACAAATACCAGCTTATGAAGTTTTCTCTGTTTTGATTTGGCCTAATCTATAGAAAAATAGAAAGTCTATTCTTCAGGCACTCTTTTGTATCATTTCTCTCAAGTAGGGTTTTGACAGAAATTGGGCAGCAAACTGTTTGAGGTTGCTCAGATCTATACTTGTGATCTGCAAATATTATGAAGAGGATTCAGCACTTCTTAAAATCCCCGCCCTATACGTTTTATGTTAATAAAAATAATTTTTAAAAAATGCCCCCCTCTGTCACCAATGTACTTTCTCTTCTTCTGCAGGGGTTGTCAGACTTACCTTTCTCAAAGTCTTCCTGAAAAACGTGTTCCCCAGCCTTAGTTTATGTGCTCTTTTCTTTCTATCCTTTCTGTCTTTTCTGATTCTGCACCATCAGATTCCAAATAATGAACCAGGCATAGGCAGAATTGTCCTTGGAAGACAAGGAAAGGAAAGAAGATGAGATAGAAAGACAAGATCCTCTTCAGCAAGTCTAGTGGCAAAGAGCCATACTTTGTTATTTTTATTCAATCACATGTATATTACCTTCATTAAACTTTATAATAATTCAGTGTGATATTTATTGTTTTTCTGCTTGCAAAAAGGAAACCAAGGTTCAGACGTTATGAGATTTTCTCAGAGTCTTAAAATTACAAAGGCTTCAGCTGGCATTGTGAACTCTGGTTTTGTAAGAGCTTGGAGAACAAGTTTTCTTTGTGACTGGTTAAGGACAGGTCCACGCCCCGTAAAGACTGGTTGAGCCAATGGTAATGTTGATATTCTTTCATCAAAATGGGGGTCCTGGCTTAAGGTCTTACCAGTTTTTATGACTTGTCCACTTATATGTGGGCTCGAGAACTTTTCACATACGTATTACACACAAACAAATGTAGTATAGAGCACAGTACTATAGATTGATCACATGTATACTCTGTGGAGAAGTGACTGATCACAATCTTACATTTTCCAATGAGGTATATTTGCACAAGGAGTTATGTCTTCAGGGGTCCCCAAGACCACCCTCACATGCAGTGATTTGTAGAAAGGTCCGCAAAACCTGCCTACCGTTTCTTCAGCCAGAGCAATTTTTTAAAAATTTTGTTTATTCATTTAAAATAGAATGAGAGAGAGAGAGAGCACAAGCAGGGGGAGCAGCAAGTAGAGAAGAAGCAGGCTCTCCACTGAGCAGGGAGCCAGACATATGGCTCAATTCCAGGACTCTGAGATCAAGACCTAGGCGGAAGGCGGACACTCAACTGACTGAGCCACCCAGGCGCCCCCAGAACAGTTCTGTTTTAAACTATTTTCTGACTGATACTTCTGGGTAAAAGGTCAGATGAGGTCAGATTGCAGAAGGCAGTATGTAGTGGACCCTTCATCCAATATGACTGGTGTCCTTACAGGAAGAGGAGAGAAATCCACAGGGCGAAGGCAGCTCTGTGAAGGAAAATAGAGACAGAGATTGAAGCAGCTGCAAGCCAACAGAAGCCAGAAGAGGCAAGAACAGATTCTCCTCTATGAGTTTCAGAAGGAGCATGGCCCCCCTGACAACTTGATTTTGCACATCTAACCTTTTGGACTGTGTGACAATACATTTATGTTGTCTTAGGCCACCCAATTTGTGGTGCCATGCTACCCTAGAAAACTAATTACACCCATCAGTCTCAGTTCGTCCTGTTGAGCAAAAACCAAGACCAAAAATGTTAGGTCCGCTTGCTCGCTCGCTCGCTCTTTGTTTCTTTCTTTCTCCCCCCTTCCCTCCCTCCCCCTCCCTCCGTCCTTCCTTCCTTCCTTTCCTCCATTCCTTCCTTCATTCCTTTATTTTACTATTATTTATTTATTTGAAAGAGAGAGAGAGAGAGAGCGCGCTCGCAAAAGCTGGAGGAGGGGCAGACTGAGAGGGAGAAGCAGACTCCCTGGATGAGCAGGGAGTCTGACCAGGGCTTGATCCCAGAACCCCAGGATTATGACCTGAGTTGAAGGCAGAAGCTTAACTGACCGAGCCACCCAGGTGCCCATTTAGGCGGTCAGGTCAATTTCTGAAGACTGAGAGTACTAAAGAGGTTAAAAATTTACTGTATCTCTGTTCAAAGAGTATTTTATAATTCCATGTGTTTTAAATGGATTGCATTATTCAGTCAGCAACAACAAAATACCTCTTTACAGATACCTCTCTTAAGAAACAGCCTTTACTGGGGCACCTGGGTGGCTCAGTCCGTTAAGCCTCTTCCTTCAGTTCAGGTCATGCTCCCAGAGTTCTGGGATGGAGACCCATATTGGATTCCCTGCTCAGCTGAGAATCTGCTTCTCCCTCTCCCTCTTCCGCTCCTCCCTACTCATGCTCTCTCTCAAATTAATAAATAAAATCTTAAAAAAACAACAACAACAGACTTTATCAAATCAGCATGTTGTACACCTCAAATGTATACAAGTTTTATTTGTCAATTATACATCAATGAAACTGGGGGGAAAAAAGGAACAGCCTGGTGGATGAAGTTAAGACTGCTGATAGCAGTGCAAATTTTACAGCTGTCATAAGGAGTGGGATTGCAGGGCGATTTGGCTCCCCTGTGTTAAAAGAAATCAGGCAAGTAGATTCTTAATCCATTCAAGTGCTCATTCATTGCTATTTTCACTGGAGGAAAAAGGGATGGGGGTGGGGGTAAAGGCAGTGAGCAATGTTTTTTAGTCATTGACTTAAATTTTCAGTGGAATAAGCAAAGCAGATACAGGAAAAAAAAAGTCATAGTCTTATACTGGATATTAACAGCCCTATTTGGGGAATGGATCTAATGTTAGATATAATGTTCAAATCAATTAACTATTACTTAGTGGCTTAACAAAAACAACATATTGTTGCTTATATCTGCGGGTCAGCTGGAGGCCGGGCTTGGCTGGAGTGGCTCTGCTTCCAATGTCTTTCATGCTCCTTAGACCAGTAGGAAATTGTTCTCATGTCAGTCAAGAGCTATAAGAGGGTGAGTGGAAAAGTGTGAAGTGTTTTAAGGCCTAGGCTGGGGACTGGCGCACAACTGCTTCCAGCCATCACTGGGCAGAGCGAGTCACAGGCAGTATTAGTTTGTTAGGGCTGCTCTAACGAAGTACCACGGACTAGGTGGTCCATGGAAATTTATTGTCCCCCAGTTCTGGGGGCTCAAAGTCCAAAATCAAGGTGTTACCTGGATTGATTTCTTCTGAAGGCTGTGAGGGGAAGACTTTTCCAGGCTTCTGTCCTTGGCTGGTAGATGGCTATATTCATACTCTCCCTGTACACATGTCTGTCTTCAGATTTCCCTTTTTTATAAGGATGTCAATCACATTAGACTGGGGCTCACCCAGTCATTTGAACTAGATTACCTCTGTAAAGACCCTTCTCCAAATAAAGTCACATTCTGATGTATTGGGGTTTAGGACTTCAACATATGAATTTTTTTGGGGGGGGTGGATAGGCCACGGTGTAACTCATAATGTATATTCAAGCCCAAAGCAAAGGGATTATACACCCTCCCACAATGAAGTCATGGCAAGGTTATGAATGTAGGAAGGGGTGAAGAATGGGGCATGCTCTTAATAGTCTAAACTTTAAACCAGGCAGAGGGGTTGACAAACTATGACCCATGGGCCAAACCTGGCCTGCTGCCAGCTTTTTTTTTTAAATAAAGTTTTATTGGAATACAGGCATGTTTACTTTTTTTATTTTTTTATTTTTTTAATAAACATATAATGTATTTTTATCCCCAGGGGTACAGGTCTGTGAATTGCCAGGTTTACACATTTCACAGCACTCATCATAGCACATACCCTCCCCAATGTCCATTTCCCCACCACCCTCTCCCGTCCGCCCTCCCCCTAGCAACCCTCAGTCTGTTTTTTGAGATTGAGTCTTAGGCATGTTTATTTTTTGATGTATTAATGGTGTCTGCTTTTGTGCAACAACAGAATTGAGTAGTTGTGACAAAATGTTGTATGGCCTGAAGAGCCTAAAATAATTATTACCTGGCCGTTATAGAAAAAAATGTTCTGACTCCTGATCTTGTCAGAGCAGCCAGGCCTATGGATAAAAACTAGTATACTTTTCCTAAATCCAGGTAACTGTGACAATGGAGCAATGGGAAAAACACTGTTTTGGAACTGGGAAGTTCTGTCTTTTGCCATCAGTTCTGCCATTACCTGGTTCTGTGACCTTGAGCCTTGACTTCCCTATTTCTGTTTCACATATAGGAAATCAGGGAATCGGTCATGTTGCCTGTCTAACTTTGCTTCTTCTTAATTATAACCAGATAGTAAATGTCCCCCACAAAAAACCCAAAAATCAAACATAGCATTGTTGTAGAAAAATACAGTTTTCCCCCATGGGCCTTAATCTCTTATTTTAATGAAGTAGAAGTTACTTATTTTTTTCCCCTTGAATTGAAACCTTGCTTACTCTGGAATTAAATGAGATCCAAAATCCTTTCTTATTTTTATTTTTTAATTTTTTAAAGATTTTATTTATTTATTTGT
Source organism: Martes martes (assembly GCF_963455335.1). Taxonomy (NCBI): domain Eukaryota; kingdom Metazoa; phylum Chordata; class Mammalia; order Carnivora; family Mustelidae; genus Martes; species Martes martes. Next base: position 68,067,587 of record NC_137890.1, read on the forward strand.
CAGAGAGAGAGAGAGCAAGAGAGTGCACAAGCAGGGAGAGCATCAGGCAGAGGGAGAAGCAGGCTCTCTACCTAGCAAGGAACCCCATGAGGGACTTGATCCTTTCTTCTTTTTAATATTAGGGTTGTACAAAATCAAATACAAAAGGAGGGCAAATGTGTGAGATGCACTCTTAGAAATAAGCTTCAGAGTGAGAATTATATTAAACCAACTTCTTATCCATTGTGGCCACTGTGGGTGTCAGAGAGACCATCTGTTCCTGCTATTCATAATAATTTGAAGAGCTTAACTCAGGATTTTGTGAAAGAACAGAAGAATGTATTAAATAAAGCTACAACTCCATCAGGAGTGGTGGATTGAAAAGATGTCCCCAATATCTTGCAGAGCTGTCCATCAAGAAATAGAGTCTTCTTACGTACCCCTTGAATCTTACTTTGATCAGTGGAATGTAGGTAAAGAGGGGTGTAAGTTCTGTTTCAGCCTCAAAGGGCTTGCGGGTTTAGGTTTTGCGGTGTTGGAAGATCTACAAAGACCACCATGTAAGGCAACTGGTCTAGTATCCTGGGGGATGAGAAACCAAATGGAGGAGAACCAAGGTGGCCTGGGTGGTAGTGCTAATTACCAGTCATCAGAGTGTGGCTAAGGAAAAAATTGTGGTCCAATACGGATCACTTTTTGTGTGCCCCTCATTTCCCTAGTCCCATAGCAGCTGCCCCAAACTCTCTGCTTCAGGCTTTGTTTTCTATAAATGATAGAAAGGTTTTTTCTATTTCCTTTGGCATGTGCTCAAATTAGTCTTTAATTACAGAATTTTTATTGATTGATTTCTATGGGAATCTTGGCTCTCATCCCAATATGCTATGTGGAATGCCGACCACATGCTTTGGATAAGACATGGCTTGTTGCAGTTCCCTGCATCTCTTAACATGCACACATGCCTCAACGTTCCCTCTGTGAGATCAGCTAACTCTTCGCTGTGGTGATGGGAAGGGTGTTTATACCCCTGGAGAGAAGAATAATTTCCTGCTTGTTGTCTGAGCTGGAAAAAAACATCTCCTAGTGGGCTAAGAACATCACATAGATTTCATCTTGTCTGCTAACTCTGATTTGTAGTGACTGCCTTGAGCAATATCAGGAAATATTGCAAAGCTGCATCTAGTCTTAGCTATAACTGATTGGCAATGTCTTTCCTGGAAAGGAAGAGGGCCCTGTATATACCAAGTATTTCCTCCCGTTGACCATGGTACTTTCTACAAAAACAATTAAACAGTTCTTCTACTCTAGTAGTTGTAGCACTAGGGAATTTCTATTTAATCACTTTGTACCTAGTAGGGCATACTTTATAAAGTTATATTAGCCTGCCTAGATAAAATGTAATTAAATCCCCTAATAACTGACATCATTACAGATGGTAATCTCATCAAAAGTCCATAGGTTATTATTTGGGTCATTCTTATTTATGCAGTTTCTTTAATAATCATATATAATAGTTACTTAGTTATTTAGTCCATGGCAATATTTTTGTGTTAAATAATGTTTTGAAACTATAAAATAAGGCTATAACAATAAAATTGCAAAAGGCCGCAAGAGTTGAATTGCAAGGTGATATACTGAAGGATTTAGCAAATTATGACCAGTAGCCGGCAGCCAAACCCATCCTGCCACCTGTTTCTGTAAATAAAGTTTTATTGGAACATAGCCAGGCCTGTATGTTTTATCTGGTCTCTGGCTGGTTATGCATACAACAACAGGATCCAGTAGTTGCGATGGAGCCCAGCAGAATTAAGTAATTGTGGTAGAGACCTTATGACCTGCAAACCTTGAGATATTTGGCCTATTACAGAAGAAGTCTGCCAACCCCCAATGGGTTGAAACAGTTGAGAATCTAACTTATTGACCACTCTTCATATTCAGGGAACAGTAGTGAACAATGCCCTTGAAAGGCTCTTTACTATTTAAAAAAAAAAAAAAAAAGTTGTAGCAGAAGTAGTTGCTTTGAATTCTGTCTGCACATTAAAATCATCTGGGTAGAGTTAGTAAAATTACTAATACTAGGACCTGACCTGCGCAGGACATGGGTATTGCATGTTTCTGAAAGTTACTCAGCTAGATCTATTGTGCAGCAAGGTTACAAAACATTGATCAGGGTTATTATTTTACACTTCAACTCTTGTTCTTCTACAGGTTAGATGGTGTAACTACACAGTTTGACTTACAGTGACTTGGATGTGATAGAAAGGAAATCTGAAATAGCTCAACACAATGAAAAATAAAAATTTCAAGGAATGTTAGGTGTTAATTCCGATTGGGTGAACCTCTCAAAATCCTAAGCCAAAAGAATTCTTGCTGGTCTAAGATTCTTTTTTTTTTTTTTAAGATTTTATTTATTTATTGATAGACAGAGATCACAAGTAGGCAGAGGCAGGCAGAGAGAGGGAGGGGGCAGCAGGCTCCCCGCTGAGCAGAGAGCCCGATGCGGGGCTCGATCCCAGGACCCTGAGATCATGACCTGAGCGGAAGGCAGAGGCTTAGCCCACTGAGCCACCCAGGTGCCCCACTGGTCTAAGATTCTTATTTGTAAAGTACCATCATTTCCTCCACAAATCCAGATTTAAAATGATTTAAAATCCAGACAAAATAGTCACTGAAGTCTAATTTTTTTTGGAGGGGGGGTTTACTTTCCTACCACTCTCAAACCACCTACTTCAGAAGATAAAACTTCACATAGCTGTAGTCTGTCCTGCTGTCAGAATTTTTTTTCACATTGCAATACTTAGAAAGTATTTGGGAAATTGGGTAAAATACAAGTAGATTAATTGTGATGAGATAAAACGATTTTTTCTGGTTCAACATGTGGCACATTATAATGGCTATCCCAGAAACAGGGGATCAGGAAGCTCTCTTATAGCTTTGGTTTTAAGTATTACAAGGGTATATGATTTCATTGACCTGTCTAGTGGACAACTGATTTTTTTATGGGTTTAAATAATAATAATTTTAAAAAGTCATTAGCCAAAATTTTCCATTGGCATCTGAAAGTAAGACTTGTGTGACTTATTGGAATTACACATAGAAGTTATTTATAGATGGAAAAACTCACACTTTCAGATGCTTATCCCAAATATAGATCCTGAGAACTTCCTAGGCAGGTTAGTGCACCAGTGTAAAAATTATACATTTATAATTTAATATGTTACTAACCCAACAGCTAGTTTGAGCATATGCAGAGATAAAAATTTCCATCCATTTTGCCGAAATCACACTTTCCTCAGTCTGCAAAATCTATTTTGGCCCCACCCACTCTTTTTGGTGCCAATTCTTCTTTGTTACTATCATCTCGAAGCCTGAAATTTCCTCTCACAGAAAACTAGGACAAACATGGAGATCTCTCCAGGAGAGATACTCTTACAGTTCCTTAAAAACTTGCAATTCAGACAGAGAGAATATAAGGATGAGAAGACTCTATCATATTTTTAAAAATTATTCTTTTATTCCCTCTTTATGCTCTTCTGCTCTTACTTTCTATAGAATTGAATTGGCAGGAGCACCACCATGAAAGCTATTCTGACCCTCATGGCCCATGAATTTCTGTTTTCTACTGAGACTCGCTTTTCTTTAAAAATGACACATTATACTTTTCCTTTTCAGAATACTTCAAAGTCCTGGTTCTGCTTCCCTCAATTGTCCCTATCTTGGAGCAGGACCCTAGATTGTACCAGAATCAATATTCTCCACAGTGAGATAAGTATGTATTTTCTGACATACTCTTACTCTCATCGTTAGAGAGAAAGTACTAAGAAGTACAATGCAAATAAGTACAGTAATATACACAGGAAAGAAACAAATTTTTTTTAGTATGTAATATACACAAAGCGCCGATAAGCACTCCTCATAAGTTATTTAATCGTCATGGGAAACCATCATGTGGGTATTATTCCCATTTTTAGTGATGAGTAGATGAATTTCTAAAAGTCACATAGCTAGTAAACAATGTTTTTTATAGTCCTATATGGCTAACAAGTGATCAATTAATGTTATGTATAAATCAGTGGATTCCTATATAATGAGCTTTTTGCTCATTTGATTTGGAAATTAGTTTTAATTTTCACGTATATGTCTCAGAATGTATCATTGGCTTTTATGGATGGGCAGTTTCCACCTCCATGTGACAAATATGGGTGACTTTCCAAAAATATCTACCCACATGGAGTAGCTTCCTACTACTTCCTAAGAGTAAGTTAGGTCTCTTTATGATGTCAGTCTCTGAAGCTCAGCCCTTTCTCTTTAGTTGAAGGGTGCAACTTTGAAAATGACTGCAGTTTGATGTCTTACAACTTATTGCAGTTCTCTGCAAGTTCAGACATTTTTTGAGGTGAACAGAGAGTACAAATGTAGCTAAGTGTTAATTAAAAAGAACATCTTGAGTGTAAACATTAAAAATTGATCACCTTCTGTGAGCAATTTAATTTATGAACATTAACATATTCTAAGCTGATGTCTTGAATTTTACTGGAACATCTCTTAGTGCATAATGAAGGGGAAGAAGGAAGAACTTAATGTGAATACATTTAAATTTCTCTTTTCTCAGACACCATGGGTATGCCAATTTTAAGGCCGAAGAGGCAGCTCCTCTAGGATGACTCCAGCCTCAGCAGCTGCAAAGAGCAGCGGTGGCCACAGCAGCCCCGGCCCCCCACAGGCGGGTTCATGCTGTCAGTCCTGCACCACTGTAATCGGTACTGGCAAAGTGGGAGACCTGTGGAGTGGCTCCAGCAGCTTTCCTCTCCTTTTGGGTTACTGAATCATTAATGAATGTATTTATTTATTGAATTTTCAGCTTGTTCAGGAAGGTGTAACAGAGTGTGCATAGGAGAGAATGGAGAAAAGAATAAATTACATTTCATTGCAGAAGTCAGCCAGCTATCTCCATGAGCTTAATTAAGAGAATAATCCACCTCCCCCCTCATAGTTCCAGGGTCTGTTCTCAATGTCTTCTGGATCCTCATATACATTTTGAAAATGTCACTAAATAGAATTAATGCTGTCTAAAATGTGAGGTTGGTGAAATTTTTTGTGGGTTTCTTTTAAGGTCCTTCTACCTGCCCCGCCTTGTAGCCCCTTCCTACTCTGAGTCTAGTGGCCCAGAGCTTTCCTGATGCTCCCTGGCTGCTCAAAAGCTCCGCAGGGTCATTTTGAACTTTCTTCCTGCCTCTCCACTTTCCTACCAAAACACATTGATTCACTGTTCCATTCCTTTAGTGTTTCACGCTAACAGGAAATCTGCTTTGTTAATCCATGACCAGATGTTAGCATTTGACAGTGATAATGCAAAGAGGTACAAAAGTGCCTGCTCTCGATGGTATTAAGTGATTTAAATTTTGAGAGATGAGGAATCTTCAAAATCCTGTTGCATTGACAATACTTTGCACACAGAATTGAGTCTACTGTCTCTGTATGTTATTTCATGTTTAAGCTTTGGGTAAGTGAGATGGAAATAAGTTCAGAAAAATTCTTAGATAGATTTAGCTTAAATTAACCAAAAAAGGGGGGGGGTTCAGAATGGGTTTAGTAAAAATTTCTAGATTTGTTTCTTTTGCTTCATACACTGATATTTTAATGAAGAAATTGTGGTTCATGAACACAAATATGAAGATTTAACAAATGATACCAAGATATCTTATGGGCAACAAATAGTAATATTTGTACTTTGAAATGAAGCTTTAGTTAATAGCTCATCAAAGTAAAAATGAATTAAGTGGTGATGATGTCTGGCTTATTTAGCAGGTGACTTAGTGGAGGGCTTGCATTTGCAAAATTGATGGTATCCTTCTTCAAAGATGGACACAAGAAAACAAAAGAGTATCCAAATGGAATTCTAGGGGACTAAAATAGAATGGAATTTGAAAGAGAGAGTTTCATTTTATTAGGTTGTCAAGAAAATAAAGTGCAGTGAATTTTAACATAAATTTAATCATCAGTGAAATTTTAAAATAAATAATATTTTAGAGTTCTAATCCAAATTTATTATTTCTTTGGCATATTTTAGAGTAATGGAGCAAAAAATTACTTCTGTTCCTTAAATCCTACAGCTTTAAGGACCAATCTCTTAGTAGAACAGGAAATTTTTCATTTCAAAATAAATAGTTTCAGTTTTCTTTTTTTGCCCAGGACTTCTGTATTCTTAAGAGAAGGAATCTGGATAAAATAATATTTCTGTCTGTCATCTGATGAATACCTATGTGTGTTATTGCCATAACTATTTTCATATATTTTTGCCAAGTTTCAAAAAATATGCATTTATTCACTACATTAAAAAAAAAACTTGGCATGATTTAAGGTTCTTAAAAAATCTGATTATAATATTAACTTATCAAAAAATTTGTGTATTAAAATTAAACTGTAGCTGGGTAATAAAATTTATGCTATGATTCTAATTCTTTGAAAAAGATAATTAAATAGATTCATAATTTTCCTGTGGGCATTTTCTAGTTGGTACCTCAAGGGAGTAGGGCTGGAGTTGGAGGCTGATTATAGTGGCACTGGCATGGGGGGGACAGGATCTAGAGGGAGCAGGAATCCGAGATGTGGAACGATGCAAGAATGCCTTTCCAGGTACTAAATCAGTCACTTTGTAGCTAATCAATCTTGGAACACCACTACAAAATGGGGATAATAATACCCGCTTTACAGAAATTGCAGGAGGACCACAGGAAACCATGTGAGGAACTGTCACGATAAGTATTATGCAAATGAGTTACTACAACCCATTTGTTGTAGGAAAGAGTAGGGAAAGATAGGACAAGGACAAGTCAGTTTTGTCCTCCCTGTCCCCAAACCCACTAAGCCATTTGGGTCAGGGATAATTTGTGCACAGAACAGAAATTTATTCAGAAATAGCTGTATTAATAAGGATGCTCTTAGTTGTGACTGAAAGCAACTCATTTAACTTTAGAAACAAAATGAGTATTGGCTCATGTAACTAGAAAGCCTTAGAAATACTTAAAAAAATGTCATCAGGCATCTTTGTCTCTTTCTGAATCTCTCGTCGCTGCCCTCCTCTGTGGTGTCTTCATTCTCAGGCAAGCCCTCTGCAAGTGTGGCAAGGATGGTCCCTGCAGCTCCAGCCTTAAAAGATCTCTTGTGCTTGAGATCCTGGAAGGACAGAGACTCTTGCTCTCCGTTCTCTTCTATCAGTCCCCACAAAAATGATCCTGAGTCACCTGGACAAGAAAGGGCAGTTCCTAAAATGACAGCGTTAAAAAGATTATGGGGCAGACAAAATGTATCAGGTATCTAGTGTGCTGGTTCAAGTGAAAATAGAGCTTATTCTTGAAGAGATAAAGAGGAATCTCATAGATGCCAAAGGACAAGAAATAAGATACAACTGGACCACGAAAGGATTGGATCTGGAAAGTCCAAGGGCTCGATCAGGTTGGGTTCCCCAGTTTTATGTTCCCATAGCATTCTGAACTTTCCCTATCATAACATTGATGAAACTTCATCATAATCAGTTTCTTTCTTTTTTTTTTTTTAATTTTTTATTTGATAGACAGAGATCACAAGTAGGCAGAGAGGCAAGCAGAGAGTGAGAGGGGGAAGCAGGCTCCCTGCCGAGCATAGAGCCCGATGCGGGGCTCGATCCCAGGACCCTGAGATCACAACCTGAGCTGAAGGCAGAGGCCCAATCCACTGAGCGACCCAGGCGCCCCCATCATAATCAGTTTCAATCGGTCCTTTTTATAGGACTTTAAGCCCTATGAAAGCAATGACTTTCATTGTCCTATTTGCTCTTGAATCCTCAGGAAATATTCGAATGGATACATAGATAAATGAGGCTGCCCTCTTCATGTCTTATGGTACTAGATAATCTGTCATCCCTGCATGCTTGCTTCATTTATCTGCTTCTTTGTGCTATACATGGGCCCTTCTGTTCTCTCAAGTTATGGCTTGTCATTGGCTTTGTCCTGCTATAGCAATGATTTAGCCCTGATTTTGTATATTCTTTGGCCCCTAGAGTCTCTCAGTTTCCCAATTTCAAATTTAAGAAAGAGAATAAAATTAGACATGTTTAGATCTGGTGTCCATGCCTTATTTATAGATCGGGGGTCAGGGGAATGTGTTGTCACAGGCTATATAGGATTGTGGAAACCCATCTCTTCAGCAGTAGCTCTAGTTATAAGTATATTCATCCCTCAACACTCAAGTGGTTTACAGAGGAAAAGTGTCTCAAATCAGACTTAAGTAAGTATGATATATCCTAGTCCTTAAAAGTTCTCCTATTGTCTTAAACACCATAGATGGCCTATCATCTTGAATATTCTCTAAGCCTGCTGTATCTAGTTCTTTTTCATATCATAACTATGATACTTCCTATCATGTATCCATATACTCACTCAATAAGTAGTCCTTGCAGTAGACCCTGACTCCAATCTCTAGAAGTGGAGGAAGATACATATGAAGTAAATGATGTTGGCTGTATCCTTGAGAATCTTATAGGGGAATTGTTTGTTCATTCAATTGATATTGATTGAACTTCGAGCCCCTAGTATGTGTTAGAAGTTATGCCAGAAGCTGGGGGGTGAACAAGATGGATGTTCCCTGGTCATACATGCACTATAACATGTCAGGAGATCTGTGATGGAGGGAGAAGATATAAGGAGCCAAATAAGAAGGGGACCTAAACTCAGCTTGGGGACTAGGAAAGAAAGACTAGTGGCCTGAGAAATTGGCCTGATAGTGGGGATGGGAGGGAGACAATCGGAGGGAAGAGCATTCTAAGCAGGGAATGTCATGTGCAGAGGGTAGAGGAACTATAAGAAACACACACACACACACACACACACACACACACACACACACACACACACAGTATATAGAAACCAGGGTTTTAGGAGAGTCATTTTCATTTTAAGAAAATGATATTCTATCATATACAGTTTCACTATGCCTTCCTCATTTAATTATATGTATTGGAAATCCCTCCAAATCAGTTAGTGAAGATCTAATTCATTCTTTTAATGGTTTTCACAGTGTTACATATTGTAGATGCACTGCAGTTTGTTCAGTTATTCCTGAATGGATCGGTCTTTCTTTGTTTCCATCTTTGCCACTAAAACAATGTTACGTAAACATCATATTCTTATATATACTGGAAATGCTTATTTTCTAGGATTATTGCTACTGGGCCTAAGACATGTGTATTTTAAATTTTAATAAACATACCAGTTGTTTTCCCAAAATGCTATAACGGTTTGTATTTTTACCAATTTTTTGTAGGTAATTTTTTATGGGATCTTTAACAGCAACAGATATCATCACCATTTTAAATTACTCTTAATTAAGTGATTGTTATTTTGGTTATATTTTCCTGACTTCTTTGGAGGTTAAACCTCCTTTCGTATGTGTACTAATGATTTTATTTGCTTTTCTGAGAGTTGTCATATTCCATTATGTTTTTATGATTTTCTATGAGATCTTTGTTTAATGAAGATATTAATCTGTTATAAATGTGCAAAGTTCCCCAGGGACATAGAACCAATAGGATAGATGATAGATAGATAGACATAAGATGAGATTCATCAGGAATTGACTCACGTGTTATGGAGACTGAGAAGTCCCATGATCTGCTGTCTGCAGGAAAGCCAGGGGTATAAGAGAGTTTGAGCCCAAAGGCCAGGAGGTCTAAAATCTAAGAGTAGTAGAATATGAACATGCCGGCTTAAGAACAGAGAAGGAATTGCCCTGCCTCTCACTTTTTGTTTTATTTTGGCCCTCAAGAATTGGATCATGCCCTCCGCGTATTGGTGAGGGCAGATCGTTAGTGTAATGGATTCAAACGCTAATCACTTCCAGAACCATCCTCACAGACACACCCAGAAATAATGGTTTACCAGCTATCTGGGCATCCCTTGGCTCAGTCAAGATGACACATAAAATGAACCATCACACTTATTTAGCTGTATCTTTCTTGACTTTTAGAGCTTTGGACTTTCTGTTTGGTTTAAAACATCTTCCCAACCCTTAAATTTCCTTTTATAAAATAATTATTATATTATTTTTCCATGTAAGTCTTTTATCCATTTTAGATTCCATTTCAGCATTGTAGGATATAGGGGTCTTAGTTTATTTCTTTCAGATGGATAGTCAATGTTACATTATTAATTGTTTAAGTTACACTTTTTTTCATAGAATGGAAGTTCTGTCTTTATAATAGATTAAATTCCTTATATATTGGTGTGTATTTCAGGGTTTTTTTCTTCTGTTCCACTGATCTACTTTGTTCATTGCTGTGTCAGTACTGTATTGTTTAATTATAGTGGCTTTAGTATATATTTTTATACCCAGTTAGGCAAACCCTCCTCTTCATTTTCCTTATAAATAACTTTTTCCCATTATTCTTGGACATTAATTCATCTATACTGACTTTAATATTATATTACCCCAAATCTTTATCCCTTCAGAATTTCCTGTATATATTTATTTGAAGAGATTTGACATTTTAATTATACTGTGTTCCTATCCATGGATATAAAATCATTCAATAAAATTTTATTATTTTGTTCATTCAGGTCTTATGTTCTTGTTTTGTTAGTTTTCATTAGCACTGTGAGTGGAATATTTTCAGTAGCTAGTGAAAACGGAGGAAAAAAACTAGTATATGTTAGTAACATTTATTATTTAGTACATTTATTATGGATTCAACCTTTCTTTCATTTATTTTGCATTCAGCCATCTTGCTATATGTCTTACTAAATTCTAGTAATGTTTTATTGGGGTCTCTTGGATTCCTTAGGTATATAGTAATGTCATTAGTAAATATAAACTAAGTTTTTAATCTCTTCTTTTCTGATTTATACAGAATATTTCATTTTCTTGTCTTATTGCATTTTCTAGGGTCTTAAAACAATGTTGAATGGTAGTGGTGTTATCAAGCTTCCATATCTGAATTTAATGAGAAAGGCTTTATCGTTTCATAATTTTGAAATATTTTGCAATAAACTTTGGTAAGTGGTTTTACCATATTCAAGTTGTTTCTTTTTCTTGCTATTTTACTAAAACCTTTTGATTTTGAAAAATTCTTGAAATCCCAGAGTAAATACTACTTGATCAGAGTGAATTACTTTTTTTTGATACAATGCAGAAGTCTATTTGTTAATATTTTAATAAGAATTTTTGCATTTCAATTCATGTTTTATATTTTTCTTCAGAGTTTTATATCATCATTATCATGTTTTATTCTTTAATTGCACTGTGGTAACTATTGGTTTTGTTCTAAGATTTCTTTATTGCTTCTTATTTTTTGTGACTTGATACCATTAATTGCCTTCTTGCTCCTGCCCCTTGCATTAATTTAGAAGTTCTTCTGCAGTGTTCCATTCAACTAGTAGTTATCCTTCTCCCAACACTCATAAATGCCTATTTATATATTATTGCATGATAATAAGAAACTGTTTTCCCCAATTACCCTGAGACCTGCCCTAATCTAACAGGCAGTTATAGAATGTTTTTACTTTTCTCATGCTAGTCTCCCCCATATAAATGGTATATCCAGAAAACTTTTACCTTACTTCTTTCTTCTTTACCACCCTACTTCCTTGGTTTTGTTGAGATAATTTTTTACTTTCCAAACTATAGGATTTTCACTTGTAGTATAACTGTTTTTTTTCCTGATGATCCTTATTTAGGATGTATTTTATATACTCCCAGTTATTATCTATTAAATTTAAGTATGTATATTGCAAGGTTAAAATCACTGCTGTTCCCTTCTATCTTCATCTTTCCTTTTCTCAAGGTCTTTCTTCTTATTAATTTGCTGTTTGGTTATTGGTATGTATGGAGTACTATTTTCAGTGGGAACTATCTGAATTCTGGCTTTTTGGCAAATACCTTTCCTTTAACCTGGCTTGTAAGTGGTATCTTGGAGGACTTTAGGATTCTTGGGTTGCTGTACTTTTCTCTCTAGATTAGGTGATAGTAATCTATTATTTTCTGGTTTCCTCTGTTATGTGTAGATGAGGAACTCAGCAAGCCCTTCAAATCTATTCTCTTCCATCAACTCAGGGACATTAGTTTTCTGTGCTTAATTAGCATCTATCCTCAGTCTGCAACTTTTTTCCTGGAATTCCTATCATTTTTGTGTTATATACCCTAAGTCTGCCTCCCTCATCTAATTTTTATTTTTTTTCATAATTTGTAGTAGCCCTTTGAATAGAAATTTTCCAGCAATTGCTTCCACTTGATCTTCCAAGTTACTCATTTGGGTCTCATTTTTTAAAGTTTGAAAATCATAAATTTGTGTTCTTTATGTCTTTTTTGGGGAGTAGGAGAAATGATGAAATTGACTTCTCCCATGTACTGCTATTACTGTTACTGGTAGTGCTATTACTGCTGCTGTTGCTTATTTACTTATCTATCTATCATCTATCTCCATAGATCCATATCTACACATCTGTATGTATCTAGTTGATGCATATCTAGTAATAGCAGTAGTAGTAATAGTAGTAATATTTTGGCTTGGGTTGATCTCTGTCTTCATTTGCAGTTCCATTTTGCTAGAAATCCTCTCATGGATATTTTATTTTATTTTTTTTTAAAGATTTTATTTATCTGACAGACAGAGATCACAAGTAGGCAGAGAGGCTGAGCAGGGAGCCCGATGTTGGGCTTGATCCCAGGACCCTGGGATCATGACCTGAGCCAAAGGCAGAGGCTTTAACCCACTGAGCCACCCAGGCGCCCCTCTTCTGGATATTTTAACCAAAATTCCTCTCCCTGGTTACTGTGTCATCATTGGATATGTGTGTTGTTTTCTTCACACCATCATTGGGGCTCAGGTCCTGCTGCTGGGGTACTAAACTTTTCTGTTTCCCTGTCTCCTTAGCTTTAAAGGAAAATAGTTGGTTAGTCTCAGAGGCAAGGAGAATTCAATACCAGAGAATTAATTGTTGTAATGGTGATATGAAATGCAGCTGGGTGAAACTTAAACTAACATATTCATTTCTAAAAACTGAAGAGTAAGTACCAAATAATTTCTGACTTAACATTGTTCTAGATGTGCTACTGAGACTGCAGTTAGCTTTTATCTGCATATTACGGGCTCCTAAACAAAGCACTGAACTCTGTGGACCAGTTTGAGCCCAGCCTCCACTGCTAACAACCGAGGATGGGTTGTTCCCTAACCTCAGCATGCCCCAGTTTCTGCATCTTTAACAAGGGATAAGAATACTTGTCCTACTTCCCTCATAGACTTGTTTTGTGACTAAAATGAGATGACAGGACACATTTTAAAGTGGTGTGAAATATAAGGTATTGACATTATTGTAGGAATTCACCTTAGTGTATTTTAAATATGAAAATAAAAAAATTCTTTTTTTTGTGAGGTTTCTGTATTTTACATACATATATCCTACTATTATAGGATATATGTATATATGTATATATGTATATATATATGTGTGTGTGTATATATATATATATATCCTACTATTAAAGTCTTCTTGCTCCTTTGCTTTAACCTGCAAATGAGAAAAAAAAAAAAAAGAAACTAAGGTGTACCAAGTTTTTACTATGTGGCAAGTACACTTTTTTTGCAGATTATCTCAAAAAGGTAAGGATTATCCACCATTTTATGCATGAGGAAACATTAGCAAGTGCCAGAGCAAGAATTTGAACCCAGCTCTCTTGATTTCCATGTCTTATTGGTACTTGCTCCCTTTCTCTGATTTCTTCCACGCCTTACTGTTATGGTCTGTTCCACATTTGTTCATATTTGTTTTGCATGACTGCCTTAGAATTGCTCTCCAATTATTATGATGATGCCTCATCTTCTCAGTTATACCTATCTTCATTACATGTCCCTCTCCACCTGTGCTTTTTCTCCCCAACCTTTGACAGGCAAACTTAGTGAACATGTTTCTATACTTGGTCTCTCTTTTTCTTTCCACTCTTTCTCCTCTCTAATTTTTATCTCTATTTGTATTCTTACTGCTTCACTGAAGCTGCTCTCTCCAAGGTCACCACTAGCCTCCATGTCCCTAAAATGAATGAACACTTCAGCAATGATCTTATTTCATTTTTCAGCAGTGTTTTAAGTGTTAGCCACACCCTGCTCCTTGTACTTTTTTAATACATTTTACTCTCCTGGTTGGTCTTGTCCCTTCAAGTAGACTTTCTTTTTCTTTTCCAAAGTCTCCTTTGTTCTCTATTTTTTTTTTTTAAATCTGGATCTTCCTCTGGGTTCTGGTTATTTGTGCTCAATTCATTCTCCTAGGGAGATGCTAACTTTGTGATCTATATGCTGATGATACCAGAATTATTTATCCTGTTCAGATTTTTCTCCTGACCTCCAAATGTGGATTTCCAGACCACCAGACCTCTCCACTTAGAGGCCTCATAAGTGCCTCAACTTCACAAGGGCTACAATTGAACATCCTATATCCTGTGTTCTCTAGTTTGATGAATGAAACCACCATCTATCCAATTGTTTAGCTCAAAACCTGAAAGTTTTCCTTGACTCTTCTTTTTCCTTCATCACCCCCTTTCAACCGGCCCCTGAAATTCTGACAAATAGCTCTCAAATCTGTATTCTTCTCTTCATCAGTATAGCCACCATCTAGTCCAGGCAATCACCACCTGCTTGTTGCTCTTGTTTCTCTCAAATTCATTGTCATTCAGCATCCAGAATGAGCTTCCTAAAATACCGTCCTGAGGGGACCAGCAAGTAGCTGAGGGCTTAGCTGGATCTTTCAGGTCCAAATGGAAAGAGTTAACACAGGAGTTCTTTCCATCCCGGGATCATGACCTGAGCTGAAGGCAGAGGCTTTAACCCACTGAGCCACCCAGGTGCCCCCACAACGACATTTTTAACTTTAATTAAAAAAATGGCTACCCTTGGCACAGAGAATCAAGAAATATCTTTAATTTTATATAAAATGCCATGTGACACTTTTTTTTTACATGCATACATTTTGGGTGGATATTGTATTAAAAAATTGTAATCTTTCAGAGAAAATTTCTTTTGGGGGAGGTGGAGAAATTTTTTATTTGAAAGATATTATATGATCATCATTTAAATTTTTAGAAAAATGTGAAAAAAATTTTAAAACACAAAATTCACCCAAACCCAGAAATAACCTTGTTAACATTTTTTGTGTGTTATCTTCCAGTCCTTTCTTTTGTTAAGCATATATTGAATATTAACCAGTTTGGGATTATTCTATGTATATAGTTTTATAACCTTATAGTAATTGTGATTTTGTCTGCATGTTTTCTTATTTAAAATGTATGTAATTATCATTTTAATGGCTGCACTGTTATGCATAATATCCATAATAGTGCACAATGTACCACCATTTACAGAGTTTCCTCTATTTTATGGACATTTAGTTGCTGCCTTTCTTATTATAAATAATATGTATGAATATTTTTTTAGATAATAACAGTTGTCTACATACATGATCATTGAATTCAGAAAAATTCCTGAAAGTATACTGGATCAAATGGCATGAGAACCCTTAAAGCTCCAATGTATTTGGCTGAATTGCTTTCCAGAATGTTGGACATAATTTATCCCCCCACCACCCAGGTTAAGTATTATTTTTATGTAGACTAAACTTTTTTCCCACTGAAATATAATTGACAAACAATATGCTATTAGTTCCAGGTGTGTATCAGAGTGATTAGATATTTTTATACATTATGAAATGATCCCCGTGAGTCTAGTTTGCATCTATCATCATACAAAGTTATTACAGTATTACTGACACTATTCCCTATGCTGTTCATTACATTCCCGTGACTTATTTTATTTTATAACTGGAAGTTTGTAACCCTTCATCCCCTTCACCTATTCTGCCCTCTGGTAACTAACAGTTTGTTTCTTGTATTTGTGAGTCTGTTTTGTTTTGTTTTTTAGATTCCACATCCAAGTGAAATCACACTGATGAGGGATAGAAGCAGACAAATGTTCACCTTTAGCCCAGAAGGCTCACCTATAGCCTGCAGAGTTTTGATAAGGATTGAATAAGTGCTGGTTGGTATATTCTTAAAGGGTCTCATGACTGTGTGTAAATCTCATTGATAGCTAATATCGAGCTGAAATAAACACCAGAGAAATCTTGCAAAAATAGTTTTATGCGTAGAATTTTCGAGGAAGACATTTATGATCTCACACTCCCTGCATAATTGCCCCCCCCGACCCGCCCTTGAGCACTAAGCATGTAATCACCAGCTTCATACAGCAAGAGTACAACTTTTTCTGCCTGTAGGTCTTGTCCCTGTGCTACTTGAAAAAACTTACTAAATTGCACAGTAAAAAGTCTCAAGAATTCTTTCTTGACTAGCGGTCAATGATCTTGAGACAATATGGCTTTGTGTTTTTCTGTCTGACTTATTTCACTTAGCATAATGTCCCCTAGGTTCATCCATGTTGCTATTAATGGAAAGACTTCATTCTCTTTTATGACTGAGTAGTATTCTATTGTGTATATACATCTTCTTTATTCATTCATCTGTTGGTGGGCATTTGGGTTGCTTCTGTATCTTTGCAATTGTCAATATAGGCTTACTTTGGAGAGATTGTGGGTTCAGTTCTAAACCCTTGCCATAAGACCCATGTTGCACTAAAGCAAGTCAAATGAAGTTTTTGGTTTCTCAAATGCATACAAAAGTTATGTTTACACTATACTGTGGTCTAGTAAGTGTGCAATAGCATTATGTCTAAAAACAATGTATGTATCTTGATTAAAAATATTATACTGCTGGGGCGCCTGGGTGGCTCAGTGGGTTAAAGCCTTTGCCTTCGGCTCAGGTCATGATCCCAGGGTCCTGGGATCAGGCTCCGCATTGCGCTCTCTGCTCAGCGGGGAGCCTGCTTCCCCCTCTCTCTCTGTCTGCCTCTCTGCCTACTTGTGATCTCTCTCTCTGTCAAATAAATAAATAAAATCTTAAAAATAAAAATAAAAATATTATACTGCTAAAAAGTACATTATCTGAGCTTTCAGCATGTTGTGATCTTTTTGCTGCTGGAAGGCCTTGCCTGAGTATTGATGGCTCCCGACTGATCAGGGTCATGTTTGCCAAAGGTCAGGGTGGCTGGGGCAATTTCTTAAAATAAGACAACAATGAAATTTGCCACACCGAACTGTGCCGGGGGTGCAGAAAGGTGGATGCTGTAGGGTTAGAGTAAGTGGATTTCCTTTACTTATAGTCTAGTTGTCCTTTAAACTACAGTTTCTTTGCTGTGCCCCAGGGCAGGTGAAGCTGTCCCTCTGGTGATATCTCTCTCCACTGCAGGTTGTCTCATAGGGAGTGAGGTTCCCCTCATTACTGTGTCTCCATCTTTTCTACCCTTACCTATGTGGTCCTGATACCCTTTGTTGTGCTGAAGCTGTTCAGTCAGCCCTCAGTTCTTCTGGAGGATTTGCTCTCTATGTCATTATGGATTCTGTGTGTCCGTGGGAGGTGAATTTGAGGTCTTCCTGTACCCCCATAATAAGGAAAAATAGAATGTAGGTTTTTTTTAAGATATTATTTTTTATTTGACAGAGGGAGACACACAGCAAAACAAGGGACACAAACAGTTGGAGTGGGAGAGGGAAAAGCAGGCTTCCTGCCGAGCAGGGAGCCCAATGCGGAACTTGATCCCAAGACCCTGGGATCGTGACCTCAGCCAAAGGCAGACAGTTAATGAATGAGCCACCCAGGTGCCCCTAGAATGTAGTTTTAATGCAATTATGATGTTTTATATATAAAGCATAAGATCTAGCTTATATATTTCACCAAAAATTTAAATAAATGCAAAGCAAGACTCTTCATATTTCAATATTTGAGCTTAGATAATTTTTTGCAAGTCCATAATTTGGAAACATAAATTATTTCCCAAAGTGATGTAATGCAGCCCATGAGAACTCTTGGCATGTTGTTCTTTTGTCCACCCATGACTAGGGAGGAATGGTGTGGTGCTTCCACAGAAGAAGCATTTGTTCAACTTGCAACGGATATAGACATGGTATGGAAGGCAAGAGAAAGGGGCCTATGCATTGATGCAGTGAGAGTCCTCACTCTGATTTGGGAGTAACCTTCGCATATTTAAGTTTTCCCCAAGAAGGCACCAGTTTATCGGGAGCCTATCCAGTAATGACTTCACACAGTTTGTTTCTATTCTCAGTTAGGTTAACAGTACCTTAACACTTATCTGGATGTTCCTAGGAACATAAGTATACAATGAAGGAGCAAAGGAATGCAGACATCATCTTTGAGCAAGGTGACAAATTCACTCAGCTATAGTTGAAAAGGACTTAATAAAAGGCAATATATGATTGTCATAATGGATTTTGTTTTAAGAGAATTGGGCGAGGATTTGGGAAATTATAGCCAGACATCCTCCCCGCAAACTCCCTGGGGTCAGCACTGGACATCTTGTCAACACTGTCCATTTCTGAAATTGGAGACAATCCCACTTAATTTACTTTTAAAAACTCAAAAATCCCTGACTCCTTGGCTGCTAGTTAACATCCTAATTATCAGTTAACAACTTACGAGGGATTTGTACGCTGTCATGGGGGAGAGAGACCCAGTAGGAAGGATGGCCTCCTGTCAACTTATACACCTTGCATCTTTTACTCAATTTATCCTCACATATCCTGCCCTGGAGGACAGTAACACTGTATTTTCATATTACCAATGTGGAAGTTCTGAGAGGGAACAGAGAAAATGACTTGTCTCATGTCACAGAGCTAATTAAAGGGAGAGCTGCATCTGGGCCCTTTGTCTCTGACTCCCTGAAGCTTATGGCTTCCAATTCTGAGACAGCCTCATAAGGTGGAAGAAATTCAGCCAAGAAACCATACACGCTTCCTTCTTCACCTGGTAATTACTCTCTGCAAAGAAATCAGAACTTAAAAAATATCAAAATCAGCTTCGAGAGTGAGGATGACTGAGAAGTATACAAATTAGTAAAGAAAAAGAAAAGTGGCATTAATTGTTTAAAAATTTTAAAAGCTTAGCATAAGACTGGCCTTTTCAAAGGTGGTCTTATTAGTTTCAGGACCTGTGGCTATTTATATGGACAAAAATTGATTCTTTTTTTAGCTCATTCACAGAAATCTTCCTTTAAGTGCTTGGATTTCCATAGGAGACAAAAGGTCACATTCTTATTCATAAGCAGATTTGAAGAGATTTTGAATGAACCTGTATTGAGAAAGATATTCCTAACTCTAATAACACATTTACTTCCTGGAAAACAAAAACAAACACAAACACAACACACACACACATACACACACCCCCCTACAAAATCTCTCTACCTATGTTTTTGTCCCTTACTCCCATTACCTTTCCCAGAATGAATGTAGTATCTTGTTCAAAAAAATAAATCACTTGAATGGGGCGCCTGGGTGGCTCAGTCAGTTAAACGTTTGCCTTTGGTTCAGGTCATGATCTCAGGGTTCTGGGATGGAGCTCAAAGTCAGGCTCCTTGCTCAGTGGGGAGCCTGCTTCTCCCTCTCCCCACTGCCTGTGCTCTCTCTCTCTCAAACAAATAAATCTCTCCCATTCTCTCTCAAATGAATAAATAAAATCTTTAAAAAATCATTTGAACAATTTGAAGATCTAAAAAATTAATAACATAAAATCAATATGTGCTCAATACAGTAAATTAAAAAAAAATTTTAAAACCAAATCATCCTGATAGCACAGGCTAAAGATAATCACAGTTAAATGGAGTGGTTTCACACCTACACATACACGCATGAGCAGGCACGTGCGCACATGACTAATATGCTGATGAGTGATTAGGACCATGTTGCATGTACTACTAAGGATGGCAGATATAATGCATGTGCGCTGCTACTTCCTACCTTTTATGCCAATGGCAGATATTACTGATCACAGCCTTCTTTCCTGCTGAGCCCAGATGCGGTGTCAGAATATACTTCAATGCAGCACTCCAAAAAGCCAATACCAAAAAATTTCAAAAGCTATCTCTGATGAACCCTGTTCTGTATCTTGATTTTTTCCTTTAATTTTTTGATATGAGCGTTCTCAAATCACTAGAATTTGATATTTTTATATGACTGCATTATATTCATAAGAAATAGGAGACTATTTACTCCATAATATCAAGTATAAGCTATTCTATAAATTTTGTTGTTATAAAGAAAGCCTTGGTACTTGCATTTATGCTTCAAATTTTGTCTGAAACTCTGATTATTTCACAGAGAAATTTTCCAAGTTTACTTAGGAGTGGGTTCACGGGACCAAGGACTGAAAACATTTTTATTACTTCTCATTTATTTAGCCAAATTGCTTTCCAAAAAAAATTGGATCATTTTCCTGAGAAGGTTATTAGAATCTTGGTCTTAACATCCTTCGCCAACATAAAATATTAACAATTTCAAAATCTTTGCTAATTTGTTAAGGGGAAAAATGTATACAGTTTAAGCTTGTAATTCTTTTTCCACTAATAACATAAATTATCTGTGTCTAGTTCTAGACCATATTTCTACTGAGATGCTAGAGTTTTATTATTGGCTTGTATATTATGGACATGAATGCTTTGTGGATGATGGTATTTCTCAGTTTTCATTTAGCTTGATGTTTCCTAACATATGGAAGTTTTCAATTCTTATGTAGTCAAATCTGTCTTTTCCTTTGTGACCCCTTTTACTTCTTTATGCTTAGAAAATTCTTCCCCATCCCAAGAGAAGGAAAATATTTACCTAAATTTTCTTTCAGCATTCTTCTAGTTACACAAAGAATGAAACACATCATGAATAAGAAACAATTTTTAAAGAAAGTCGTATCTATGTCTTGTAAAATCTGTGATTACCAGACCAGCCTTAGAAGAAGGGAGCTCCTGTGAGCTGTGGTTTAACTGAACTGAAAAAATCTTGCATCAAAATTGCAATCTCCTCACCCATCATTATATTACTATAGACTTATTTTGTAAGGCCCTGAAGATTCTTTGTTTTTAAAAGTCCCTCTTCATTACTGAGTTTTTAGCTAACATATTCACTACTGATTAATATTCCTTTGGATTTTCTGCCCGTCTAATAATTCAGTAGCACAACGTCTAGTAAAAATGGCACCTCAAACCTGTGCTTTGGGTACTGAGGGAAGAAAGAGGAATAGATGCTGGAGATTGAGAAATGCTTGATTCACAACTGCTGGGATGGGGCTTGGTTCACAACTCCCAAGATCTGATGCTAACAAGACAGTGGCCAAAATATATGATGATTTAGTGCAGTTCTTACTTTAGCTTCAGAGTGTAAATGAACAGACATTCAGGAATCCCTTTGATTCTATCATGGAAATGTTAATACCACATACTCCTTTACTATCTGATTAGTGCTGGGCTAAAACAGTCTATGTATTGCTGTCACCGCACCCACACAGGCAAGCTCTATTTTATTGGAATAGAACTTGCTCATTCATTCTTTCTGTCCCTGGTAATGTCCTCTTTCACAGCAATATCATCATCATCATCATCTGCCTTTTATTGGGCAAGTATTGTTTATTATTTAATCCTAACGATCACTTTATGAGTTTGATATTGACTGTTATCATGGTTTTGTAGAGGAAGTGCTAATTCTCAGAGTGTTAAAAGGCCTATTTAAGGACACACACCATTTCATAAGATAGTTATGGGCTGACTTCTCAGTCCCACGCACTGTTTTAAGAGCACTATCTCATTTAATGACCACAACAATCTTCTCAGGCCATTCTAGGATTGGAGCAACAGAGGCTTACACAGATTAAGTATCTTGTTTCAGATCACACACAGTTGGAAGGTGCTAGACCTGGATTTAAACCCAGGTACACAAACCCCTTAGGCTTCTCCCCTTCCCTGTCAGTTGCTGAGCTAGCATTTAAGTAGCAGAGGTGAGATTCAAAACCAGCTCCTCTGATTTCAAAGCTCATGCTCTTAAATAGGGTAGTCTTCTAGATGTGATAAGTAAGCAGTGATGTTTTGCAATCACTTGTAAACTGTGTTCTATCACATTAATAATTAAAGCTAATCATTAAAGCATGAAAGTTTGTGAATGTTGTGCTTTGAAATCAATTAGAGTGAATTAAAAGTGTCCTATAATGTCATTTTACTAATCTTCATTCTAATATACCTTCTTGAATGGGAAAAGGTGGAGTAATTCTGTAAATAGATTCTGTGGGTCAGGAATCCAGACATGGCAGAACAGGGATGGCTTCTCTCTGCTCCATGATGTTAGAGTTTCATCAATAGATGGTAACTTGATCATCTACAGCAGTGCATCTTGAATCATTGGGAAATTTAGATGTAATTAAATTATCTAGTCCCATCCCAGATGTGCTGTATTAGAAACTTTAGCAGTTGGACTCAATAACCTATGTTTTTAATAAGCCCTTAGGTGACTCTAATGCATGCTAATATTTGAGAACCACAGATCTAGAGGATTCTTCCCTCACATATATGCATCTCAGCTAGGATGACTCAAAAGGAGGAGTCATTTGGGGGCTGTCAATAAGAGGGCATGTGTTGCCTCTCCCTGGATTTGTTGCCTATGTGTTGCCTCTCCCTGGATTTGGGCTTCTCATTACATGGCCCTTGGGGTCTTAGAGTTTCCTCAAAGGAGGCATCTGGAAAACAGGAATTCAAAAAGAGAACCAGTATCTGTTCTTTTCTGTTCTAGCCTCAGAAGTCAGGATCACTTTTGCTCTATTCATCTTGACTGAAGAAGTCAGAATCATGGGGTAGAGATAAAGACCCCACTTCTTGACACGAGACATGTCAAAAAACTTGGAAGCAGTATTATAAAACCTCCAGAGGTTGCCCTGTGCCTTCTAGCCTAACTGCCTTATGCAAAATACAGTCTTTCACTTCCAGGCTCCCCAAATGTCTTATTGCATTTGACATCAGGCTAAGACCCAAGGTCCATGGGATCATGATGTGACTAGTTCACAGTGAATGTTTTGTGGTTGAAAATATATTGAGAAATGCTTCATCATTCGGTTATATTTTCCTTAAGAGGATAAGATTTTTTGAATGCAAGACTCTTATAAATGTGATTTTTAAAAAAATCAATATATAGCAAAGCATAAAATATATAACAGTACATAGAGTGTGAGCTCAGTCAGTGATTATTGAATTGAGTTTTAAAATTTAATATTTGAACTTCCATATTCTATCATACACACACACACACACACACACACACACACACGTAAGTTAGTGTAATGCTTATTCTTCCCTTTTCTGTATTTAATACCCTGTAACAAAGCACAAATCTTTAAAAATTGTAGAATGTTAGAAGACGTGACATAGAGAAGTTATTATCCTGGCTATCTCCCAATACTATATGTCTAACAAATAATTTTCACTTGGAGCTGAAGGAAGTGGTGGTTACCATAGTCTGAGAAAATAGAGGCTGGTTACTTCTTGACTGGATTGTTTAAGTTTAGGCAAAAATAACTACTCAAGTGCCTTATAGTCACATTTTGTAAATTTTAGGTGACAATTTAAACTTGTCTTCTTGAAGGCTTATACATGAATTTTCAGGTGTTCAGTTTTCCTGCCAACTCTCAGTTTGATTTCACAACACACTCTAAATGAGGACGTTCAAGAACGTTTAGCAAGAGCTCATTCCACGTACAGGGGTTAACTTGGAACCTTGTTTTGATAATGAAATGAAACTCTAGTATTAATTTGCTTTTATGATTTGGTCAGTAGTTTTGTTTGCCTGTTTTTGATTTTTAGTGGCTGTGCCTTTGAGTTCCAGCTAAGTATTAGTATGTCATTCCTTTGGCTTTCTTGCTGTACTCTGAAAATGACACATCTCTATTTCCTCTTCATTTGAACTTGATATAAGCTTTTGATTCTTAACACATACATATGCTTTATTTTGAATTGCTAGGTTTTCTAGAAAACATTTGATATTTAGTTGTGTATCATAAAGAAGTAGCATAAATCATATCTCAGGTTTATATGTATTTGGAAGGGAATTTGGAGCAGCATTGGAGAAGACAGTGGGAAGAAAACATTTTCAGTAGCCTTTGAAAGAATAGGAAATTATGTGGGGATTAGATTTTAATTCCAAGTATTCTACATCACCACCATCAAGGCACAGGACTTTCCAGGGGCTGAAGCACAAATTACTCTGTCTAGGCTACCAATGATTTCTATAATAACTGCAAATGCACAGTGATTATTGTTTAAAGCATAATTCAACCTATTTAGTGCATTTGCAAAGATGGTCTTTGTGAAAAATTGTGGCCACCTATAATGTTATATTGTATGTTCATGCATGTGTACACACACATGTGGACAAGTCACAAATGAAAGAAAGGAAGGCTCAGTCAGGGGGAAGAAGAGCCTCCCCAAATATTTCTGAATAAGGTGTTATATTGAGTCTAAATTCAGATTGTTCCTGTTCTTCAGTAGTTTCTATTAACTATTCAATTTTGTTTCTTTTCTTCTTGTCCTTCAGCTTCACATAAAGAAAACCGTTTCTTTACAGTCAACTCATTTATTTGTTCATTCATTCACTTATCTATTCATGTAGGCATTTATTCTGCCAATGGCACCAAATGGGAGGCTGAAGGTACAAAGATGAATAAAGCATGGTTTCTGTTTTCCAGGAGCTCACATGCATAGATAAGTAAACAAATATATATTAAGGTTCAGTGAAAGCTATAATAGTGGTAGAGACAAGGGCCTGGACTGGGATTGGATATGTGTGTTAAACTGTGCCTATGAGTGGGAGATAAGGAAAAACTTCACAGATAAGCTGAGGTGGATAAGAGCTGAAAAGAGTCTTGAGGTAAGATAGAAACATCGGGCATTCATATCATTTCTTGGGAAGAAACATCTTCAGTTCTGATTCTTTCATCTAGCACATTATTGCTCTCAGCTAAATTATCTACATATGCTATGTCTTCTGTGTAGTTATCCATTGTTGATTACAAAAAAGTTTGGCAGAAGAAGCTAAAGGCAAAAAGAATTGAGACAGACTACCAAAGACTTCCCTCCATTATGTAACCATCTATTAACCTGCCCAATTAAACCTTTGTTCAATCCACATATCTTCATTGAATATACAGGGATATTGCAAGAGACCTTTCAAATGCTTTGCTGTGATAAATACATATTCTGTAGTAGTTAGAATACTTTTGGCTACAAAAAAGCCCAACTCATTGGTCTTAACTAATAATATGTATTATCTTACATAATAAGAAGTCCAGAGGCAAAAGAGCTCCAGGATTGGTTAATTCAGCTGCTCAGTGAGGTAAAGGATCTGGGTTTTTTCCATTACTATGCTCTGCCATCCAGAGGATACTGGATCATCCATCATTAGTGGTTACAAAATAGCTGCGTTAGTTCCAGGCATTGCACCTAGACAAAACACTATTGAGTAGATGAGAGTTGTTTTTTCTGTGTCTTTAAAAAAAAAAAATGTTTTAAGTAGGGTCCACACTGAGCACGGAGCCCAATCTTTGGGGCTGGAACTCACGACCCTGAGATGAAGACTCAGATGCCTAACCAACTGAGCCACACAGATTCCCCTGTCTTTTTATTTTTAATCAGTAAAGAAGGCTCCACAGTGGACTTCTGTTTTGTGTCATTGATCAGAATTGCACTACATGCCTATTTCTAAGCCAGTCATTTCATGGCAAAGGATTACCATGATTGGCATGGACTAATGAGCCTTTATTCCTCAGCTAGGATTTAGAATATTCTTCCTAATAAGATACAGGCCAGTAAAACAAAACAAAACAAAACAGGATCCTTAAGAAGGAAGATTAGGGGAGTGGATTTTTGGTAGATAACCAAGACAGATTGCTATGCCTATGGCATAGCATGTTCCAAAACATCAACATATGGTGCATCTCCTATATAACATGATGTGTTTTGCAAAACAACATACGTTACATTATTACTTTCCAGGAATAGTAATTTTTCTATAAAATATGATGTTTCTGCCTATCTCTACATGTCTAAAGGAATACATATAAAATTTATAGGGGAGCATATGTCTGAGTTTTTCCACTATTATTTTTTTATTTACCATTCTGTTGTCTGCTAGTGATTGGTTGTAAGTGACTGGCTATGGGTATCAAAGATGTTTTTAAAAGTATAATAGAAAAATCCTATCTATATCCTTCATTTTCTCATGATTTTAGCATTACATTCCTTTGATGTTATGGAGCAATACAGGCCCATTGCATTTCAGTAGTAGCTACCAGCTGAGTTATTTATACAAACCATCTCTTACGTATCAGTTTCTGCTTCTTTTTCCTAGTACAATTCTTTTTATTTTAAAATATTTTATTTATTCATTTGAGAGGGAGAGCTAGAGAGAGTAGGAGCAAGGGGTGCAGCAGAGGCAGAGGGAGAGGCAGATTCCCTGCTGGGCAGGGAGCCTGACATGGGGCTCGATCTCAGGACCCTGAGATGGTGACCTGAGCCAAAGGCATACACCCAACCATCTGAGCTACCCCGGCGCCCCTCCTAGTACAATTCTTGTACATGTCCAGCATTTAATTTGGTTGAAAGGTTTATGCTGGAGATATGAGTGTGCATATTGGAACATTTGCATTTTTGAAATTTGGGACCAGAAAGCCTTACATAAAAGGCAAGAACAAAACAAAACAAAGAACCACAAATGAACAAAAAAAAAGCACTTTAAGTGTGGTATTTCACACATCAATGAGTAGAGATGAGGTTGGTCTCAGCCCGTCACAATTTATGTCATGTAGGAAGCCTTCTCCTTCACTCACTGGGTAAGAACAACCTAGTTGGGGATGATTATGCAGTGGCCAAGAAGGGCCCAGATTGTCCAAAGAACATGGGGGCACCACTTCAACGTGTACTCCAAATTTTGAAAATATAATTCTACACTTGGAAAGTCAATTTCTTTTTTGTTTCATTTTTATGATAATGGAAATGAAAAAGTAAGTATCCAAATGATTTCAACCTCTCCTTGGAAGCTGAATGGTTGCTGATTGCTGTAACCTGAATTCTATTTTATTTACCCAGTATTACTGCTGTTACTAGGAAACCATGCTTCATAGTTTAGCATTTTATTGTGAAGAATAAAATGTCCAATTATTGCACAGGTACCTTGATGTGTGATTTAGCCTGTTATGTTTAAAGCCTATCATGTTTTTCTGAAAGTTATTTTATGATGAATTAAGAGCACATATTTAATTTCTTTTCAACATTATTTATATCAGCTTCCCCAAAGCTGATTTATATTTTACATCTTAGCCAATTTGTCTGGTATTTTAAAAATATTTGCAAAACTGTTCCAGAATTGAGGAACCTCTCTAGTGAGTCACTGGATGGTTTTAAGGTGGTTGATACATTCCTCTCTACTTGCTACCGTGGAGCTGTTTGATTATAAACCCTAATTTGAACTTTGAGGAAAACTGCATCGACCCTGAAGCATTCACTGTGTTAAGTGTAAAATTTATCTGTTGTATCTGATTTGTAGTGATTTATTATTTTTACAATATAGTATACCCTTGGAAAACTACTTTCCAAAAATGTATTAATTTCCATAGTTCTCTTGAAATTTCCTGTAATATTGCAGATGAATTTGTGTGTCATTTTCCAAACCTACTCTTCAATGTCCAGAGAGAGAAACCATACTAATATCATCACAGCAATTACATTAATATCCTAGATTTATATTGTTCTTTCCAATGAATTATCTTACTTGACTTTGTGCTTATAATAACTCACACAGTATGTGATTGAGATGATTACTCCCATTCTTACAAGTCAGAAAATGGATATTTGGATGAGTTAAATGAAGTTTCCAACCTCAGATAACTGGTTAGTGGTAAAACTGGGATTTGTATTTAGTTTTTCTGACTTGAAATTCAGTGTTGCTTTCTGTCTACTTGTACAATACTGTTACTGTGTGTTTAATGTATGTACTTGCTTATCTGTATTCTCTGAGTTGTGGCAAACAATGTTTCTTATTGTAGAGATTTTATCTGAAATAATTATTTTTAATCACTGACAATGGGAATAGACTTAATTCAAATATTTATTGGGTGCTTACAAAATGCCAGGTCCTGTATTAGGTTCTCATATGCGCATTTCACCTATACTATCCCATTTAATACTCTTAAGTGATCTTCCAATTCCCTTCCAACCCTAAGATTGTTTAGTTATTTAGTGTCTGCCATATGGAAGAAACATGTTTATAGAGGCTCTAACTTCTCCAGATGATGACATTAATTAGGTTTTAATATTTATCATGCTTAGAAGTTAGGTCAGCAGCTCTAAATTTTATAATTTAAATGACCTCTTTGAAGAATTCTATTAGGATTTACAGATAGACTTTTTTTTCCCCCTAAAAGCTTGTATTATTAAGCTCTAAATTTCTTATTCTTAGTTTCTGTGTTTGGAGTTTTATTAAGTGTTTAAAAATAATCTGCAATGGAATTCACAGTGGTATTGAACACTTACATGTTAGTTCATGAATAGAGATCTGGAATCAGGGCTTGAATTTGGCTATTTGGCTTTCATTTGCCTTATTTATATTGAAAGATGTATTGATTTTCAAGATAGTAACAGTGGTCATGTCTTTTCTAAATGGTTAAGATGATTGTTTATGATTAATACTACTTTTTAAGCCCAGCAGCATATCTTCAGCCATAGAAACACACTAAATTTTGGCCAATGTGTTTAAAATTTGAATCTGGTTCCTTGCTGTTTGGCTACTAAGGCATGAAGAACAAAGTCAAAGATTCAGAACCTTTAGTACTCAGGAAGGTATACCATCAGGAATGAAAACATTAAAGAACATTTTTTTAGCAGCAATAAATTAGGAGCTACTGACCATCACTATAAGTGGTACTGTTAGTTATCTCAAAAGGGCTGTATTATAATCTGCCAGTTCATGTGTGTGTTTGTGGGGGGGTCATATGCTATGGTTTGACTCCTATAAACAGATTTCACAGGACATAGCATCCTGCCATTTGCAGCATGTGGCTGCATATACATTAACCTTGACCAGGTAATGTACACAACAGAGAGAAGGAAGTGATTAAGACTATGCTATTCATGGTTGCAATGTTTTCTTTAGAAATGGGATTGAGAAGACTTCAAAATATAGTTATTGTACTCCTGTAATTTATTTAATTCATTCAACAAATATTTCTAAGGACCTATTGGTTACTAGTCACTTTATTTGGTCTGGGGAAAACAATAATAAATAACAAAATATCTTCCAACTTCAAGGACCTTTTAGTTTGGTGTGTGAAATACAGACACATAAAATAAGATAAATACAGTCAAGTATTAAAAAATAAGTTACCATTACCAAATCAGGTTATGCCAGGAATTCAAGAGAATTCAGTAGTTGAAAATATCTTAATTTAATTCATGGGATTAATATATCAAAAGAGAAAAAAATATGTCTTCACTGATGGTGAAAGGCATTTGATAAAAATTCAATGTTTTTTTAGTAAAATGTTCTGGTAAAATAGAAATAGATGGATACTTCTTTAGCATCATAAAACATGCATGTGTCAGTGGTAGCTCCATCATTGCTCTTAATTGAGAACACTAGAGTCATTACCATTCAAGTTAGGAATAAACTAAGAAATCTTCACAGAATCAATATTATTATATATCATTGTTCTGGGTGGTTCTACCAATGCAATAAGACAAGAGAAAGTGAGAATATGATAGAAAGGATGCTATGACAGTTACCAGGCACAAGTCTTAAGAAACTAACAACTTCCTCTTCCTGTCTCTTGGGTGTGTGCTCTTGATACCTAGCCACTATGCTATCAGGAAGCCTAAGCCAAATGCACCGCCAGGAGGTCCACATAGACAGTCCTGCAATGAGCCCTTAGGTATGGTTAGCACCCATTTGTCATCTTGAAAGTTAGTCTTCCAGATTCTAGTCAAGCAGCCCCAAATAATGCTGTGACATGAAGAGGAGCGATTCCTTCTAAGCCCTGCCCCAACTGAAAATTTGTGAGCAAAATTAATGTGTGCTATTATTTTAAGCCACTAACTTATGGAGTGGATTATTAAGGCTACATTGGATAAAGGGAATGGGTTTTGGTACCTAGATGTGGGTGCCGCCATAACAAAACCCTAAGATGTGTGGTCTGGCTCTGGGACTGTGCTGTAGTCAGAAGCTGAAAGGGCCCCGAGGAAAATGTCAGCAAAATCCTCAAATATGTTGAGAAAAATGTCAGCAGGATTCTGAAAGGCCTAGTGGGATGGAGGTGAGGGAATACATCACAGTAAGAACATTCTTTCCCAAAGTGTTTATATCCAAGAAAAGAAAATTACTTAGTTTGAGGATTCTCTTCAGTGGCGAAGAGCAGAAATAATGTTTGTGTTCTGAGCAAAAATAGCCTACCTTCACTTCATTCCTGATTTTGTACGGCAGTTTTTAGCTCTTCAAAATAGTTTCACATAGGTGATCCTCTTTTATAATTTAGACAGCCAGTTGAAGTAAGTGAGTCAGGCATTACTCTATGATGCCATTTTAAGATAGGCTGATCAAGAAACTAAGCCGCACTGTGATCTAGGATGTGGCTCCCAGGGCTCATGCTTCCAGAGAGAGACTTCCTGCAGTGGGTGGTAATGGAGCACTTGCTACCATTTGCTCGGGGGTAGGGGTGGTCGGAGGAACAGGAGAACAACAGACATGACTCTCAGTCTTTGACTGCATCTCAGTATTTCTTTCAGAACACACATTCTGGGAGAAACAGAACACTGTGGTTGTATTGACTTGTTTTTCTTTCCTGTCCTAGCTCTTTATATTCTGAGTGTAGTTCCAAATAAATGTTTCAGGTGTTGGAGGGTTGGTTTTGGCTCCAAGAACTTCAATATTTGATGAGTTTGGAAACTGAGAAGCTGATAAGAAACACATCCAACACAAGTTGCTATTAGATTGCTTTTATACTGTATCCCTAAAAATCATACTTAAAGGTGAATCCTGGATACAATTCACTGGTGCAATTATATGCAGTATTTTTTTGTAAATAGGAAGAACCCACAGAGGAGTATAGCAATAATTTGAGGATGGGGCTTTAAGACAGTTACCAGGGCCCCTGATTCTTTAAGATAATTGTAAGAAGACTGTAGGCTACTTTTTCACCTCTGAAGTCATGCAAGTATGGTAGTTATTATACAAGATTTTTAAAAGGATTTTATTTGTTTAGAGAGAGAGAGAGAGAGAGCACACGCATGTGTGCAAGTGCAAGTGGGAGCAGCAGCAGAGGTGAGGGAGAGAGAGAATCCCCAAACAGACTTACTGTTGAGCGCAGAGCCTGATGAGCTCCATCTCACCACCCTGAGATCATGACCTTAGCTGAAATCAAGAGTCACACATTCAACCGACTAAGCCACCCAGGTACCCCATTATCCAAGATATTTAAATTTTAAAAATTTACTAATTTTACTGATTTTAAAAATTATTTTTAAAATTACTAATTTTAGGGCACCTGGGTGGCTCAGTGGGTTAAGCCTCTGCCTTCGGCTCAGGTCATGATCTCAGGGTCTTGGGATCGAGTCCCGCATCGGGCTCTCTGCTTGGCGGGGAGCCTGCTTCTTCCTCTCTCTCTGCCTGCTTGTGATCTCTCTCTCTCTCTCTCTCTCTCTCTCTGTCAAATAAATAAATAAATAATCTTTAAAAAAAAAAAAAAAGAAGGGGTAATTGCTTTATTCTGAATTCCCCTTTCTAAAAAAAAAAAAAAAAAAAAAAAAAAAATTACTAATTTTAAATTAGTAAAAGATACCTTCCTTGGAATAAGCAAGAGTAAAGGGTAACTTTTTGATGTTTGGATAATCAGGAAACTCAAGACAATTTCTGAACTGAACTATGTTAATCTCTTAAGTTTTCTGCTTTACTTTAAAATTAGGCCATGGCTTCTCCAGCTCCCTGACTTCCCAGAGTATTTCCATTCTGAGTGTTTTCGTCCAGTGAACACTGGGCTCACCTATGGATTTATTTTTATCATTTAAAGAACCCAAATTGAATCATGAATTATGTGTTTGGCAGCCTTCATTCTTAAAGAAACAGCACCAGCATATCTGAGGCCCCTGAACAGAGCTCTGGCCTCAAAACAACAGAAATGCAGCAGAAATAGGAACATAAGACTTTGGAAGGGAAGCCTATGCAACGTATGTGACCACTGCAGATTACCACATGAAATGATGGTGTCCATGTGGAGCACTTTGTAAGCTGTAAAATGTTTTACAAATGTGCATTGTTAAATATGTTTGTCTCAATGAGATGTTCTGAAAGTCCGGGCAATGTTTATGTACTCTGGAGCCAATACTCATGTATGCTAATTTTGCAATGAAGATCAAATGTCAACATAACCACCATCAGTGATGTCAACTATATCAAGTAAATAAAGTGATCCCGTTTGCCGAAAAGCACCGAAAGGACAATACACCATTTTAAGTCTATTTAAGTAAAAAGTCAACAAAATACCTCAATTGCCCCCAAAATTTGTGAAACAGATTGCTTGCCGAGGTTTTGCAGATTTGGAAATGAAATGAAGAAAGTTTACTAGAGACTTTCATGTCCTGCTGCCTCACTGCTGCCTGGCCCCTCTGAATAGACCTACTTCCTGTGTGATCACTCTCTCCCTGGCTGCAGATATTGGGCCAGTGTAAATACCTGCGTTAGGATTGGTCTACTTGCTGCTTGCCAGTGATGTAGGACTCCAGTAGATTGGGTCTGGTAGGAAGGGATTAGCTACCACAATCTGATTTTTCCTCTCTGGATGTGGAACCAAAAAAATAAAAAATATCCAGCAGTAAGTCACTGACTTAAGGATCTACAGGCCTAATGAGGATGCTGCCATTTATGGTCAGGCTTAAGATGAGTAAGCAGAGGAATCTGAACAACCCAAAAGAAAATGACAGACACATTCCAAGAAGCACAGATATGCTGAGACAAATGGAAGTCAGAAGGTGGTCGCTCCCAAAGTTACCTTGAATTCTACCCATCCTTTGGCCTGCTTTTTTTTTTTCTTTTTGGTTTCCTATGAAGCTTCACTGAATCTGAAATAGATTCTCTTTCTTACTTAAGAGAGTTTGAGTGATTTTTGATTTATAAGAGCCTTAAATGAAAGAATTTATTACTGGAGATCATATAGATAATAATTGGAGGTAAAAATCGGGTATACATGACTGTTAGGCTCTCTTCCAGCTGTAAGCTCCATCTTTTTGCCCAGAACCTTCTCATTATTTGCTAGGCTCCTCCTGAAAGGCTCAAAGAATGGGTCAGATTTTGTGGATGGCACTATGGCATTCCATTAAAAGAGAGAGCTGGAGGCAACCTTCCAATTAAGCCAGGTAGGCTGCCACCTACTTTGTTAATGACTGTTGTTGTTTCATTGGTTTTAAGGTAAGTATAATTTAGATCAGTGCCTTGAAGAAACACTGTAAATTATCCCTTGGAGAGCTTTGTATTCTCTTCAAAGAGCAGCCCCTATCTTCATTGTAACAACCTTTGCTTTTTCTAGAGACTATGCCTGTAGTGACAATTTATGTATAACTTCATAGTCTCCTGTATCACTTTTGTTGTAATGTAATCCAGTTCATGTTTATTCTATTTTACAATTAACTTGGGGAAACAAGGAACAGTTTAACCATTAGAATGAATTAAATCTATAAGAAATTTTTCATCTTCAAGAAATTTATTCTAAAGTGTATTTCTTTAGATACCTAACATAGTTGAATCAAAGATTTGAGGATACCAGAGTCATCACCAGGGAATGCATTTAGAATATTTTTCAATTTGGTGATAACAAAAGAAATTTGACATACATTTACAAACTGTCAGTTTATCATTTCGTGGTTATTACCAAGGATAAAATAC
Source organism: Martes martes (assembly GCF_963455335.1). NCBI lineage: Eukaryota > Metazoa > Chordata > Mammalia > Carnivora > Mustelidae > Martes > Martes martes. Next base: position 68,101,429 of record NC_137890.1, read on the forward strand.
ATTGTATTTTTAAATGGCAGAGTATGCTATAAAATCAGTTTTGCCATTGTCTTTTGGGTATTGCAAATACAAAGACCATATTGAAGTAAGGGATTTATATAATCTTTATAAAGAATTCCAAGATAAAGCAGATACATGAATTTGTATGACATATACACCAGATATCTGTCTGTGGGGTTTTGTGGTTGAATGGTAGAAATATTCTGATGTCTTTAATCACCTCTTATTCCTTTCCATCCATCATGGTATGGATGAAGACCATGTTCTGCTATATGAGAATATCTACATTCTCTGGTGTTCACAGAGGGAAGTTTCTGCTTGGATGTTTAAAAGCATTAAATTAAAATTCAACATATGAAGTGTGATTTTACTTGAATTTTAAAAAAGAAAAAGAAACTGAAGTGAAACTTATCAGTTTTCTTTTCTTCAGATAAATGGTTTTCTCTTTTTCTCCACAAGTGCTACTGTGTCCTCAGAGATTCTTCTGTCTCTGGTTCAAGATAGAAGACTAATGATTTATTTTTACATGTTTTCCCCTAAATTCCATGAAGACCCTAGTTAAAACATATAAAAGGGAATAGAGTCATCATAGGTAGAGAAAAAGATGATATAGGTTGGGCAACAGCCTAGTCCATTTGGTAGAAAATTTCTAGAAGACTGAAAAATGATGGGGTTATGCAGTGAAATAAACTAGACTGGAGAGCTCTTCATGCCAAATATGTGCTGAAGCCTGAAGTAGAGAATTATCCCCTGAGAGAAAGAAGAGTTCTTCATTCAGAGTCTTGGAGACATGGTATAGTCAGAAAGAAAGGTGAAGGACGGACCCACAGAAATGACTCCTTGAAGGGATATCTTCTGAACAGATGTGCTAGTCTTGCCTTCTCTACCTTCCTTCCTGTTCTCTCCATTATTAATACACAAACAGAGTTCCTGGCCTCCTCTGTTTACTCTCAGGCTAAATTGCTCTGTTGTGGTGTGGAATTGGTATAGGCAAACAGGATATAGCCCTCATCAGTTCAGCCTGATGACGGGAGCTGTGTGGGTTGGTAGGGTTGGGTGAAAGCTTGCTTGTCACCAGCCCTCCCATTAAAGGAAACAGACTTTAAAATAAATAAATAACATAGCATAACAGAAACAGACCTTTGTACTTGCAGAGATACAGCATCATAGTTGCCTTCATTCATAAATATAAATGGGTATCTCAGGACTGCCAGATATTTGAAGAAATAAACAGTAAAAACAAAGTGGCCAAAAGAGAAACAGACAAATCTTGGATAAAGGATAATTTTAAGAATCATTTATTCTGGGGCGCCTGGGTGGCTCAGTGGGTTGGGCCTCTGCCTTTGGCTCAGGTGGTGATGTTGAGGTCCTGGGATCGAGCCCCACGTTGGGCTCTCTGCTTGGCAGGGAGCCTGCTTCCCCCTCTCTCTCTGCCTGCCTCTGCCTACTTGTGATCTCTCTCTGTGTCAAATAAATAAATAAAATCTTAAAAAAAAATCATTTATTCCATATTCATTCAAGAAATGTTTGTTAAATATCCAGTGTCTTCTAGATACTGTTGTAAGTACTTGAGACACATCAGTGAATAAAAAGAAACATCTCTGGCACAGGGGTCTTATACTCTAGCAGGAGAGGCAAACAATACATAAATAATAAACACAATAAATATGTAATTTAGGTAGGATGATAAAGACGAAAATAGAACCCATAAAGTGATGTAAAAAAATAAAAGTCCTGAGCAGGCAGAAACGTTATAGTTTTTTGTTTTTGCTTTCGTTTTTTTAAAATTTTATTTATTTGACAGAGAGATCACAGGTAGGCAGAGAGGCAGGCTGAGAGAGAGAGGGGAAAAGCAGACTCCCCGCTGAGCAGAGAGCCCGATGCGGGGCTTGATCCCAGGACCCTGAGATCAGGACCTGGGATGAAGGCAGAGGCTTAACCCAATGAGCCACCCAGGTGCCCCAGAAATGTTATAGTTTTAAATAGAGTAGTTAGGGAAGGCTTTATTGAGATGATGACAACTGAGCAAGGAATTGAAGTCAGGGAGGTAAGCGAAGATGAAAGAGCCCTGTAGGATGATGAAACAGCCAGGGCAGAGACCCCAACATGGGAGCACACCTAGCATCTTTCAGATAAACGAGACCTATCCCTTCCTTTGCCAGCATAGGACGGAGGCAGAGAAAGAGTACCAGGCAGAGAAAGAGTAGGAGTACCTCCTACCCAAAGAGTAGGAGTAAGGCCATGTCTTGTAAGGCTTTTCTTGGCCATTGTAAGAGCTTTGACTTTTATGCCTAGTGAACTGGGAAACCCTTCAAGGAAAAGGAGCAGAGAAGTAACAGGATCTGACTTGGAATTTAAAAGGATCCTTCAGGCTTGCTGTGGTGAGGGGTGGGGGAGACGTAGAAGCTGGAGACCAGTCCATTCAGAAGCTGTGGCTGAAATCCAGGCAAGACATGATGAAGAATTGGACTGGGATGTTAGTAGTGGGGACAGTAAGAAATGATTGTAATTTAGAGTATATTTTGGAAGTAGAAAACACAAAGGAAAATTAAACCCTCCTTAAGAAGCTACAATAGCCTGATGGAGGATGTCCAAGCTCAGTCACCATGTCACAGGAGCTAACAGAAGATTGGAAAAAGCTCTACTTAAAGATAAATAAATAAATAAATAAATAAAGCAAGCAAATATTCAAGGGGATACAATAAGACCACAGAAGAAGATTTTCAGAGTATAACCCCGCCCCCTCATAATTTCCAAAATTATAAACTTGCTAGATGAACTGAAAAAGAGACCACCTATTGCCCAGAGTTCTGGAATATAAATGAAAGGAGTATCTCACTATGTAGCGACAAAAGCCACAAAGAGGTAGAACCTTTAGATTTGGGAAGTGGATTTATTTAGTTTCAGGCTTAGAGTGAGGAAGGGGATAAAATGAGGTACAGCTTCCTCCTATTCTTCATGATTCTCCCCCACTCTGGGATCCTGTACTTCCAATAACAGTGACTCTAAAACTCACTCTGGCTTGTGAGTCCTTCGGTGTCAAAAATGCTGTAACCTTCTGAAACAGCAGGTCTCTAAGCTTTTGTGTTTGCATCATACTTTTGAGTACTAAACTTTTTTTTTGGACACACAGTTAAGAGATTCATATGATTGAGCTGGCATATTTGCAAAGTATTACCCCTGTTATTTATTGTTCTCATGGAGATCAATCATAGCGTCAAACTAGTAGGATGGCCAGACATTCTGTGCCTCCTGATGTGTTGTAATATGAAATTCACAGCATTGCCTACAAAGTAATCTTGCCGAAAATGCTTAACTGAAATTTATCAAGTTCTTAGCTGTAACTTCCATCTTTCAGAAAATACAAAGTAAAAGAAAAGTTAAAAGATGCCGTATGCTCCCTTCCCATAGTCCATCACTGTGATACTGCCTTTCCCTGTACCCCCAAATCCCTCTACCTTACCTTTCTTCATTGTACTCTCCTGGCAAAGCCTGCTTTGGTTAAATCCAATCCTCCACCCTCTGGGCCAACCTTGAGCCTACACCCGAGCACCTGCTTATGGCTGGTAGAAAGCACACAACCTTGCCAACTGGTTTCATTTTGAATCTCTGACCACAAACCTCAAGTGAGCCCTTGGGACTCCTTGGCAGTTGAACTCTCCTCAAACCTCCAAAACCACTTTCCTCTGCCTTACAATCAGCTGATCAGCTGGCTGCTTCTTTTACTGAGAAAATAAAAGCAGTCATTAAGGAACATCCTCATCTTCCCACCACAAAAATCTATTTTTCCTGCATCTCTCCCACAAGTCCAGCCTGATTTCTCAAGGGTGGATAAAGTTACCTGTTCTGACCTAGGGCCAACTCCTTCTTCCTGTGCATGGGACACATCCTCTCTTAGCACTTAAGGACTTCGCTCTTAGATCTTTCCCTCCTTTTCATGTATCAGATTTTCCCATAAACTGAACCAGGACCAAGAAGGCTCCCTCGATTCTGTTGCTGTGCTCCACATTACAGCAAAATATCAGGAAAACCTTGTCCAATGTTATTAACCTATTAACCTCCCATTTTCCCACCCTCAGCCTGAAATAAAGAGACTAACAAAGTGAACATCTACCTCCCCACTCTCCAGGTTCAGAAGTGAAATATCACAAATACATTTAGAGCTCTTTTATATCTCCCCTGGATCACATCCTCCTCCCTTATACCTTCGCTCAGAGAGAAACAATGTGACACCCGTGAAAACTAGACCACCCACATCCCCAGCTGCAAAACCATAGTGATAATGATCCCAGATGATTCTTCTCTGAATTAACCACTGTCTTTGGTTCTTCCACGATGCTCCCAGCAATGACTGAGCTCAGTGGAATACAGGTTCAGGCCCATTCATGTGTGAGTTAGATCACTGACTTAAGGACTCCTCACTGGCCTGGCCATGACATTCTTTTCTTTCTTTTTTTTTTTAATTCAATTAATTTTCATATATTGTATTATTAGTTTTGGAAGTAGAGTTCAGTGATTCATTAGTCTTATATAACACCCACTGATCATTCTACCAAGTGCTCTTCTTAGTGTCCATCACCCAGTTATTCCATCCCACTGCCCTCCCCTCTAGCAGTCCTCAGTTTGTTTCCTGTGATCAAGAGTCTCTTATGGTTTATCTCCCTTTACTGTTTTCTTTTTCCCTTCCTTCCCCTGGCTACAGTATTCTTAAATGCTACTGCTCTCTGGCTCTTCCCACCCAAACCTTCTTTCCCTGTCTCCTTTCACAGGTATCAACCCTGGCTTTTGGTGTGACGTTTCCTGCCTACTCCTCCTCCTTCCCTTTTATCCTTCACAGCCATTTTCCCTAAAAAGTTTCTTACCATCCAATCCCAACTTGGTATCTGCTTCTTGGGTGGCTGGGGAGATGGCAGGTGGGCGAGAACCAAAGTAAACACAGACACTGTCCTGATTTTGGTATTCATTATTTTTGTGTCTCTCTGTCTCTCTTTTATATATTTATATTCTTTTTATGTTATTAAACTTTGTGCATAGTTTTTTTGTAACTAGCTCTTTTTCTGCACAGGGACATTTGTTTAGAATTTATCTATGTTGAAATATGTAGCTCACAGTTCATTTTTACTGCTATATTAATACATTATATAAATATGTTATGGTTTATTCATTCTCCTGTTAATGCACAACTATGTTGTTCTAACTTTTGGTTATTGTAAGTTACAGTGAACACTATTTTGTGTGTCTCCATTGCACACTTCTGTAAGAGTTTCTTTGGGATATATAGGTGTTAAATTCTGAGTCATACTGTATGCATATCTTTGACTTGACTAAATATTGTCAGATTCTCTCCAAAGCAGTTGTTTCAATTTTTCACTCCTACAAGCAATGTTCTTGCTTCTCTACCTTCTTGTCATCTCTTGATAATGTCAGATTTTTTGGTTTTTGCTAATATGATGAGTGGTTATCTTAGTATGGTTTTAATATGCATTTTCACTAGTAATATGATTACTAGTGAGGTAGAGCATCGTATTATATGTTTCCTGGCCTTTTGCCTGTCCTCTTCATTGAAATATTTATTTAAAGCTTTTGCCCATTTTTCTACTATGTTGTTTTTCTTATTGACATTGGAATTCTTAATATACTCAGGATATTATCAGTTACATTCATTGAAAATACATTATTCTGGGCTGTGACTGTCTTTTCACTTTGTTTATGACATCTTCTGAATAACAGAAGTTTAAAAATTTAAAATAGTCAAACATTTCAATCTTTTCCTTTATATTTCTTTCTCTCTCCATGTCTCTTTCTCTTTATGTGTGTGTGTGTGTGTGTGTGTGTGTCTGCTTCCCTCTCTCCCTCTTTTTTCCTTTGATGTGCTTAGTTTCAGAAATTCTACTGTATCTTAAAATCATAAATATATTCTCATGATTTATCCTAGAAGAGTTAAACTTTGTCTTTCACATCTAGGATTTTAATGCATCTGGAATTTATTTGTGTATATAGTTAGGTAAAAATCCAGTTCATTTAGTCTATTTTCCGCAGAGCAGTTGGAGCTTTTTTTTTTTTTCTTTTTTAAACAGAGATACAGTCTAGTGATTCTCTTGCTCAAAACTTTCTGATGAGTTCCTATCCCACTTTGAGTATAACCCAGTGTCTTAATTTGTCCTATAGGGTCTCACATGGACTGACCCTTGGCGACTTTCCGACCTTATCTTCTGTCACCCCTTTATTTATTCTGTTCAAGCCATACTGGCCTATTAGCTATTCTTCAAATATTCCAAAATTGTGTCTACCTCAGAACTTTACTGTTTCTTCTGTATGAAATATTCTTTTTCTCGGGTAATTTCATGAAATCTCTTCTTCCGTTAATATAGATCCCTACTCAAATATTAATTTATCAGAGAGGATTTCCCTGTCACTCTATATAAAATTCCTGTCCCCTGCCTAATTCCTCTTACCTTGCTTTATTTTGATTTTTCTTCATAGTACTTATAATTCTCTGACCTATGTTTGGTTTAGTTATTTATTGTTTGTTTTCTTAACCAAATTATAAGTTCCTTGAGGGAAGGTGCTTTCTATATCTATACCTATGCATTGCTAGTACCTAGGGAAGTACCTGGAACATAGTGGGGGCTCAGTAAATATTTGCCAAATGAATGAATGAGTGATGTCTCTTAGAGCTTACAAAAATATCTACAATTTATTTCATTGGACCTGTTTGCTTTTCAGGTTTGTGTCACAATTTAATTTCCTATCCTGTATAAATTTATAGCAAAATTCCCACCTGTTTTAGTAAATACACACCCTTTCTTTAATCATGATCGGATGATATTATCTCTTTATTCATAGCAAGTTTTATCTTTTAAGTCCAATCTGTTGCATTGCCTTACAATCCTTTTAACTCAACATTTTATTTTATATAAAGCACTTTGACTAGAAAAGTTTGCTCAATGGCCAAATTTGGTGGCACACATGTGAAGAGTTGGCTGTCTAGAATGTGATCTAAAGGAAAATATTCTCAATTGTAAAGTCTCATTTCTGAGGGTGTTAAGACCATACAACTGAAAATGAATGTTTTATCACCCAAAACCACACTGCAGGAAAGCAGTGAGAGTGTATTCATTTTTGGCTTTAACTTAGTTGTTTGAGGCCAATGATCTTGGTTGATAGAAGGAAAATTTCCAGGTGGTCTCTTTGATTCACAGACTTCATGCCCTCAGCTTTGGCTGACTTTGTAATCATTTTGTAGTTGGCCTGAATATTTACTCACACTATGACTGAAATGTGCAAAGACAATGTAATTGGTTCCTAAACATTTTACTTCCTAAAACAGATCTAATCATCATCATGAACACTACACCATTTCAGAGAAAGTCTTAAACTTGCCATAGTGATTTCTCAGCGTTTCATCGGACATCGTGTATAGAGTGGTGGTTCTGTGTTGGGAGCACAGATTTTTTAATTATGGATTTTAAAAAACCATTTGTTATTAATTCATTTTATAAATGATTGAGAAGGCGGTTGATTGTAGATAAATGTTTAGATTTCTTCCCTCTGAGTGGATGTCTTTATGGTGGTTCAGTGTATTAAGTCTTTGTGTTGACCTCCAGGTCCCTGCTTCCTTGAGATGGGCTTGCCCTCCATCTATCCATCAGATAGAAATCTGGGAGAGAAGCCAGAGTTCTGATTATAGGAGATCCAAAAATCTTAGTATGCTATATTTGAAAGCAATAGTATTACAAATATTTAATTGTATTTTATTAAAATACGTGCTGGGTGTATTTTATTAAAATATGTGCTGGGTGTCTTAATGACTTAACATCTTCTCTATATCAAGAAGGGGCTAACGAAACTGCATTGAAGGGTTGTTGTGAGGATTCAGATAAGAAGAACAGTGGACAAAGCCTGGGAGAAGGACTGGCTCATAGAAATTTACTCAGCACTGGCTCATTGCCTCTCTTTCCCTGGGAGAGTAATGGAATTTTTTTTCCCCCTAAAGCATAACTTGTTTTAATTATAGATGTTTTAAAAATATTTGTTATTAATTCCTTTCTATGAATGATTAAAAAGGCTGCCTCTCTTTTCTGTGCACTTAGTTAAAAGCTTTTCATCCTTAATGTAGACTCTACAGAAGAAAATGTTTGAAAGAGCAATCGTATGCAGGAGATGCCAAAAAGCTATTACTGGTTAAGTAAAGTGATACTCACTGTTATTAAGATTCACGAGGTTTATGAGCAATTATCATATCACTACAATTCTTTATCCGTAGGAAGCAAATGCCTTATTTTCAATATGGAGAAAGCTGTGAAAGAAGTTACATGCTTTTCCCCAGATCAAGGCAAATTGAATATTAGAACAGAATCCCTCTTTGTTGATTTATAATCTGGTGTTCTTTGCTTCTACAATCTCTTATACTTAGCCTCTATAGGAAAAATACTGAATTTGGCCCATGTTTGAGCTAAATGGGAAAGTAGATCATTGTAATTATTTCACAGTTTTGGGCTGGGTAGTGCTTATTTTGATTTTGATATTTAACAAAAAGAAAATCTGTAACTATCACAAGGAAATAGTGCTTGTCATAATTTCTAGGGCTTATACCCACCCACTTCCCCAGGCACTTCATTAAAAGCATTTCAAACTTGATGTAGGCTACAGAAGAAAGTGTTAGAAAGAGGAATCATGTACAGGAGATGCCATTAAGTTATAACTAAAGAACAGCTCCAGGAAAATTGAAAGTAGCTGCCTTCTAGAGATTGTAGAGTTTGGAAGAAGAACTGAATGTATTTTGCCCTCTCTTAGTTGAGAACAGTCAATGCTAGACACTGAGAATCCCTAAGTGGTTTGATTTTTTTTTTTTCCCCCTACTGAGTGGGAGTAAATTGGGCTGAAAGGATAATCGTGTGTGGTTAATTCTTGGGGGAAAGACCGTTAAACTCTATGGTTGAAAGTTAGGTCAGTTATTGAGATAAAGATTCTGTGTTGCTGCCTTTCCTACAGCATGGAACAGAGATTGAATTCCAATGACCAGAGTGGGTCACTCATTAGAATAATTCAATATTTATTCATTAGTCAATCATGTGTTCAGTCCTTCAACAGATACCATGCTAAGTGCTGAGGATATTAAATCAGACACAAGCTCTTTCTCTAAGAATGAGTTTCTTTGTGTGCCTAAGATTATCTGGAAGAGAGGAATTTAAGGCATTAAAAGAAGACATTTCTTTTCTGAAGTAGCAATGCTCTGGCCTCTGGGTTGCATAGGTAGGATTTTTGATAAATGAAAAGTCAAAATTGGACCCTTTTGGCCTACCAAGAGGTATAGTAGGTACCCTCATGGTCCAAAAAAGAACACCTGCTGGTTGAAGATGCTGAATCAGGTAAACAGAGAACATTAGTCATGTGACCTGAATTCACATCTCAACTAAGGTAACTTCTTAGATCAAAGAGAGTAGAACATATTTTGAAGTGACCACGCCAGCAGACTTTGGGTTCAAGGAAGAACTTAGTATTAGAATATATCTCATACCAAGCCAGTAAGTGATAAGGAAGAATACTTATTATGGCTTAGATCAGATGGTTATAAGTGTCTGTAGATAATACAGAAAATTTGTTTTATTCTTAGGCCTAGTGAAAATATCCTTCTGAAAAGTCTGGGAGATTTCCTTTGGTTTTTAAGTAGGAGCTTGGTCAAAAGCCAAGTATGACACTATCACACATGTGTGACACAGAATTCTATAAGGCAAATCAGAAAAGTGCACTATATAAAAAAATCTCATAAATTTTTATTCATCATTCCATCTATCTATTCATCAGTTCATTCATAGAATATTTGGCAAGCACCTTATCCATTCCAGGCATTGTGCCTGCTACTGAAGATACAGCATAGATACACCCTACCTTAAGAAGTGCGTAGTCCCAGGATTGAAGAAAAATATATTATGAAGTTTCTCCCTCTCAAGGTCTGTCTACTGGGGTGGAGTATACATTTAGGGTCATAATATTAGAAAATACTCCTTCTCCTTGTCCTGACCCAGTCTGCTTTGTGAGAACTTGCAGTCATCCCCTAAGGGTTCTGGACAACCTCAAGGGTATCTTGGAAAGGGTATCTTTAGAAATCTTCCAAATTCCATATGGAATTTACAGCTTTCCCCTCTTCCCTAGATTCTAGTGACAAGGTCTTCTATGTCTGCAAAAGGTAATAGTGGCAACTCTGTTGCCTGTCATTTTCCTCTTATCTCCAACAACTACGCACCCTTCTCTCTTTTCTTCTGATCTCTCTGAGAAATAGCAGCCATCATCAGAGGATCTTTCATCTTTCCAAAACCAAATCCATCTCTTAGCAATGTTATTATGGATGGACAACCCCTTTCCTACTTAAGGCCAACTTCTCCAGTTGAACCCTAGATCCCATGCTCCCATCCCTTTCCATCTACTCAAGGTCTTGACTCTAGTAATTATTCCTTTTCTCTCCTGTAATTATGTCTCTGTCTTAGATCATTCCCAATAGCATACAAAGGTCATAGAACACAACCTGTGTCTAGTAAGGGCTCAATGTGCATGGTTGAGTATTATTATTGCCATCATTATCCCTCTTTTCTTCAGGCTCATTCCTACTAAGCTTTGTCATAGTGATAGATATCAGGGCTTCCCATTTCAAGTCTTAGGAAATTCACTCTAGAGAGTGTCACCAGGACCAACATTAGGCACTCAAGGATAAGGAGAATTAAAAACAAAAACAAAAAATGGTTAGTATTTTCTGTCTTTTTGTGAATATTCTTTAAAGAAATACATGGGAAGACAGAATGAGCTAATACCTCAAGATATCTGTGCTTTCATGGAGGACCTAAAAGAAAATATGTTATTTTAAGTGTTGTCCTCATAGCAGTTTATTTGGAGGAAGCTTAAAAAATGCAATAGTAAAACAGCTCAAAAATTTTAGCTTATTGTGCAGCATGGCCACTATGGTTAATAATACTGTATTGCATATTTAAGTGTTGCTAAGAGAGTGGATCTTGAAAGTTTCATCATAAAAAAATTCTGTAATTATGTATGGTAATAAGTGTTAACTAGAGTTATCATGGTGATCATTTTGTAATATATACAAATATCAAATCATTATATTGTACACCTGAAAATAATATAATATTGTATGTCAATTATACCTCAATAAAAATAATTCTTACCTGGCCATAGCAACCTCTTTCTAGATATGACACCTGAGGCAAGACAAACAAAAGCAAAAATAAACTATTGGGACTACATCAAAGTAAAAATTTTTTGTACAGCAAAGAAAATAATCAACAAAACTAAAGACAACCTACTGAATGAGGAAAGATACTTGCAAACAACATATCTGATGAAGGGTTTTTATCCAAAATTTAAAGAACTTATGCAACTCAAAACACACACAAAAACAAATAATCCAATTAAAAATGGGCAGAAGACATGAACAGACATTTTTCCAAAGAAGACATTTGTCCAAAGATGGCCAACAGACACATGAAAAGATGCTCAACATCACTCATCACCAGGGAAGTGAAAATCAAAATCACCTTGCATCTATCAGAATGGCTAAAATAAAAAACACAAGAAACATTAAGTGTTGAAAATCTGGAGAAAAAGGACCCTTGTGCACTGTTGGTGGGACTTGGTGCAGGCAATGTGGAAAATAGTATGGCTGTTCCTCAAAAAGTTAGAAATAGAACTACATTATCATCCAGTAATCGCACTAATGGGCATTTACCCAAAAAACATATAAACACTAATTCAAAGGAATACATGCACCCCTATGTTTATTGCAGCATTATTTACAATAGTCAAGCTATGGAAACGGCCCAAGTGTCTGTCGATAGATGAATGGATAAAGAAGAGGTGGTATATATTTACTTGGAATATTATGGATAGAGCTAGAGAGCATAATGCTAAATGAAAAAGTCAGACAGAGAAAGATGAATACCATATGGTATCACTCATGGGATTTAAGAAATAAAAAAGAAGTAATAAAAAAATAAAGGAAAAATTAAAAAAAGGAATAAAAGGAAAAAAAAGAGATAAATCAAGAAAGTCTTTTTTTTTTTTTTTTTTTTTGTAAGATTGTAAGTAATCTCTATACCCATCGTGGAGCTTGAACTCACAACCCTGAGATCAAGAGTCACCTGCTCTACTGACTGAACCAGCCAGGGGCCAACAGACTCTTAACAATAGAGAACAAACTGATGGTTGCCAGAGGGGAGTTAGGTGGAACGTGGATTAAATAGGTGATGAGGATTAAAGAGTACACTTAACATGATGAGCTCTGAATACTGTACAGAATAGTTGAACTACTACATTATATATCTGAAACTAATACAACACTGTATGTTAACTATACTGGAATTAAAAACTTAAAAAAAGTTGCAATTTTAACAAAAAAATCAATCGATTGAAGTATACATAACATTTATCAATGCAAAAGTCAAATGCAAGAACAATTAACAGTAATTGTGAGAGTTGTTAATTTTCTGAACAAATTTAGGAGTTCTAAATGGAAATAGTTCTAAATAGGAAAATAGATCAATATTTAATGTAAATATTAAGAGATAGTGTGTTGAGTATTAGTTTTTTTAAAAAACATCTTCTACAGCCAATACATATTTATAGAATTTAAATATACAAAGGAGAATAATGGAAATTAGAAATCAGAGTTCTAATCTTTGTAAAATTACCTGGTGTTCTGTATTTATAATTTTATTTTATATTATTTTGTTTTTTTAAAGATTTTATTTATTTATTTGAGGGAAAGTGAGAGCAAGAGTGAGAGAGCTCAAGTGGTGGGCAAGGACAGAGGGAGAGGGAGAAGCAGACTCCTCTCTGAGCAGGGAGCCTAATGTGGGACTTGATCCCAGGACCTTGGGATCATGACCTGAGCTGAAGGCAGATGCTTAACTGACTGAGCTACCTAGGCACCCCTGTATTTATAATTTTTTTCTTTTTAATTTTTTTTAAATGTTGTTGTTTTTTTTTTAAGATTTTATTTATTTATTTGACAGAGAGAGAGAGATTACAAGCAGGCAGAACAACAAGCAGAGAGAGAGAAGCAGGCTCCCTGCTGAGCAGAGAGCCCGATGCAGGGCTCGATCCCAGGACCCTGAGATCATGACCCGAGCCTAAGGCAGAGGCTTAACCCACTGAGCCACCTAGGCGCCCCTGTATTTATAATTTTAAATAAAACAACTATTTATCACTGTAAAATAATAAAATAAAAAAATAATTCTGAGCTCAATAGGCAGAGGGATTATTAGTTAATATTTTGGCTAACTATAGAGTGCTGGGAAAGGCACAGGGCATGACTTTTTTTCCTTAAGGAGTTGCTCTAAATGATATGAATATACAGGGTTTTTTTTTAAATATAAAAAGGAGATTTCTTTGTGGGTTCTCATTGTTATTTACATGTCTAGTATCTAAAAATCTACCGTTTTTAAAAATCTAAAAATATCTAAAAATCTACTATTTTTCTGGAGAAAAATAGATTCTTTCCCATGATTTATGTTTACTTCTTTTTTTTTTTTAAGATTTTATTTATTTATTTGACAGAGAGAGAGATCACAAGTAGGCAGAGAGGCAGGCAGAGAGAGAGGAGGAAGCAGGCCCCCCGCTGAGCAGAGAGCCGGATATGGGGTTCGATCCCAGGACCCTGAGATCATGACCTGAGCCGAAGGCAGAGGCTTTAACCCACTGAGCCACCCAGGCGCCTCTGATTTATGTTTACTTCTTATTGGAGAGTTATATTTCAAAGACTCCTGGTATTCATATATTGAGAGCTTTGGAAACCATGTGGAACCAGTTAGAAGGCATGCTGAAACTTCATTCAGTTAAGCACAGAGAAGGGTATAGACTACGAATCCACAAGACGGGGACTCTGAGAACTCATCCAGCAGTAAGACTGACTCCTATAGTGGACAATTTTATTTTGGCAGCTCAGTATCTTTTCTCCCTTTTTGTGATCACAGCATGCCAGATGTGGTTTGGAGAAACACTTCTTTTTTACAGGATATAGTGAATAGTGGTACCTATCTTCCTCTGGCCAATGGTGGACACATGGCCTAAGCTTAGCCAACCTGATGCCTTCTCCCTAGAATTGAAGGAGTATGAATGAATAGTCAATTGAAGGAATTAAATTGAATTCAAATTGAATGTATTCAAATATTCAATTTCAATACATTCCCCATTGTATTCAAAGTAGTATAAATATTGGGGAATACACTGGGGAATGTATTTGTCCTAGCAGTGGCCTCCTGAAGAGACTGTCCTTTCATTCTTGCTACCAGCATTCCTGGTGGTCTAGTGGTTAGGATTTGGTGCTCTCATTCCTGCAACCGCAGTACCCAGAACAGCTCTGGTTTCTGGTCTTTCTGAACTTCGGTGTTTTAGATTTTCACTTAGCTTTGAGCTATACAACTTCTTTCCAATTATTATTTTTTTCATTAAAGAAGCTCAAAATGATTTGTATTGCTTACACTTACTGATACACATCCCACCCCAAGGGAGGGACGCTTGGCAGTGTCTGCTGTATTACAATGTTCATGGGGATATGGCTACTTTTCTCATGAAATGGTATTTGTTTCCTTGAGGCTCAACTGGATAGATTTTTCTGGGCCTATCCCATAATGAAAGTTGCGGGCACTGGAAACTTGATCCCTGGGAAGGGTAGGGATGAGATTGGGAGAATTTGGCAAGGATTAGACAGAAGTTCAGGGACCTGGACAAACCAGTTGGGATTCAGGAGAGTGCTCCAGTCTCGCTAGAAATTGAAATTCACTCCTAAAACTAAGACAGCAAAAAATTGAGAGTAATGGAGATAACATTATATACTGGGAAGCACAATCCCTGGGGCCCCCTTAGGCTCATTAGGTAAGGGATTTAAGAAAGCAAGACCAACTCAAGAGTGAGCCAGCTGGGGATGAGGAGGTAGCTAGCAGTATGCTACAGAAGAGTCACATGGAACTGGGTTCAAAACCTTGGTTCAAAATCTGGGTTCTCCCTGTGGTAATAGTGAGACTATGGAGAAACTCACAAGGGGTGAAATACATGTGTCTTCCTCTGGAAGGCTTTTCCTGTCATTTCCCCCTTTCCTTCTTTCCACCCTGTGCTGGTTTCAGTGCTCCAGCTATGTGCCCCAGTGGTAACATCTACTTTCCCTGTCACAGTGTCTGTGAACTTCATGTCATTTGTTTGTCACCCCAACCAGACTGCCAACTTCACGAAAGAGCTACCTTGTCTTTCTTATTCACCTTTGTATCCTCAAGATATCCACAGTGCCCGACACTTCATAAAAAGGAGTGGAGTGTTGAATAAGCGAAAAGGAGGCTGCAGAGCTGTAAGAGAGGGAAAAGGCAATGGAAAGCCCTTTTTATTTGTTGTAGTATTACATTAAACAGTGTATTTGTAAAGTGCTGTATCTGAGGTTGATTTTAAATGATAAAAATAAGAGGTCCCTTGGCAGTAATTATGGGATTTTTGATAATAATGTAAAACTTATCTAAAGCATGTTAAATCTTTTCACACAGGGTATTTTTCTTTATTATACTAGACCAATCACCTAATATATGTAGGAAAATGTTTTGCTTCACAATGACATATAACAATTTTAATAGCACCTATTAAAGTGCTTTACACATAATAGTTGTTCAGCAACTAATTGTCGATGGAGCAAATATATTCAGCAAATTTGGCCTCCTTTTATAAAGCGCTTTTAAAGCCAAGAATAACTACTCACTATATAATTCTGTAACAGCTCACATTACAGCAAAAGATTAAATGAGAATAAAGAAGAAAAATATCTTATATATTTGTCTTGATATAAACTTGTGTTATAACTTATTCTTGCTTATCCAACCAATGAGGTTTGGATTTTGAAATGAATTACAACACATCTTGTCCCTTGACACATTCTTTCGTAAAGAACCTTTGATAAATCTTAGCTGCACACATTAGCTGTGTTAAGGTCTTAATCCTACATGAAAAAATATCTCTGTTTACCTAGTGAAAAGGATCATTTTCTTCCTCTTGGTAGAAATTAAAAGCCCATAGCATTTGAAAGGGTAGACTCTGCCAATGTATTTCTGTCTCTATAAATCGTCATAGACAGTGATTTCTTGCAAAACAGGTTTCATGTAATATTTATGTAAGTTACACATGACCTTGAATGAAAGCAAGGGTTAGAAGAAACAGTGTTCTTATTGTTTGGCAAAATGCTTCACTATTTTGTCAGATACTACTTACTCAGGTCATACATGATTTTTTTTTTTTAACAGAATAGAAGTTGTTTATTTTAAAGCTGGGCTATGGAGAAATGTGACATTTCTTTTTAGAATCAATACTATTTTATCTTCTACTTGTGAAAGGTTTCTGTAAATAAGCAAAGAGGAATACCAGCAGCAAAGCTGGGTATAGAATAAATGTGGGTGAGTAGAAAATTAAAATGTCCTCTTACCGTTCACAGAGTTGATTCTGGAGGAATCATGAGAGCAGATGGAAAAGATCAGATGTGTGAGAGGTAGGGTGCAAGTTGCTGTGTTTGAGAAACATGTTCCCTCATTCAACTTTGCTGCTCTAAAGAAAATCTATAGAGTAAGGATAGGTAGTGCTACTGAGTTCTGGCCTGGCCTGTAGAATTTATTAGCTGTGTGACATTGAGTATTTCATTTAGCTCCCCTGAACTTTTCATTGCCCATAAAATAATATGTAGGGTTCTTACCTGGCTTCTCCTACCTTTCCTACTTATGGCTCCCTTTTTAGCACTCTAAGTTCCAGTCGTATTCAACCTGAATATTCAACCACATCACCTCCTTTTATTTTCTTTATAGAACTCTCTTGAAATGATCTTATTCATGTATTGTTTTCCTTCACTAGAATGTAACTGTCATGACAGGAAGGATCTTGGGTGTTGTTCTTATCGTAGACCAAGCACTGCAATGATGCCAGGAAATTAGTTGGTACATAAAATAATTGATGAATGACTTTGGGGTGTATATCCAAAAGAATTGAATTTGGGAACTGAAACAGATACTTATACACCCTTGTTCATAACAAGGTGCACATTGCACAACAATGTGCAAGTACTTCATGCCATTGAACTATATACTTAAAAGTGGTTAAAATAGTAAATTTTATGTTGTGTGTATTTTACAACAATAAAAAAGAAATTGGTGAATCAGTGAGTGTGGAGGTCCTTCATGTAAATGGTTCTCACTTCCTGGAACATTGTCCTCTGTCCTTCCCCCATCCCTGCTCTATCCTCCCCTTATCCTTCCACCAAGCAAATTTTTAGTCATATACCAGGTCTCAGCTTATCAAGGTTTCTCAACAACAACACAACAACACTATTGATGTTTTGGATTGAGTAATTTTATTGTGGGAAGTTGTCCTGTGGGTGAGTTTCTAACTTTATTACACTTAGAGTACTATATCTTACTTATCTCACTTGTATCACTCAAGAAGTCAGTGTCTGAATAGGGATAGAATGAGACCTATCACTGAGCATACTTCTATCCTTGGAAATGCAGTCTGGGTGCATAAAAGGCATGAGTCGGAAATTCACTATAATTTGGGGCTGGATCTTTGGGGGTCAAAAACTAAAACCCATGTAAAAATTAATTTATTTTGGCTTATGAATTTTGACAAAAGAGTGCTATACTTAATATACTAAAATTAGATAACTTAATTGTTGTCTCTAGTGTGCTATAAAGGTATCAAGTACAGAAGAAGAAATTATGTCCAATTTATCTGTTCTGATGAAAATAACTTAGAATTATGATTTTACATTTGAGAGGATCTTTTGTTGTTGTTGTTAGTCAGAGTCATTATGTGTTATAATCAGAGGGTTCATGTTCTTACACAAATGAAAAGGAATGCAATATATGTCAAATCACAAGCCAAACTGAAAAAAGCACATAGATGGTATGAGCATTAGAAACATTTAGAAAAAGGTGATACGCTAAAGACAGAATAAAGGAAATAATTGCCTGAAAAAAAGAACATAAATAATATTTTTGAAGGAATAATGATACATTTTGTTAATCAAAAGCTAAATTTGAAAACCTTAAATAGCAGAATATGGAGGAGAAAAGATGACCTTCATATTTCAACCTTTATGTGTTCCTTCCCTCCTTAACTTTTATCAGGCATGTATGTGAGAGGAACTGCAAAGTGGCTCACTCATCACCCACTCCTGCCCCTTTTACTATGGCTTCCTGAACCACTGAGGCAGGAAGGTAAAATTACATTTCTTAGACTCCTCTAAGGTTAAGATTTCACATATGAGCTATGTTTCCTCAGCCATTATGTAACTTGTGTGAACTGTGCCTCAGTATATGGCTTACAGGCTTTCTGTGCTGTGATGGCACCTTCTGGAGTGGTGCATGGTCTCCTTTTTGTAGTTGAGACTTGGAAGGAAGAAGTGAGTGGTAAGTGGTTGGTGTAAATATGCAGGAGACTGAATCTTCTGGCAAGTTTGGTAGTGAAATGTTCGGTTCTTCTGGGGAAACTTTGACAAAGGAACTATAGATCCTGTCATTGGCCAGCAGTGAGGTTTCAGGATTTCTAGAACAGGATCATAGAGAAACTGAGTGTTCTACTCAGTTCAACTGAGTATTGTTGGTTGAGTAGCATCCAAGCTACGCAACCTGCCTCTTCTAGACATTTTGTTAGCTGCCTAACACCTTGTAATAATTCCCTTTTGGCGTAGACTAGCTAAATTAGTTACATTTCCAGAAACTATGGGTTTTGACAGACACAATTTATTATGGTCAACATCTGTGCAAGGTACTATAGATAAGGAAATAAATTTATGCCCAACTTCTAATTTTTTGTTCACAAGTGTTCATTCTGAAAGGGCTTTGCAGTCTTGTGGAGGAAGCAAAAAATAGGCATGTAAAGAAATGGTAACAGTACAAGTCAACAGACACTCTTATAGATGTGTAATACACTGTGAAATAGGAGCACAGAAAATGAACAATGGTCTAGTAAGGTGACTGTTCAAGAAGAGTAACTGGACCAGGAAAAGTTTCATAGAAAGGGTATCATTTGCACTGTATCCTTAAGAATGAATGGAAGTATCTCAGGTAAAGAAAGTGGGAAGGATATTCCTAGAAGAAGGAAGAGAATGTTGAAACAGCATAGGGCATTCAGCAAGCATAAGGATTTTGATATTTATATGGGGTATAGAATTGATGTCAGGAAGGTGAACCCAGGAGAAAAAGGGAGAGCCTCGTATGTCAGGAGTCTGACTCTGAGGATTTGGAGCAGGAGAGTATCACTTGTTTCAGGAAGAGTACTTGGGCAGCTATATGTGGAATAGATGGAGGGCACTTTTGGAGGTAGGATGCAAGGAAGATGTAAGAGGTTATTGCCATAATCTAAGGGAGAAATGGTGAAGCTGTGGCACAAGGAACTGAATGGAATGGATGGATTAGAGAGAAATTGTAGTTGCTGATCTGAAACCCAAGCTCAATAAATACTAACTGAATGAAATACAATGGGGAGAAGTTGAACATGATGAAGAGTTCTTGGCTTGGTTGAATAGGAGGAGATGGAACATGCTTTTCAGTAAATACATAGAAAGCATGCCAGTGGTGCTGTTAGAACCTACCTCTATTGGAAAGCAGAAAATGCATGATCATCAACCTTCTAATATGTTTATTCACTTTCATTCCTCCACTCACTCCTTCAGTCAGAAAGTGTTTATTGAAAACGGTTGATGTGGTAGCACTCAGCTAGGCACTGTGCACTCCACAGAGAATTAATTATCCAAGCTAAGTAGGATAGCAGACATAAAATGAATGATGATCAAGTAACTAATTACAGTAATGATGAACATTCTGAAGGGTAAGCACAGGGCATTTTATGATAGGGAAGATTTAAGGTTATATGGGCCAGAAGGGAGGTATTGGGCATTATTCATGTAGTAAGACTAAAACTTGTTTTTCTAAAGAAGATTGCACTCTTAATCTATCATGCTATCCAGATTTCATAAAGGGCATTGTTCTTATATCTTAAAGGCATGATACTGTGGTGTCATTGTTGGAAATCTTTCTCTATGCGGGGCAGATCTACCCATGCATTATCCCTTCTGCCACATTAGTAAAGACTCTTTTGATTAATTATTAACTAGCAAATGTATCTCTAGAACACCACACTAAGTGGTAACATGTTAATGAAGATGTATTTGAGGTCCTATTTACACTTCTTGAGGGAAGGAAGCTGGACTATGCTGACAACCAATCCCATTAATCACTTTTTATTAGATTTACTGTGTGATTTAGTTTGCTTTTCAGTGGGGATTCTTTTCTCCATTTGAAAATAGATACTTTCTGCAGATAAAGGAAATGCCTATAAGATTTACAATGACACCAACCATACTAATTTATAGAGAAAGCCTGCATGGGTTACTAGGAAGAACATTTATGGGCTTGGTAGACCCAATATAAGTCATATATTGGTCTTGGCTATCACCTCATAAATGAAACAGTCTGTCCATAGGTGTATCAAATTAATTGAAGAAATCTGAAGTAAAGTACAATGTTTAATTGGCTGAGAGCAGCGTTTTTCAAACTATAGATTGCAACTTATTAATGGCTTTGAAATCAATTAAATAGGTTGTGATCAATGTAATTTAAAAGAGGAAATAGAATTAAATGTAGTAAGATAGGAGAGAATATTGTGTATAGGAAGAATAAGTACTGTTTTGTAAAACTTTTATTTCAGATATATGCATACCTAATATATATATGTAGTATTGCATATATGCATATCATATGTATATAAACATTAAACATATGTAAACTTATTTATGTACATCCTAGGTCAAGGAAATTTCAAGGAAATTTCAAAGCCATAGATCTGTAAAAAAAGCATTCTAGAAGTTCCCTTCAAGTCTTCCATTAGTATAACAATTCCAAGTTAATTATTATTGCTTAAAGCACATTGGAAAATATTGTAATTGTTGGGATGGAGAATTAGTTAAAAATTTTTGCTCTAAATGAGTGCTAGGTAAAACAAAATGTGAGTACTCTTGGTTTGGTAAAATATATATTTGAAATATTAAATAAAGGTGACTTAACATCTTGGGATTTACTAATTTTGTTGCTTACAAAGAGTTTTACAGTAGTCACCCCTTGTCTGTGGGGTATATATTCCCAGACTCCTGGTAAAAGTCTGAAACCACAGATAGTATTAAACCCTATATATAACTATGTATTTTCCCTATGCATACAAACCTATGATAAAGTTTAATTTATAAATTAGCCATGGTAAGAGATTAACAACAACAATAATGAAATGAAACAATTATAACAATAATAAAATGTAATAAAGTTATGTGAATGTGGTCTTTGTTTCTCTTTAAAAAAATTTTTTTTAAGGTTTTCTTTTTTTAAGGTTTTATTTATTTATTTGACACAAAGAGAGAGCACAAGCAGGAGGAATGGCAGGGAGAGGGAGAAGCAGGCTCCCACTAAGCAGAAAGCCAGATGTGGGACTTGATCCCAGGACCCTGGGATCATGACCTGAGCTGAAAGCAGACGCTTAACTGAGTGAGCCATCAAAGCGCCCCTCCAAACTTTTTTATTGTCCTACACTGCCCCTTGCTCTTCCTGTGATGATGTGAGATGGTGATATGCTCACTCAACGAGATGAAGTGAGGTGAATGAAGTAGGTATTGTGTGAGGTTACTTCTGAGGACAGTCAGAAGGCAGTTCACCTGCTTCTAGACTGCAGGTAATTGAAACCCTAGAAAACAAAACAATGGGTACAGGGGAGAGGAGACTACTGTATTTCTTCTTACCTTTAAGGAGTTTCATATCAAATAGAAAAAATGGATTCATTCATCTTCATAAGTACATTAACTATCGTAATCTGTAAGAGATCAGAGATTCATACTTCTGTTTTTGTATCTGAGGATAGCTGCGTTTGTCATCTGCGGATACCCATTAAGAATGCCTTCATTCTGACCCATGACTAATCATTTTAAATAGAAATAGTATATTTATTTTACTTATGGTATTTTGTAAAGAGTTATTTCTTTAGCATAGCATATGGGCATTATTGTTTTCAAGGTGTAACCATGGGCATTCTTCTTCATTTCTACCTTATATAAAAAACAAAGCTATCATTAATGTTCTGTTCCAAACAAATAATATGCATGTTTTCCAATCCATATCACTATGCCCATTCTCCAAAGAATCCTGATTTTGATTTTGAATGCTGTCATGCTGCTTCATTAACTGAATGGTTTTCCCCAGTTTATTGAGAAATAATTGACACACATCACTGTGTAAGTGTCAGGCAGAGAGCATGGTGGTTTGATTTACATATATTGTGAAATGATTATCACTATAGATCTGACCAACATCCATAGTCTCATATATGCACAATAAAAAGAAAAGAAAGAAGAAAAAATAAAGGAATAAAGTTTTTTTTTTCCCTTATGATAAGAACTCTTAGGATTTACTCTTTTAACAAGTTCCAGCAGCATTAGCTATAGTTATTTTGTTGTATATGTTGTAGAGTACATCCCTAGGACTTATCAGTCTTATAACTGGAAGTTTGTAACTTTTGACCACCTTCCTCCAACTCCCCTCCCCCTACCACCCACCTCTGCCAATCACAAATATGATCTTTTTTTTTCTATGAGTTTGATTGTTTTTAGAGTCCACATATAAGTAAGATCATACAGTATTTGTCTTTCTCTGTCTGCCTTTTTTTTTCAAAAAGATTTTATTTATTTGAGATAGAGCTTATTTGAGATAGAGTTTATTTATTTGAGAGAGAGAGAGAGAGCACAAGCAAGGCGGAGAGGCAGAGGGAGAAGGAGAAGCAGGTGCCCCGCTGAGCAGGGAGCCCAGTGAAGGGCTCAATCCCAGGGCCCTGGGATCATGACCTGAGCCAAAGGCAGACAGTTAAAGGACTGAGCCATCCAGGCACCACCTGTCAGACTTTCATTTAGCATAATGCCCTCAAGGCCCAGTGATGATGTTGTAAATGTTAGGATTTCCTCATTTTTTTATGGTTAATATTCCATTCCATGTATTTATACGCCTCAGATTATTATTTCATTTATTGATGGATACTTAGGTTGTTTCCATGTCTTGACTGTTGTACGTGACGCTGCTTTAAACATGGGAGTGCAGATATTTTTCGAGTGTTTTCATTACCTTTGGATATATTCCCAGTAATAGAATTGTGAAATCACATGGTAGTTTTATTTTTAACTTTTTCAGGGTCCCCTATACTGTTATCCATTATGGCTGTGTCAATTCACAATCCCATTAATAGTGCGCAAGTTTTCCCATTCTTCACATCCATGCCAGCTTTTTAATCTTTTTTCTTTTTGATGATTGGCCATACCAATAGGCATGAGGTGGTTTTAATTTGCATTTATTGTGGTTTTAATTTGCATTTCCCTAATGACTGGTGATGTTGAGTTTCTTTTCATGTACCTGTTGGCCTTTTGTATATCTTCTTTGGAGAAATGTCTACTTAGGTCTTTTGCCCATTTTTTAATTTGGTTATTTATTTTTTTGCTATTAAAGTATATGAGTTCTTTGCATATTTGGATATTAGTCGCTTATCAAATATATGGTTTGAAAATATGTTTTCCCATTCTGTAGGTTGTATTTTTACTTTGCTGGTCATTTCTTCTGTTGTGCAGGAGTTTTTTGGTTTGATGTAATCCCATTTGTTTATTTTTTATTTTGTTTCTTGTACTTTAGGTGACATCTTCAAAAATCATTGCCAAGACCCATGTCAAGGAACTATGTTCCTATGTTTTCTTCTAGCCCTTTCTTTTCTTCTAGTCCTTTCATGATTAAGTCTTTAATCCATTTTGAATTAATTTTTGTGAGTGGTATAAAATATTGGTCTAGTATGATTCTTCCACATGTGAATATCTAGTTGTCCTAGCACCATTTATTAAAGAGATTGTCTTTTCTCTATTGGGTATTGTTGGCTCCCTTGTCAAATATTAGTTGACCATATATGCTTGGGTTTATTTCTGGGCTCTCAGTTCTGTTCTGTTGGCCTATTTGTCTATTTTTATGCCAGTATCATACTGCTTTGATGACTAGCTTTATAATATAACTTGAGGACACCTGGGTGGCTCGGTTGGTTAAACGACTTCCTTCAGCTCAGGTCATGATCCTGGAGTCCTGGGATTGAGCCCATATCGGGCTCCCTGCTCGGCAGGGAGTCTGCTTCTCCCTCTGACCCTCCCACTTCTCATACTCTTTCTCTTTCTCACACTCTCTCTCCCAAATAAATAAATAAATATATGAAATCTTAAAAAAATATGTATATATATAACTTGAAATCAGGAAATGTAATACCTCCTAGTTTGTTCTTTATTGGGTTTCTTTGGCTATGCAAGGTCTTTTGCACTTCCATATAAGTTTTAACAGTATTTTGTCTAGTTCTATAAAAATGTCTTTAGAATCTTGATAGGGATTGCATTTAATCTATAAATGGCTTTCAGCAGTATTGACATTTTAAGAATATTAATTCCTCCAATCCATGAACACAGGATACCTTTCCATTTATTTATGTCTTCTTTGATTTCTTTCATCAGTGTTTTGTAGTTTTCAGTATAGAGATTTTTCACCTCCTTATTCAAATTTATTCTTATGTATTTTGTTGCCATTGTAAATGAGATCTTTATTTCTTTTTCAGAAATTTCATTGTTAATGTATAGAAACACTATTGATTTTTGTATGTTAATTTTGTATATGGCCGCTTTATTGAATTCATTAATTAGATCCAACAATTTTTTAGTCGAGTCCTTAGTTGAGTCCTAGTTGTAGATAAAATTCATCTACAAATAGATGGTTTTGCTTCTTCCTTTCTGATTTAGATATATTTTATTTCTTTTTCTTACCTTATTACTCTAGCTAGCTAGGATTTTCAGTACTATATTGCATAAGAGTGGTGAAAATGGGCACCCTTGTCTTATTCCTGATCATAGAGGAAAAGCTTTCAGCCTTTCACCATTGAGGCTTGTCATATATAGCCTTTATTACGTACAGATATATTCCTTCTATGCCTAATTTGTTAAACACTTTTATCATGAATGGATGTTGGATTTTGTTTAATGCTTTTTCTGTGTCTATGAGATGATTATATGATTCTTTTTTTCATTCTGTTAATGCGGAGTAACACATTGGATAATTTGCATATGTTGAACCATCCTTAAATCTCAGGAATAAATCCCACTTGATCATGTTGAATGATCTTTTAATATGCTGCTGAATTCAGTTTACTAGTATTTTATTGAAATGGTTGCATTTACATTGGCCTAGAGATATTGGCTGCCTGTAGCTTTCTTTTCTAATCATTTCCTTTTCTGGTTTTGGTATCAGGACAATGATGGACTCATAAAGCGAGTTTGGGATTGTTCCCTCTTCCATTTGTTTGGAAGAATTTGAGAAAGGCTGGTGTTAATTCTTTAAGTGTTTGGTAAAATTCACCAGTGAAGCCATCCGGTCTTGGGCTTTTTTTCATTGGCAGATTTTTGACACCTGATTCACTCTCATTACTAGTAATTTGTTCATTTAGATTTCCTATTTCTTCCTGATTCAATCTTGGTAAACTGTATGTTTTTAAGAATTTTTACATTTCTTCTTGGTTGTCCAGTTTATTGTCACCCAGTTATTCAAAGTAGCCTCTAATGATTTTTTGAATTTCTAGGGTATCAGTTGTAATTTATTTTTTTCATTTATAATTTTGTTGATTTGCATCCTTTCTTTTTCCCCTTTTGATTAGTCTAGCTAAAGGATTGTCAATTTTGTTTATTATTTCCTTGCTTCTGCTAACTTTGGGCTTGGTTTATTCTTCTCTTTTTAGTTCCTTAAGGCATAGAGTTAGGTTTTTATTTGGAATCTTTCTTCCTCTTAATGTAGGCATTTATTGCTATGAACTTTGCTATTGAAATTGATTTTCCTGCATCCCATAAGTTCCAGTATGTTCTTTGATGTATTGATTGTTCAGGAGAGTTTGAGTTCTTATAGAAATGTATTTCATTACTTTATAACATCAGTCTTATTTTCATTCTTCACTGCCTGCTCTCAAATTCAGCCTCACAAGGTAACAATTAAGCCTGATAAATAAGTAGCTATTTCTATATTAATCCCCAAGGTTTATTCCATTGCAGAATATACAGACACTTATCATTTTGTACCTTCTTACAGTCCCATTTCAAATATCTTGTCTCATATATAGTCCAGAAAGGGCAACCTTATTGCCATATGATTCTGCCCTTGACCAGAGCTGATTGCAAAGGGATGGAGGCTTGATCTACATGGGGCCAGTCAAAATGAAGGAAATGTTTCGTATTGAAATAATTAGTCTTATAGAGCTAGAGTGGGAATATGTACCAGGCAGAACCAGAGCCACCTACCTGTCAATGATTCAGAAAAGAAGAAACAACAGTTTTGAAGAGAAAGTTGGAAAACCAGAGGTCAGAGCAAAGAGGTAGAATTATTTGAGAAATGAAGAGCAATCTTGGTGCCCATATTCCATTCCCAGTGAATTTTTTGTTCCCTAGATCCTGTGACACCTCCATTTGAGCTGCCTTGACTAGATTTACATTTCTAGATGTGTTCTGATTAGGACATTTCCCTTTGTTTAGTTCACTTTGTTTCTCTCCCAACCCCATGTCTTCATGCCATTCAACTCTATTCCTTTCTTTGGGATTCACAACTATCCTATTTCTTCTGTAATTTGTCTCTGAAGTCCTGTTTCATGGCAGACCAAGAAATATTGGCAATGAGAGGGAGCCAAAATAAAATGAGAGAAAAATGCTTATGTTATTTCAGTCAATGTTGCACTGAAATGTGCTTATATTTTTGATTTAGGGGAAAAAAGTAGCCAAGGTCCACCATTTATTTAATATATGATAGTAAACCCCATCTTTTTGTCTTATTTTGGTTGTAGTATCTATCGATCCCCAGTCTTTGGGAAACACCATGTTTTGAAGCTGTATTCCCTATAAAATAAGATTGTGTGGAAGAGCGCAGTTTTCAATTGGTATTGATTTCTCTCTAGAGTTCAAAATCACAGTGGCTTTGGACAGGATTTTGCCTTAAGAAGGCAGTTGATTTCATACTAAAATGAAATGATCATTATCTAGAATAAGATTTTCTTTTGGAAAACAACTGGTCTCCAGGAAATATGATTCCAAATGGCTCAATATGTTGATGGTTACTAAGTAATTACAAATATAATGAATATTTTAGTAGGGTTTTTTTGTGGCCTGGTAAACATTAAAAGATAACTTTTTAAAAGAATAGTCTAAATCTTCTCTCTTAGCACGTAAAAATGATTAATAATGCTCAAAAAACTCCATATATAACCAGATTTGTAATAATAATACTCATAAAAAGGACAGAATTTTTAATCCATTCATCATATTCTCTTTAACTGTTTCAAAGATTTTAAGTAATTAGGCCATTAATTATTTTATTCAGACCGTTTGGTGAAGAATATGGAAACCAATGACTTCTGGGAAAAGATACTTATATTTATATAAGTATAAGATATTTATAAGGTACACACTTTCTACTGAACAGGTAATTCCCATTCCTTGGCTCTAATTGGCCAAGACATGTATGTCCTATACCTTCATTTCTGAGAATGTACCTTAAAAATTCTGAATTCAGATGTCAGTGATGTCATAGACTGTATGTATAGTCTGTTATTTTTCTCTTTGTATCCCTATGTTTTCATTTATATAGTGAGTAGAAGTAAAATGTATTTCTCTCCATGATAGAAGGTGCTTTGAGAATAAGAAACATAAGATAAATGTTAAATATTTGCATTGGGTTGTATGAGTGGGGGAAGATGTGATTTACTGTTTGCATGCTTAAAAAAATATTTGCATTGCTCTTGTGTGGAGCAGAACTAATAAACTGAAATGAGTTAGTTTCGATTAAAAGCAATAGATACATACCTAGACATTCCTTAAGGAGGTGGTATTTGAAGTTTATTGTACATAAACAATCATTGTGTGATCTATGTATTTTCTTTGCATAGTCCTTGATTGTGAGGTTGAGAAACCTTTTGAGTGTCACTGGTAAAAGTGGCTGAAATTGAACTGCAGAGGATCCTCTGAGTATAGCTGGTAATAGATGCACATTGAAATGAGCTTTGTGAATGAGACTGATGAAGTCCATTACACCAGCATATCTAAAATAATTATGCCACTCTTAAGAACGCATTTCTGAACAACTAGCCTTCTACATACCAAAAAGGCACAAACAGTTGGAGGCTCCTAGTTCATCTGTATTCATTGCCAAATCTGTCCAGTGTTATAAAGCATTCCCTTAGTACAGAGAAAAGAGCTGTCGTCATTGCCCCTGTTTTTTTTTTTTTTCAGTTTGTTTGTTTTTTTAATAAACACACCATCCTAAATTACATCTCTATTCACCGTCATACAACCTATAGTTCTCCTGGTGCTCTGTCCTTAAGGAGAAATCTGTATCCAACTTATGAGATTGTATTAGAAAGTGTTTAATGTACATTATCATATGGACCCACCTTGTATTTTTTTTCTGGTATGTGTTGGAGTCTGGAGTCTAGAAGTAAGTACTCTTCACCACAACTAGTACAGCTCACCCAGAGTGGTCACTTAAAGAACAATGATAGTGGAAGTTGATTGAATTGTGCTGATTACAAAGATGCTGTGGGAAAGAAATTTCTAGAGTAGATTTGGGACTTTAAGATTATCTTTTTTTGTTTAATTTTTGTTTGTTTTAAAATAATTGAAATGGCTATCCTTGAGAGACAAAGTCCTGCTAACAATAGCCTTTTCATAGGAAGGAGAGAAAATGCATTTGATTTGCTTGTTTAAATTGAGAGCTGTGAGCTCGCCAAAGGATAAGACTGGAATTCCCCTGAAGCAATAAATACTGCTGTGGATTAAAGAAAGAAACATTTCTTTTCTCAAAGTGTACCCTTTATAAATAGGAAGCAGATGCCCCAACAGAAGAGATATTACTCTTTCCGAGAAGAGGAGCTCAATTGGACGCTCCATGACCTCAGAATTCAGAGATTAAGGCAGAAAAGAGGTTGATGTGGTCAGAGATCTTTTCTTCAACAAGAGATATTACACACTAGTGGGTAGATTCTGCTCTGTTTGCATGATAAACATCAAGAGAGAATATTTATGTTTCCAATAGAAGACATACTGTCTTCCTATGAGTTACAGAAGGGAACTCATTGCCTGGTCACTTTGGTTCAGACACTTCAGCTTGTTCCCAGGCTCTGACAAGGAGGGCTTTAAAATGGCTGTGAACTGAAAATACTTTCTGGTAACTGACATGCAAATGAGCACTCCAAACATTCCTCCCAGGGCAGGATTCGGTGTGGGTTGCCAGGAGTGCTTATTGGCATGTCAATCCCTGTGGTCTTCCTGCTCAGTGTTACTTCACTGGATTGCTAGGTTTTAGCGCAAGGAATAAATTGGTGATTTGAGGGAGCGGTATTCTAGCATTGGTGCCTCTTGCCCTGTTACCTTTGGACTCTCTTGTAGATGTACTGCCTGATCAGCACCCAAACCTTTCCGTTGTCTTGGGAAAACTAGTGCTTTCCTCCCTTTATTTTGCTGTCCATAGACACTTCAGAGTGCATACATAGTGCGGGGATGTTTCAAATGGATGTGAACCATGCTTGTCATCCTATCTCCAATGATTTAATAGTCCCCAATCAGATCATTAAGGGATTATGCCTGGAGAAAAGATGTGAAGGGCTTGTTTCATTCATGCATGAGTCATTAAGTATGTCAACTGTCCTTATTTGAAGTAGTCTCTGACATGTTTTCATTGTACCTTTTAGAATTGTTTCAACTAAGTGTTTGTTTCACATCCCAGGATATTGTGATATAATGAGCTATATATTTGGTCTTCTCCCTGGTTCCTGGCACAGAGCTCCCCAAACCCTTGTAATTTTCTGAGAGACAGGGATGAGAGGAGTATCTTTTGTTATTCACAGTAAAAACCTTTCAATTATACCTAAGTTTATGCTATTGAAGCGACTCTTGGAGGATGAGGGCAGGCTGCCAGAGGAACCCACCAAGTAATTAGACTTTTTCAGCCCCACCCACCAGCCTCCAGGACCTGGAGAGGGGCTGGGGATTGATTTAATCATCAATGGCCAATTGTCTCCTCAATCATGCATATGTAATGAAACCTCCCCAAAACTCCTAAACAATAAGGGTTGTAGAGTTCCTGGTTTGGTGATGGCATCCCTGGGCCAGGCAGGTGAAGCACTGAAACTGCATGGGACAGAAACTCTCAAACTCAAAATTTTTCTAGTCCTCTCCCTAGGTATCTCCATCTAGCTGTTCATCTGTCTGTTTTTTTTTTTTTTAAGATTTTATTTATTTATTTGGTGCAGAGAGAGAGACAGACAGACAGACAGAGATCACAAGTAGTCAGAGAGACAGGGGGAAGCAGGCTCCCCGCTGAGCAGAGAGCCAGATGTGGGGCTCGATCCCAGGACCCCGAGATCATGACCTGAGCTGAAGGCAGAGGCTTAATCCACTGAGCCACTTAGGCGCCCCCATCTGTATGTTTTATAATAAAAAGGAACATAAAGAAATGTTTTCCTGCATTCTGTGAGCAGTTAGAGCGTATTTTTCAATATGAGGAGGGGCCGTAGGGAATCTTCAATTTATAGCCAATTGTTCAGCAGTACAGTTGGCAATTTGGATTTGCGACTGGTGTCTGAAGTAGAGTCATCTTTTGGAACTGAGCCCTTAACTTATGGGGTCTGCTTTAACTCTACGTGTGTAGTTAGTGTCAGAATTGGATTGTAGGATACCCTCTGGGTGTCCAGTTGGGAAATTGCTTAATGTGAGGGAAAAACCCACACATTTGCTGTCAGAGTATTGTGAATAGAGAAAACAAATTTTCCTTCACATTCTATCAGCTATTGGAGGGATGTCATTATGTAACAACAATTTAATCATGTACCCTATGGATTCATTTAGTGCTCCTTTCTAAAACAAGTTGGGTGACAGAATTGTTTCTGGCAACTGTGAACTGCCCATTCTACTCATGGTGACTATGAAGTATTTTAGGGCTGGGATTTAGTTCTCTCTTTGAACTGAAAGTGACCTTTGAGGCTGTAAAGTGCCTTTAGTTGGTAACTTTGGAAGTTAAAGAAAAATATTAATGCATTAATCGCAAGAAAAACTAGCTTATTTTAAGTACACTTAGCAATAGTTTGGCATTTTCTTTGGATATGAGAGTTGGGGGTGGGACAAGCCATGAGTCTCAAAATTTCTTCAGGCTACATGTTCTGGAAAGTATTCCATGTTTGGAGGGGTGTTATTTGTATCGAAAATGATTTTTAAGTATAAAAATGTGCCCAGCAACTTAAAATTGTAGTACATTGCAAGTTCAAACAAAACAAAACAAGACACAAATAACCATTCTGAAATAACTCACCCAGAACCTAGCACTAGGTAAGTCAAAAACAAACCAATTGAATTTTAGGTGAACTAGAAATCCCTCTGAATAAATGTTTGTCTGACTTTTGTGTGCTAAGGGCTTTTTAAAGTGTTACTGTGAAGACTGCTAGGTCTTGCTACATTAAAAGAAAAGTTCTGTACATCAAAAAATATTATATTCAGTATTAGAAGGTAAATATCAAATTGAGGGAAAATTCGCAAAATGTGGGACAGAAAAAAATTGAGGTCTTAAAAATATAAAGAGTATTGGGACGCCTGGGTGGCTCAGTTGGTTAAGCCGCTGCCTTCGGCTCAGGTCATGATCCCAGGGTCCTGGGATCGAGTCCCACATTGGGCTCCTTGCTCAGCGGGGAGCTTGCTTCTCTTACTGCCTCTGCCTGCCTCTCTGCCTGCTTGTGTGTACTCTCTCTCTGACAAATAAATAAATAAAATCTTTAAAAAAAATATAAAGAGTACTGACCAATCATCAAAAACCTGTTTAAACATATAAATTAAATATGGATATTTGTCTCTATTTCTTCTCAAAGTTCCTTTGAATGACAATAAAGGAATGTGTAGGAATGAACTACAAGAACAAAAAGAACAGGAAAGTAGACTGCTGATTGGAGACATGAATCAAATTTTGAAAGTCAGGAAGCAGATGGACAGGTGATAACTGACTTTGCAGAGCAGAGAGAGCTGATGCCGAACTGGCTGCAAAAGACAAAGAGAACTAGAAGGTATAATTGTTCCCCTGCCAACACCGGGACCTGGAAGACACTGGGGCATGAAGGACTAAGGCCTGAGGCTGAGGCCTAGTTGAGCACAGGGCTCAGAGGAACTTGACCAAGGTTTGTTCACAGAGAGAACCTTTATGACCTACTTCTTTTATAGTAAGTAAAATAAAATTTTTAAACACATATTCATTTTCTTATCTGTATGAGAGATAGGATTTAATCTTTTTCTAAAAATTATTTTTTTTAGCACAGATGAAGCATTTTTTGTAGTGTTTACCAAACGCATCTAGGACATATACTAACTGGATTATCTTTTTCAGAGCTCTGAATTCTAACACTTTGAGAAAAGAAATATGTCAGTTTTTATGGCAAAATATTTAAATCTGAAAGCAATATATCTCATAAACAACAGAGCAACAAATATACTGTATCATTCTTCCTATACATAGCTGCCAAATTTAACAAAATTACTTTTAATTAAAAGGAGAAAATAGGGGTGCCTGGATGGCTCAGTTGGTTAAGTGTCCGACTCTTGATTTCTGCTCAGGTCATGATCTCAGGGTAGTGAGATCGAGCCCGGCTCTCTCTCACTCTCAAAAAAAAAAAAAAAAAAAAAGAAAAGAAAAGAAAAGGGGGAGACACTGCATGTAACTTATGTATAAAACACATTCACACAAGAGGATTGCTTCAGGAAATAGAAAGTTTTAAATGTTGATTATGCTATTTCCATTTAGTAAGAAAATAGTTACCATGGAAATAGCGAGTATATACAGTATTTCACTTCCACATTAAGACAGCTTCTAAAAGGAATGCATTTAGCGAACACTTGTTCTTGACATAGTTTGAAAGGAGAAGTGGCTCATAAAGAATACAGCATTTCAATTTAGATTCATTATATTCATATGGCTGTTTCATTTTCTCACTTCATGATAAAATAATTTGAATAAACCTGACCCATTTTAGGGATTTGGATAAACTATACACATTATGTGGTTTTAAACCTAACCTAAGACCACATTACCCTTTTGATTATAAGTTTTCCATTGGAATATCAGGTTCTTGGGTGGATGTCTACTCCCAACTTGGGACACAAATATAATTTTAATTAATTAAAAATTGTTTGATGAAGATGTTGATCCAA
Organism: Martes martes; assembly: GCF_963455335.1. NCBI lineage: Eukaryota > Metazoa > Chordata > Mammalia > Carnivora > Mustelidae > Martes > Martes martes. The sequence goes on from NC_137890.1 coordinate 68,134,775, forward strand.
ACTCAGAGGACACTTAGAATGTGGGGACCCAGATTAGAAATTGGGATTTCCTGAATATTTCCATCTCCAGGTTATTAGTCTCAAGGTCTTAGTTATTAATTCCATGTCTCCACTCTTCCCTGGGGTGAGCCATGCTGCAAATTTGAGGGATTGGCCTGACTGAAGCCGACCTTTTCTCTCTGTTCTACTGTAGGTGTCCCCTTCCCCAGCTTTACTTTTCTATCTGTCAGTGGCACTCACTGTAGATCTCTTTTATGTTCTCTCCAAAAACAATCACTCATCTTAGCCAGAGAATATATTGATTCTGTGTAAGTAACTAACTATTCATTTCATGATCTGAGCTCTAATGTACCTTGGGGGATAAGTTTGGATGGCTTCAAGTATGGCTTCTTGATGTTCTGTATATTTTCAGAAGGCTGTCTTAAATACTTAGAAGTAAACACCAGGTTGAAAGGTCAGCAGTAGCAGAATGTGGTGGAAAGGTACAGTATTAGATGGGCATCTGACTGTAGGTGTGCTGCCAATTGGTAATGCAATTTGGGTAAATGACCCCATTATACCCATGAAATGGGAGGGCTTTGATCTATTTCTTGCAAGAATTTTAAGAAAGCTCTAGATATCAGAATAGAAAAAGATGGGGCACCTGTGTGGCTCAGTGGGTTAAAGCCTCTGCCTTCGGCTCAAGTCATGATCCCAGAGTCCTGGGATCGAGCCCCACAGGGGGCACTCTGCTCAGCAAGGAGCCTACTTCCCCTCCTCTCTCTCTGCCTGCCTCTCTGCCTACTTGTGATCTCTGTCTGTCAAATAAATAAATAAAATCTTAAAAAAAAAAAAGAATGGAAAAAGATGTTGATAATACAAGCCAAAGTCTTCACCATCCAAAATTTTGGGGCTTGTGATTACTCATTTCATAAAGACAATTAACATAGTCTTGGGCTAGTGACTAGTGTTTGAATGGTTAGAGAATGAAGGGGGAAAAGCAATTTGTTTCCTAAATACATCTAGAATGTGTCGCTTCTAAATCTTTGCTGTCACTGCCCTACTTTGGCCACCATTATTTTTTTTTTTTCCTGTGTTGGCAACTAATCTCTTATGGGATCTGTTTCCACTATTACTAAGCTCATACTCTGTCTGCCTCCTGGACAGCAAGTCCTTATTTCTCAATACATTTACTATACTGCTCAATATCTTACCCTCCTCTACCTCTACCTCAGTGCAGAACACTGGTATCTACAGAACTTCTAACCACAAAACCTGGGAGTTAACTTCTAGTTCTTTCTCATCCCAGCATTGTTCATATTCTAATTAATCATTAGTCCAGTTAATTCTCTCCATCCTTAATATCTTTAAAATGTGCCCCCCTCTCTTGACCATAGCAACTGCCTTAATGAAAGCTACCACAGTCTCTCCAAAGTATTACTGTAACAGCCTTTGAACTTGGTATCACTTTCTTAACACATTGCTCTTTCTCCTTCTGTGAAGATGCAGACAGGAGGCCTGGATCCTAGAAGAGAAGTTTATCCTATCACCCACTGAAAGCTCTTCAGTGGCTCCCTTTTCCCCAGTGGATGAAATAAGTGCAAGCTCCGTATTATGGTGTTAGGCTAATTACACAAAGAGGCCATTAGATTGAGGTGGCACTAAAGACATTGTGGTCTATGTAAGAAAACAAAAATTTAAGCCTAGAAATGCCTCAAGGTTATGCAATCAAAACCCAAGGATAACCAGTCACAAACAGCCAACTAGGCTTTATGCATTAAGCTATCAGTAATTTCCTTACTTCACTTCTGCCTTTTCTCTATAAAATCTCTGCCTGAGCTTCTGCAGGTGGAGTGTGCACCTAACTGCTTCCAGTTTGTTGCTGTCTGATTGGAATTGATTTTTGCTCAGATAGACTCTTAAAAGTTTAACATGCCTCAGTTTATCTTATAATAATGGCCAACCCAGTCCTTCATCTCACACCGTTCACACCCAAAACTCCCTGTAGCTCTTCCAAATACAGATTATAATATCTTCTATTTTAGGTGTCCTTTCTAGCAATTATACTTCCTTTAGTCCTCAGCTCAAGTGTGATATCTTTTAGGATCTTCTCTGACCACCCACGTGCCTCCTATAGGTGCTCCTGTTCGTACTCCCATCATGCTCTGTTCACATTTCCATTGCTACACTGAGCATGCTGTGTTACATAATTGCCTGCTGGTTGTCATTTCCCCTGACTGCGTTGAGTGTTCCTGAAGGCAGGCTCTGTGTTCTTTCTCCTAGCAGAGGGAATAGCATGGAAGCCCTGGGGGGGATTGGGAGATGATGGGATGGTGGGACTGCCAGAAGTTCAGTATATGGGGAGCTAACATTTGGTAGGGGTGGGGGAGTTGAGGGAGGAGATGAGGTTGAATTGGTGAGCAGTGGTCAGACTCTGAAAGTCTTCTTAGCCGTGACCCCTTTTCTGAATTATTTTTTCCTCTTGTTAATGGGCATTGTTCAACTGTGTTTTTCTGGACAACAATGATGTAGATAATAAATGCAATGTTTTTTGCCTCTCTATCAGAGTAGAAAAGAAAATGATTTGCCTCTTAATTTTGGGAAAAAAAATCAGCTAACAAAAGAGTGGTTGTAAACAATAGATTTAATTGCCTCTCTTAGGACTATTATTTGGTGTCTATTTAAGACTACTAGATTTTACTTTAATTAATCCATTGTGTGCCCTATTTGCATATATTTGCATATATCTATGTGGTGACTTTAACCAAGATGACTTCAGTTGACTTCAAACCTTGTCTTTAGAGCCTAACATCTCTGAAATAGACAGTAGCTCTTGAAATAGTTTACAGAGAACAAAAGGAAGTGCCTTAGGGCAGAGACAGAAGGTTCTTCTCTTAGGAAAGCTTGGAGAAAAGGCCAAGCTCCTGAGCTGCCAGGGTCTTCCTCTCTCCCCAGCCTGCACACCATGCACTTTTGAGTGGCCCAACTCTTAGGGTGCTTGTCTAATTCGATAGTCCTTGGATGGGGCTAAATTATTAAAGTAACACTGAGTTTCATTCTTTTTCACCAATGGAGACATAGCTGCCTTTAAGGCGTTTATTACTTCATGTCAATATTTTCTTTTGAGGCTCAGCATTCCCCAAGGAGGCAGCCAACTGGAGACTCAGAGGAAGGGTATGTGAGACTGTAGAGGCAGTCCCTGGGGAACCATGCTCAGCTGTGAAGAAATTAGTGGGAAGGAAGTACTCCTATTGGGATTTCTTAGGACTAATATGGTTAAGGAAGTCTTTTCAGGGGAAAGGGAGGAGGAATCAATCCACACTCCATAAGTGAGCTCAGAAACCCTCTACAAAAAGAGGGAAAATGAGATGTCATAGGTGTCAGAAAAAATTCTGAAAGACTTGAAGTGGGCTAAATATATAAATCAGTGATGATTAAGTATCCTTTCTAGTGCACCCTTCAGGTTTATCTCTACCTTTCATTGACTTTGAGCTATTTACAACTCCATTAGTTGTAATAACTAGCAATGCAAATGACTCTATCTATAAACATGCAAATTATTTCTGTCTTGTGGAGAGACAATTGATTTCCCCTCACCAACCCCTCCACCAAAAGAAGCCAATTTGCATTTATTTGTAACTCTACTTCAGCGTCCTTCTTGTCTGCATATATGTTGGTCTTTGATTTTTTCTTTGACACTATTGGAATATGTTGTTCGTTCTCTCGTTAATGAATACATTAAATAAATATTGCTATGTATTCATTTCATATTTGTATGAGGGTTATGATTTTACCTTAAAAAAAAAAAAAGACCAGAACAAATGATATACAGGACAGGGGAGTTTTCAAGTTATCATAAGTCTCTAAGGATTATTTTTGATCACACAAAAAAGAGGCTATCACTTTGTGTTCTGGCCTGATTAATTTACATAGCTTTAGTAAGAAGTCTTAATTAAAGATATGAGCCTCTGAGTGTGTTAGCGAACCCAGTCTTACAGGCGTCGAACAATGACAAGACCAGAGAATTAACTTCAGTCTAGAAGTTTTAGAAGGAATCTCAGGTGGCATTTTCAATTATTCCAAAGATTCAGCAAAAAAAAAATTTTTTTTAAAGATTTTATTTATTTATTTGACAGAGATCACAAGTAGGCAGAGAGGCAGGCAGAGAGAGGGGAAGCAGAGGGGGCAGCAGGCTCCCCACTGAGCAGAGAGCCTGATGTGGGGCTCGATCTCAGGACCCTGAGATCATGACCTGAGCCGAAGGCAGAGGCTTAACCCACTGAGCCACCCAGGAGCCCCTGAAAAAATTTTAAGTCTACAGAAAATTACCAGGAAAATCTCAATAATCACCCTTATATCCATCATCTAGATTCACTAACTGTAGTATTGTCCATATTTGTAGAGCCCACACTGCTGAACAGTATGATTATGTAGCTAAATTACTAATCAGATTAAATGCTAAAGGAATTTATAGAAAACTGAATGAATAGGTAAGGAAAACTTTATAGAGGTGTGTCTTGAAGTAGTTCCTGAAAATTGTAGATAAATGGAAAAAAGGAAGGTGTACTGAAATAGGGATATTCTGAGCACAATGGGATGATCATATATATGTGGAGGGAAGATTTGGATTGAAGAGCGGTTGGAAAACTAATTTGGGACCATAGTAAGAGTATCCAAAAACCAAGAGAGTGATTCAGACTGATTATCATAGAGAAAAGGAGCCTTGACAATATTTTATTCATTAGGGGGAATAACAGCTAAGTATTGGCCATTATAAATAATTAACTTCTTATTGTTTTTTAAGAACTTTCATGGAAGGGTTCCTGAGGGTCTCGGTTGAGTGTCTGACTCTTGATTTTTTTTTAATTATTTTTTAAAAAAATTTTAATTATTTTTTTTTAAAATTTTTTTTTATAAAAATATAATGTATTTTTATCCCCAGGGGTACAGGTCTGTGAATCGCCAGGCTCACACACTTCACAGCACTCACCATAGCACATACCCTCCCCAATGTCCATAACACCACCTCCCTCTCCTGACTCCCGTCTCCCAACTCCCCTCCCCCCAGCAACCCTCAGTTTGTTCTGTGAGATTAAGAGTGACTTATGGTTTGTCTCCCTCCCGATCCCATCTTGTTTCATTTATTCTTCTCCTAGCCCCCCAACCCCCCACATTGCATCTCCACTTCCTCATATCAGGGAAATCATATGATAGTTGTCTTTCTCTGATTGACTTATTTCGCTAAGCATAATACCCTCTAGTTCCATCCACGTTGTTGCAAATGGCAAGATTTCATTTCTTTTGATGGCTACATAGTATTCCATTGTATATATATACCACATCTTCTTTATCCACTCATCTGTTGATGGACATCTAGGTTCTTTCCATAGTTTGGCTATTGTGGACATTGCTGCTATAAACATTCAGGTGCACGTGCCCCTTTGGATCACTATGTTTGTATCTTTAGGGTAAATACCCAGTAGTGCGATTGCTGGGTCATAGGCTAGCTCTATTTTCAACTTTTTGAGGAACCTCCATGCTGTTTTCCAGAGTGGTTGCACCAGCTTGCATTCCCACCAACAGTGTAGGAGGTTCCCCTTTCTCCGCATCCTCGCCAGCATCTGTCATTTCCTGCCTTGTTAATTTTAGCCATTCTGACTGGTGTGAGGTGGTATCTCATTGTGGTTTTGATTTGTATTTCCCTGATGCCAAGTGATGTGGAGCACTTTTTCATGTGTCTGTTGGCCATCTGGATGTCTTCTTTGCAGAAATGTCTGTTCATGTCCTCTGCCCATTTCTTGATTGGATTATTTGTTCTTTGGGTGTTGAGTTTGCTAAGCTCTTTATAGATTTTGGATACTAGCTCTTTATCTGATATGTTGTTTGCAAATATCTTCTCCCATTCTGTCAGTTGTCTTTTGGTTTTGTTAACTGTTTCCTTTGCTGTGCAAAAGCTTTTGATCTTGATGAAATCCCAATAGTTCATTTTTGCCCTTGCTTCCCTTGCCTTTGGTGATGTTCCCAGGAGGAAGTTGCTGTGGCTGAGGTCAAAGAGGTTGCTGCCTGTGTTCTCCTCAAGGATTTTGATGGATTCCTGTCTCACATGGAGGTCCTTCATCCATTTTGAGTCTATTTTCATGTGTGGTGTAACGAAATGGTCCATTTTATTTTTCTGCATATGGCTGTCCAATTTTCCCAGCACCATTTGTTGAAGAGGCTGTCTTTTTTCCATTGGACATTCTTTCCTGCTTTGTCAAATATTGGTTGACCATAGAGTTGAGGGTCTATTTCTGGGCTCTCTATTCTGTTCCATTGATCTGTGTCTGTTTTTGTGCCAGTACCATACTGTCTTGATGATGACAGCTTTGTAATAGAGCTTGAAGTCCGGAATTGTGATGTCACCAACTCTGGCTTTCATTTTCAATATTCCTTTGGGTATTCTAGGTCTTTTCTGATTCCATATAAATTTTAGGATTATTTGTTCCATTTCTTTGAAAAAAATGGATGGGATTTTGATAGGGATTGCATTAAATGTGTAGACTGCTTTAGGTAGCATAGACATTTTCACAATATTTGTTCTTCCAATCCAGGAGCATGGAACATTTTTCCATTTCTTTGTGTCGTCCTCAATTTCTTTCATGAGTACTTTATAGTTTTCTGAGTATAGATTCTTTGCCTCTTTGGTTAGGTTTATTCGTAGGTATCTTATGCTTTTGGGTGCAACTGTAAATGGGATCAACTCCTTAATTTCTCTTTCTTCTGTCTTGTTGTTGGTGTAGAGGAGTGCAACTGATTTCTGTGCATTGATTTTATATCCTGACACTTTACTGAATTCCTGTATGAGTTCTAGCAGTTTTGGAGTGGAGCCTTTTGGGTTTTCACATAAAGTATCATATCATCTGCAAAGAGTGATAGTTTGACTTCTTCTTTGCCAGTTTGGATGCCTTTAATTTCTTTTTGTTGTCTGATTGCTGAGGCTAGAACTTCTAGTACTGTGTTGAACAGCAGTAGTGATAATGGACATCCCTGCCGTGTTCCTGACCTTAGCGGAAAAGCTTTCAGTTTTTCTCCATTGAGAATGATATTTGCGGTGGGTTTTTCATAGATGGCTTTGATAATATTGAGGTATGTGCCCTCTATCCCTGCACTTTGAAGAGTTTTAATCAGGAAGGGATGCTGTACTTTGTGAAATGCTTTTTCAGCATCTATTGAGAGTATCATATGGTTCTTGTTCTTTCTTTCATTAATGTATTGTATCACATTGTTTGATTTGCAGATGTTGAACCAACCTTGCAGCCCTGGAATAAATCCCACTTGGTCGTGGTGAATGATCCTTTTAATGTACTGTTGGATCCTATTGGCTAGTATTTTGGTGAAAATTTTTGCATCTGTGTTCATCAAGGGTATTGGTCTGTAATTCTCTTTTTTGATGGGATCCTTGTCTGGTTTTGGGATCAAGGTGATGCTGGCCTCATAAAATGAGTTTGGAAGTTTTCCTTCCATTTCTATTTTTTGGAACAGTTTCAGGAGAATAGGTATTAATTCTTCTTTAAATGTTTGGTAGAATTCCCCTGGGAAGCCATCTGGCCCTGGGCTTTTGTTTGTTTGGAGATTTTTGATGACTGTTTCAATCTCCTTACTGGTTATGGGTCTGTTCAGGTTTTCTATTTCTTCCTGGTTCAGTTGTGGTAGTTTATATGTCTCTAGGAATGCATCCATTTCTTCCAGATTGTCAAATTTGTTGGCATAGAGTTGTTCATAATGTGATCTTATAATTGTTTGTATTTCTTTGGTGTTGGTTGTGATCTCTCCTCTTTCATTCATGATTTTATTTATTTGGGTCCTTTCTCTTTTCTTTTTGATAAGTCTGGCCAGGTGTTTATCAATCTTATTAATTCTTTCAAAGAACCAGCTCCTAGTTTTGTTGATTTGTTCTATTGTTTTTTTGGTTTCTATTTCATTGATTTCTGCTCTGATCTTTATGAATTTCTCTTCTCCTGCTGTGTTTAGGCTTTCTTTGTTGTTCTTTCTCTAGCTCCTTCAGGTGTAAGGTTAGGTTGTGTATTTGAGACCTTTCTTGTTTCTTGAGAAAGGCTTGCACCGCTATATATTTTCCTCTCAGGACTGCCTTTGCTGTGCCCCATAGACTTTGAACCATTGTGTTTTCATTATCATTTGTTTCCATGAATTTTTTCAGTTCTTCTTTAATTTCCTGGTTGACCCATTCATTCTTTAGAAGGATACTGTTTAATCTCCATGTATTTGCGTTCTTTCCAAATTTCCTCTTGTGACTGAGTTCTAGCTTCAGAGCATTGTGGTCTGAACATACGCAGGGAATGATCCCAATCTTTTGATACCGGTTGAGACCTGATTTATGACCCAGGATGTGATCTATTCTGGAGAATGTTCCATGTGCACTAGAGAAGAATGTGTATTCTGTTGCTTTGGGATGGAATGTTCTGAATATATCTGTGATGTCCATCTGGTCCAGTGTGTCATTTAAGGCCTTTATTTCCTTATTGATCTTTTGCTTAGATGATCTGTCCATTTCAGTGAGGGGAGTGTTAAAGTCCCCTGCTATTATTGTATTACTGTCGATGTATTTCTTTGATTTTGTTATTAATTGGTTTATATAGTTGGCTGCTCCCATGTTAGGGGCAGAGATATTTAAGATTGTTAGGTCTTCTTGTTGGACAGACCCTTTGAGTATGATACAGTGTCCTTCCTCATCTCTTATTATAGTCTTTGGCTTAAAATCTAATTGATCTGATATAAGGATTGCCACCCCAGCTTTCTTCTGATGTCCATTAGCATGGTACATTGTTTTCCACCCCCTCACTTTAAATCTGGAGGTGTCTTCGGGTCTAAAATGAGTTTCTTGTAGGCAGCATATTGATGGGTTTTGTTTTTTTATCCATTCTGATACCCTGTGTCTTTTGATTGGGGCATTTAGCCCATTAACATTCAGGGTAACTATTGAGAGATATGAATTTAGTGCCATTGTATTGCCTGTAAGGTGACTGTTACTGTATATTGTCTCTGTTTCTTTCTGATCTACTACTTTTAGGGTCTCTCTTTGCTTAGAGGACAGCTTTCAATATTTCCTGTAGAGCTGGTTTGGTGTTTGCAAATTCTTTCAGCTTTTGTTTGTCCTGGAAGCTCTTTATCTCTCCTTCTATTTTCAATGATAGCCTAGCTGGATATAGTATTCTTGGCTGCATGTTTTTCTCGTTTAGTGCTTTGAATACATCATGCCAGTTCTTTCTGGCCTGCCAGGTCTCTGTGGATAGGTCTGCTGCCAATCTAATGTTTTTACCCTTGTATGTTACAGACTTCTTTTCCCGGGCTGCTCTCAGGATTTTCTCTTTGTCGCTAAGACTTGTAAATTTTACTATTAGGTGACGAGGTGTGGACCTATTTTTATTGATTTTGAGGGGCATTCTTAGCATCTCCTGGATTTTGATGTTTGTTCCCTTTGCCATATTAGGGAAATTATCTCCAATAATTGTCTCCAATATACCTTCTGCTCCCCTCTCTCTTTCTTCTTCTTCTGGAATCCCAATTATTCTAATGTTGTTTCATCTTAGGGTATCACTTATCTCTCCAATTCTCCCCTCATAGTCTAGTATTTGTTTGTCTCTCTCTTGCTCAGCTTCTTTATTCTCTGTCATTTGGTCTTCTATATCACTAATTCTTTCTTCTGCTTCATTTATCCTCGCAGTAAGAGTCTCCATTTTTGATTGCACCTCATTAATAGCTTTTTTGATTTCAACTTGGTTAGATTTTAGTTCTTTTATTTCTCCAGAAAGGGCTTTTATCTCTCCAGAGAGTGTTTCTCTAATATCTTCCATGCCTTTTTCGAGCCCAGCTAGAACCTTGAGAATCATCATTCTGAACTCTAGATCTGACATATTACCAATGTCCATATTGATTAGGTCCCTAGCCTTTGGTATTGTCTCTTGTTCTTTCTTTTGTGGTGAGTTTTTCTGCCTTGTCATTTTGTCCAGATAAGAATATATGAAAAAGCAAATAAAATACTAAAAGGGTGGCGAAGACCCCAGGAAAATGCACTTTAACCAAATCAAGAGACCCCAAATCATGGAGGGGGAGAAAGGGGATAAAAAGAGGTTCAGAAAAAAAATTAAAAAAAAAAAGAAAACAAATAAAGAAAAAAAAATATATATGTATATTAGACTAGTGACCATAACAGGGTCACCCACTTAATTTGGGGAGTATTTTGGTCTCTTAGAAGAAACTAGCTCCCAAGGTTTTAAAGAATGAAAAACACATATAAGGGTAAACACAATGAAGGGATGGAATATGCCTGTAAAGATTGAAAAAAAAAGAATTTTTTTAAATTTCTAACAATGGAGTTGATAAAGTAAGTTGGTTGGGAGAATAAAGAAAAAGAAAGTGGAGAGATTTTGCTCAAGCTGGAGACTAGAAGAAGCCCAGAGCTAGATTTAGGGTATATTTTGATCTATTAGAAGAAGTTGTACCCCAAATTTTTTAGAAGAAAAAACCCTATGTGTATACAAAAAATAAAGTTAGATACAATGAAAGATAAAATATGACTATAATAATGAGGGTTCAAAAAAGATTATTATTATTTTTTCTAATGAAAGTTACTGTTAAGATAAACTAGTTAAAAAACATTGAAAGAAGAAATGGTAAAAGTTAAAAAAAATTAGAAGAAAAAAAATTAAAAAAAATTAAACTAACTGCAAGACTAAAGAATCATGGGGAGAAAGCCATGAATTCCATGCTTTGCTTTCTCCTTCTGTGGAAATCTGCTGTTCTCCTCGGTAAGTGAACTTGGTCTTGGCTGGATTTCTTGTTGATCTTCTGGGAGAGGGGCCTGTTGTAGTGATTCTCAAGTGTCTTTGCTGCAGGCGGAATTGCACTGCCCTTACCAGGGGCCGGGCTAAGTAATCCGCTTGGGTTCGCTTTCGGGAGCTTTTGTTCACTGAACGCTTTCCGTAGAGTTCCATAGTACGGGAATGAAAATGGCGGCCTCCCAATCTCCGGCCCGGAGGAGCTGAGAGTTCAGGGCCCCACTCCTCGGTGCGCCCTCAGAGAAAAGCGTTCAATCACTCCTGTCTCCCTGGCCTCCAGCCGCGCTCCGAGTTCACCCAGCCTGTGACCAGTTCAAGGTAACCCCGAGCTAAGATCTCACTCCTCAGCTCTGTCTCTGTAGCCGGCTTCCCCGCTCTAATACCTGTGAGCTCTGCTTCACTCAGACACTCCCAATCCTTCTGTGACCCTGCAGGACCTGGGGCCACACTGACCCCATGTGGGCTTCACCCCGGTTTAGCCTCTGGAGCGATGTCCCTCAGTGGAGCAGACTTTTAAAAGTCCTGATTTAGTGCTCTGTTGCTCCCCTGCTTGCGGGGAGCTGGCCCCTCCCCCAGTGGTCTGTCTTCCTGCCGCTTTAGATTTACTTCTCTGCTGTCCTACCTTTCAGAAAGTGGTCGATTTTCTGTTTCTAGAGTTGTTGCTCTTCTTCTCTTCAGTCTCCTGTTGGATTTGTAGGTGTTCACAATGGATTAATAAGCTATCTAGCTGATCTCCTGCTACCTGATGTAGTCTCAGCCTGCTACTCCTCTGCCATCTTGACTCCTCTCCTCGATTCAGCAAAAATTCTTATTGGTTCTTGTGTTCTGACTCTAGAAATCCAAGCCTAAGAAATTAATGTCCACAGTTTTCACCTGTAGTATCTATACATTAGGCTAAATTCTTGTCTTCTTAAAGTTCCCACAATCTGCTAAGATTCCTGATCTTCATTGCTATTAAATCTAGGAACCTGACAGCCATAGGACAGGTACCAGACCATTTCCTAAGAAAGATTTGTGGGCACTGGTTCCACACATGAAGTACAATGCTTGTTCCTTAATGATGGGCTTGTCAAAGCTCACTAAATGTGCTTTATTCTCAAGTATGATACTCGAGGTATGACCTCATTATAAATATTTGTTAAATGATTTTTTTTGTGTACAAAGCAGGATAAATTTGTACTGGCTTTATGGAAAAACCTACATTGCTATGAAAAGGAGATTCAATTAAAGTATTTGTTCCTGAATTCTTAAGACCAGAATTTTAAAATTTAGAATTGTGAAAACCAGATACTACTTAAAGAATCTTAAATTTCAATTTCAGTTGAATTTCAGTTTACAAAAGTGTAATTTGAGAATTACAGATTTTTAAAGATAAAGAACTTCCTTATATATGTATCAGAAAATAGAACATGTAGACTAATTCCAAAAATATTCCCCCCCAAAATGCCACATGACATTTCCTTCATTAGTTTAGCACATCCTAGTTTTACTTAAGTCTTTTCCTACTGGATATTGGTTTGGCAGAATGATTTTCCTGGGAGTCTTTTGCTTCTGAACTCAAAAACATCTAAGATGCCCTGGATCAGTTCTCCAGGACAGTTTCGTGGTTGACTAAGTAATGTTAAGTGAAGCTCCAAAGTCTGTTCCCATGAGTATATGTCTTGAAATATCAATAGTTAAAAGAAAGAAAGAAATATCAATAGTGATCTAGTGAACAGTACCTGGTTCAGTTCTTTCTATAAGGCTCTAAAACTTGGTTTTTCAGAGTTAATTTCTGTCTGGAGTCTTAATTAGTCTTCAGACAAAGAAGGAAAAGCAAAAACCACAAGTTGATGGTAAGGCTGAATGAATGTAGCTAATTTGTTTCAATAACCAATACACAGAATAAAGGGGAGTGAAGTTCTCTGTTGGACTATATATATTACATAATTCTTCCATAAAGATTTCACCAGTGTTCCCTTTGGTATAAGAGCATATATGGGTAGCAAAGTCATTGACAAATCTTCAAAATCTTTCAATCTGCCTTGGAAAAGTGCAAATCTGGATAAAGAGAGAATATTCTTAACGCTAAAGCTAATACTGTTAAAATGAAAAAAATAAATGGAAAAAAGCATGTGAAATTTAGAGATAAATGCTCTTCAGTAAAAAGAACATATCATATTCTAATACGTAGTAATGTACTCCAGGTAGAACAGAAGACTTTAGTAATAGTTTGTTTAGTGAACTGGAACATAAAAAGGAGATGACATATAAATACGTTTTACCTAAGCTACATTGACATACACTTGCATCATGCCTCTCTTTTGGAGAAATGTTATTTACCCTTAGATATTGTTTATTGTTATTTTATAAACCTGTATTTTATGATTTAAACATCAGATTGAAAGTTGACTGAATAGTCACATTGTAATATCATGGGCTCTATGAATCATTAAAAAACTTACCTGACCTGTTTGTTTTAGATGCCGTCCAGTGGATTTGTTACATATACAAAACTTATTTATATTAATAATGTTTTACTTGTACAAAATTAACCCAGGGAAAGCTGACTTTCTTCTTTGACAACTTTTCCCTATAACTTTTACATTGATATGGTGCTACTCAAGAAATACAGAGTTTACCAGGAAATGTAACTATTTCTCATACTCTTTTTTTTTTTTTTAAGATTTATTTATTTACTTGAGAGAGAGATCACAATCTGGGTTGAAACCAAGAGTTGGAGGCTTAACTCCTTGTACCACTGAGGTGCCCCATCTTTTTTCTTTTTTCTTTTTTTTTAAGATTTTATTTTTTAAAGTAATCTCTAAACCCACCATGGGCCTCAAACTCACAATCCTGAGATCAAGAGTCCATCAACTGAGCCAGGCAGACTCCCCTCTCATACTCTGTTTTAAATAAGGTGTGATAGACTGAATAACATGTCCACCAAAGATCTTCATGTCCTAATCCCTGGAATCTTTGAATGTGTTACCTCACATGAAAAAGATACTTCATAGACATGATTCAATTAAGGAACTGGGAGATTATTCCAAGTCTGCCCAATATGATCATTAGGGTTATAAGAGACAAGAGAAGAGAATGTAATGGAATGATGGAATTGGTGATGGGCTTTGTGGATGAAAGAAGGAGCCACACACCAAGGAAGATAGGTGGCCGCTAGCAGCTGAAAAAAGTAAGAAAATGGATTCTCCCCTCAGAGCCTCCAGAAAGAAGCATACCTTCCAATATCTTGATTTTAGCCTACTGAGACTCATTTTCGGCTTCTGATCCCAAGAACTGTAAGGGAATACATCTGTGTTGTTTTAAGCCACTAAGTTTGCACTGATTTGTTACAGTGGCAGCAGGACATTAATACATTAGTTAAATAAAACCCCAAATTTTGTGATTTCTCGAGTCCTTTGGAAGATCCTAAAGGTTGTTTAGGTATAAAAGACACCTTGAGAGGGGGTGTCCAAGACAGTGGTGTTGGAAGATCCTGAACTCACCTCCTCCCATGTACACACCAAATTTATAGCTATATATATATCATTTCCCTCTGAAAAAGATGGAAAACTAGATGAACTCTTCTCCACAACAAAGGATAAAAAGACCACACTGAGATGGGTTGGAGACATGGGATAAGGTCTGACCAAAAAACCCCCATCTCTAGCCCCCCAACACATTAGGAAGGGATTTTACCAGACAGCAGGCCCAAGGGGTTGGTGCCTACTTCAGGCACCCCGTCCCTTAGATCTGCACCAGAAAGATGAGCTCCCAGAATTACTGGCTTGGAAAACCAATGGAGCAGATGTGCAGGGGAGGAATCCCAAAGTGCTATAGGAAACTGAGATTCTCCTCTTGGAGAGATTATGTGCAGTGTCACTCACCCTGAGCCCCAGCAAAAACCCCAGCAATTTGAAAAGCACCTAAATTATATGTGAAGGTGATTCATTTGCTGAGCTATGGCATTGGCTAGAGGGGGAGAAGCCAGGTGAGATGCCCCCCCCCAGAGATGGAGGCATGAACTGATGCTATTGTTGCACTTTCTACATGACCTCCTAGCAGAGGTGGGTAGGCTCAGAGGCAGAACCTTCCCACCACCTTCCTGGAATGGGCAGGGGCCAGGGGCTGTAGCATCTGCCGAGACTGGAAAGTCAGGGCTTCCTGACTCCATAGCAAAACAAATGGAACTACATTAAACTAAAAAGCTTTTACAGAGTGAAGGAAACCCCTCAACAAAAAGAAAGTGCAACTTACTGAAATGAGAAGATATTTGCAAATCATGAATCTCTTAAGTGGTTAATACCCAAAATATATAAAGAACTCATACAACTCAATAACAACAACAACAACAACAACAACAACAACAACAACAAAATAAACCCAAACAATCTGATTAAAAAATAAGCAAAGGATTTGAATAGACATTTTTCCAAAGAAGACATGCAGGTGGCCAACCGACATATGAAAGGATGTTCAGCATCACTCATCATCAGGGAAATGGAAATCAAAACCACAGTGAAATATCACCCCTACACCTGTCAGAATGGCTGGTATCATAAATGCAAGAAATAACAAGTGTCAGTGAGAATGTGGAGAAAAGAAATCCTCATGCACTGTTGGTGGGAATGTAAACTGTTGTAGCGACTATAGAAAACAGTATGGAGATTGCTCAAAAAACTAAAACTAGATATACCATATGATCCAACAATTCCATTACTGGGTATATGCCCAAAGAAAATGAAAACAAAAATTTGAAAAGATATATGCACCATTATGTTCCTTGCAGCATTATTTATAATAGCCAAGACCTGGAAAAACCTAAGTGGTTCACTGATGGATAAGTGGATAAAGGAGATGTGGTATATATATACTGCTGAGCCATATTTGCCCGTTGTGACAACGCGGGTGGACCTTGAAGGTATTACTCTAAGTGAAATAAGTCAGACAGAGAAAGATGATTATTACATGATTTCACTTAGACGTCAAATCTAAAAAACAAAACAATAAACAAAACAAAACAAAGCAAAACCAAGACTCAAATACAGAGAACATATTGCTGGTTGCCTGAACAGAAGGTGCTTAGGGGGAGTGAGGGGGCAAAGGGGATTAAGAAGAACAAACTTCCAGTTATAAAATAAATAGTCATGGGGATGTAATGTACAACATGGAAAATAGAGTCAATAACATTTTATAAACTTTATAAGGTGCCAGATGGTAACTTGACTTATTGTGGTGATCATTTTGCAATGTATACACAAGTCACAATCACGTTGTACACCTGAACTAAATATAGTATTGTATGTCAGTTAAACCTCAATTTAAAAAAAGACACCTTGACATTTTGTTACCTAATTTTATTTTATTTTATTTTTAAAGATTTTATTTATTTATTTGACAGACAGAGATCACAAGTAGGCAGAGAAGCAGGCAGAGAGAGAAGGAAGCGGGCTCCCTGCTGAGCAGAGAGGCCGATGTGGGGCTTGATCCCAGGACTCTGGGATCATGACCTGAGCTGTAGGCAGAGGCTTTAACCCACTGAGCCACCCAGGCGCCCCTTGTTACCTAATTTTAGAATCTAATATTGAAAAAACAAAAATGAAAAGAGAGGAAGATGGGCCATTCCTTAAAAGAATCAGATGCCCAAGTACATAGATAGTTTTAGCTAGACTACTTATTAATCAAAATGAAAATGGAGTATATTAAATTAAGTACAGAAGAAGTTATCAGGACATTAGCTCCTTCAGTGAGGATTAAAAAACAAAACAAAACAATCAAGGACATGACTACCTCAGCCAAAGCACAATAAGTTATTCTGGTGAGACATAGAATCTCTGGTATCTGAACAGAGTACATAGATGATACATAATAACCTTTCCTACTCCTTGTTAAGAGATCAAATACTCCAATTTTAATGGAAAGATCAATTTTAATGGAAAGAAAGACAAATTCTAATTCTGTGCTAATATAACGTTTGGCCGTGAAGGATTAACAGAATTCTTTCTTTTTTCTAAATGTGAATTATTTTATCAAAACTGTGCCAACTTTGCCAAATTGTGAACATAAGTCATTGCTTACATTTAGGCTCATTATTCATATTTATTACAAACCAAGGCAACAAAACTGTTTTCTGCATTCCTTTTACCATGTTATCTATCCATTCAACTTTGAACCTTCAGTCCTTCTACATGTTATCTAGCCATTCAAGTTTGAACCTTCACTATCGTCATTCATATTCCAGAACAGCAGACTTAATTTTAGGACAAAATCCTTTTTCCTTAATAAACTCTCCATTACCTTTTAAACACAGTGTAATTTCTCTGCCACTCTAGTTCTTACCAGTCTTAATCACCCATTTTAATTTTAACTCTTAACTGAATTAACTAACTTCCACTTTACAGAGAGAACAAAGTGGGAGGATGGGGAGTAGGTCTGTTGCATTTGAGCATTTTAGAAAGTCAGAGTAAATCCAGCATGACTCCCAATAGTCACAGGGATCATTTTACCACATTGTTAACATGGCAAAAAATGAACACTTTCATTAATGAAGTAGTTCTCAGTTTTTCTTCCAAGGGATATTTGTGGATATTTTGGAGACATTTTTGATTATTATGCTTGGAGGGCAGTGGGCAGTGCTGATGGTGTCTTGTGGGTAGAGGGCAGGGATCTATATAATATTCTCCAGTACATAGGACAGTGCTTCACAACAAAGAATTATGGGTCCAAAATGCCAGTAGTACCTTCGTTGAGAAACCCTGCTTAACATGACCTTAAGGTAGAGCCATGTTACAACATATTGTAATAAGAAGCAAAGCTGTGTGTGTATGTAGGTATGTATACTTGTATTATTTACATGTATATGTAAATACATATACAATGTATGTAACTATGTTTTCTGGCCAATCTTATAATATTCTGTCCTATTAGAAATTATCCAGATATCCAAAGATTACTCATTAACTCAACTTACCAGTGTATTCAGTTCTTAATGTTAACTAAAGGTCTTGAAAGTTATGTGTAAGATGCACTATAAAACACAAACACTGCCAAAGTAAAAATTTATCAGAATTATAACTGTTTACTTGAATACATCATGTTATATTTTTCATAACCCAAAACCTTATGTGAAAATATGTTGGCTTCTCTGATCAGTAAACCAATGTAAGACTTTTGGGGAATTGAGATTAAATAGTCTATTCATGAGAAAACAAATAGGGATCTATTATGACATGTTTTCTCATAGTATACTCTACATAGAGAAAACAAGGGAGCAGACATACAGCTACTTTTAAACCAAAGTGATTAAACAAGTCTAATATGTCCCAGGATTCACTTTGATTATAGGAACTTGGGGTTTTATATAAAAATCATTCTGAGCTAGCAGTTTCTGGGTTCACTAGTGGTTTGTTCATTGATTTGGGG
The DNA here is from genome assembly GCF_963455335.1 of Martes martes. Classification (NCBI taxonomy): domain Eukaryota; kingdom Metazoa; phylum Chordata; class Mammalia; order Carnivora; family Mustelidae; genus Martes; species Martes martes. The sequence goes on from NC_137890.1 coordinate 68,152,990, forward strand.
AATGGGCGATAGTACGTTTGAAGTATTAGAAATTTAGTTTATTTTCCAGGGATTTTGGTGATATTAGATTTATGTAAGGCCTTGTTAGTATCTATAACACAATCAGAACAGAGGTCCTTTAGAAAGCTTTATAATTTACTTTATTAATACACGCAGGTGTAGTAAAATATTTCAAACTCACACAACAAGAGGAATAGGGTTTTCTCACCTCCAAACACCTGGACAATAGCTTGACACTTCACTACTACTGCATCAGCCAAGTAAACTCAGAATCATAAAACGTGAGTGGCCCAGATCTCAGAGTTGCTCTGCCTTACAGTGGGCACATTTAAAAAATTGATTTGAGCTCACAAGTAGTCCGACAATCAAACAAAAATACTAACAACCTAAATATTGCCTTTCTTAACTTGAGCTTCATCATTTACTGGGACATCTCGGTGGTGTGGTCCCCAAAGCTGCTAAAACACTATCTCTAAAGTGTTAAAATATGAGGGCAGCTGGGTAGCTTATTCCATTAAGCATCTTGATTTCCACTCAGGTCATGACCTCAGGGTCTTGAGACTGAGCGCCATCTTGGACTTGGTGCTGGGTGGGGAGCCTGCCTAAGATTTTATCTCTCCTCCCTCTGCCCCTCCCTGTTCCCCTTAACCACCCCCCCCGAAAAAAAAAAAAAAAGAAAAGAAAAGAAATGTTAAAACATGACTATTCTACAAATATAGACTAAGAACTTGTTAAAGACTTATTTAACTCATTGACCAGAACCAGCATGGTGGTAGAGCTGGTTCAAATGCATTTAAGGCAAGGAAGAAAAGAAGATTGCTAGGTTAGATACAAAACTGGTTTAGGTCCAACGATGCAATAAAAATATGACATTTGGGGTTATTGTTTCTCTGTACAGAATTATTTAATCTCTAGCAGACAAAAATCTGATAGTTACCATGTAACTTGATAGAGTCTGGACCCTAATCAATAGTAAATGATATGACAAATCAAGATACATTCCGCTGGAGAATTAAACAATCTCTGCATGGATCTATCAGACAATGATTCAATATGACATTAAATCAGGATAAGCAGACATCCTTTTCCTTTATTTCAAGTTTTTGTTAATTTTCTTAATATAAGATGCTTTGGTAGTTGGCCCCAGGGAACTTGCAAGGAAACGTGGACTACCAAATTTAGGAGGGGAAGGTCTCTTTCATTCACTCAACAAAAATATGTGGCACTTATTAGGTACCAGGCATTGCACTAGACCCTGGAGCTATATAATGAACAAAGCAAAAGTAAAATTCCCCTGTGGTTCTGACATTCTAGTAGAGGGAGGTAGATTAATAAGCAAGCTATGTTTACATATTCGTTGGAGAAAAGGGATGTTGATGATATGTTATAATATGTTAAATGATGGAGAGTGCTAAGGGGAAAAGTCAAGCAGGCAGGGGAGTGGGTAGTGTTAGGATTTCTAGGAAAGGCAACCAAGAAAACACTCAGGCAAGGGACATTTGAGTAAGGAGCTGGAAGAGGTGAGAAGGGAGGATGCCTGGTGCAAGGTGAGGTGGGGAAGAAGCCATTGTTGTGCTTCAGACCCCTGCTGAGTTTTGGAAACAAGGGAGAGGAGGGTGTGGAGAGGTCAACTCCTAATAGCCAGGTGTGGGCCTGGCTGCCATTTGAGAGCTTTGGATTTATCACCGTCATTATAACCATTGTGTGGCTACATACAATACAGTAACTATACATAAACTCCATTGTATAGTTCTAAAGAGGTTTTGTAAAATTGGGGCTTGGTTAGTGACTGATAGGTTGGGAACTCACATTAAAAATGTGATTTAAAAAATAAATTATAAAAAAGACTTTTGAATCATAGATTATATTTGATTGATTGTATATGATAAACACATTTAAATGATAAAATAATCATCATATTCTTTTAGGGATTTTTAAATGATATAATGGCATGGATGCTATTCTACCTCCTGCTTCAAGCTCTTTGGGGAGGAGAAGAGGGGTGATTTAAAAAAAATGCGCCTTATCCTACATTATGCCTTAGTCTTTTCCTCTCCTTTATAAGCCTGTCTGAAAGTAAAGTGCACCTGTCATTGATTTTGGTCTCCAAAAACCCCGTCTTGTCCCATAATTTCATTTCATTTCTACACTTAGAGTACCACTTATAATATTGTATATGTCACGCAGGGAAAAGTGGAAATATTAATTGCCAGTGCTTCAGTCCAATTCGTGTGTCTGAGAAGTGTCAGTGATAGGCAGCATGTACTTTTGATGCTGGTGAGTCAGCAGAACAAAGCAGGCTTAAACAGAAACAACCCCAGCACAGGATAGAAGATACATGGGAGTAATAGACAAAGTTAGTAGGGTAGTGCACCAATTAGCTTGATCGTGTGCAGAAGATATCTCAGAAGAGAGTATTATCTTAGAAATCCTAATGGAATAAAGCAGTCTTCAGACGGACCCTCCTTTATGTCTCTCAGTATGATTTCTTTTTTTTTTTTAATTTATTTATTTGACAGACAAAGATCACAAGTAAGGAGAGAGGCAGGTAGAGAGAGAGGAAGGGAAGCAGGCTCCCTGCTGAGCAGAGAGCCCCATGTGGGGCTCGATCCCAGGACCCTGAGATCATGACCTGAGCCGAAGGCAGAGGCTTTAGCCCACTGAGCCACCCAGGCACCCCTCTCAGTATGATTTTTCAGGAGCACCAGGTCACAGCCTCTGCAGTGTGATGGTAGTAATGGATCTGAATCAGCAATCCAAGGGGAATTTCAATTTCAATTAAAATTCCTGCTGGACCTTACCCTCTCTCTTCTTCAACTCCAGTTGACTCAGGCTATTTTCGTACTTACACAATTAGAAACCCCTTGTAGGCACCTGGGCGGAACCTAGTGCATCACAGGTGTGCACCCGGGGTTTGCTGAATGGAATGACAGCACTGTAGCTAAATGAGGGGTCACTCTCGGACACTAATGACAAATAACGGCTCCTGAGCACCAGGCACTGAGAGGTGCTCTGGGCACATGTGTGCTCTCCCCTAATCCCCTCAGCAATTTCAGGACTCAAAGATAAACTCATGGCTCCCAAAGTTCAGTCGTTTTCCAAAGCTAGGCCACTTTCAAAGTCCTCAACTTACTATTTGAATTCTCTATCACGCTAGTTACTCTGCCTCCACATAATCTTGGCAGTTTTTCATTAAAACCAAACAAGCAAGAGGAAAAACAATTTTAAAAGTCCTTTGCATATTTGTAATCTTACGTTAAAGCCCCAAATAAGGTCATGCATGGAAAGAACCTTTAGCATAGATTGAAAAATGAGGACTTTTTACTTTTATAGCTGTGTCCCACTTAGAATCACTTTTCATCTAAAAAAAAAAAAAGAAAGAAAGAAAGCAATTTCATGAAGTGCTAATTTTAATCAGCTTGCGTCTGCATAAGGACCTCCAGCCCTGCTCTTGTATATTCTATTATATAATTCTCCCTCTCCAGGTTTGACAGTGCTAAAAAGATTGATACCTGGACTTGTGGTTCCATATACCAGTAAAAATGTTAGGCTGCTTTTTTCCCATTTCAAATACTGTCTCTTTTTCTGAATATTAGTTGTATAGAAGGGCCTCAGTAAATATTGCAACACATATTAAATTAAGTTAAAAATCAGAGTAATCATAGGCTCTTTTGGTCTTTGAGAAAAGTTTGTTTGTTCTGTTGGTTTTTTCCTACTTTGTTTACAAGTTTCTAAATTTCAACAGTTTCTGAATTGAGGTAAGTAGATCAAAAATTTTATTTCACAGTTTTTCTTTCACAATTCCCACATGCTAGAGAGGCTACCGGAATGGTGTTCACCATTCAGTATAAATGTTATAGTTTGATGTGGTTGTTTTTGCTAAAGTATAGTGGGTTTTTACCACCCTAAAACCACTTTACTAAGGCTTAGAAGTGAAGCTACTTTTTTTTTTTCTCTCCCTTTCCCTTAGGAACAACTTTAAAATGCACCCTTGAGTTTCCGCGGTTAGGGGCCACATTAGTTCCCAACAGATATAAATGAAAACAGCCTTTTCAGAGGCACAAATGTCCTTTCTAAGGAGTCCTGACACTTTGTTAATATATTTTGAATCAGAGTTGCTACTCCTGTGTCATGAGACATACCAGCCTGATACAGATGTATTCTGCCATCTTTTTACCTTGTGTCTACTCCTAGTAGGTGTATCAGTCAGGATTCCTTGCAAAACAGATGGCACACCCAAGTAGAGTAATTGAGGAACAATTAAGGAAGAGGCTAATTACCAGGGTGTAAGCAAGATTAGGGAACCCAACGAAGGATGGTGAATGTTATCAACAGAAGAAGCACTTACCAAGACAAAGCCCATGGGGCAAAAGGATGGGGACAGTTATTAGAACCTGGGGAGAGCTGTAGCTGTCAGAGAGGCCTCTGGGGAGGGATGGTGGCTTTCGTAGAGGAACCCAAGAAAGAGCAGCCCTCCCAGCACCTGTGGTCTGCCAGGCAGGGCGCTGGGGAACTAAGTGCCTGGTCCCTGTTCCCTTGCTATATTCTGATCCCTTGCTGGTACTTCCCACTGGCTGAATCTGACCAGAGTTGGAGGGAGGGCAGGGAGCTGGTGCACTGCATTCCAGATAAGCCTCACCAGACCAAAGCAGAATGGAGAAAGTGCCGGGGTAGGACAGGATTTCTCAACCTATATGTCAGGTTAAGGCAGGATTTCTCAACCTTGGCCATGTTGACATTTTGGCTGGCTAATTCTTTGTGTGTGAATTGCCCTGTGCACTGTAGGAGATCTAGCAGCATCCCCGGCCTCTATCCCCCAGATGTCTGGAGTGCCCCCTTCCCCGCGTCACAGCAATAAAAAATGTTTTGAGACATTGCCAAGTGTTCTGTGGGGATCAGACTCCATGAAACCACTAGGTTGGTGGATTAGAAGTGGATTTGTGACATCAAGGATGACCGTTCATTCATTCACTCAAGGAAAAATGTGTTGTTTTATTTTCGGGCTCAACTGTTGGCAAACTATGAAGATGAACACTGGAATCACAGATGAAAAGACACAATCTTGCTTTCCGGAAGCTAACCATTTTATAGAGGAAGGAAGATAATTGGCTTATCACCAATAACAAAGTTATGGCCCTGTGCTGTAATAGAAGTTTAAGCAAAGTGCTATTGAATCTCAATTAAGGCAAAAAGGTGTCAACTGTCAAATCTCTGAAATGATGTGTTGATTAAGCAAAGCTAGGTTTACAAACAGAGTCAAACTAGCAGTGTGACATAATAGTTTTGGATTGGTAAGCACAGTGAGGCAAGGGGATCAAAATGAGTCTTGATGAGTAAACTCTCTCTTGATATGTAAACTATTTTAGTTGGCTCACAGTCATATCTCCCAGGAACAAATATTTCCTAGAGCAAATAGCTAAGTTATTTTTGCTTGTCTCAGTATTTTTTACATCGTCACAGGAATATATGCTTGGTCCCAGGCTTATTTAACAAAGAGACAGGAAATTAGTTCAGTTTCAGTCTCAGAGTGCAGACGGGAAGGGGACATTTATTACACACCAGTTAGCAACCAGGTATGACTGCGTGCTTTTATCCTCACACTAGCCCTAAGGAGATAAGTTCCTGCTTTAGAGATGGGGAAGTGAGGCTCAATTGCCTAAGGTGATAAAGCAACTGAGAGTGCCAGAATTAGTTTCCCCATGAGGATAGGGAGTTGGGGAAAGATTTTAAAGGGAGAGGATCCTGCAGATCACCTCAAAGATGAAGAGGACTGCAACAATTGGGGAAGACAAGTTGGGTGGGAATGAGGAAAATGAACTCAGGGAAAAGGCACAGGATGAATGAAGACCCCAAGGTGTGAAAGTGCCTGGTATATTCTAGGGACCAGGCTACAAGTTTGTGGGAGATTCATGCGGACAGTGAGGAACCCATATTAATTAGAATTTAAGCTTATGAGGGGAAACACACTCTTCTTGTTCCTTTTGTAAAACGGATTTTACCAACACTTCTACTTTCTCAGGAATGTACTGGGGATGTAGCATCCCGGGCCTCTACCCACCAGATGCTTGCAGTCTCCAAATGTAAACTCTCTCACTCTCTCCTCACAGGAAGAAGGAGTGACTAGCCTTGTTCGTGAGGTGGCTAGAAATTCTCTGTTCTTCATGTCTTGACTCTTGCTCTCTTTCTGACAATGGTGGTATGCATTCTTGGTCTCCTCAGGCTTTGGCCAACATCTTCAAGCAGAAAGGAAGGCCTGGGCTTCCCTAGCTGCTTGTTTCTTCTTCAGTCCCAGCTTAGAACAAGGCTTTTATCACATGAAATGTACTTCTTCTATGGAAAACATTGAATGAGGATTTAGTGAATATATAAAATAAAACAAACATTTTTAGGGAATGTTACATGATGTAAAGATGGTTGTGAATAATGTTCCTCATTTCAAACAGATGTGTTCTCTTATTACTTTTTAGGCTCCAGAGGACTTGATGAGTTTTCTGGGTTTTGTTTTTTCTTTTCTCTTTTCTTTTTTTTTTTTTTTTTAAAGCATGTGTTTTGATACTATTTCATTGTTAACCTGAACAGATTTCACAGTTTGTTTGCTCCAGCTGTGGAATTTAGTGGATTAAAAATCAGCTAGGTCTCAGAAATAATTGAATTTGAAAATCATCCTGATTCTTTCCCTGAGTCATAGAATAAAGATCTCCTGCCAAAGGTGGTCCTTCACCCATGCTCCTCCAGATATGTCTTTTATCCTCCACACTCCCTGGCCTTCCCCCCTCCCCTTTTATGTAACAGGAGATCTGTGTAAGCATTCTGCTTTGGTCACACCCACCCACACTCACACCCCAACACTTTACTTCTAGGCAGGTCACTGCTAGGTAAAGAGCAGCCTCTTGAAGCAGCAGCTAGTTCTGTCCCTTTGTGGTGGTGAGCGGGCTTGAGAATGAGAATCAGTCAAGGGCTGGAGGAGGTCTGGGTTTGCAGGGAAATTGCTCTCCAATGACTGACCCTGTTGTGTTTTTTATGCTACACCCTACCTTCTTGTCCAATTGTGCATCTTCAATCTTTTCTTCCATCCATTTGTTTTTTCCTGCCTGGTAGGGTCATAGATCTGAATGTTCACAAACTACCATGGATATTCATTTTCAAAGTAAGTAGTTGGTGTTATAGTTATCACTAAAATAAATGATTAGATAATTGTTGGTTCACAGCATGTAAACCTGAAGGTGACTTAGTCTGGTTTGTTTTTATTCTCAAGGACTAGTCATTGAAGTAGAAACCTCTTTGGAATGTTTAAGACACCAATGTGATTCTTTGCTAAAGCTCTAAATAAATGACATCCTGCCTGTGTTTATAAAAGTAGTAAAAAAAGGACTATAGGCGATCACTTGGTCAATTTAACCAAATCAGGATGAATTGTTTTAAAATTCATCTTTATATCAGTCCTTAGGAAGATGGATTTAATGCTCTTTCTCCCAAATGTGTATTCTTGTTATCTTTAAGATCTTAGTCCAAGTTTTTCAATGCTCAAAGATTAATATATAGCATGACTCTTTTTCTTTCTCTCTTTTTTTTTTTAACCAGTATTTAAAAAGCTGTTTTAGATTATTAGATTTGGATTAGAACTTTACAACTGTGCAAGAAATTTAAACAATAATTTTGTTAATTTTGTTTACCAAAGCCATTGGAAACAGTTAATTGTGAATACACTAGGAGATGAGCCACTTCCGATTCAAAGAAGTAATCATAGATATTTGGGAGAGATGTGTGCCAAGCTGTGATAGGAAGATAATAGTCACCACCAAGCATCATTAGGCATTTACAGTTCTACTTAAATAAGACAATAAACTTAAGTTTTCTAGACATAAATATTTACATAGAACTAGCATATCTTCATTCGACCTTTAAGCTGTGTTAGTTACAATTACCACTTTTGTGGGTTTTATATGTATTATCAAGCTGGTTACTCTTATTATTTCCATTTTATAGATGAGAAAACTAAGGTGTATTTCTTTCATTTTCTTCTCAGTCTTGTTTCTGAAGGGTAAAATTCGTAATTTGGGTCTTAATCTCCTAAGTACTACCTCCCAGAAAGAAAGGAAAAAAGAAGAAAAGTTTTATTGGTTTGTGAAATTTGTGCAAACAACTAACCTGGAGTTTAACTAAACTCTAGAATTGAACAGGGTTCAGTGGGCTAAGGGCTTCTTGTGACATACTAGCTTGAAAGAAAATTGTTCTAAATGTAAAACCAAATATACAACATAGTTAGAATCTACAGCCTTTTATTTTGGGAATTACAGCAAATCTCCAATGAAAAATCTTCCATTTAACAGTAGAGGACAGTACACTATAGATATAAATATGAATTAAAATATATTTGTTTACTGCATTGAGTTTTACATATTTTTGATGAAAGAGCATTTTAGAAAAAAATCTGACATTAAAAAGGTATCTTCAATAATTTTACTTCATCTTTATTTTCAGGAAATGTCATGAATGCAAACTTCCACAAATTTTAAAAACATAAAAACAAAAGCAAGTCCTCTTTCTGCTACATGTTACAATCGCCAGTTCCCCTTCCTAGAGTCAACCACTAAAATCAATGTACCATGTATCCTTCCACAAATTTTATACATCTACAAATATCTGTCTACGTTTTTTTAAAATAAAAAATATTAACAGCTATACAAACTGCTCCTCACATTGATTTTTTTTTTTTTGCTTGACAGTAAATCTGGTAGACTGTTCCATAGCAGTTTGTAAATTGTTTTTCATCTCTTTTTAAAAATCTGCAATATTCTGTCGTATGAACAAATCCTAATTTATCCATCATGGCTTCAGTTTCATTTGAAACTTAGTCTTCATTTCAGCAAAATGCAGTAGGTATGTACCCTGTGGCTGGTGATAGGCTAGGTGTGGAGATACAATGAAAAATAGGGCATGGTTTTTGTCCGCAAAAGGTTTGCTTTGTGGTTTTAGAAATAGATATAGAGAGGTAGCTTGTACTTTTTCAGAGGAGGGGCCTTGATTATAACCCATGGGGTTTTACATTTGTTGAAAGCTTGCATACACCAGAAAACTAACCATGTTAAACCATGGTAATTGGGGCCTGGTTGGATTATCTCAACTACCTGAGTGATTATAATCTTCTAGTCCAGACCTGTCAGATGGGGGACTACTTTGTATATTCCAAGTATGTTATGAGGCATGCTATCTGGGAAGTCAAAGGGCAAAAAGGCTCATAGACCAAATTACAGTCCTGGAATCACATGGTTTATTAAATCAATTTGAGACATATAATAACAAACAAGGGCAAAGAGATGGGGTAAATTAACATTCCTGGATTAGGGTAGGAGCAGAGGAAAGGACTATGAAACCTGAGACTGGGCTTTAGAAGGCTCACATAGCCTCTCTGTCTCTCTCTGCCATCTTAGTCCTCCCTGCTAAAGTTCTGCTTATGAGGACCAGAGGTGAGGTTGGACATAGGGGTTCACAAAAGGAAGGGGTCCTGGGCCAATGATACATACTTGCTCTATAGGAGCCACTCAGGGACAAGAACATCTGTACATAGCTGTAGCTTGTCAATTAGCCTGCTAAATAGCCATAGGTCTTATGTGTGCTTTTTGGGTAGAGTGCACATTGGGTCAGCCTGAGGCCATACTGGATGTCACTCCTGAGTGACTGATTTTGAGGGTGACATAGCTGTCAATTCAGGGGTGGCTTGATTTCATCTTTTTATGCCCTTCATTTTCTAAACAACACTATTGCTTTTTATTTGTTCCACTGATTGATTGTTGACATGTGTTATAGGTTACTACCTTAACCTATAACTACCTTACTATGTGTTATAGGTTATAGGTTACTACCTTAACCTATAATTACCCTAACTATGTCCAAATTTAACATATCGCATGAATTCTACTTGTATCTCACAAATTACTTGCTTACTCATTATGTGCACAAAACAACATATCCTATGAGTTTCACCTATTAAAATTTATACCATGCTTAACATTTCTTATGTGTTCAGTCCATCCTATTTGTTTTTCTACCTTCTATTGCAGAATTGAATATTCTCAAACAACAAAGGAACTTCACATTATAAGACCTTGTTCTTGAATTCCAATCCCATGTCACACTTGGGTATTGATACTCAATTTCGATAGTTACAAGTGGAACTCATCATCTTTCACTATAAAAACTTCCTTGGTTATGTTATAATGATTAACAGCATACATTTCTACCCCAATCTTAAAATTCTCTTTATCTCTTCTATCAGAATCATGGAAGACTTTTGCTTGTCTTACCTCAAAAATACCTCTTTCGGTTTTTTATCTTTTATTTCCACTGTTTCAAGAATTTTTCACTTGCTGCTGGCTTTATTTTTCTGCAGTACAAACTGAGCCCAACATCCTCCCATCCCTATCCCTCACCCAGGATAACTTGTGCTATTTTTCCTAATTACCATGCATATTAATACATGTGGTAATTAGCATATTAAATATGTTTAATTTTGAAATATAGATTCATAGATATTTGATTAAATAACATAGAGAGGTCTTGTGTATCCTTCGTCCAGTTTCTACCAGGTACATTTTTTTCTTTTTGGTCTTTTTACCTTTTTTTTTGGAATCTAGGTTTTTTAATTCCAGTATAGTTAATATATAATGTTTGATTAGTTTCAGGTGTACAGTATAGTGACTCAACACTTCTATATGTTATTCAGTGGTCATCATGATAAGTGCACTCTTTAAACTCCATCGTCTATTTCACCTATTCCTCCAAAATCGCTCTTCTGACAACCATCAGTTTGTTCTCTATAGTTAAGAGTCTGTTTCTTGGTTTATCTCTTTTTCTCTCTTTTTTTTTTCCTTTGTTCGTTTGTTTTGTTTCTTAAATTCCACATATGAGTGAGATCATATTTGTCTCTCTGACTGACTTATTTCACTTTTTAGCATAATACTCTCTAGTTCCATCCATGTTGTTATCAATGGGAAGATTTCATTCTTTTTTAGGGCCGAATAATATTTCTTTGTATATACATATACCACTTCTTCTTTATCCATTCATTTATTGATGGACACTTGGGCTGCTTCCACAATTTGGCTATTACAAATAATTCCTCAACCAGGTACATATTCTCTTTATGTTTGGAATATCCCTTTCTTTCTGAATTACCTGGCATATTCTTTTTTTTTTTTTTTAAACAGGTTTTTTTTTTTTTTAAATTTCTTTTCAGCAGAACAGTATTCATTGTTTTTGCACCACACCCAGTGCTTCATACAATATGTTCCCCCTTAGTACCCACCACCTGGCTCCCCCAACCTCCCACCCCCCGCCCCTTCAAAACCCTCAGGTTGTTTTTCAGAGTCCATAGTCTCTCATGGTTCACCTCCCCTTCCAATTTCCCTCAACTCCCTTCTCCTCTCCATCTCCCCATGTCCTCCATATTATTTGTTATGCTCCACAAATAAATGAAACCATATGATAATTGACTTTCTCTGTTTGACTTATTTCACTCAGCATAATCTCTTCCAGTCCTGTCCATGTTGCTACAAAAGTTGGGTATTCATCCTTTCTGATGGAGGCATAATACTCCATAGTCTATATGGACCACATCTTCCTTATCCATTTGTCCATTGAAGGGCATCTTGGTTCTTTCCACAGTTTGGCGACGGTGGCCATTGCTGCTATAAACATTGGGGTACAGATGGCCCTTCTTTTCACTACATCTGTATCTTTGGGGTAAATACCCAGTAGTGCAATTGCAGGGTCATAGGGAAGCTCTATTTTTAATTTCTTGAGGAATCTCCACACTGTTCTCCAAAGTGGCTGCACCAACTTGCATTCCCACCAACAGTGTAAGAGGGTTCCCCTTTCTCCACATCCTCTCCAACACACGTTGTTTCCTGTCTTGCTAATTTTGGCCATTCTAACTGGTGTAAGGTGGTATCTCAATGTGGTTTTGATTTGAATCTCCCTAATGGCTAGTGATGATGAACATTTTTTCATGTGTCTGATAGCCATTTGTATGTCTTCATTGGAGAAGTGTCTGTTCATATCTTCTGCCCGTTTTTTGATATGATTATCTGTTTTGTGAGTGTTGAGTTTGAGAAGTTCTTTATAGATCCTGGATATCAACCTTTTGTCTGTACTGTCATCTGCAAATATCTTCTCCCATTCCATGGGTTGCCTCTTTGTTTTGTTGACTGTTACCTTTGCTGTGCAGAAGCTTTTGATCTTGATGAAGTCCCAGAAGTTCATTTTCGCTTTTGTTTCCTTTGCCTTTGGAGACATATCTTGAAAGAAGTTGCTGTGGCTGATATCAAAGAGGTTACTGTCTATGTCCTCCTCTAGGATTCTGATGGATTCCTGTCTCATGTTGAGGTCTTTTATCCATTTCGAGTTTATCTTTGTGTACGGTGTAAGAGACTGGTCGAGTTTTATTCTTCTACATATAGCTGTCCAATTTTCCAAACACCATTTATTGAAGAGACTGTCTTTTTTCCACTGTATATTTTTTCCTGCTTTGTCGAAGATTATTTGACCATAGAGTTGAGGGTCCATATCTGGGCTCTCTACTCTGTTCCACTGGTCTATGTGTCTGTTTCCATGTACCTGGCATATTCTTCATCATCTTTTAATATCCAGCTTCAGAGTTGTGAAGCTTTCCCAGCTTTCTTCCAACTAGTGCTGAATTAATCACTTCCTTTCTAATGCTTTGTTCCACATGTTATCATAAATATTGTCTGATAATCCATTACCTCTTTAAGGTTAAAAACTATGTTTTATTCATCTTTGAATCCCTAGGACCTAGCTCAAAGCATGGCACATATTAAGTACCTGATAAAATATGGTGAATTTAATATAAATTACATTTCATTTTGAGAAAATGGGATGTAAAAATCCAATTACACAAAATAGATGCATTTAATGGGCGATGTTTTAATGAGGGGTGTTACGACAAATTCCTTGTAATATCTTTCCCAGAGAATTTAAAAGATAATTTAATTTTCAAAAAAATTTACTATTATATTCATGAATACATCTACCGTGTAATATGAGATTAATATTGAAATGTATACTCCAATGAAAAATTCCCATCTAATGTATGGAACCAGCTTTATTCTCTCTCTTCTTTTTTATGTAGTAATATGTTCTATATTCTATCTTATTTATTCTATTTTTTATTCTATTCTATTTTATTTATTATTTTTATTCTATATTCTATTCTATTTTTTTTATTCTATTTTATGTAGTAATATGTTATATATTCACTCCTAGATTGGGGATTCTTTCTTCCTACTGACTCCTGCTTCGTTCTCTGGTAGAAAATTTGCATGAGATCTGAATGCACGTAGGCCTCTCCAGGCTTCGTGTATGAAGGAGAATACGTGAAAGTGTTGGCTGACCCCAGCCCCTCTTCAAAGTATCCTCAACTTTGTCTCACTTTTGTCCTTGATCAAGACCTCTAATCTTTTGCCTCTCTGTGCACCCGAGGAATCTTCCCCCCAGGAAGCACCTGGCTGCAAAGGCTGTAAGGTGGGACTTGTGAGAACTTTTCTGTGCTGCGGGGGGGAGTGCAGTGCTCTTTTTGCTGCTGTGTCCATGCTAGTCCTACAGCTCGCTGCTGCTACACAGAGGTTGTAACAGAAACAGTGATTCCCATCTATCACATTCTCCAAAACTATTGATGAATGGCTTTTAAAAAAAGGTATTATGTTGACATTGTGGTTGTTAAGACTGGGATGGCAGGAAAACGAGGAAGAAATTGATGGCAAGACACTGATACAGACAGAGGAAATCGATACATTCCCATATGTGGTACTTCCCATATGTATGCTCACTCCTTCAGCCGCCGTTGATGAAAGATCCATCAGCCCCACACCAGGCTGCCCCTGGCTTGCCTCACTGCATCTTAGCCTGCTCACACGTCTGGACACTGGTGGAGTTACTCTCTGTCCTTCTCATTCTCAAGCTTATATCCAGAATTTTAAAAGTTCCCGCATCCTAATGGCCTTTCCTTTCCTTTCTTAGGAAGGTTCGACCTAGTCTCACAGGCTGGTTGGGATTAGATACCATTTTATCTTTTCTCTCTCTCTGTCTTTCCCAACTTTTTTTTCCCCAAGGCCTCTGTGTAAACCCTTCTCAACCTTCATCAGTCCAAGAACTAAAAGTTGCCATGCACATCACCGCTCACCTCTGTCTATCCAAGTATTAAAAGCCTCCAAGCAATTAATTGTATGTTCGGTATAGCTGGGTGATCCTGCTGTAGGTTTGTTAAGTTGGAGGTAGGAGGTAGGGTTGTCATTCCCATGATCACAATCCCTGTTAATGAATGAAACCATGTTCTTTTTTTTTTTTCTTAAAGATTTTATTTATTTGTTTGACAGAGAAAGACACAGCAAGAGAGGCAACACAAGCAGGGGAAGGGAGAGAGGGAGAAGGAGGCTCTGCGCTGAGCAGGGAGCCCAATGCGGGACTTGATCCCAGGACCTGGGATTACGACCTGAGCCGAAGGCAGAGGCTTAACGACGGAGCCACCCAGGTGCCCCTGAAACCATGTTCTGAACATGTAACACAACTTCTTTTTGCCTTTGGCCTCTCATTAAATTAAAAAATAATAAGTATGGATTTTTTTTTTGACAAGTTAAGTATTTCTTTACCTGTGAATTAGAAACAGAAGAATCAACCTTCATATTCTCCTATTGACCTCAGAGCGACTGGTATTGTTTGGAAATGATCACACAGGCATCCCTACTTCTGGGCACTGAAATTACTTTTCTCTCTTTTCATTCTCTGACATCTTAGAAGTGAAAACAAGGACTTTTCATCTGTTTAGGGACAAAAAACCAGTGGAGTGAGTGACACAGCACTTTTATTCTTGGCAAGGCTTGACATCGAAAGAGCAGTGGGAGATAACTTTCAAGTGGGCCTTAGGAGGAAATCCAAAGGACTGCCTTTCTGCAGGGTCAAATATCTCTATCCTGAGTAAATCATTCAAAGCAACAGGGCTAGAGGCAAGCCGGCACTGTCAGCCGGCACATGCTGTTAGCTGTCACCTTCTGTTCTGTTAAGTAGAAGAATTTACAAGAATAGTGATTCATTGAATAAAATAGTTCATTAAGGTACAATTAGATGGCCAGAAAACCAAGTCAGCCTTTCAGAACTGTTACAGTAAAATAAGTACTTTGTAATATGATGCTTTAGAGTTCATATTCTAAGCAATATTATCTTGATTATTTGTGGAGAGCCTATCAGTGAAGACCCTTAGGAAGCAATGAGTGTTTTTCTGTAGAAGCCTTTTTTCACTGATTTCTATACCAAGCTATACCCTCAGCTGATTGTGAAGGTAAAACACTAGAAAAAGTTTTCACCTAAAGAAATAATGTAAGGGACTAAATATTTGTCCTTTAAAAGGGGTTATTTTGGGTCACATTTTATCCCAAGTGTAGTTGTTGTGTCCCACATGGACACCACTCTCTTGTTGATTGTGCTATTTGGGGCCATCTCTTTCCCTCCCAGCTTATAACTAATACCCCATCTTGCTCTGCACATATAGAAAATCTTCCCTTTGAAATCAATGAAATTCAGATGGAAAAAGCAAGGAGAACAATGGGATCTGAACATTTTATTTCTGAATTTCTGGTTAGAGACTTTAAATTTGCTAGATTCATTGGGCGTAGACAGAATGATTTTTAATCTCATTGAGGTATCTAGCACACAGTTTACATTTACTGAGTACCAGTGTTGTGGTGGTAAGTTTCTCTGAGCAAGAGTGTACTCTGCGATACTCAAGACTAGCACTGTCCAACAGAGATACAATGCCAACCTCACACATAATTTGAAGTCTTCTAGTAATTACATTTAAATAGCTGAAAAAGGATGCATTTTAATAGTGTTTTATTTAATCCAATGTATCTAAAATATTATCATTTCAATATGTAATCAAAATGTAAAAGATGGAGATATTTTATACTTTTTATTGCACTAAGTCTTCAACATTCAGTGCATATTTTCTGCTATCTAAATTTGGACTAGCCACATTTCAAAACCACATGTGGTTAGTAGCTACTGTATTAGATAGCACAGCTCTGAAGGATAATAAGTATAATAAAATTAGTGCATATTCTGAATATCTACATAGCTATATATAATTTTAAAACATTTCCTACTTCCAACAATGTTGGATTTTCTGAACATGAATATTTTGTTTTTAATTAGATTCTGAAGTCTCATAGGTACTAAGACATGTTATAGATGATGGTTATATGAAGTAAATTTAATTTAAAACGCATTAAAATACAGGCACAGCTTTTTTATGTGTAGATTTATCCACATATATCAACTGAGTTTCTTTGTCTTTTCTTAATTTTGATCTATAGCTATTTTTGCAAAGACTTCATCACCTCTTAATAGCTTAGGATTCTTAATGTTTCTTTTTAAACATATTGAAAGAATGAATTCAAGAGCCCAGCAATTTTAGAGACAACGTTTTGAACTTTTCACTGTTAGTTGGATGCCCACTTCTGACATGTGTGGTTTTTAACTTACATTTAGAAACACATTTGCTTTTCCCTTGATTATTTGACTGCTATTGAGATAAATGCAGGATATTCTTCATTAGTCTCACTTTTTCTTTCTATTTAAAATTCCTTTCAATTCAAATTCACCTTTGAAGACTCAGTCTGGATTATCTCCTAAAACTTCTGCTAGAATAGACCCATAACATTCTTGGATTTGACATGAAGTCTTGTTTTCTTCACATGTAGATACATGTTCTTTCACAGTGTTGGAAAGGCACTGTTTCTCAGTGACCTTTGAATTCAGAGAGTGAACCTGGACTTCACTGGTTGTGAGACCAGGTATGGGAATCTGTCACTAAGCCGCACAGCAGCCAGGAGATTGTGTCTCACTGTCTTAGTTTTCCCAGCTCCCCTTTGTAATGCACTAATTCTTGGGGAAGAGATAGTATCTTTTTGTGAAAAATAGCCACTGGGTTAAGTGGCACTCAAGTGCAATTACTACTAGAGAGAGAAGTGAGGAAAGATTACAAGGTTTTAAGTGGTTCTTTGATAAAAAATAGAGAATTTGGATAAATTGAAAATAGGATATGGAATATTAACACAGAGATGTGACAAACTGCCGTAAGGAAATTAAAAACAAAGTGATATCTGAAATTAGTTCAGTTAGAGTTCCTGTGGGTGAGAGGTTTCCATCTTTTTTTTTTTTTTTTTGTAAGATTTTGTTTATTTATTTGACAGCCTGAGAGAGAGAGCACAAGCAGGGGGAGTGGCAGGCAGAGGCAGAGGGAGAAGCACGCTCCCTGGCTGAGTGATCAAGGAGCCCAATGTGGGGCTCCATCCCAGGACCCTGAGATCATAATCTGAGCTGAAGGCAGACACTTAAACTACCGAGCCACCCAGGTGTCGAAGGCTTCCATATTTTAAGTCTGGGACCAATAAGCTTTTTCTATAAAGATCCATATAGTAAATAGTTTAGTCTTTGTGGACCATATATATGGTCTTTGTCAGAATTACTCAAGTCTGTTATTGTAGCTCAGAAAGCAGTCATAGACAACATACAAATGAATATGGTTGTGTTCCAATAAAACTTTATTTATAAACAGATGGTTGGCTGGCTTTGACCCAGGTAGCCCTGTATAAGAAATAAACATGTACAAGTTCTGCCTGACAGCTGCACTGCTACCTGGTGCCTGGGAATGCTAACTGTCTGGGAATATCCATACAATGGGAATGACTTTCTTCTAAATCACATTTCCTGTAAGAAGACATGTGCTTCTTGTGCACATTTCCATACCCCAAACTAACTATTTTATTAGGTGAGGTACGTGTCTCTAAGAGAGACTTGAAATTATAGTGGCTTGAGCATGAGAGTAACTTTCCATGTGTCAGCAGTATACGGCTCATATAGTGACTCCAGGTGTTACCCTACCATCACCCAGTTGGCCTTGGAACCAGCAGGAAGGGGAAAGAGCACAACCTGGAAGCTGCTCACATCACTTCTTCTGATATCTCAGTGGTCAGCTCTTAGTCAAATAGCCCCATCTATCTGTAAGAGAGGCTGAAGGTGGAGTACTTATTCTGGGCAGCTGTGTGCCCTATACATTTCTAGAGCTTCTACTACTGCTACACAAAAGATGAATGTAGCTGCAGCTAGCTTTTCTGCTTTAATCTTATATTTACACAATAATTAAGAGCCCGAAAGAAGTTACTTTCATTTTAAAGTTCCATTTTGCTGTATTTCATGTGACAAATGATAGGCTGTTGCATTGAGAATAGAGGTTGTTCTAAGTCTTCAGACACAAATAACAGGAATCTACTATACATGGTTAGAATATTGTTTTATGTGGCAAATATCCTGCATACGCTACTGCTCTTCTCTTCTGAGCCCACAGTAGACAGTGCTAATAAATCTCAGCATTCTTTCCCACTGAACTCAGACTTGGCCTTAAAACCCTCTATATCCTTCTCTAGACAGCCTCTACCAGTCAGGTAGTGCTGGCATGCCATCAGCAATTTATTTGCCTTTCTTGGCTTAAAGTTTTACCATTTTTCTTTTTGGGCCTTTGACACCAGTCTTATCTATAGATGGTGACATGGCAAATTATGAATTAAATGTTGTTTTTTGTTTTTTTTTAAGTCAAATATCCTCTCTTAAGTTTTGTCAGATTTTCATCTTGTTATTTCCAGATCATGAATAAATCTCAATTTTATATAACTGACCTTAGTTACAAAACCAAAGTTGAAATAATTTTATCCAACCTCTTAATTTTATAAATAGAGAAATTGGAACCCAAAAAGGTAAAAGGATTTACCCATGGGCATATAGCAGCATTGAAACTAGACTCCTGGACCCCTGAGTCCTATTCTAGTACCTTTTCTTTTCAAAGATCAAATCAGAAGTAAGAAGAGTAATTAAACATCAGCAATATTTGTGGTGATAATTGGGCTGATAGATTAACAATGGAACTTTAATTTCTCAGGTTTCTGGGTTTTTTTTGCATTTGTAGGCAAGAACCAACATACCTCACCATGTAAAACAAATGGTATCCCCAGCAACCCTTGCTCCCGTGTTTGGCTGCTTCTAGAACTTTCCAAATTTTATAAAATGGATTTGCATTGTGAAAGATAGGATTTGAAGGCTGCTTTCTAGGACATTCATATTTCCATTATGCTAAAAGGATGGTGAAGCTGTTCTTGTAATACCTTGGCGTTTCCCATTTTAATAGGATGCATTTATGTGAGATTGAAAGTACTGACTTTTGTAGGACATTCTCCAGATGAATTTATAATAGCAATTTGAATTCTTTTTAGCATATTTTGACCCATGGGTCTATTAGGTTATGTTGCTTCACAGTTTATTCAGATCCCTTTCTCCAACCCAAATTGTTTGCATTCTCTCAGGCAAGGCTGTACACTTCGGTTCTCCTTATGTGCAAACAGTTTCTCAGCAGGAGTGCTACTTAAAAGGCGACTCTACATGAAACATGAAAACTCTCATCAATAGGCAGGTGAAGTTAGATTATCTCATTCTTTCAAGAGCAGAAAAAAAAAAAAAAAACCTCAGCAAAAATAAGTTAAAAAAAGTGAGACCAATTATAGACCAGGCAAATCTAACTATAGTGTCTATAGCTAAGAAAGTATATATTAACTAAAACCAGATTTTAAAAGATTAACTAAATCTTCCCATTAAACTTCAAGTCCATTAAGTACCAAAAATTATGGCACTTTCACATGACAGAGAAAATTAGCCTAGTACAACAGATCAAGGGAAATTTTGATAAGGGGCATTTCTTGATATAACTATTAATTAAAATGCTTGAGACACTGAAGAATTTTCCTCTTTTCATCTTTCAATGTTGAGGGAAGAGCCTGAAAGCAGTAAAACTTCATGACTGTAACCAAAAGATAGAAAATAATTTCAGTGTGATGGACCTAAACCTTGAGCTTAGCTGCGTTTACCAGACCTGGAAAGTTCTTTGTCGTCTGACACACAGGGAGGACAAAATCCTCCTTCATACTGAAACCAAATTCGGAAATGCCTGCTCATCATCCGCACACTCTCCTTCAATGCACGGTATCTATTTTTATTTTGCTAATTCAAATTTGGCCCAACAAAACCTTTCTGAATAGATAAACAACTACTTATGTGCCCATGAGGCTCCTTCAGTAGGTTCATTTTTTTAAAAACAAATATTTAATGAACATTTACTATGAGTTAGGAAACGTGGTACCTAAAGCTGGGAAAGTAAAAATCATAGCCCTCAGAAGCCCACCTTTCATGTGTTAGACAAACAAATGAGCAAATAATCTCAGTATGACATAGTTCAATTGTTGTGGAAGCAGCAAATTCTCCCCAAGTATTGACAGAGGAAACGAGGCTGGAGCTGGCTGAAAGGCTCTGAGACTTCACTTCAGGAAGCAGAAAAGGTGGGCAAGAAATCAGAGGCAAAAACAATATATATAAAGGCATGGAAGTGGGGGCACCTGGGTGGCTCAGTTGGTTAAAGTGTCTGCCTTTGGCTCAGGTCCTTTGGCTCAGGTCATGGGATTGATTCCACATAAGGCTCCCTGCTCAGCGGGGAGCTTGTTTCTCCCTCCCCCTCTGCCTTGCCTGCTTGTACTCTCTTGCCCTCTCTTTCTCTCAAATAAATAAAATTGAATTTAAAAAAAAAAGAGATAAGGGCATGGAACTGTGAAAAAGCATATGGCCTTTGGTTGTAGAGTGTGGCAGGGATGCAAGGTGGGTGAGAGGGTGTGGCAGGGAATTGTGTTCAATAATTTAGCAAATATGAATTGAGTGACTCTTTAGCCTGGGCACTGTGCAGGAATAAATGCAGCTTTGTCCTGGTACTTGAGACATTAACAAAGGAGACACAGGTCACAGATAAATTACATTTGAGTGAAGACATAACAACAGAAGAAGTGCCAGGTTCTTTTTCTTCACAAAGAAGTAACAGCATCCTGTTGTTGGCAGGAATACCTGCAAAGGTGAGCAATAGCACATACCGCCTGTTTGCAAGGACCACACAGTATAGTGGGGGTGACAGACATAGATCAAGCAGTTACAGCAACATGTGTATGCCAGCAACTGTGACAAGTGTCATCCAGAAAGTACAGAGTCCTAGAGACCTATAGTGGGAGATTATGTTCTAATCAGGGAGGGTAGAGAAAATTATTATTTATCACCCCTCTTCTTACACAATAATTTCTACATGCCTGAATTCCTAATTTGCTTTATCTTAGAGTTCAAGTAGGTTTTGAAAGAAGGTTACCTGGGTAACAGCTTGTCAGAGCCCTTGCATCACTGAGAGAATATTTGTCTTCCACTTTCATAAATGACCAATAACACTGGTATAGAAAAGTCCAGAGTTACAATTTCCTTTCTTAAAACTTTCCTAGAATTTGAGTCCTTGTCATATGACAATGTGATTTAGAATTGATGTTTCCTCTTTAGGTACATTTATTTTTATGACTGAATCTTACAGTTTTTTTAAAAAGATTTTTAAAAATTCATTTATTTGAGAGAGTAAGAGAGAACACCAGCAGGGTGGAGGGACAGAGGGAGAGGGAAAAGCAGGCTCCCTGCTGGAATCGGGGATCAATCCCAGGACCCTGGGTGGCAATTGCTCTCTTTGGTATTTCCCCACTCTTTGGTATTTCCCCCAAATGGCCTGAAAACTTACATCTACACAAAAACCTGCACGATGTTTATAGTAACTTTATTCATAGCTGCCAAAAGTTGGAAGCAAGGTCAATGGATAAATAAACTCTGGTACATCCAGATAATGGAATATTATTTAGTGCTAAAAAGAAGTGAGCTATCAAGCTCTGAAAAGACCTGGAGGAAGTTTAAAGGCATATTACTAAGTGAAAGAAGCCAATCTGAAAAAACTATGCCTTATATGATTCTAATTATATGACATTCTAGGAAGGGCAAAACTGTGAAGATAGTAAAGGATCAGTGATTGCTAGGGTTTGTGGGGAGGGAAGGAGGAATAGTCAGAGGACAGAGGATTTTTAGGGTAATGAAACTCTCCTGTATGATATTACAATAGTGCATATATGCCATTATACATTTCTCCAAACCCATAGAACATACAACACCAAATGACGTATTTATTAGCGTAATACTCTTTAGTTCCATCCATGTCATTGCAAATAGCAAGATTTTACTTTTTGATGGCTGTGCAATGTTCTCTCTCGTATGTATATACCACATCTTCTTTATCCATTCATCTGTTGATGAAACAAGACAAAACTAGAGAAGGAGACAAACCATAAGAAACTTTTAATCTTAGGAAACAAACTGAGGGTTCCTGGAGGGGAGGGGGGATAAGGGGATGGGAGGGCTGGGTGATGGACGTTGGGGAGGGTATGTGTTGTGGTGAGTGCTGGGTGTTGTGAAAGACTGATGTTTCACAGACCTGTATCCCTGAAACAAATAATACACTATATGTTAATTTAAAAAATTTAAAAAGAGAAAAACACAAATTTGTCTACCAGAGTATTCTTAGAATAATACCATAAAATTAGAGATTACTCAAATATCAGTAGGGAAACAGTTACTTAAAGTACATCCATACCTACCAATGCATGGGATTCTATGGATTTGTGTTTTAAGAAGTGATTTGGTTTTTTAAGAAGTAAATATATGTATATGGATATGAAAAAAATGTCCATGACAAATCCTTGGGCAGAAAAAGCAAGATATAAAACAAAAAACAAAACAAAATAAAACAAAGAATATGTAACATCAAGCTTGAACCCAAATTTTAACTATGGACTTTGGGTAGAGATGACATGTTAATGTATGTCCGCTGCCATGCAGGAGGTTAATAGTGGGGAAGGCTGTGCAAATGTGGGGACAAGGGGCATGTGGAAATCTCTATACCTGCTTAATTTTGCTGTGAACCTTAAAGTGCCCTAAAAAATAAAGTCTATTTTAAAAAATCAAAGCAAATGAATGAAATTCCCTGTACATAAAAAAAATCTTACTAGGAAATCTATATTTTGTCCAAAGTACTATATCTTCATAGATATTTTGGCAGTAACCTGGAATTGCTGTTTTGAGGAAATTTAGATGTAATCCTCAGCCAGACCTTCCCTCTACTTTTATAAGCATCTTTTTATTGTGTAATCTTTATGTTTCTTGAGGATGCAATGCAAAACCCTAGGGGAAGGGTTTGAGTGTTGTCATAATCTGAATTCATTTTCATTCTACCTACAAATCTTTTAAGATGGGGGTCCATGAATACATAGCTCTCTCATATAATTTATGAGTTATTTTCTATGTAGGAATTACCAGTATATTTAAAATTAAAATTAATATACTCTTACAGTCCTTGCTGCCAACAGATGAAATATTTTTAAGTGACATACATTTCTCTCTTTGCATCTTATCCTGGAAACTTGTGTCTCTTCCCTTTAAATATGTGGCATTTGGTTCCCAGATTATTTTTTTCACCCTTTTTTTTTTCTTTGAGATTTTATTTATTTGTTTGAGAGAGAGAGAGTACACAAGCCGGGGGTGGGAGCAGAGACAGAGGGAGAAGCAGTCTCCCACCTGAGCAGGGAGCCCAATGCAGGGCTTGATCCCAAGACCCTGGGATGATGATCCCAGCCAACGGCAGACGCTTAACCAACTGAGCCATCCAGGCTCCCCTTTTCTCACCTTTATTAAGATATAATTTACATACTATAAAATCTGCTCACTTAAAATATGCAATTCATTTTTAGTATATTCACAGAGTTGTGTGACCACGACCAAAATAAAATTTTAGAACCTTTTATCACTACCTTCCCACCAAAAGTCTCATATACCTTACCAGTCATTACCCTTCACCCCTTTCCCAACCCTTGGCAAATAATAATGTGCTTTCTGTCTTTATACATTTGCCTACTCTAGACATTTAATATAAATGGGACCATACCTTATGTGGTCTTTTGTGATTGGCTTCTTTCACTTAGTGTGCTGTCAAAATTCATCTTGTCTTGCGGTGCCTGGGTGGCTCAGTCGGTTAAATGTTTGCCTTTAGCTCAGGTCATGATCCCAGGGTACTGGAATCAAGCCTTGAGTCAGGTTCCCTGCTAGTGGGGAGCCTGCTTCTTCCTCTCTTGCTACTCTGCTTGTGTTCCCTCTCTAGCTGTCTCTCTCCATCAAATAAATAAAATCTTAAAAAAAAACAAAAAAGACTCATCTGTTCTGTATAGCATGTATCAGTGCATCATTTTTTAATTGTTAATGTTCCTTTGTAACAATTTGAGGAATGCAAACAGATTTCCAAAGTGACTGTATTATTTTACATTTCTACCCACAAAGAAGAAGGATTTCAGTTTTTCTCTTTTCTCATCAGCATTTGATATGGTATGGTCTCTGTGTGGTTTTTTTTGTTGTTGTTTGTTTATTGTTTTTGAAGGTGCTTATATATTATTTACAAATCTTTTCTCCCAATCTGTGGGTTGTATTTTTACTTTCTTTCTAGTAGCACTTGCAGTACAAATGATTTAGCTTTATGTAGTTCTATTTACCTTTTTTTTTTCATCTTTTCTTACTTGTGTTTTGGTGTCACATTTAAGAAACCATTGACTAATCCAATGACATGAAGATTTATTTCTCTGTGTTTTCTTCTAAGAGTTTTATAGTTGTAGCTCATTCGTTTAGATTTTTGATCCATTTTGAGCTCATTTGTGTATAAGTGAGATAGTCCAAATTCATTACTTTGCATGTGGTTATCTAGTTGTCTTAGTATCATTGAAAGACTACTCCTTCCCCTTTTAATTATCTTGGCAGCCTTGTTGAAATACAGTTGACCACAAAAACATAAGTTTATTTCTGGACTTTCAGTTCTATTGAATTGATGTATATATCTATTCTTATGCCATACCACATTCTTTTGATTACTCTATCTTTGTGGTAAGTTGTGAAATTTGGAAGTATGGGTCTTCCCTCTTTGTTCTTCTTTTCCAAGATTGCTTATTCTGGGTCCTTTGGATTTCACATGAACTTTAAGATCAGCTTAACGATTCCTGTGAAAAAACAGTATTTTAAGAATCACAATGAATCTGAACATCAATTTAGAGATTACTGATATTTTAACAATAAGTATAATGGTCCATAAGTATGGGATGTCTTTCCATTTATTTAGATCCTCTCTAATTTCTTTCAGTAATATTTTATAGATTTCAATGTAGAAGTCTTGAATTTCTTTTGTTAAATTTACATCTAAGAATTTTATTCTTTTTCACCGTATTTTACATGGAATTATTTAATTTCATTTTCAAATTGCTCATTGTTCATATATAGAAATAACTGATTTTTTGTATATTGATCATGTATCTTGCAACTTTGCTGTCATTATTTATACATTATATACAAATAATTTTATTTCTTCCTTTCTAATATGGATGCCTGGTGTTTCTTTTTCTTGCCTAATTTCCCTGGATACAACCTCTAGTACAACATGGAATAAAAGGGGCAAAATCAGAAAAAAAAAATCTCTGTTATGATTCTGATTTTAGAGAGAAACCAGTTTTTTACTATTAAGTATGAATTTAGGTGGGGGTTTTTCATTGATCTTCTTTATCAGCTTGAGGAGGTTCACTTCTATTCCTAGCTTGTTGAGTGTTTCTATCATGAAAGGGTTTTGGATTTTGTTGGCTGCTTTTTCCACAACTATTGAGTTGATTATGTTTTATTCCCCCTATTTTATTAAAATAGATTTCCTATCTTGAACCAGCTTTGCATTCTTGGGATAAATCCCACTTGGTTATGGTGTATGATACTTTTATATGTTGCTGAATTTAGTTTGCTAAAATTTTGTTGGGGATTTTTGCATCTATATTCATAAAAGACATTGGGATGTAATTTCATTTTATTACATCGTCTTTTTCTGGTTTTGGCAAAAGTGAAATAATGACTGTACAGAATTAATTGAGAAGTGTTTTCTTGTATTTTTGAGTGAGTTTGTGAAGGATTGGTTTTCTTCTTTAAAATATTTAGCAGAATTCATCAGTGAAGCCATCTGAGCCTAGGCATTTCTTTGTGGTAAGTTTTATTTTTTTTATTTTTTATTTTTTAAAAGATTTTATTTATTTATTTGACAGACAGAGATCACAAGTAGGCAGAGAGGCAGGCAGAGAGAGAGGGGGAAGCAGGCTCCCTGCTGAGCAGAGATCCCGATGTGGGGCTCAATCCCAGGATCCTGGGATCATGACCCGAGCTGAAGGCAGAGGCTTTAACCCACTGAGCCACCCAAGCGCCCCTGTGGTAAGTTTTATGTTACTATTTCTGTGTGTTTATTTGTTATAAGTCCACTTAGAGTTTTCATTTCTTCTTGAGTAAGTTTTGAGTAAGTTTTTCTAGAGATTTTCCTATTTTATCTCAGTTATCAAACTGTTGACAAATAATTTTTCATAGTATGCTTTTACAGTCCTTTTATTTCTGTAATGTCAGGTTATTAATTTGAGATTTTCTCTTCTTCAATATAGGTACTTAAAGCTATAAATCTCCCTCTGAGCACTGCTTTCTCAGCCTGCCATAAGTCTTGATATATTGTGTTTTTATGTTTTGATAAGTTTGGGTTTTGGCCAGCAAAGGAACTGAGAAAGAATGGGTGATGACGTAGAAGGAAACCTAAAGAGCTGGATTCACGGAAGCCAAAAGATTAACATTTTTCAAGAAGAGAGTGCAACTCCAAAGACTAATGTTGAGAGTAAAATGAGGTCAAAGAAGTGAAGGTTTTCCTTGGTATTATGGAAGTTGTTGGTGGTTGGTTATCAACAGTTGTGTTGGGTTGGAAGGGAAGACAGAAGCCCTATGGAAGGGGCCAAAGAGATGACTAGAAGTGAAAACATAGGCAATAAATATTAGACAACTACTTTCATAAGTTTTGTTGTAATGTGGAGCAGAGAAATATGAGTAGTGTTTGGGGAGGGATGCAAGATCACAGGAACACTTGTTAAATATGGGGAATCTTAGAGCATGCTTGCATGCTGATAGAAGTGAGAAAGACTGATGATTCAAAACAGTTGCAGAAATCCTTGAGAAGGAGAGAGAGAATGGGAAACATCCATGTGTTTGCCTTTGATGGGAACATAAAAACTTCTTTCACTGTAACAGGAAGTAAGGCAGA
The DNA here is from genome assembly GCF_963455335.1 of Martes martes. Lineage (NCBI taxonomy): Eukaryota > Metazoa > Chordata > Mammalia > Carnivora > Mustelidae > Martes > Martes martes. The sequence continues at coordinate 68,180,144 of NC_137890.1, forward strand.
GCATTTGGGTACAGATGCAGGTAGGGTGATGATGGAAAAAGTGAGAATTCCTGTATAATTGTAGCTAGCATGTCAGTTAAATATGAACTGAAATCAGCAGTTAAAAGTTAGAATGGGTTAGAGGGAATATTGGAGGTCAAAAAACATATGAAAAGGTGTTAAATGGACCTTTTAGGGAAATTTTGCTTCTAAAAAACATACTAGATTTGCTGGTCATTTTTTTTTTTTTTTGATACCCATTTTGAATTTAAAAGGAGCCTAGATAGCACAGCTGTGTTTATTTTCTAAGGGGCAGCTTCAGAGTAGGTAGTTTTGAGTATAGTTGATTGTTCTCCCAGATAAGTAAATAGAGGATCATAAAGCAATGATATGCTAAATGGGCTTTATCCTGCACACACAGACATACCACACTCCTTCACATGCATCGTACACTCCCACATGCATGCATATACACACACATCACACTTCTATACACACGCTCATCACACTCACAAGTACTACCCCACTTAATTTTTACAGTAACCCTCCAATAGCATTTTACTACTGGTTTTTAAGTATCTGAAGATTGAAGCACACTTGTAGTTTCCACTATATGGATCACTCTCCACTCTGTTCTTTTAAAGTTTTCAACATGATCATGAAGTAAAGTAGAGCCACTGATGGGATTCCATTTGAGTCATCCCTTCAGTGTAATTTGCCTTGGAGATTTTTCCTCTGTCACCTAGCCTACTACTGTCCTGGCTGTCCCGGGACCTCTTCATGCACTGGACCTTCTCCAGACTTTTCTCCACACCCACCAACTACCCCTATTCTCTCATCAGTATAGCTGGATTTCAGGCTCTGCTCCTCATTGGCTGTGTGAACTACTATGTAATATGGGAGCAATAATAATTTGTTCTGAGGATTAAAAAGTATAATGCATGGAAAGTGCTCAATTCTGTGTACATGGCAAGCATTCAATAAAATGTCGCTCTTTCTCTGTCCCTTAACCTCAATCTCAATATCTCTACCTGTGTTATTTGTTCTGGTCATATTGCCTGAAGGATCTTCATTTAGCTAATCATTTTGTTTTTGTTTTTTACTACTATAATTTAATTCTTGGTGATAGAATTTTAAGTTTAAGAATTGTTTAAAGATTTATTTATTTATTTGAGAGAAGGTACGGGAGAGGGAGAGAGCATGAGCATGAGCAGGGAGAGGGGCAGAGGGAGAGAATCTTCAAGCAGACTACTCCCCGCTGAGTGCAGAGCCTGATGGGGCTGGATCTCATGACCCATGAGATCATGACCTGAGCCAGAACCAAGAGTTGGGCACTCAACTAACTGAGCCACCCAGGCGTCTCTAGGATTTTTTTTTAAGGTTTTATTTATTTATTTGACAGACAGAGATCACAAGTAGGCAGAGAGGCAGGCGGGTGGGAGGGGGAACACAGGCTCCCCACTGAGCAGAGAGCCCGAGGTGGGGCTCAACCCCAGGATGCTGGGATCACGACTTGAGCCGAAGGCTGAGTCTTAACCCACTGAGCCACTCAGGTGCCCCACATTTCTAGAATTTTAAGTTTAATAGTGTTCTTCTGGAAATAATGTCAGAATCTACAATTGACTCTAATAGGACTTCAAGTGGACAGAAGAATTATATTTGGAGCATATAGATCTTTCCACTTGACTCAGATCCTACAGAAGGACTGACTTTGATTATCACGAATTAAACTAAACTATAGCACCGAACACAAAAAATTAGATTTTTTTTCATGTCTTGGTTGTTAGAGTATTTCCTAAATTGGTGAATTATTAGGCCTTTTAAAATATCACAGGTTTGTGCCATATCCAGAGTCTTCACAATGTAACAGAACAGAATTGCAATATCATAAAATAGGTGTTATGTCACTGACATAAACTCAAGGGCATCTCTTTAAAAAGCATCACCTTGGGAATGTGGTTGGGACTATCACTCTCATTTCCCTTTTTGCTACTGTGACATTGGCTGTCACAGTGGCTCTTCAAGTCCCACGTGGTAAGTCACTCTTGGTCTTAGAGGACAGAAGGTTTTACATAAAGGGGCCTCGTTTACTACCTTATTTTTCCTGCACCAATTATTATTCACTATTTTATTTTGACCATAAGACAAATGGCTAAGGTTAATCCTGAGTGGTGTTGGAGCAAAATGAACACATTCCTGCTTTTTTTTTTATTAATTTTTTTATTTTAATAAACATATAATGTATTTTTATCCCCAGGGGTACAGGTCTGTGCATCGCCAGGTTTACACATTTCACAGCACTCATCATAGCACATACCCTCCCCAATGTCCATTTCCCCCACCACCCTCTCCCGTCCCCCCTCCCCCCAGCAACCCTCTGTTTCTTGAGATTGAGTCTTTTATGGTTTGTCTCCCTCCCAATCCCATCTTTTCATTTTTTCTTTTCCTACCTCCCCCCAACCCCTCCCCCGCCTTGCATCTCCACTTCCTCATATCAAAGAGATCATATGATAGTTGTCTTTCTCCGATTGACTTATTTCGCTAAGCATGATACCCTCTAGTTCCATCCACGTCGTCGCAAATGGCAAGATTTCATGTCTTTTGATGGCGGCATAGTATTCCATTGTGTATATATACCACATCTTCTTTATCCATTCATCTGTTGATGGACATCTAGGCTCTTTCCACAGTTTGGCTATTGTGGACATTGCTGCTATAAACATTCGGGTGCACGTGCCTCTTCTGAGCACCACGTTGGTATCTTTAGGATATATACCAGTAGTGCAATTGCTGGGTCGTAGGGTAGCTCTATTTTCAGTTTTTTGAGGAACCTCCACACTGTTTTCCAGAGTGGTGGCACCAGCTTGCATTCCCACCAGCAGTGTAGGAGGGTTCCCCTCTCTCCGCATCCTCGCCAGCATCTGTCATTTCTTGACTTGTTAATTTTAGCCATTCTGACTGGTGTGAGGTGGTATCTCATTGTGGTTTTGATTTGTATTTCCCTGATGCCGAGTGATGTGGAGCATTTTTTCATGTGTCTGTTGGCCATCTGGATGTCTTCTTTGCAGAAATGTCTGTTCATGTCCTCTGCCCATTTCTGGACTAGATTATTTGTTCTTTGGGTATTGAGTTTGATAAACTCTTTATAGATTTTGGATACTAGCTCTTTATCTGATATGTCGTTGGCAAATATCTTCTCCCATTCTGTCAGTTGTCTTTTGGTTTTGTTAACTGTTTCCTTTGCTGTGCAAAAGCTTTTGATCTTAATGAAATCCCAATAGTTCATTTTCGCCCTTGCTTCTGTTGCCTTTGGCTATGTTCCTAGGAAGAAGTTGCTGCGGTTGAGGTCAAAGAGGTTGCTGCCTGCATTCTCCTCAAGGATTTTGATAGATTCCTTTCTCACATTGAGGTCCTTCATCCATTTTGAGTCCATTTTCGTGTGTGGTGTAAGGAAATAGTCCAATTTCATTTTTCTGCATGTGGCTGTCCAATTTTCCCAGCACCATTTGTTGAAGAGGCTGTCTTTTTTCCATTGGATATTCTTTCCTGCTTTGTCGAAGATTAGTTGACCATAGAGTTGAGGGTCTATTTCTGGGCTCTCTATTCTGTTCCATTGGTCTATCTGTCTGTTTTTGTGCCAGTACCATACTGTCTTGATGATGACAGCTTTGTAGTAGAGCTTGAAGTCTGGAATTGTGATGCCACCGACTTTGGCTTTCTTTTTCAATATTCCTTTGGCTATTCGAGGTCTTTTCTGGTTCCATATAAATTTTAGGATTATTTGTTCTATTTCTTTAAAAAAAAATGGATGGGATTTTGATAGGGATTGCATTAAATGTGTAGATTGCTTTAGGTAGAATAGACATTTTCACAATATTTGTTCTTCCAATCCATGAGCATGGAATATTTTTCCATTTCTTTGTGTCTTCCTCAATTTCTTTCATGAGTACTTTATAGTTTTCTGAGTATAGATTCTTTGCCTCTTTGGTTAGATTTATTCCTAGGTATCTTATGGTTTTGGGTGCGATTGTAAATGGGACTGACTCCTCAATTTCTCTTTCTTCTGTCTTGTTGTTAGTGTAAAGAAATGCGACTGATTTCTGTGCATTGACTTTATATCCTGACACTTTACTGAATTCCTGTATAAGTTCTAGCAGTTTTGGAGTGGAGCCTTTTGGGTTTTCCACATATAGTATCATATCAACTGCAAAGAGTGATAGTTTGACTTCTTCTTTGCCAATTTGGATGCCTTTAATTTCTTCTTGTTGTCTGATTGCTGAGGCTAGGACTTCTAGTACTATGTTGAACAGCAGTAGTGATAATGGACATCCCTGCCGTGTTCCTGACCTTAGCGGAAAAGCTTTCAGTTTTTCTCCATTGAGAATGATATTAGCGGTGGGTTTTTCATAGATGGCTTTGATAATATTGAGGTATGTGCCTTCTATCCCTACACTTTGAAGAGTTTTAATCAGGAAGGGATGCTGCACTTTGTCAAACACTTTTTCAGCATCTATTGAGAGTATCATATGGTTCTTACTCTTTCTTTTATTAATGTATTGTATCACATTGATGGATTTGCAGATGTTGAACCAACCTTGCAGCCCTGGAATAAATCCCACTTGGTCGTGGTGAATAATCCTTTTAATGTACTGTTGGATCCTATTGGCCAGTATTTTGGTGAGAATTTTCGCATCTGTGTTCATCAAAGATATTGGTCTGTAATTCTCTTTTTTGGTGGGATCCTTGTCTGGTTTTGGGATCAAGGTGATGCTGGCCTCACAGAATGAGTTTGGAAGTTTTCCTTCCATTTCTATTTTTTGGAACAGTTTCAGGAGAATAGGAATTAATTCTTCTTTAAATGTCTGGTAGAATTCCCCTGGGAAGCCGTCTGGTCCTGGACTTTTGTTTGTTTGGAGATTTTTGATGACTGTTTCAATCTCCTTACTGGTTATGGGTCTGTTCAGGTGATCTATTTCTTCCTGGTTCAGTTGTGATAGTTTATACGTCTCTAGAAATGTATCCATTTCTTCCAGATTGTCAAATTTGTTGGCGTAGAGTTGCTCGTAGTATGTTCTTATAATTGTTTGTATTTCTTTGGTGTTGGTTGTGATCTCTCCTCTTTCATTCATGATTTTATTTATTTGTGTCCTTTCTCTTTTCTTTTTGATAAGTCTGGCCAGGGGCTTATCAATCTTATTAATTCTTTCAAAGAACCAGCTCCTAGTTTTGTTGATTTGTTCTATTGTTTTTTTAGTTGCTATTTCATTGATTTCTGCTCTGATCTTTATGATTTCTCTTCTCCTGCTGGGTTTAGGCTTTCTTTGTTGTTCTCTCTCCAGCTCCTTTAGGTGTAGGGTTAGGTTGTGTATTTGAGACCTTTCTTCTTTCTTGAGAAAGGCTTGCACTGCTATATATTTTCCTCTCAGGACTGCCTTTGTTGTGTCCCACAGATTTTGAACCGTTGTGTTTTCATTATCATTTGTTTCCATGAATTTTTTCAATTCTTCTTAATTTCCTGGTTGACCCATTCATTTTTTAGAAGGATGCTGTTTAGTCTCCATGTATTTGCGTTCTTTCCAAATTTCCTCTTGTGATTGAGTTCTAGTTTCAGAGCATTGTGGTCTGAAAATATGCAGGGAATGATCTCAATCTTTTGTTACCGATTGAGACCTGATTTATGACCCAGGATGTGGTCTATTCTGGAGAATTTTCCATGTGCACTAGAGAAGAATGTATATTCAGTTGCTTTGGGATGGAATGTTGTGAATATATCTGTGATGTCCATCTGTCCAGTGTGTCATTAAAGGCCTTTATTTCCTTATTGATCTTTTGCTTAGATGATCTGTCCATTTCAGTGAGGGGAGTGTTAAAGTCCCCTGCTATTATTGTATTACTGTCGATGTATTTCTTTGATTTTGTTATTAACTGGTTTATATAGTTGGCTGCTCCCATGTTAGGGGCAGAGATATTTAAGATTGTTAGGTCTTCTTGTTGGACAGACCCTTTGAGTATGATATAGTGTCCTTCCTCATCTCTTGTTATAGTCTTTGGCTTAAAATGTAATTGATCTGATATAAGGATTGCCACCCCAGCTTTCTTCTGATGTCCATTAGCATGGTACATTGTTTTCCACCCCCTCACTTTAAATCTGGAGGTGTCTTCAGGTCTAAAATGAGTTTCTTGTAGGCAGCATATTGATGGGTTTTGTTTTTTTATCCATTCTGATACCCTGTGTCTTTTGATTGGGGCATTTAGCCCATTAACATTCAGGGTAACTATTGAGAGATATGAATTTAGTGCCATTGTATTGCCTATAAGGTGACTGTTACTGTATATTGTCTCTGTTTCTTTCTGATCTACTACTTTTAGGGTCTCTCTTTGCTTAGAGGACCCCTTTCAATATTTCCTGTAGAGCTGGTTTGGTGTTTGCAAATTCTTTCAGCTTTTGTTTGTCCTGGAAGCTCTTTATCTCTCCTTCTATTTTCAATGATAGCCTAGCCGGATATAGCATTCTTGGCTGCATGTTTTTCTCGTTTAGTGCTTTGAATACATCATGCCAGTTCTTTCTGGCCTGCCAGGTCTCTGTGGATAGGTCTGCTGCCAATCTAATGTTTTTACCCTTGTATGTTACAGACTTCTTTTCCCTGGCTGCTCTCAGGATTTTCTCTTTGTCGCTAAGACTTGTAAATTTTACTATTAGGTGACAAGGTGTGGACCTATTTTTATTGATTTTGAGGGGCGTTCTTAGCATCTCCTGGATTTTGATGTTTGTTCCCTTTGCCATATTAGGGAAATTATCTCCAATAATTGTCTCCAATATACCTTCTGCTCCCCTCTCTCTTTCTTCTTCTTCTGGAATCCCAATTATTCTAATGTTGTGTTGTTTTATGGTGTCGCTTATCTCTCGAATTCTCTCCTCGTGGTCCAGTATTTGTTTGTCTCTCTTTTGCTCAGCTTCTTTATTCTCTGTCATTTGGTCTTCTATGTCACTAATTCTTTCTTCTGCCTCATTTATCCTAGCAGTGAGAGCTTCCATTTTTGATTGCACCTCATTAATAGCTTTTTTGATTTCAACTTGGTTAGATTTTAGTTCTTTTATTTCTCCAGAAAGGGCTTTTATCTCTCCGGAGAGGGTTTCTCTAATATCTTCTATGCCTTTTTCGAGCCCGGCTAGAACCTTGAGAATCGTCATTCTGAACTCTAGATCTGTCATGTTACCAATGTCCGTATTGATTAGGTCTCCAGCCTTCGGTACCGCCTCTTGTTCTTTTTTTTGAGGTGAGTTTTTCCGCCTTGTCATTTTGTCCAGGTAGGATTTGCTTTCTCCTGCTGTGGAATTCCGCTGTTCTTGGTGACTGAAGTTGGTTTTGGATGGGTTTCTTGTTGATCTTCTGGGGGAGGGGCCTGTTGTAGTGATTCTCAAGTGTCTTTGCCGCAGGCGGAATTGCACCGCCCTTGCCAGGGGCCGGGCTAAGTAATCCGTTTGGGTTTGCTTTTGGGAGCTTTTGTTCCCTGAGCGCTTTCCGTAGAGTTCTGGAGGACAAGAATGAAGATGGGGGCCTCCCAATCTCTCGGCCCGGAGGAGCTGAGAGCTTGGGGTTCTGCTCCTCAGTGCACTCTCAGAGCAAAGCGCCCAACTGCCCCGCCTCTCTGGCCTGCGGTCGCACCTTGAGGAAAGCAGTCAATTGCTGGAGTTGGAGAAAAGCGCCGGGTCGCTTCCGTCTCCGCAGCCTCCAGCTGCGCTCCGAGCCCACCCAGCCTGCGACCGGCACAAGGTAACCCCGGGCTTAGAGCTCGCTCCTCGGCTTTGTCGCTGTAGCCGGCTTCCCCGCTCTAATACCTGCGAGCTCTGCGGCACTCAGACACCCCCAGTCCTTCTGTGACCCCGCGGGACCTGGGGTTATGCTGACCCCGCCTGGGTTTCCCCCCGGTTTAGCCTCTGGAGCGATGTTTCCCAGTGGAGCCAACTTTTAAAAGTCCCGATTTTGTGCTCCGTTGCTGGGAGCTGGCCCCTCCCCCCGGGGTCTATCTTCCCGTCGCTTTGGATTCACTTCTCCGCAGGTCCTACCTTTCAGAAAGTGATCGATTTTCTGTTTCTAGAATTGTTGCTCTTCTTCTCTTCGATTTCCCGTTGGATTTGTAGGTGTTCAAAATGGTTAGATAATCTGTCTAGCTGATCTCCTGCTACTCGATGTTGTCTCAACCTGCTACTTCTCCGCCATCTTGACTCCTCCCCCTCACATTCCTGCTTTTTAAAAGTTGTACTGTTGAGCACATTCGCTTTCTGTGACACTTGACATGTAACAGAACTGTTCAGAAGCAAAGCTGAGACCTTGTGCTTTGATCTTTTACAGTTCCCTTTTATTCTTAGTTCTTAGCAATGGTAGCAAATTATATGTTATTGAAGACTTTATATTGGCATGTGCAAACAATACTATACTTGTACTGTGTAGCGATGGTAGCTCATATTCTGTGTGGAATATAAGCCCCCTTGCAGACATTACAGTCATATGGTATTATGCATGCAAAGCCATGTTCCTATGGTTTTGATGCTCTGGGAAGTAGCAGACTGTTTTCTTAATTCTCATAAGTTGAATTTCCCCCTAAAGACTCATTAGGAAAAGACATGTTGAAACGTGTGATGTCATTACACGATTGTTCTCACTTGGCGACAAGCAACAAAAGAAGAAAAACATTTCTGACAATTTCTGAAATGTGATCGTTAGAAATCACTCTCTGAAATTAATGAGATACTAGAGAAAGCCAAGAGCTTAATAGATCATATCATGTGTGCAGCTTGATGAGGGCTTTAAGTGGGGATGTGATCATGTGCCAAGTGAACGCAACAGTTTTCATGATCATCTACTTTCTCACTAATGCTGCTTAATGAAAATCAAGCAGATCTACCACGATAAACACTGAAATGATTACAGAATATTCTGACCCTCAGGGAATTATATGGAATGAACAGCTAAAGCTTTAGTCTTACTCACCTACGGACCATCTTGTTTGTTTTCTTATTTTAAGATGAGGAAATATTTTAAAAATCAGCTAGAAGGTAAATTCTCCCACCCAAACAATTGAGTTTCCCATTTAGTGTTTCTTGTTTTTTCCCATCTGTTGACTCTTGGCATCTCCCCTGCTGCTCCTGGTCCCCACCTGGCCCCAGCTTGATTCTTCTGTTGCCTGTCTGTCTCCATGGAGACAGACTGCTTGGAGGAAGGAACCGTGAACAGTACCCAGAGGCATGCCTCACTGGACCCTCCGTGGGAGCAGTTTCCCTTTGATCGCAGTGCAGAAAGGGACAGTTATCTCTTCTTAAGACAAGCGAAATGTGTTTAGGACCTACATTTCTACCTCCATGTATTTCTGTGGATGTAACTCAACAAAGCCCAGAGAGGAGAGATGGGGCACCATCTGTTTTCCATGGTGCTTCCGTGTCAGGAGAGCCGCGACAATAGTCAGGAGGACCCAGAGGGAAGGAGAGAGAGGGATAGAAGATAAGATAAGAGAATGAAAGGGTTTCCAACAAACAGACACCAGCAGTCTAACTGTGCAAGGGAAAGGTTGTTAACTAGACACCTGCGAAATATATGGCGACTGTGTATGTATTTCCCCATAAAATACACAATTATTCTGAACAGAAATGTACTAAAATGCATAAAGAATTTGTTTCTTAATGACTAGAGGAACTGGGTCATTAAAAATGCCACAAAAAATTGCTTATTTTACAGAGGAGGCACCCAGGTTTATAGGAAAGCATAAATTTGCCAAGAGCCCAGTGTTATGGGGGGTCTCACACATTGCACTTTCCAGCCTTTTTTTTGTTTCTACCCACAGTAGTACTTTTCATGCAAGCACATCAGCACAGTCTTGTCATTAGATTTTTAGACCTATATGAAAAGCTAAACTTGCCTATGGAATAGATAATAGTATTGAAATTTAAAGAAAAAACATAAGTACATGCGACCGACATTGGGCAAATGCCAATTGTTATCATTTTTGGGTGTCAAAAAAATCACTCTGATTTTCGAGACACCAGAACTGAGAACTGAACACTTTCGTTTTCAAAACACACTTGTGCAAAAGATGTCTTTATCTTTCTGGTGTGCACTGTTATCTCTGGACACCTGGTAAATCCAGAATTTAATTTTGACTCACTCTATCACACTGGCATTCACTCCAATTTGCAGTTATATCTTTCAGAATTACTGCTTTTTAAGTTGGACATTTTCCTGCGGTTTAGATCTCTACCTTCTAGATTAACAAAAAGAAGCATCTATAAAACAATAATGAATAACATGTATAATTTGTGTTATGGTTTACTGAGCCTCTCAGAATAGGCCTGATTTTATCTGCGTCTTAGAGGAAAGCTGAAAGATGGGAATAGTTATAACAACCAAAGCCCAGAGAAGTTGAGCGATTTGCCCAATGTCACACAGCTAGTAAGTGACAGATCTCAATCCCAGTTCTTTTCACTTCAGAGCCTATGCAACCCTCCTGCTCATTAATGGTTTCTTAATGCTGAGAGTCACTCAAGCATTAGATTATAAATCACTAGAGGGCAGAAATCGGATTCTGTTGCTCCCTGGGAGTGGTGCCTCCGTATATTTGCTGTGTGCCCTCCAGGGTAGAGAGAATTCCAGCTGTACTCCTTTACCACAAGACATAATAATTCCTATGAATTTTCTAGGAATGGAAATGAAAAATCTCCTCAGTTTCAGCACTGTTTCTTTGGTATTTATGCAGTGCCTGCCAAAAACAAGTAATCAGAAACAAGTAGGTCTTAGAATCCTGAGAATCTAACAAAGCTGTTTTTCTCTTCATGTTGGGAGGAGGAGAGGGTGTGTTACTGAGATAGTCCTGTTCTCTGTGCTTAATACTAGTGGGCAACAAGAAAACCTACCCAATCAGCTAGTGACTCATAGGGCTTGTTTATTTTCTCATTGTTAATAATTTAGCAAACATTAATTGAATATTAAGCATTGTGCTCTGTAGATACAAAGCAGAATAAATACATTGTCCCTAGCATTAAAAAGTTTATCGTCCAATTTATTCACCACCATATGAACTTCTAAAACCGATGGCTCTAAGATTTTGAAAAAGAGAAGCTGAAACCCTGGGAAGTCATTAAAACCTGGCTGTTTCAAATCAGCCAGCCAGCGACAAAGCTAGGAAACATATCTAATATGTCCAGCAGGCCGATCTCCATCAATTAACTACCTTGTAAAAAAAAAAAAAATGATTGCATCATTTCAGGATGAAGAGTAATGCCGATTATTGGCTAATTTTGGCTCTCAGTGCTTCATTATCAAATGCACTTCCTGAGAGCCCTGTATTTCCTGGTGTAAGTGTGGCACATGACGTACTTGTAACCAAGGAACTCGGCTCAGCCCAGGCGCTTCTCCCTGACTAATAGGGAGCATGCCAAGTAAACAAGCACTTCGCCGCATGGTGTGTAAGAAAAGGAATGGAGGGATTAATTCACTGGCCCTAATATCTTTAATCCAATAATTCACAAACAACACCATTTGGATTTCAGTAGCCATAATGGTATAACCATTGTTGACTTTTATTAGTGTGTAATTAACTCTGTAGTGTGTCAAGATGACAGTTGTGACTTTCTGTTCATTCAGAGATGCCCACAGACCTCAGTTTCATGGCTAGTTTGTGATACTCTTTTAACACTTTGATGGCCAATGCCAACATTTGTGATCATGTTGACGGGGAGCAGTGATGGGTGTATTTGTTACATTGCACACAGTATGTATGTATGTGTGTATTCATGTATGTCGGTATCTTCAACTGGTTTCAAGTTCTGAGGCAAAGCTGAGTGTGGGATTTGGAGATGGCTGTGGCGGGTCATGGAGGGGGAGTAGAGCTGGGTTGTCCCTCAAGCCAGTACTCTCAGAGTCAGGACTCTTTCAGCTGGCTTCTGTTTCAGCCTGCTGACATTCCGAAGATGATTGAATCAATGTACCATGCTCCTTAGCCGAGGCCTGTCCCAAATGACCCGGTCACCTCTGTCCATGACAGCTTCTTGCTATTCCAGGACTCTCAATTCTTGAGCTCACCAGACCATTGCCGCTGCTACAATTTTTGTCAATTTTGTGGAACAGCCACATCCCTACGGACTCCAGCTCCCGGCCAGTCCCAGAACATGGAATTCTGTCTTTGCAGGGCTCGTGGCGGTGCGTGCCTCCAACACACAGGGACCTCTCCTCCAGGTCTTCTTCCTTTTCTGGGCTCTGAGGCCTCACAAGTTTGGGGGCCTCAGAAGGTACCCCAGGTATCTTGCTCACTGTTGTATCTCTTTAGTGCAGGGCACAGATCGAGCCTGCCACTTGCTATACCCGTGGTACCTTTTAATGCCATCCTTAAAGCCCAGGCCCTTTAAGTGCCGCATGGACCAGAGGTCCTAGCTAGGCTACAAGGGTGCATGTCTTTACTCTCTTTCTTTTAAAAGCCTCTCCTTTCTGTGGCAGTGACTACTTATACTTTCCTCATCACCACTGTAAGATGAGTTGCCTCCTTTTTGGGCCTCATGCAAATACATGGTTAATTTCCAGTCTCTGTCTGAACCCTGGGCCAAACATACTGTTTGTAGGAGGCTAGAAAGTTGCTTTTATAAATGGTGGTCTCGGTGTTCGCCAGTGTGTAATATGCAGTTAGTAATCCTAGAATAGAGTGAAAGTTATTAGCCTTGAGAGCCTTAATTGAACTTGAGACTTTAACCTCATTAGCTTTATGCTCAGGAGCACAAGGCAACTGGCTCATCTATCAACCTAAAGTTTGTCAAATTCTTGAAAACTTTGGGATTGTTTAGTAAAAATGAGCAGAGATGGAAGCTTAAATGGTTTTCTGGGTAATAGATCTTGTTTCAGAGCTTTTTTTTTTTTTCCCCAGTGCAGCTTGAGAACCACCTGACAGTAATTAAATTATTCTAACATCTCACTCCCACCTCCCACACACATTTTCCCCTTTTGTTTTGTTATTTGGTGGTGTGTGCAATTATCTTCTTTTAAGAAACAAGCACAGCCACCCACAGCTACACGTGTTAGCTGTAAATCTGAACTTGTGGCAGTGGGAAGGAGGCATCCTTTTCCCTTTTTCTCACAGGTTGTAAACTGGTTATTCACATTTTCTTTGATGAGAATTTTAAGCACCGAGTACCGTCTTCATGAGCACATGCAGCAGATGGTGGGGAATATCGTGTGATAAGAAACGCTGGCCAATTTCTTTAGCTATTTTCACCTCCTGAAAACACTCCAAAGAAATGCAATGGCATATTTTATGGGTGTGTCTTTACAAGACCTCTTTCCTTAAACATGAATATAATTTGCTGATGTGTTCACTTTAAGATAGATTCATTTGGGGGATGTCTCTGCCGTAAGTGATCTTGTAGCATTTTCAAATAAAATTAGACTTCTGTTGAAAGCTCTCCTGGGTGTTGCCGCCTAGGAATTAACCCAGCTGTTCCTTCTCTTCACTCAGTCAGCCTATGAGACAGGAGGAAATGAAGCGAAATATTTAGATGACCCCTAATGACCTTCATGCACATTATCTGTGTGATGAAATAATCTGCATAGAGGAAGAAAGCAATTTCCAGGTCACTCAACAGGCTCTGTAAACTAACTCCACCCTTTACTAGCCTGGGGGCTCTAGGTCTATTACTTAGACTCCACATCTTTTTGTAAAATTAATATAACCAATACTACCTCCTTGGGTTTTTGTGAGGTTAATAAGACATTAGGTAGAGTTCCCTCCCCCCATAAAAATGCTTAATAAAAAGTAGTGAAGTTGATGGACAAATGATAAGGAAATATGAACACACATCTGGCTGCTATGCCCAGGGCTTGCTTCCTGCAGATGTATCTCAAAGTTTCCTTGTTTGGGGTAAGTCCTCTCCTAGCCAGCAACCCAGCAATTGAAAACACTATCTGGACTTTTTCCTTCCTGATATACTCCCTTATTTCCAACTATTGCTTCCACAGAGCATGCAGATTCATAAATTGACTCCAAAGTTTAGTTTCAGGGGAGTTTGGAGTCACAGAGCTTTGGGGTCATAAGAGAGCTCCCAGTGAAAGTGGTAATGGTTAGCTACAGCAGCAGGAAATTTCCAGGGAAACAGTGGGATAGACAAGTGACTGGATGATATCACTCACTGTTTTGGATGTTTGCATGACTGGCAAATTCAACAATCAATGGGTAAAGATAGTATGCTATTTTACTATCATCACTATTTCCATTAACACAATCAGCTTCAGTGTGTGTGTGTGTGTGTGTGTGTGTGTATGTGTATGTATGATATCTGGCACCCTCATGTCATGATTTTTATTTATTTTTATATTATTCAGCATAAAGGACTTTCAGAATTCTTTGTTTTGATTTATCCTTTTATATATATACACGTATATGTACATGCACAAATGTACATATACATATATATGTATATATATATACACATCATGTAATGTATGTGTATATATGAATATATACAAATCTTAAATGACCAGAGAATAACTTTTTGGAGTGCAACTTAAATTCTTTGTATGGATTTGTCCTTGGATTTGCTCTGAATATCCAAATAAGGTTTCAGATGACCTCTAGTAAAGTCACTTTTAATTGTTTCATTTGTATAGACATTTCATCTCTCCAGTCCAGTGGTTGTACATATAGATTTTTACATTTAAAATGTTTGGATCAATTTTCTTTAACTTTGGAAAAGTGGTAATAATTCATCCATTAAAACATCAATACTAGAAGCGAGTGTCAGTTGCTTACAAAAAGACAAGAGTGATTTAGAAGAGTAATAAACCAAATACTTTTTCTGGTGTGGATAGTGATTAATAAGCTGATGCAAACACAAATTCAAAGAGGAAGGAAGTCATGGAGGAAGTTAATAAAAGTTTTTATTTCCAAATGACAATTCTAGCCTCACATGTATTTGGAAATATTTCACTTTTTTTGGTTTGTTCAGTGTAAGATTCCTCTTCCCTTCATCCCTGAAACAGTGAAGGTGTTTAAGAGGCCATTGTTTAAAAATGCAGATGGCCTTTGCATTGTAAAGCCTAGGTTAATGCCTTCGGTGACTTAAGGCTGGGAGAGAAAGACCTCTGTGGTCCCAGACTAGAAATTCTGAAGAGTCTGAAGCATGAGGCTGGTCTGTAATTTTAGCTCTGCAGTGTCTAATACAGTAGCCACTGGCTAGATGTGACTATTCAAATTTAAATTAATTAAAATTAAATTAAATTTAAAATTCAGTTGTAGTAGCTTCATATTCAGTGCTCAGTAGACCTATTTGACAAGTAGGTATTGTGTTGGACCATGCAGAGATGACCATGTCTATCACTTGAGGCAGTTCTATTGGACAACACTGCTCTAGGACTGACATAAAGAGTCATAGAGCATAGAGTAGTGTGAATCAGGAGACACTTTAAAAAGAAAAGACAGGTGAGGGGCGCCTGGGTGGCTCAGTGGGTTAAGGCCTCTGCCTTCAGCTCGGGTCGTGATCTCAGGGTCCTGGGATCGAGCCCCGCGTTGGGCTCTCTGCTCAGCAGGGAGCCTGCTTCCTCCTCTCTCTCTGCCTGCCTCTCTGCCTACTTGTGATCTCCATCTGTCAAATGAATAAATAAAATCTTAAAAAAAAAAAAAAGAAAAAAAAAAAGAAAAGACAGGTGAGATACAGTATTATTGACATTATAATCTAACCAAGGCCAAAGCTTTGGATATTTATATAAGCAGAAGCAGTGTAAGAAGTCCTCCAGATGGTCCAGGTGGGCAGGTAGCTATCACAACAAACAACCTGTGAGTGTTGCAACCTGTTCACCAGGGTTCTGAGGCATGCTAGGTCCAGCTGTCAGAGTACCTGGAAGCTAACATAGCATGGCAACCTCATTGTCATCCCCAACTTGTGATTCTGAAGACACATTTAATATCTAGCCTGAGGGAGGACTGTGCACCCAGAGGCCAAAGCTAGGGTGGACACGTCACAGATCATTGCTGGGAGAATTCATTGACAAAACTATGAGCAAAACCGAGGAACTGGGTGCGAGGGAAGCTTCTAGAGGATGGGATGGTCATCAGGCTGGATGCATTAATATGTGACTCAGAGAGACTCCTGACTTTGCTTACTCCCTAATTTTATCTAGTCTTGGTTCAAGGTAAGACAGAAAAAAGATTAGACTACTCTTTGAGACACTTTTGGATTAGACTAAATTCTTTGGAACTTTTGGTGACATTTCTTCAGAACTTTTGGAGACGTTTTGCTCTCCCCATATGCTATCATTCATTCTCTCACTCCTTTACTCATTTACCAAATATACGTTGAGTGCCCATTATGTGCCAGGGATAACATAGGAAGGGAAACTAGTGGAGGGAAACAGTCTCCTAGTGGAGGGAAACAGACAATTAACAGAAAAAGAATTTGTACAGTGTATCAAAGGGTAATAAAGCAATATGGAGAAAAAGATAGTAGGACAGGGGGCTGGGAAAGTTGTGATTTTAAGCAGTCATAGAAGGCACACTTATCTTGAAATACCTCAGGGAAATGAAAGGTGTACAGAGACCTACAGCAGGCAAAGAGACAGTCTGTTGTAGATACATGAGGGAAATGAGCTCTCACCTGAGGAAAGAGCTGGGTGTTTTTCCCCTCGCTTGTTCCAGGAACAGCAAGCAGCTGTGAGGAGGGTGTGGTGGCAGAACATCAGTAAAGATCACTTCTAATGTTAGTAGGCCAATGAGAACTTCACCTTTTTCCTTAAATGATTTTGGAAGGAAGCCTGTGGAGGATTTTGATCAGGGAAGTGACATGACCTGATTTACATTTAAAAAGAATCTGGATGTGGTTTGGGAATATTATGCAAAGAAACAAGATGGGAGCAGGGAGATCTGTAAGAGGTTAGTACAAAGATTCAGAGAGTGATGATAATGGCTTGGAACAGAGTGGCAACAATGAGGCAATATTTCTCAAACATTTTGGTCTCAGAGCCTGTTTATATTCACTTCTAAGAATGATTGAAGACCTCAAAAAGTTTTAGTTGATGTGGAGTCTATCTATCAATATTTACCACATTAGAAACTAAAACTGAGGACATTAAAAATGCATTTATTGATGGGGTGCCTGGGCGGCTCTGTTGGTTAAGTGTCTAACTCTTGATTTTGGCTCAGGTCATGATCTCAGGATCCTGAGATCAAGCCCCATATTGGGCTCTGCACTGAGTGTGGAGCCTGCTTGAGAGTCTCTCTCTCCGTCTGCCCTTCCCCCCCCAACTCATGCACTTGCTCTCTCTCTTTAAAAAAAAAAACAAAAACATTTATTGATTCATGTAAAAATGGCAGTAATAAATCTATAATATATTAACATTATTATGAAAAATAAATGTATTTTCCAAAAGAAAAAGCAATTTGTGAGATTATTGGCATTGCCTTAGACTTTTGCAAATCTCTTTAATGTTTGGCTTCATAGAAGACACCTAGAGTCTCATATTTGCTACTGCATTCAATCTACTATGATGTATTGTTCTAGTTGAAGTCTATGAAGAAAATCTACTTTTACAGAGATATGTACTTGGAAAATAGAAGAGTTTTCAGTTAATAGTGGATATTCTATGATATTCTACCAAAATTTATAAGTAATAGTTCTTCAAGTTTAGCTGCAATATGCAGTTTAGTTTCATTGAAACCAAATCAATGAAGTTTTTGTACTCAGTTACCTTAAAATCCGTTGGTCTGTTTCAGACTGTGAATAAATCTTTACATATGCTTAATTGGATAACATCATGAACTGGTCATTTGGAAAATACTGAATATTGAGTTATGCAGATTTTCTAAATGTTGATGGACTTTTTTATTGTACAACATAAAAATCACATTCGCTAGTAATATCACAATCTCATCAAAAACATTTCTAAGTATTGGGAAGATTTTAAGTCCAGACTGGTGGATATAAGTTTTCAAAAATTCTAATTTCCCTATGAAATCTCAATTCTACCTTAGCACCAATTTCTGTGGTTTCTTTTCCTTGAAATGACAAGCCCACTTTGTTCATTTTTCAAGAAAATATCTGCAAATAATCAATGTGAGTGATAGTTTGTTTATCAGTAGATTTCTTAAGTCAAAGTGGTGTTCTATAAAAAAAGTGGTTAGTTCCAGCTTGCAACAAATAATTGCACAAGTGTATTTCAGCATATAACAAAGTGCTTGGTGTATATTTTCCATTTTGTCATCTAGCATGTATTTAGGTGTTGATACTTAATAAAATTAAAATTAAAAATTGATAGTTTCATTAAGGCATTCTTTTTTTTTTAAGATTTTATTTATTTATTTGACACACAGAGAGAAAATACAAGCAGACAGAACAGTTGGCAGAGGGAGAGGGAGAAGCAGGCCCCCAAAGGAGCAGGGAGCCCGAAGCGTGGCTTAATCCCAGGACCCTGGGATGATGACCTGAGCCAAAGGCAGGCATTTAACAGACTGAGCCACCCAGGCACCCCCATTAAGGGCATTCTTAAATGAAACTGAGTGCCTCTTCCTTTCTTTCCTTTTTCTTGTGAGTTCATGGCAGTGAAGATATAAAAGCACTAGTACCACTTGGTGCCACTGGTTTGATTTGTGCTATGGCACCAACAGTTTTATACACCATTGTTTTTACACCATCACTGCAAGTATTGATTCAGTGAAAAAGCCAAATAATATTTGAGTGTTATGAAAAATTTTCCCTTCAAGTGATGGGCTCACTCTTTTGGACTGTCCCTTTAGTGGACGTGTTGTGGACCCCCCATAAATATCTTGAGGACTCCTAGGAATCCACGGACCACAATTTGAGAACTGCTGCAGTAGAAGATGAGATATTGAATACCTCTTGAAGGATTTGAAGATGTGGGGTATGAGAAAAATACAGGAGATGAGGAGGATTCCAGGGTTGATGGCCTGAACAACCAATGTTTTCTTTGCTGAGATGGGGGAAGACTGGGAAGGGAGCAGGTGATAGGGTGGAGTTAGAAAGCAGAGTGAGAAGGAAGTGGTGGGTAGAAAAGATTAAGAGCTGGGTATTGAGTTTTCTGTGTTGGGAAGCCTTGTGTTCTAATTTCGTTTTTTATTTTCTTCATTTGGAAAGTTTAGGGTAGAAGAGGATTTGAGACACTCTGGCTTTTAAACAGCTGCAGGATTTCTGATAACGTAATAGCCATCTTTTCTAAGTTTTAGAAGCCACCCGACTCTTCTCCATAGCTAATGAGGCTTCTTACTTCTTCCTTGAAGAACACTTCTTCCATTTGGAAAACTCTTCGCTTAGGACTCTGAGAGCAATGGTTTGTAATGTAAGTTTTTGGGTCAAAGAGCCCTTTGAAAAATTGGAGAACAGATATAGATTCTTAGTGTATTATAGTACAAGTCTGAGGTTAACCATGCAGAGTTAGTGTCAGACTCCACAGTGTTAAGAGCACCTTCCCCACAAAGCTTCCTTACTTCAGATGCCCACTGCAAGTTCAGGGTCCCCAGGCCACCCATACTTCTGACCAACCAGCTACAAATTAAGGGATTTTGAGAATTCACTAGACTAAAACAACTAATAGAATTCAGGAAAGTGTAATTACAAGCACAGTTGTATTATAGAGGATACAAATGAGGACCAGCCAAATGAAAAGACTCTGAGGGCAAGATCTGAGAGAATTTTAAACACAGAGTTTCCATTTTCTTCTCTCTACAGAGTCTGAGTGAATCACCTCCTCCACATCAGTGTATCAATGTGTTCAACAACCGGGTGTCCGGATTTGGTGTCCGGAGTTTTTATTGGTGTTTCATTACATGGGGCATGATTGATTGAATCATTGGCCATAGGGCAGAACTCAGTCTGTAGCCTTCCTCCTACCCCCAGAACCTGGGCTGGGTCAAGACCCCTCGCCTTCAGTCACATGGTTGTTTTTTTTTTTGTTTTTTGTTTTTTTTTTTTCTGGTAACAGCCTCTATCTTGATTCATCTCATTAGTAGAAACTCAGGTGTGATCTAAAGGGCTCATGAATAATAAAGACACTCCTATCACTCCAGACATTCTGAGTTTTAAAATCTACATATTAAGAACCCAAAGTGAAGTGAGGCAAATCCTTTATTATCCTTTACTCCAAATAATTATTTAAAATGTCAGGGGTTAATGGATATCTAGAAAACTCCAGGAGAAAAGCCCCTGGTTAAGAGTCAAAGACAAGCTTTCCAAATGCAGAATTGAGACAAGTATCCAATTCGCTCTTAAACATATAAGTACATGGAAAAATTTACAAGCTTGTGGTCCAAAGACAGCATTCAGAGAGTCGTATGAATGCTTTCATTAATCCAACCACGGTTAATTTTGTAACGTTACTAGTTTTTATGCTGTAATATGTAGGTTAATAAGAAGCAGTAATTTGTAGGACAAAGTTGTTAGAGGGAGCGGAGGCTTTTAGAAATTCTGATTGATCCAAATATTAAGGATTACAGAGTTTCTGAACACAGAGCTTAAAATCAGGGTTTTTAAGCAGCTTGCAATGCTGAGTTTAACAATCCCCTGTGAGCAGACCCTCCAGCAGTAGATCAGGTTGCCTTCACATTGGCACTTAGTACATTTTCGCTGATTTATTGCTAAAGGAATTTTTGGTAAATGAGGTGGAGACTATTCTTTCCACTAGCCTGTAGCTGGTGACTGGTCATGTGCATTAGACAAGGGGTCACACCTGACTTGAGAGGACCTTTTCTTGAGGCGATTTGTACTTGAAGTCATGAGTAGCTATTGTACTCCTTAATCTTACGGATCTCGTGGCACATTTTTGAAAAAAACTCTGGCATTAATTTAGCTGGACTAGCCAAATTCCAGGCAAGATAATTGCATTCCTCCTAACTTAAATTCCATTAATTTTTCTAAACTCCTAGGAGGTAGGCACTTTTAGTATTCTATTATTTCTAAAATTTTACATCTTGGAAAACAGACATACTACATGTGTGAATTGAAGCAGAGAATGAAGATTATTATCTTGGTCAGATAATTGATGTAAAGTTGTTTTAATTTTGCTTCACTTACACAGATAATGAGCTTACTTCTTTATTTTACTCTCACTCAAGAAATGGATTCTTTCTGTCTGGAAGTGTTAAGATAGATTCTTTAAAAAATGTGAGGAGAAAAATCTCCTCTATTGAGGTAAGAGTGGCAGGGTTCAATTAAAGAGAAGGTACTTGTATGATTGTTTCATGGAGTAAGTGCTTTGTTGGGCTAATGTCAGTCTCATTAGAAAGTCATATGGAAGCGAGCATAGCTCTCTGTATCTGCTCTATCAATCAGGATTTTAATGATTCTACATAATTTAAATAAATAGAGTAGTCCTTTGGGGGCAATCTATCCTCCTAAGAGAAATTTGTCCACCGAATATGTGATTTTATTTTTCTCTCCATTTCCTGATTTTCAAAAAGACATTTTGTGTGTGTGTGTGTGTGTGTGTGTGTAAGACAGGCATCTTTGGTAATGGTAACTTCCATCTCTCTTGTCTCACTCCCTTCTCATCTGGTCATGTCTCTACCCTTTCAGCCCAAGACTCTATATCCTACTGATGTGGACTTCATAGTTGGGGATCATAAACCTTAGTTGCTGCACGATCTTTTCTTGTAGCGACTATATGCCAGCTGTATTGTTCAGAAGGAGTTGACATATCTACATGATGTTTCCACCATGACTAGCTTATTTGATCAGAACAGTCAATTTACATGTCAGTGCGTGGGTGGCCTCACAATTATCCAGTCGCAATGAGATGTGTTATCATTTGTTTTTTTCATGGACAAGCATTGGTTTAGATACTTTTTCTATTTTTCACTTGTTTATCCTAGTGATGTTGCTGACTCTCTTGGCATTCTGTATAACTAACAATTGTAATAGTGGGCCAATCACAATCTAGCTGATGTGAGCTCATGAGAATGGTGGTGACAGGTAGCCTACTGCTCCTGCCAGAAGAGTCAATGAAATGGGAATATTATTTAGGAGAATGTCTTTTCTCTTGTCATGATTCAAATAAGAGTAGAGATATGGAAGAATTATTTTAAAATATATATAAGATATATATATATATATATATATATATATTTAGTAACTATTTTAGCCATTTATATTAGGCAAAAAGAGATTGCTTTGCTGAAGATCACTTAGGGGCTCTCCTTCCCTCTTGGGATTACATATATATATATATATATATATATATATTTAAAGATTTTATTTATTTATTTGAGAGACAGAGATCACAAGGAGGCAGAGAGGCAGGCAGAGAGAGAGGGGGAAGCAGGCTCCCTGCCAAGCAGAGAGCCCAATGGGGGGCTCGACCCCAGGACCTGGAATCATGACCTGAGCTGAAGGCAGAGGCTTAACCCACTGAGCCATCCAGGCGCCCCTGGGATTACTTATATTTTATGGCAACTAAATTCTTAGCTTTTGAAGGCAGGGATGAGAACATATTTTTAATTCTTTGTTTTAAAGATTTTATTTATTTATTTGAGACACAGAGAGACAGAAAGAGAACACAAGCAGAGGGGAGGGGCAAGGGAGAGGGAAAAGCAGACTCCCTGCTGAGCAGGGAGCTTAATGTGGGGCTCAATCCCAGAACCCCAAGATCATGATGTGAGCTGAAGGCAAATGCTCAACTGACTGAGCCACCAAGGTGCCCCAACATATTTTTAATTCTTATAATGCTTTCAACTTAGCTGTAATTTGATAATTAGGGATTCTTAGCTGATGAAATTGATGACTCTTAAAAACAGAGCTTTTGAACCAAATGAGATGAATGACTGATAATGAAAGTTTAGTTATCATAAGAGAAAAAAAAATTGGTAAGAAATTCTACTCCATACTTTTAAATCACACTGTCTGCTCTGATCACCCTTGAATTAAATACTTGCTCTAAAATCTTGGGCATGCAAGGAAATCTAATGTTGGGGAGTCCTTGAGGACTCACATTATCAAAGGGCAATAATGGCATCTGATGCAAATTCGATTTGAAAAAAATCAAGCAAGAAATTATTATTTAAGTCTTGTCCTTTCCAAAATGGAATTTGAGCCGTGCCAGCCCAGGTTTGAGGGGTGTGAATGTAGATTCTTCCTCCTCTTTTGGGAGGATCTACTAAATGTGCAAAATACTTAAAGGCCAATAATTAGGGTTATCAGTACAATTAATACAATACACTAAATAAGTAAAATACACAGTATATCGGATAATGTTGATGTTATTTAGAAAAACAAGGCAGAGAATGAGGTAGGGAGTAAAGGTTGGTGATGTTTGGGAAATCTCTGGAGAAGAAAAGGAGGCAAGCTATAAGATGTTCAGGCAGAGCAAGTCAAAGGACCTGAAGTAGAAATGTGGTGGGCATGTCTGAGTAGGAGAAAGGCCAGCATGATTGGAGTATGACTAATAATGCCCTGAAGGCCACTGTAAGAATTCTCACTTCTATGAGGAAGCCATTGGCTAGACTTGAACAAAGGAATGCCATAAGGTACTTGGAGGCTGCATTAAGAATAGGCTAGAGAAAGGGTAAGGGAAAGAGGGAGAACAGGTGGAAAAGTATTGTAATAATCCAGAGGACAGATGAGGGTGTTTGACTAGAGTGGGAACAATGGAGGTGGTGAGAAACAGTGAGATTCTGAATATATTTGGATGATAGAACTCATGACTTAGTCACTCAGTCTCTCTTGTATTTATGTTTAGAAATAGAACATAATAAGTATAAAAATAAGCCAGTTGATTATTTTTTTTCCAAATATAAAGATCCCAAATATTCTAAACAAAACATTTTTTTGTGGTATATTTTGAGTTGCAAGTATACTTAAATTTACATTTTAAATTTCATTTGTCTCCAAAAATCATGATGTATTATTTTAAATTTGTTAATAACATGTTCATCTAATGTAGCAAATTCAAAGTAACTTAAAGTGTGTCACCTGTTTGAAAAACAAAGTGAGAAATTGCTTTCGTGTTTATGATAAATAGTGATGTTTTCAAGTACCGTTAAAATCCTACCCTTACTAACCTGTTGATTTATTAAAATTAGCTGTAATTTTTACAGCTTTTTGGAAGTATGGTTAACAATAAACTGCAGACATTTAAATTGGGCAATTTGATCAGCTTTTACATAAATTTATATCTATCTGTGCAACTATAACCACAATCAAGATAAAATCATTTCTCTCATCCTCAAAAGTTTTCTTGGACTTTTTTGTAATTCCTCCCTCCTCCTCTTCCCTGTCTTCCCTCAGTCAACCACTAAGCTGTTTAACATGACTAGAAATAAGTTTGATTTTTCTAGGATTTTATATGAATGGGATCATATAGCGTGTACTCCCTTTTGTCTAGCTTCTTTTACCCGCATAATTATTTTGAGATTCATTTGTGTTGTCTCAATATATGTAGTTCATTTCTTTTTGTTCCTGAGCAGGATGTATGTCATTGTATCAAAATTTGTTTATTCATTCACCTGTTGTTAGACATTTGGGTTGTTTTTGGTTTGGGGCTATTGCAAATAAAACTTTTGTGAATATTTGTATACAACTGTTTATGTAGATTTTTGCTTCCATTTTTCTTTTGTAAATACCTATGTATGGAATGGCTGGATCATGGGTTAGGTGTATATGTTAACTATTTAAGAAATTTCCAAACTGTTTTCCCGGAGTGATTTTAGCATTTTACATCCTACAAGCATGTACAAAAGTTCTAGTTCCTTAACATTCTTTCTGATACTTGTATCATCTACTTTTCAATTTAAAGTAGTTTTGTTATGGTTTTAATTTGCCTGTCCCTAAAGACTAATGGTGTTGAACTTCTTTTGTTTTTTAAGGTGTTTGGATTTTATTATTAAAGTTTTTTTTTTTTTAACACCTTTCATGTATTTATTTTCTAGCCATACATCTCCTTTGGAGAAGTGTACAAATTTTTAACTCATTTTAAATTGGGTTTTGTTGGGGCACCTGGGTGGCTCAGATGTTTGAGCATCTGACTTCGACTCAGGTTGTGATCTCCAGGTCATGGGATTGAGCCCCACATATAGAGGGCTCTGGGCTCAGCAGGGAGTCTGTTTCTCAGTCTCCCTCTGTCTCTCTTCCTGCTCATGTTCTCTCTATCTCTCTGTCTCAAATGAATAAACAAAATCTTAAAAAAATAAATAAATTGGGTTTTGTTTACTTACTGAATTTGAGAGTTTTAAATATGTATTATGAATACAACTCTTTTTTAGTTCTATGAATTTTCAACTACTTTTTCCAAGACAGTGGTCTGTCTTTATTCTCTTAGCAGTGTCTTTGGAAGAGCATACAATCGTCAATTTTGATAAAATCCAATATATCATCTTTTCTTTCATATATAATGGTTATGGTGTCAAATCTAAGAAATTCTTGCTGAATCTAAGGTAAGCAAAGGTTTTCTCCTGTGTTCTTTTCTAGAAGTTTATAGTGTTACTTTTATGTCTATGATCCATTTTGAATTAATTTTTGTACATGGTGTGAAGTTTGGATTAAAATTTGTGTTTTTTGCATGTGGATTTTCAATTTTCCCAGCACCATTTTTATTTTTTTAAAAACTTAATTTAATTTTTTTCAGTGTTCCAAAATTTATTGTTTATGCATCACACCCAGTGCTCCATGAAGTATGTACCCTCCTTAATACCCACTGTCAGGCACCCAAACCCCTATCACCCTGTTCTCCAAAACCCTCAGCTGGTTTCTCAGAGTACACAGTCTGTCATGGTTTGTCTCCCCCTCTGATTTCCCCCAACTCACTTCTCCTCTCCATCTCCCAATGTCCTCCATGTTATTCCTTATGCTCCACAAGTAAGTGAAACCATATGATAATTGACTCTCTCTGCTTGACTTATTTCACTCAGCATAATCTCCTCCAGTCCCACCCATGTTGATACAAAAGTTGGGTATTCATCCTTTCTGATGGAGGCATAATACTCCATTGTATATATGTACCGTATCTTCTTTATCCATTCGACTGTTGAAAGGCATCTTGGCTCTTTCCACCGTTTGGCAACTGTGGCCATTGCTGCTATGAACATTGGGGGTACAGATGGTTCTTCTTTTCACTACATCTGTATCTTTGGAGGAAATACCCAGTAGCCGGCACCATTTCTTGAAAACTATCTTTCTCCACTGACTTGTCTTTGCTCCTTGGTAAAAAATCAGTTGTCCATTTCTATGCATATGTCTACTTGTGAATTCTATATTTTTTCATTAATCTGTTGTACATCTTTATCCTAAACCATGCTGTCTTAATAACCTTAGCTTTACGATAAGTCTTAGATTCAGGTAGTCTTCCAACTTATTTCTTTTTCAAACTTGTTATGGCTATTAAGTTCTAGGCATTTCCATATGAATTTTAGATGAGATATCTCATCAATTTCAACACAAAATTCTGCTTTGACTTGGATTGAGATTATAGTAAATCTTCAGATGATTGTGGGGAGAATTAAAGTCTTAACGCTATTGACACTTTTGACTTATACAAGTATATCTCTCCAGTTACTTAAATCTTCTTTGAATTTCCTCAGCAATATTTTATGGTTTTCAGTGTACAGTTTTACACATGTTTTATCAGATTTATCCCTAAGTAATTGTAACTTTTACTAATATAAATGATATTATTTTTCTTGGTTAGTAATTTCTGATTGTAGGTAGATTTAAAAATACAATCATTTTTGTATATTGATTTTGTATCCAGCAATGTTTGCTAAACTTGTTGATTTTAGTAGGATTTTTGAAATTCCATCTTTTTACATAGATGATCATGATGTCTGTACATAAAGATAATTTTACTTCCACTTTTCCAGTCTAGATAACTTACATTTTTCTCTTGTCTTATTGCACTGGTTTGAACCTCTATATATTGTTGAAAAGAAGTGGTGACCATGGATATTCTTGTCTTACTCTTGATTTTAGGGGGAAAACATTCGGTTTTTATAATTAAATGTAACGTTAACTAGGTTTTTTATAATCATCTTTTACCAAGTTGAAGGATTTCTCTTCTATTACTTGTTTGCTGAGAGTATTTTTGTTATGATAGATGTTGGGTTGGACAAATGAGTCTATAAATTATATGTTTTTTTTTAATGTTATGGTGAATTACATGTTTGATATTCAAAAGTTAACTACTTGGTTATGATACATTGTTAATACATTGTTAATACATTGTTGGATTCAATTTCTAACTTTTTTTTTTCAATTTTTGCAAGTTCAAGAGAAATATTGGTCTTGTAGTTTATTTTTCTTTTAAGATTTTTGTCCACTTTGGGTGTTGGAATAATATTAGTCTCCTGTATTAATTGAGAGTTATTCTCTCTTCTCTAATTTTCTGGAAGAGATCATGTATACTTTGTATTACTTCTTCTTTAAATGTTTGGTAGAATTCACCACTGAAGCCATCTAGGCCTGGCTTTGTCAGAAACTTTTCACATACAAACTCAATTTATTTAAAAGATGTAGGCAACTTTAGAACTTAAGGAACTAGAAAAAGAAGAATAATTAAACCCAAATCTAGCAGAATAAAGGAAATAATAGAGTAAACAGTGAATAACAAAATAGAGACTAGAAAGACAATCTAGAAACAATGAAAACTTAAGTTGGTTCTTTGAAAAGGTCAACAAAATTTACAAACCTTTAGCTAGATGGACTATGGAAACAAGAGAGAAGGCTCAAATTACTAAAATCAGAAATGAAAATGGGGGCATTACTACTGATTCTAGAAAAACAAAAAAGTATTATAAGAAAATACTATGAGATAAATTGGATAACCTAGATGAAATAGACAAATTCCTAGAAACACAAAACCTACCAATATTATATCATGTAGAAATAGAAACTCTGAATAGACCAATAAGTGGTAATAAGATTGGATCAAAAATAAAAAATCTCCTAATAAAGAAGAGGTTTTAAATTAATGGCTCACTAATGAATTCTATGAAATATGTAAAGAAGAACTAATACCAACCCTTCTCAAACTTTTCCAAAAACATGAAAAGAAACACTTCTTAACTCATTCTGTGAGGCCAGCATTACCCTGATACCAAAGTCATACCAGGACACTATAAGAAAACTATAGACAAATATACATTATAAACATTGATGAAAAACCTTTCAATGAGATGCTAATGAACTGAATTCAACACACATTAAAAGGCTCATACACCATAACCGAGTGGGATTTATTCCTAAAATGCAATGGTTCAACATATAAAAATCAAATGTAATATACCATGTTAATTTAATAAAAGAAAACACCCACAGGATCATCTCAATTGATGTAGAAAGAGCATTTGACAAAATTCAGCTCTCTTTTATAATAAAAACCCTCAATAAACTAGGAATAGAAGAAAACTACTTCAGCATAATAAAAGCTGTATATATGACTAACTTACAGTAAACATCATATGCAATGATTAAAGACTTTTCCCCTGAGATCAGGAATAATACAAGGATATTCACTTTCACCAATTCTGCTTAACATAGTACAAGAAGTTCCAGCCAGAACAATTAGGCACAAAAAAGAAATAAAAGTAATCCAAATTGAAAAAGAAGCAAAATGATTTCTATTCATAGATAATGTAATCTTATATATAGAAAACCTTAAAAATTACACAAAAACTGCTAGAACTAATAAATGAATTCAGCCAAGTAGCAGGATAGAAAATCAACACACAAAATTAGTTGCATTTCTATACACTTACAATAAATCTGAAAAGAAATTACAAAGACAATTTCATTTATAATAGTGTTAAAAAGTATAGAATATTAGGAATTAACCAAGGAGAGGAAAGACATACAATGAAAACTAAAAAAAAATTCTGAGAGAAATTAAAGAAGACATTTATAATGGAAACATATTCCATGCTCATGAATAGAAGGACTTAATATTGTTAGCCCAAAGCAATGTACATATTTAATGAAATTCTTATCAAAAATTTTAATGACTTTTCTTTGCAGATACAAAAAGAAAAAAAAAAAACCCTATCCTAAAATTTATATAAAATCTCAAGGGGACTCTGAATAGCCAACTCAGTTTATACAAAAAAAAAAGAACAGAGCTGGAGGACTCACATTTCCTGATCTAAATATTTACTACAAAGCTACAATAATCAAAACAATGTAGTACTGGCATAAAGGCAGACAAATTAGACCAGTAGAATATAACAGAGTCCAGAAATAAGCCCTTGCATAGCTAGTCAAATGATTTTTGACAGGCAGGTCAAGACCATTCAATGGGAGAAAGGAGAATCTTTTCAACAAATAGTTCTGGGAAAACTGGTTATCCATATGCAAAAAAATCAAGTTGGGCTCTTATCTAATACCATATAAAAATGAATTTAAAGTGGATCAAAAACTCAAATGTAAGACCTAAAACTATAAAACTCTTACAAGAAAATAGAGGGCAAGAATTTTATGGATTTCAAGATTTCAAGGCTTTGGCAATGATTTTTTGGATGCGACACTAAAGGCAGAGACAAAAGGAGAAAAAATACACAAATTGGACTTCATGAAAACTAAAAAAACCTGTCCATCAAAATCAACAAAACAAAACAATCCACCTAAAGGGGGAAAATATTTGCAAATCATATGGCTGATGTAGGATTAATATCTAGAATGTATACAGAACTCTTAAACTCACTAACAAAAAAGCAAACAACTTAATTCAAAAACAAGCAAAGCACTTGGATAGACATTTCTCCAAAGAAGGCATACAAATGGCCAATAAGCACATAAAAAGATAGGTAGCATTACTAATAATTGGGGAAATGCAAATTAAAACTCCAATGAAATACTACCTCCCACCCATTAGTATGGCTAACTATCAAAAAACCCCAGGAAATAACAAGTGTTGACAAGGATTTTGAGAAGGAATATTTATGCAGTATTGATGAGAATTAGAGAATGTACAGACACTTGAAAACAGTATTGTGTTTTTTCAAAATGTTAAAAATAAAATTAACATATGATCCAATAATTCTACTTCTCAGTATATACCCAAAATAATCAAAATCAGGGTCCCAAGGAAATATTTGTTTATCCATATTTGTAGGAGTATTATTAGCAATAGGTGAAATGTGGAAGCACACTAAGAGTCCATCAATGGATGAATAGATAAGATAATCTGGTATATACATAAATAAACTATTATTTAGCCTTAAAAATGAAGGAAATTCTAACGTATGCTACAGCATGGATGAAACTTAAGGACATTATGGTAAGAAAAATAAACCAGTCACGAAAAGACAAACGTTAGATGATTCCATCTATATGAAGTACTTAGAATACTCAAAATTATGAAGATGGAAAATAGAATGGTGGTTGTTAGGAGCTAGGGGAAAAGATGAAATAGATAGTTGCTATTTAATCAGTACAAATCTTCAGTTTTGCAAGGTGTAAAGTGTTCTTGAGTTAGATGGTGGTGATTATCACACACTATTATGAGTATTTTAATACCACTGAACTGTACACTTAAAAATGGTTAAATGGTAAGATTTATGTTTATGTGTATTTTACTACAATAAAAAAATTGAAAAAAGAAGACGGGACTATTCAGATTATCTATTTTTTTTTTAAGATTTTATTTATTTATTTGACAGACAGTAAGAGAGGGAAGAACAAGCAGAGGGAGTGGGAGAGGGAGAGGAAGAAATAAGTTTCCCACTGAGCAGGGATCCCAATGCAGAGCTCTATCCCAGAACCCTGGGATCATGACCTGAGCTGAAGGCAGATGCTTAACTGACTGAGCCACCCTGGCACCCCTCAGATTATCTATTCTTAAGTGAGTTTTGATATTCTGTGTCCTTCAAAGACTTTGTCCATTTAATTCAAATTGTTTTTATAATATTTTCTCATTTTAACCTCTATGAAATCAGAAGTGTCCTATTTATGACAATGGTAATTTAGGTCTTCACGCTTTTTCTTCTAATCAGTCTGGCTAGAGATTTATTAATTTTATTGGTCTCAAAAACAATTTTTTTCCTGTTTTATTTCATTGATTACCACTCTTTTATTATTTCCATTTCTCTGCTTACTTTGGGCATCTTTTGTTCCTCCAGTTTCTTAAGGTAGAAGTTAAAATCATTGAAGATCTTTCTGCATTTCTAATATAGAGTTTTCATGCTATTCATTTTCCTTTTTGTGGCAACCCACAAATTCTGATTTGTGGTTTCCTTTCTATTCAGTTCAAAAATACTTTCAATTTTCCCTTTTGATTTATTCTCTGACCACTTAGTTATTTAGAAGTGTGTTATTTTCTTTCCAAATATTTGGAATATTCTAGAGATAGTTCTATTATTGATATCTAATTTTATTTTATTTTATCCAGGGGACATACTTTGCATGACTTGGGTACTTATGAGTCTACTGAGAATTATTTGTTTTAATACTTAGAATATGGTCTATTTTGGCAAAATTTCCATGTGCTCTGAATGTGTATCCTATTGTTTTTGAATAGTGTACTGTAAATATGTCAATTAGGTCATTTGGTTGATGGTGTAATTTTCTTTCTCCTTGTTCTCAGTTATTGACAACGGTATTGAAATACTTGACTATAATTGTGAATTTGTTAATTTCTCCTTGCATTTCTATTGGTTACTCTATCTACTGGGGATAACATTCAGAATAGAAGGAGAGATTAAAATTTCCCAGACAGGTAAAAGTTTAAAGAATTTCTCACTACTAAACCTAAGCCTTATGAGAAATGTTAAAAGGGATTCTTTGAGTGGAAAGAAAAGGCCATAATCAGGAATAAGGAAATTAGGAAAGAAAAAATTTTCACAGGTACACACAAACATAATAAAATAGTAGATTAATCACTTATAAAATCAGTATGAAGATTAGAGCACAGAAGCAGTGAAATCAGTTATATCTATAAAAATAAGTCAAGGGATTCACAAAATGTAAGGATGTAAGATATGACATCATATGCATAAAATGTGGAAGGCAATAGCAAAAATTTGGTATTTTTAGAATGGATTCAAACTTAAGCAATTATCATCTTAATATAGACTGCTATATGCATAGCATGTTATATGCAGACCTAGTGGTAGCCACAAATCAATAACCTGTAATAGATGTGCCAAAATAAAGTGAAATGAATCCAAGCATATCACTAAACAAAATCATCAAACCACAAGGGAAGAGAACAAAAGAAGAAAGGAACAGAGAGTAACTACAAAATCAACTGTAAAGCAAGTAACAAAATGGCAATAAGTACAGGCCTATCAATAATTACTTTGCATGTAAATAGGCTAAATACTTCAATCGAAAGACATAGAGTGACTGAATGGATAAAAAAGAAGACCCATTTATATGCCGCCTATAAAGAGACTCATTTCAGACCTAAGGACACATGTAGATTAAGAGGGAAAGGATGGAAAACATTTATCATGCAAATGGAGCAAAAAGAAGAAGTTGAGGTAGTAATACTTATAACAGACAAAATAGACTTTAAAACAGACTGTAATAAGAGACAAATAATAAGACTACATATTCATAAATGGAACCATCCAACAAGATCTAACAATTGTCAACATTTATGTAGCCAACATGGGAGTACCCAAATACAGAAAGCAACTATTAACAAACATAAAGGAAGAAATTGATAGTAATACAACAATAGTAGGAAACTTTAACACCCCACTTACAATGGATAGTTCATCCAGACAGAAAATCAACAAGGAAGCAGTGGCTTTAAATGACACATTGCACCAGATGGATCTAACAGATATATTCAGAACATTCCATCCTAAAACAGCAGAATACACATTCTTTTCAAGTGCACATGGAACATTCTCCAGAATAAACCATGTTAAGTCACAAAACAAGTCTCAACAAATTCAAAATCATATCATGCATATTTTTCTAACCACAATGGTATGAAATTAGAAATCACAAGAAAAAAAATCTAGAAAGAACACAAATACATGCAGGTTAAATATCATGCTATTAAGCAACGAATGAGTCAACCAAGAAATCAAAGAGGAAATAAAAAAAAATACACGGAGACAAATGAAAACGAAAACACAGTCCAACATTTTGGGATGCAGCAAAAACTGTTCTAAAAGGGAAGATTATAACAATATAGGCCTACCTCAAGAAGCAGGAAAAATCTCAAATAAATAACCTAGGCTTACAACTAAAGGACCTAAACAAAGAAGAACAAATAAAGCACAAGGGTAATAGAAGAAAGGAAATAATAAAGAATAGAACAGAATAAATGAAATAGAAACTAAAAAAAACCAACAGAACAGATCAATGAAATCAGGAGCTGCTTCTTTGAAAAGATCAAGAAAGTTGAAAATTGATAAACCTTCAGCCAGACTCTTAGGGGGAAAAAAAAAAAAAGGCCTCAAATGAAAATCAGAAATGGAAAGGAGAAGGGCACCTGGGTGGCTTAATTGGTTAAGGGTCTGCTTTCAGCTCAGGTCATGGTCTTAGGGTCCTGGGATCAAGCCCTACATTGGGCTCCCTGCTCAGTGGGGAGTCTGTTTCTTCCTCTTAGTTTGTGCTCTTTCTCTCACTCACTCTCTCTCTAATAAATAAATAAAATCTTTTTAAAAATTGGAGAGGAGAAATAACAACCAGCACCATAGATATGAAAAGGGTTATAAGAGAATATTATGAAAAACCATCTACCAACAACCTAGAAGAAATAGATACATTCCTAGAAACGTATAACCTCCCAAGACTGAATAAGGAGGATATAGAAAATTTGAACAGATCAATTACTTGCAAGATAGTTAAATCAGTAAAAAATAAAAGACCAGGACCAAACAACTTCACAGGAATATTCTACCAAATATTTAAATATTTAAAGAGTCGATGTTGCTTCTCAAACTATTCCAGAAAATAGAAGAGAAAAGAAAGCTTCCAAATGTATTTTCTGAAGCCAGCATTGCTCTGATACCAAGACTGTATAAAGGCACTACAAAAAAGAGAACTATAGGCCGATATCACTGATGAATATAGATGCAAAAATCCTCAACAAAATATCAGCAAATCAAATTCAATAATACATTAAAAAATAATTCACCACACAACCAAGGCAAGTGTGGTTCAGTATTTGCAAATCAATCAGTGTGATATATCACATTAACAAGTGTTGACTAAAAAAAAAAACTATATGATCATCTCTTCTCGACAGATGCAGAAAAAGCATTTGACAAAGTACAACAACCACTATGATAAAAAGTCTCAACAAAGTAGGTGTAGAGGGAGTCATACCTCAACATATTAAAAACTATATATGAAAAACCTGCAGCTAATATAATATTCAATGATGAAAAACTGAGAGCTTTTTCTCTAAGATTAGGAATAACATGAAGTTGTCCACTTTCACTACTTTTGTTCAACATAGTACTGGCAGTCCTAGCCACACCGATCAGACAAGAGAAAGTAATAAAATCATCTAAAATGGTGAAGAAGAGGTAAGACTTTCACTATTTGCAGATGACATGATACTATATATAGAAAATCCTAAAGATTCCACAAAAAACTACTGGAACTGATAAATGAACTCAGTAAAGTCACAGGACACAAAACCAATATGCAGAAGTCTGTTGCATTTTTATACACTAATAATGAAGTAGCAGAAAGAAAAAATAAGAAAATAATCCCATTTACAATTGCACCAGAAAGAATAAAATAACCTAGGAACAAACTTAACCAAGGAGGTGAAAGAACTGTACTCTGAAAATTATAAAACTTTGATGGGAGAAATTGAAGATGCTGCAGACAAATGGAAAGATATTCCGTGCTCATGAATTGTTATTGTTAAAATGTCCATACTACCCAAAGCAATATATAAGTTCAATGCAATCCCCATCAAAATACCAACAACATTTTTCACAGAACTAGAGCAAATAATCCTAAAATTTGCATGGAACCACATAAGACTCCAAATAGCCAAAGCAATCTTGAAAAAAAAGAACAAAACTGGAGGTATCACAGTTCCAGATTTGAAGATATACTACAAAGATGTAGCAATCATAGCAGTATGGTACTGGCACAAAAAAAGACACATAGATCAATGGAACAGAATAGAGAGCCCAGAAATAAACCTATGCTTATATGGTCAGTTAATCTGTGACAAAGGAGGCAAGAATATACAATGGGAAAAAGACAGTCTCTTCAACAAATGGTGTTAGTGTTGGGAAAACTGGACAGCTACAAAAGAATGAAACTGGACCACTTTCTAATACCATAGAAAAAAAAAAACTAAAAATGGATTAATGGACCTAAATGTGAGACCTAAAACCATAGAAAATATAGTAAGTGATTTCTTTGAAATTAGCCGTGGAAGTATTTCTAGAAATGTATCCTTTGGCAAGGGAAACAAAAGCAAAATTAAACTATTGGGCTTACATCAAAATTAAAAGCTTTTGCACAGGGAAAGAAACCATTGACAAAACAAAAAAGACAACCTACCGAATGAGAGATGAAAGTGCACAGGGTATATCTGATAAGGGGTTAGTATCCAAAATACATAAAGAACTTATACAATCAATATCACAAAAAAATCTTAAATGTCCAATTAAAAGTGGGCAGAGGACTTGAATAAACATTATTCCAAAGAAGACATACAAATGGCCAACAGACACATGAAAAGATGCTCAACATCCCTTATCATCAGGGAAATACAAGTTCAAAACCATGATGAGATACAAACTCTGAGATAATACCTGTCAGAATGGCTAAAATAAAAAACACAAGAAGTAACAAGTGTTGGTGAGGATGTAGAGAAAAAGGAATCCTTGTGCACCCTTGTTAGAAGTGTAAATTGGTACAGCCCCTGTGGAAACCAGTATCGAAGTCCCTTGAAAAAATTGAAAGGAAAATTACCAAGAAATATCCAGTAATTCCACTACTGGATACTTACCAAAGAAAATGAAAACACTGGTTTGAAAAGATATCTGCACCCCTATGTTCATTGCAGCATTACTTACAATAGGCAAGATATGGAACCAACCCAAGTGTCCACCCATAGATGAATGGATAAAGAAGATGTGGTGTGTTGTGTGTACACACACACACACACACACACACACACACATACACACTGGAATATTACTCAGCCATTAGAAAGATGGAATCTTGCCATTTGCAACATGGCTGGATATAAAGGGTATAATACTAAGTGAAATAAGTCAGTCAGAGAAAGACAAAAACCATATGATTTCACTCATATGTGGAATTAAAGAGTGAAAAAAAAACAAACTCTTAAATGTGAGAATAAATTGGTGGGTTTGCCAGAGGGGAGGTGGTGGAGTGATAGGTGAAACAGCTGAAGAGGCTTAAAAGCACACTTATGAGCACTGAGTAATGTGTACAATTGGAAATCATCATAATAAACCTGAAACTAATATAATACTGTAAGTTAATCATACTTGAATTAAAAAAAAAAAAAGGAAAAAGAAAATGGCTATTCAGAGCCCTGCTCCTGACACCAGTATATAGGAGGTAATTAGGAGATACTGGGGAAAGTGGGTAGCCCTGAAATTGAATGTCAGAAGAATCAGCTCTTAATGAAAATGTACAAAGTAGATAGTTACAGTCTGAGCACAGAGCAGGAAAAACACATATAAAAACCCAACAAACATGTATGTAGAAAGATAAGTAGATAGAATTTCAGTGCTGACTCATATTCAGTAGGTGATTCACAATTGTCCCAAGATCTCTTTGCAGTGGAGTTAAATCAACCAGTGATTCCTGTCATATTTTGCTTCTTTCCACACCCTTCCCACCTCAGTTTAAAAGATACCCTGTACTATGTTTATTAAATGTTTGGTAACTTCTAATCGTAAAGTTACACTTAATCAGAAATGCTGGATTCACACTGAAGTAATTGACTGGCTAATTACTCTTCTGGGAATGTGGCCTCAGATTAATCATTATAAATAATGGGAAACCAGATAAGCTCATTCTTGTTTCAGAGCTTGCATCCAAAACAAGGAAGAGGAAATAGTATTATTTTTATGGTTTTAGCTTTCCTCACTTTCTAGATGCTGCAGCTGTGTCCTCATTGTATTTTATAGCCAGAAAAAAAAAAAAAATCACCCCTCAGCAGTTCCTATAATTTCAAATTTATAACTATGTCCAGGGTAATTCACCCGTAAGCCAACTAGAAATAAAAATAGAGGAGATAGGCCCATCTGTTGGAGTGATTTCTTAACTGCAAAAAACATTTCCCTTTCTTTAAAAGCAAAGCTGTAAAATCTGTATAAATTCCAATTCGTAAACCATGAAACTCTAATTTTTCCACTTCTCTAGTCACTTTGAGTAAATGATTTTGCATATGTGGGATGTCAAAAATCAACAAAATAGTCCAAGGGAGTGTGAGAAATTGATTTTGACTACATGAAAGTCTTTTAAGTGATGGCAAAAGATTCTTCAGGTAAATTAGGGCCAAAAAGAATTTTATGTTGCTTCCTACTGAAAGATCCATATCTTCAGTTAGCATTTTTTTCTGCTATGTAAGTGTATTTCAACGTTTTATGTCATTGTTTTTAGTTAACTAGTTATCTCTTCAGCAATTTTAAAATGAACCCTCTTTTCTTTAAATCTTTTAGATTTATTAAAATAAGGTCTCACTGGGGCACCTGGATGGCTCAGTGGGTTAAAGCCTCTGCTTTCGGCTCAGGTCGTGATCCCGGGGTCCTGGGATCGAGCCCCGCATCGGGCTCTCTGCTCAGCGGGGAGTCTGCTTCCTCCTCTCTCTCTGCCTACCTCTCTGCCTACTTGTGATCTCTGTCTGTCAGATGAATAAATGAAATCCTTTAAAAAAAAATAAAATAAAATAAGGTCTCACTTAGTAGCACTGATAGGGCTGTTTAAATAGGCCTGGTTAAGCCATTATTTAAGGGGAGAAATTTCTTATCCTGAATAATTCAGACAAGTAATTATTTTGTTTAAATATTCTGGCTCTGATTCTGTCAAATTTCCCATTATTCTTCCTGTGTAGAATAAACTCTAGCCGGCAAAAACTTTCTGTATTTTATGAAGAGTGTGACCTTTATTTCTTCTGTGATAAATCAGAGGTTAAGGCATATGGAGTAGTTACCTTTTGGGTAGCCGGAACTCCTTGGATCGAAACCCACACATGTGTATCTTGTGAAATGAGAGGTTTTACCACAGAGCACCACATAATAGCAATCTTTTCACTTTCCACAAGCCAGTAAAAGCAAACACAATGAAGGACAAGGGTTTTTCAAATAATGTCTTACACCACCACACAATCATTCCCCATCAGTCTCAGACCTTCTCAGTGTGATGAGCAAGAAGGCTGAAACCCCAAGCAGCTGTGCTATGGGTGTACTCGCCTCCATTGGAAGAAATGGATTGGAAAGTGCTACTCTTTAATGTTGTCATCACTCCTCCTAGGCTTTCCAGATGTCATGGTATACCTTACCAAGTGAAGGGTCTGACCCAGAGGACCTTTAGTTATATTTAAAACCTAGGGTGCCTGGGTGGCGCAGCTGGTTGAGCATCTGCCTTTGGCTGGGGCCATGATCCCGGGATCCTGGGATCAAGTCCTGCATTTCTTCTCCCTCCACCCCTCCCTTCTGCTCCTGATCTGTCTCTCTCTCAAATTAAAAAAAAAAATCTTTAAAAATAAAATAAAATAAAGCCTATAGCTGTTGAGCAGTCACTTATGGAGAATGATTTTACTATAATCAGACTGTTTACTTACCAGGTTGCTTCCACTCATTTTCATGCCCTTTGATTTCTCTGTTCTTTCACTTATTCATTTGTTCATTCTCCATATCTTGGAGAACCCAGACAATGTCAGTGAAATTCAAGACCATCTGAGGAGGCTTAGTTGCTTCCCCGCCCCCCAAGTTTATCAAAAAGGTAATTGGGTTGAATTTACATCATGGATTGAACTTCAGAAACTTCACTAAACACTTAATTAGCTAATTAATTAATTTTTAAAATTTATTTATTTATTTATTTAGCTCGAGGAAGGGGAGGGGCAGAAGGTGAGAGAGAATCCCAAGCAGACTCCACACTGAGCATAGAGCCCAAAGCTCGGCGCCATCTCATGACCCTGAGATCATGACTTGAGCTGAAATCCAGTGTGATGCTTAACTCAACACTTAATTTAAACACGTGTATATACATGTGTTTAAAGATGTAAAGATTTGATTATGCATGTAATTTAGGTTCTAGTTGCAAACCTCTTTTCCTGGGACTCAAGTAACTGACAGAGCATGGGGTTTAAGATTGAAAACTTTTAATTAAGAGTAATTCTGCTGGGGCACTTGGGTGGCTCAGTGGGTTAAAGCCTCTGCCTTCGGCTCAGGTCATGATCCCAGGGTCCTGGGATCAAGCCCCGCATTGGGCTCTCTGCTCAGCAGGGAGCCTGCTTCCCCCTCTCTCTGTCTCTGCCTGCCTCTCTGCCTACTTGTGATCTCTCTCTGTGTGTCAAATAAATAAATAAAATCTTTAAAAAAAAATTAAAAAAAAAAAAAAGAGTAATTCTGCTAACCTCCCAGACAGTGGGAATACAGGCAAGATTGCAAATAAAGAGAAATTTGTGCTTGGCATATCCCAGATTGCTTGCATCCTTTTCTACTTCCATGATGGGTTCCTTCAAGTTCTTAGAGTCAGCTGTGCAATGGAACAAATTTTCTCAGGAAAGAGTTGATATTAGTTGATATTAGATATTTTTACTCTTGTGTGAATTTAGATCTGCATATTACCTCTCCCAGAACTATTTGTATTTTTTAAAGTTTTTTTTTTTTAATTTTATTTATTTGACACAGAGAAAGAGATCACAAGTAAGCAGAGCGGCAGGCAGAGAGAGAGAGGTGGAGGAAAGCAGACTCCCCGCCGAGCAGAGAGCCTGATGCGGGGCTCGATCCCAGGACCCCGAGATTATGACCCGAGCTAAAGGCAGAGGCTTAAACCACTGAGCCACCCAGGTGCCCCAACTATTTGTATTTTAACAAGAGTGTAGAAATGAAAACCATCTTTTATTGAAGGAAATTCAAGAACAAATAACTATATGAGGGAACCATTATAGGGATGTGGATCCAATACCAACAATAGCAAT
Source organism: Martes martes (assembly GCF_963455335.1). NCBI lineage: Eukaryota > Metazoa > Chordata > Mammalia > Carnivora > Mustelidae > Martes > Martes martes. Next base: position 68,220,193 of record NC_137890.1, read on the forward strand.
TGACTTCTTCCTTACATAGGTTTAAGATTAGTCCTCACAGCAATCACTGATGGGTTAACTGGTATAATGGGATTAATTTCATTCCTATTTGAAGTGAAGCCAACCCTTGGGATCACACAACTATTTGTTTCTTCTTTAAAATTGTATTTGATGAGAGCTACTCAATGGAAAACATTTCTGAATTAGTACAGAATATATGATTTGTCATAGATCTAAAAATAATGGGAAAGATGTGTTACAAGAATGACTTCAAGGAGAAAATGATTGATTGTAATTAGAAAACAAACCACATACCAAGCACTCAGTCATTGGAAATCTTATAGAAAAGGAAACCTCTACTAGGACATAATTATATACCACGCTTAGGCACCTTACATTCCATTTATAGAATCCTTTGTCTTGAAAGAATGACTGGAGAGATACAGAAAAAAAAAAAAAAAAACAGGAGACAATGGGAAATAGCACTTTAGCTCATCCTGACTTCCCATCAAATTCTTCTGCACAAGTTAGTTTCCTGTAACAACAGTTCTAACTTAATTCAACTGCATAAAAATTCTCTCACTTCATATATAAAGCAATTATTTTTTTCTGTATTTTATTAATTGGTATCCTCAGAGCCCACAGCTTAGGTTCTCATCTACTATCTCTTAAAGGCTGAGTAAAAATATTGTTGAAAAGAGTCACCCAAAATTTGTGTGAATAGTTATAGAAAAAATTAATATGAAGAAAAAAGAAGAGGCAGGGGATTAATGAAATAAAATAAATTCAACCTACCTTAAAATCCAATGTATCTAATTATCTGAAGTCTCTGAGGTGGAAAATATCAAAGTTATCAAATAAATTGGTATCATAGGATAAATTTTGAGCAGGGTATGTTAATAAGTACTTAGATTTTCAATAGATTGGTCTCTCTGCTTTTTCGTCAACACACAATTTATTAATTTCTCTCAAGCAAACAGTCGCCCACAGAGTATGCATTTTACACTTCCAATTTGCTCAGCAAGAATGTACACACACCCTAGGAAGACTACATCTTTTCTACATCAACAAAATTAAGGCCATTGAGACATAGCTTATCAAGACCTGATGTGACAAATAGATGCTCAAGTTAATTTGTAAGTTACCTTCTATCTTGCTGAGTTTCCTGAACCTCTTTTAGTTTGGATTCTTTATCTCCTCTTTTTGTTTATATTAGTTCATTGTAAACTTTTGTTTTGAAAATTTAAGTTTTCCAAATGTAAATCACTTTGTAGCTAATCAAATCTCCTCATTCTTTGCTTTCAAGTAACATTTGATAACTCACTGTGTAAATGTGATTTTTATTCATCTCAGTGGTAGGAACACCAAAGTGTTAAGTGAATAATAATAACTGAAACACGTTGCCAAATACTTGTGTCAATGTGAAATGCAGCACTGAATATTTTAACAAAAAGCTAATGGTTTCTTCTTTTTTTTTCTTAAAGATTTTATTTATTTATTTGAGAGACAGACAGTGACAGTGACAGATATAGTGAAAGAGAACATAAGCAAGGAGGGGAGGGAGAAGCAGGCTCCCCACTGAGCAGGGACCCCAATGTGGGGCTTGATCCCAGGACCTCGGGATCATGACCTGACCTGAAGGGAGATGCCTAATCAACTGAAGTACCCAGGTGCCCCTGGAGCTAATGGTTTCTAAAAAATAAATCCCTTCCTTTGGTCGCACAGTCTTCCTTAGCCTTGGAAAGCCTCAGATATTAAATTGGTTATTTGAGCCCTGGAACTTTAGATTGCTGTGACATGAAACTTGGAGAGGTGCTTGGCAGTTTACAGAAAGGTTAATTTCTGAACAATGATTTATTATATGATTAGGGTCAACATTCTACACCACCTGCTGCACTCAGCTTCCTTTCTTTTAAGAGAATGAACCTGCAAAGCCTAATCTTTTGATGTTTTGCTAGAGATTATTTCTGTATCAGATACTCAACAGGTATCTATTAACCATCTACTCTTCCTCCTCTCACCTGCATTTTCATTTGGTGTAGTGAGAAAGCCACGTAAGAACATGCCAGGTTTTCCATTACTTGGAACATTGCCATCTTTTTAGCTAAGAGCTATATGGTGACATAATCATGGAACAATTAATGTAAAACTACGTAGTACTTCCTGTGCAGTTGGAATTCAGGGGAGAAAATGATGATACTTGGTAAACACTTGTTTTGTGATAGCATGGTTCTATGCTAAGAACTGGGAGAGTTTTGGTAGGCAGAAGGAAGGAAAATAGGCATTTTATGTGGGGAGTTCATCAGTGAAAATATGACTGGCAATGAGCAGAAGGCATAGGGAACCAGGGTGAAGAATGTACTAACTGGAGGAGAGTTGCCTGTTGGGAGCCATGGAAAAATGTTTCAGTTGGCAAAATCGTGTCTGATTATGGAGTCTTGGAATCCAAGCTGAGGAACTCAGGATTGATGGGGCAGCAGAAAGGAGACACCATAGGTTATAAGTAGAGAGGTGACATGATGGAAATGGTGTCGAAGGGAGACCAGAGTGGCAGATGCAGTGGTGGCTAGAAATCAGGTATAAAGCACTATTAACAACCAAGGTACTATGTGCAGTAAATAACCAAATACACCATGCCGTGCACCAACAATGTCCTTTGATTTCACAATGATTTATTTATTATACCACCATCCTCATTATCTAAAGCAAAACGCTACAATTTCATATGCCATCTGTGAGCTCCAAATGGTCATAATTAACAATCACAAATGTTCTAAAAAGGTGATGTGCTAAAAATAGCCTTTTCCTGCTTGTCAGCAGGCTGCTTCTGTGAGCACTATGACATTCGATGAAAGAATGACTACAATTTGTTAAGCCTTCACCTGACTATATTTCTTACACAGATTATGAAACTATGAAAATATGCCTCTCTAATTAAACACCTTGAGGTTTAATATTTTGGCTAACCATGAGTTAGGGCAAAAATAGCAAGACCATACCAAAAGTTAAGTTTGCTTCAAATGAGAGCTGGCTAGTGTCATATCTAGAGCATAGTATAAAATGCTTATTGAATGCTGGGAAAATGTCAGTTATTTTGGTGTATTTGTGGCAAATGTGAAGGGCTATTTCATAAATTTGTCACCAGATATTCTCATTCTTTAAGGAGAACCCCATAAGGAGCCCATGATTTGGTGCTGAAGGAGATCAACTGCCCAGCAGAGTGTGTATACACAACTCCTGGAGAAGCCAGACAGTCTCTCCAAAGTTAGGATTGAGAGTTTGGAGTTTAATTTTCACCACGGAAAATGGCCATACTTAAGATATGTACTTGAGGTTGTCTAACCTGTTACAACTAACCAGAAAAGCAAGGAGCCAAAAAGTGCATTATATTTCATGGAATTGAAGGTGCCACTGATTCAGAGATGCACCATTATCTTATTTCTACTAAGAAAGATAAAACATTTTAAGCTAAACCATGGCACAATGCTTCTGTGTGATTTTTGAAAATTTATTTTATACTTAAAGGTAGTGAAGAGACTTTTTAGACTTACTTAACATAGTTTAAAAAAAATCATGTATCACTCTTTCCTTTATGAAGGAAAAGAAAATGAAATGGATTGGTTAAATTATTTCTAAAACTCTTCCCATTCTGAATTTGACTCTTCCAAATGACTTTCAACTTTCAACTCAGAGTTATCAATGCCTGTGTTTTTCTTTACAGTGTCATTCACTATGCCCTCAAGAGCCTTGATGATGCGTCGTTTCTTAAAGAATGCTCTGCTATTTCCTCTGGTATTTTCTTCCAATCCACCAATAAGTTTGATAATGTCCTTCTGTCCTTGCTATAATTGTTCACACATGTATTAAAAACATCTAGATCTAACACACTTGATGGGTTACTTAGTGCTTCTGGTCCTTCCTGGTGGAATTTAGTCTCCTGTCCTCCATCTGCTCAGCTGCTATACATTTTTTTTTTTTAAAGGAATTAATGTTCTTTGGGGGAAATCTCTTATTCTTAGATTTTTGTGGTTTATAATTAAATATGGAGCCAAACATTTGGCCATTGGTAGTCTTGTACAATATTACAGTAATAAGCCACCTTTTGTTACCTAAATTCATGATTTTGATTTCTTGATTTCATGACATTGTTAATGTAATTTCAAAGCACGCTGGGTTTCACTAGGGTGTCCTGTTTGGTTAAATTCCATTTCATATTTTTCCCAATTAAATTACTTGTATTGGAAGTTAAGTAGTTCCTGTTCAAACTCAGAAGGAAGTGTCGGACAAACTAATTTTGATACTTTAATCCTAGTCCTGTTGGATGCATGATTCATGCATATTGGCCTCTCATTGCTTTAAAATTTTCTTCTTCCATTCTGATGGTTTTGACCATTTCTCCTGCCCTCACATGCGTTGAGTGTGATTGTCAATTCTTTTCCACATATTACAGTAAAAAAATATAACATAGATTCATTTATTTTCAGGCATCTTCCTTTCTGCCTTCCTACAAAGCACTTTGTTGTTGTCTTTGGAAGAAAATATGAATTTCAGTCATCCACCAATGACAAACTTTGCTTTACTAAAATCATATTTATGTCCCATTTCTTTTTATGTTCCTTTCTTTGTACACAATAGCATTTCATATCAAAGCTGAATCATAGTATAATCTTCTTGAAGACATTCTAAATGGCAATTCAGCTCAATATGCTTATAGAGCAGTACATACCACTTAACTGAAGTGACAAAATATGAGTAACTCTCACCCAGATTGTAAGGCACAGCTACAACATGATTGACCAACAGCAACTATAAGACACAATCAATGTAAGACTTAGGTTGGGGCTGAATAGCTTCCTAGATAAAAATAAAATCTGAACCACATCCACTTTAGACAGATTGGGTGAGCCCAAGGAAGGGAGCTGGGGGATGAGCATGGGAGTTGAGCAGTAGAAATCACATTGCAGGAAGGGATGATGAAATCCCTGTGAAAGAGCTCCCGCATAAGATCTGGCCAATGTAACCAGACTCAGGTTTGTAATAAGGCATCTGGGTCAATGGAGAGAACCCAGCAACCCTGCTGTCTGGACCCCTCCACCTTACCTAAGTATAGTACAGAGGAAAGGAGGCTTCCCCTCATTTTGTGTTGGCTGTTGTGGTTATAAAGATGGGCCACAGCTATGTCCTTGGCAGGTAGATCTTGCAGAGAAAAATGCTAGTTAGTGAGAGCATCTTGACTCAGAACAAAAGAAGTTACTGGCTGACTGGACTAATTCAAGGATGTAAGTCACCTAATGGGGACTGTCTAAACAAATATTTATTGAGTAAATCTTGTATGCAAGGTGTTATGCTTTTAAAAGTGCTGAAATTCTTGCCAGATTCCTTCATGGCTCTAACAAGGCCATAAATGTAACATGGCCTCATTTACAGCCATGGAATTGCGGTGCTTGAGAAGAATTGGATTACCCCTTCCAGTATTAATTTACAAAGAAACAGCAAAGAAATAGATTTTTCTCTTCCTTTATTTTTTCCTTATAAGTAAATTTTGCAATTAAATCCTGAATTCGAATGCTGCCCTTTATATATAGAGGACTCACCCGTGAATGTACGAAGAGAGGACAAGAAAGTTTCAGACTCCAACACATCTCTCTACTGTTGAGTTGTTAATACTTAAAATTTCTCCATCAGAGATTCCTTCCCACCCCTTTTTCTGGCATCTCTATTAATTAAAAAAAAAAAAAAGATTCCAAGAAAGATTAACACAATATATGCTAGCCATTGGAATTCAGTCATTAACACCATAGTGTGAATTATTTTTATGGATGACTATCCTCTTGTTGAAGAGATGAGCTGATATAAGAGCACAGGTTGCTTTAATTAAGTTAAGGGCATATGAAAGCAGAGTTGATGACAACTGAGATAAAACTTAATTTTAAACTTGCTGTAACAAAGAGACCTCCAAAATACAGTGGTTCAAGAAATAAGTTTATTTCTCTTTCACGTAAGATTCCAAGGTCAATGTCCAGGTTTATGGGGCATTTGGTTGCATGGAGATTTATTCAGGAACCAGGTTCCTTTCATCATGTAACAGCTTTTGTCACTATATATATATATATATCCTTTTCAAAACCCTGTCCAAGTCAAATGTACCAGACATCTAGAGCAACACTGCTCAATAAAACTTCCTGCAATGATGGCAGTGTTCTCTGTCTGCACTGCCCTAAAAGTAACCACTAGCCACATTTGGCTATTTAGCATGTCAGATACGGTTAGTGTGACTTTCAAATTTTGAATTTCAAATTTTGTTTAAATTTTGGTAGCTCTATTTGGCTGATGCTACCATATTGGACAGTGCAGACCTGGATAAAGGCAAGTATATTAAACTGTAAGCTCAATAGGATGGAGTTTACAGGTATCCTCCTTTATTCTAGTATCTTCCACAGTGCCTGGGCTTTGATAGAGGATTAGTTCACCATTGAATCTTTCTCTTGGACACAAACGCAGACATGATCACAAGGCCTTGATTTGCTGGAGGGCAAAGATTTTTGGTAGAATGTGTTGGATAGTACTTAAACTTCTTCCAATTTAGCTACCCTGTCAGCAGGTGTGAATCCTAATGTGATAGAGGACTAGATCTAGTCATGTTTGTTTTTTTTGTTTTTTTTCCGGATTTCCATTTTTCCATTCATCATCCTTTTCAGTTTCTTTGAAAATAACTCATAAGATAACCTTATTAAATCATTGTTTTTCATTCTACTAGTGTTATTGACATGGCAAATTGAGGCTCTGTCTTGTATTTTAGTCTGTTAGAATCACTTGTGTTTTATTTTAAAGTAATTTATACCAGAAGAAAATTTTTTCATTTTATTTTATTTTATTTCTTTTCAGTGTTCCAAAATTCATTTAAAAAAATATTTTATTTATTTATTTGACAGAGATCACAAGTAGACATAGAGGCAGGCAGAGAGAGAGGGGGGTAAGCAGGCTCCCTGCTGAGCAGAGAGCCTGATGCGGGGCTCTATCCTAGGACCCTGGGATCATGACCTGAGCCAAAGGCAGAGGCTTAACCCACTGAGCCACCCAGGCGCCCTCCAAAATTCATTTTTAATTTTTTTTTTTTTTTTAGAAAACCTGCACAGTCCGTTAGAGAAGTAATTAGCACTAGTTTGGTGACATCATAGTTACATATGTATTGGTAGTTAAAATTCACCTCCTATGACAAATGTGGTTTACCACATGATAGAACACGCAGTTTTTTTTTTCTTTTTTTAAAAAAATATTTTATTTATTTTTTTGACAGAGAGAGACACAGCGAGAGAGGGAACAGAAGCAGGGGAAGTGGGAGAGGGAGAAGCAGGCTTCCCGCTGAGCAGGGAGTCTGATGTGGGGCTTGATCCCAGGACCCTGGAATCATGACCTGAGCCGAAGGCAGACACTTAATGACTGAACCACCCAAGTGCCCCTTTTTTTTCCCTTTTATTACCAAAATCAGTTTAAATAAATAGTTTACTATAGAAAACCGTTTTGTGTCAGGGTTACAAATTAACAATTCTTAGAATAATTAAAGCAAACTGTTATGTTTTAGGAAAGTTCTTTTCTCTTGTGAGCAAACAGGCTGATACAGAAATTCAACTTTATAATAACAAGTTAAAGAATATGTGTATATTTATTTAAAATTTTAGGATAACAAGTATGTAAAATTTCAATAACTTTTTTTTTGTCGAATAAGACGTAATGGCTAACTAAGCATTTTCCTTTTCAAAGAACCAAATTTGAACCATAATTCATTGTTTCAAGATTTTGTTAAAACTCTGAAGTTTCAGGCTTCAGTTACACTTTTTAAATCAATGCTATATAGTATCTGGGAGAAGCACCAAGGTAACTAGGAAAGGGTACAAATAAATTGAAAGGCTACGTACACTCAACAAGTACAAACAAAATAAAAGCAGGAATGACAGCACACATTTCTAAAAAATAAAATTCAAATTTCAAAGAATCAAATGAGATATAGAAAGTGATAATATCTGGATAAAGAATATAATCTATAAAGACAAAATGTTACCACCATTTTAAACTTTTATGTAATAAACAATACAGAAAACACATAAAATCTCCTAGAAGCACAAGAACTTGATAAAGCAAACTGAGTGAGTATACAGAAGTATACATCAAATTAAGAAGACAGGAAAATACAAAGACATACAATATTCAAAATTCTTATTTTTAATTTCAAATAAAATGTAATATTTTCACTGTACAACAAGTTTAAACGATATTGAAGTGTAAAGCAAGAGAACACTGGCATCACCCTTCTCCAAGTCTACAACTTGCCCAAAACAACTTTCATTGTTTTCTATGTATCCTTCCAGAACTTTTTCTTAGCATTCATAGATCTTATCAATTCCTAAAGATAAACTTCCTTTATCCATAAGTAGGAGTTTACCAAATTTTTAAAATTATTCCCCTGATTATAGATTTTAAGTTATTCCAAATTTTGTTATTACAGATAATGCTCCAATGAACATCTTCATACAGATATCTATGTGCTTGTGTGACAAAGAACAAGGGAGTGGAATATTTGAGCCAAAAATATGATGTGGAGCAAAGCCAGATTTGACAAGCAATTGTCATGAGATGAGAACAATACACCAATGTTCTTATAAAAAAAAACCCTGAGATTTTGGGGTCTTTTCTGTTATTTCAGCATAAACTGGGGTACACAGGATATATTAAGTTAATAACACCCTTCTACTGTTTCACTCAGTCATTTGTTGAAGTCTTCTGCTTGTCACCCATTATCAAATTAGCTTTTGTGATTAAGGAAAGTCAAATTCATTTAAAAGTATTATTGAATTCATTTATGGTGTCTTCTCCTATATTTGCTCAATCAGTTGGTATTAAGATATAATTCCTCCATCATGAAAGTGAGGTGAAATTTATTAATTTTTTTATCTTTCAAAATAACCTGAGTTTTTTTCCTTTAATCTGCTCATGTAGATTTTTCTCATAAAACATCCTAGGGATGCCTGGGTGGCTCAGTCACTTAAGTGTCTGCCTTCAGCTTGGGTCATGATCCCAGAGTCCTGGGATCAAGTCCAGCATTGGGCTTCTTGCTCGGTGAGGAGCCTGCTTCTCCCTCTGCCTGCCACTCCCTCTGCTTTTATGCATGCTCTCTCTCTCTGACAAATAAATAAACAAAACCTTTTAAAAAATAAAATAAAAGTTCCTAGAATAAGCCCAACTTAACCATTATATTATTATTTAATAGAAAGATTAAATTAATTTATTATTGTTGAAAGTACTACGTTTTTGCACTGTATTTGTAAATCATGTTAGCCTATGATTTTCTTAAATATTTTTTGTTCTTGTCCCAGTTTGTGTATTTGCATTATGCTAGTCTTGAAAAATTACTTAGAAAATTGTATTTCTCAAGTCTCTGGAACAGTTTAAATTTGATAGGAATTATCTGTTCTTGAAGGGAGAGCTCTGTAAGAATGTGGCTGTTTATCATCTTTTTCAATATTGCTTATGTTTAAAGAACATTCAGTTTTTCTATTTCTTTTAAAATCAATCTTGATAACTTTGTATTTTCTATTTCACTTAAAATCAAGGGTCTCTTCCAAAAATTACAAACTATCAAAATTGATGTTAAGTTTAGAAGTTTTAATATGTAACTTTCTTGCTCATTTTTATAAAATGTTTATTTGATTTTTTTCTTTAATAGAAGTATTATTTAGAAGAATATTTTTGGTTTTCTATGGTGTGCCTGGACTGCTCCATTCTCCCTGCCTCCCTTCTCCTTTTGTTTAATACACCGTGGTCAGGGAATGGAGCCTCTAATACTTATTAACAAAGTAGTTCCTAACTTTTTAAGTATGAGAATCTCATTTTCACAATTAAAAAGACTGTACACTTCTAAATATGGAGGAATTACCTTCTTTTTTTAAAATTAAATTTAATTTTTTTGAGGAATTACCTTCTAATACTAATTGAGAAAATATAAGGTACTATAAATGAATTTAGTAGTACTTTTAAATAAATAAGAATTTACTTAATTACAATAAAGCCTAGTACATTTGAAAAATAGTAGTATTATTGATGTGTAGGAGTACTATTTGGTTTATCTGCCAGGAGCCTGCTCCTCAGCTAGATTCACAAATCTCTTACAGTAGTGGTAAAATCGCTGTTCCCAGGCTCCCAGGCCTCAACTGGCTATCGTGATCTCTTCTGTGAAGACTGATTATTTGTCCCCTGCTGTTTATGTCACCCTCCCCCCTCCCCACTTAGGAATTTCCAGGCTCAGTAGTAAAGAGACATAATCGACAGATAACACTGTTAAGTTTAAGGTGTACCATGTATTATTTTGATACATGTATACTGAGAGATGATCACCGCAGTAGCATTACTTAACACCCTTATGTCACAAAATTACCATTTCTTGGGGCGCCTGGGTGGCTCAGTGGGTTAAGTCCCTGCCTTCAGCTCGGGTCATGATCTCAGGGTCCTGGGATCCAGCCCCACATCCGGCTCTCTGCTCAGTGGGGAGCCTGCTTCCCACCCCCCTTCTCTGCCTGCCTCTCTGTCTACTTGTGATCTCTCTGTCAAATAAATAAATAAAATATTTTTTTAAAAACCCACAAAATTACCATTTCTTTTTTGTGGTGAGAGCTTTTAAGGTTTACTCTCTTAGCAACTTTCAAGGATCTGAAACAGTACTATTAATTATAATCATTGTGCTGTTCATTAGATCCTGAAACATATTCATCTTATAACTGGAAGTTTGTACTTTTTGACAAACAGCTCCCAATATTTCCCACTCCTCAATCCCTGTTTATCACCATTCTACTCTCTGTTTCTATGATTTTGGCTTTTGTGGATTTCATATATAAGTGAAACTGTACAGCATTTGTCTTTATTTTGTCTGCCTGAGTGTATTTAACCTCAGGTCCTGTCCATGTTGTCACAAAGGTCAGGATTTCCTTCTTTATCGTGACTGAATAATATTCATTGTGTGTGTGTATTATACATCATATATATATCTATATATTAAATCATATATATGATATAATGGATATATCCTATCTTTATCCATTTATCCATTATCAAAACCACAATGAGATATCACCTCACCTCTGATAGAATGTTCTAGTCAAAAAGACAAGAGATAAGAGATGTTGGCAAGGATGTGGAGAAAAGGGGAATCTTGAGCACTGTTGGTGGGAATGTAAATTGGTGCAGCCTTGATGGAAAACAGTATAGAGGTTTCTCAAAAAATTAAAATGGAACCACCATCTGATCCAGCAACCTAATGATGGGTATATATACTAAGAAAGTGAAATCAAGATCTTGAAGAGCTATCCTCTCTCTCTCTCTCTAGTAAATAGATAAATCTTAAATATATATATGTATATATATATTTATTGTCAGACCCTTTACACAAAATTTTTGTCATTCTTCTTTCATTGTAACACAAAAGTTTGTGTGTGTGTGTGTGTTACAGACACTGTGTGACTTGCTTACCACACTGATTGTTGAAACGAAAAATCTTTTTTTGAAGATAGGCTTCTTAGCAGAGTCTAATTGAGGTCAAGAAAACAGGGCCACTTCTACTTTTTTAAGGGTCTGATATATTTAAAAAATTGTTGGATATTTGACACTATACATTTGTCAAAACCCATAATACAGAGAGTGAACCCTAATGCAAACTTGGACTTTAGTTAATAACAGTGTGTCAGTATTGATTCATCAGTTGTGATAAGTGAACCACAGCAATGCTCATAATAAGGGAAATTGAGTGTGTGTGTGTGTGTGTGTGTGTATGTGTATGTGTTGAGGAGAAGGCGTATATTGGACCTTTGTATTTTCTGTTCAATTTTTCTGTAAACCTAAAACTGCTCTAAATATTAAAGCCTATTATAAAAAGTGAATGAATACCCAATTTGGATTATTTACGTACATTTTTCTTACTAGTAGAACTATAATTCTGTTGGCATGACACTATACCTAATTTTTAAAAATGACATTACCTAGCTTCTATTGCAGACCAGGTGTACTTGAGAGAGAGGCCTGCTCAATGAGATATACGTGGAAATCATCTGGAGGAAATTTGGGCACAGTTCTTAAAGGCAGAGCAAACACAGTTGGCATCTGCCCTTTGACCCTTCTCTCATTCTCATTCTTCCTGCCTAATACGTTGCACAAAGACCTTAGCAAGCTCATAAAGGAAGACTCGGCTTTCCTGGAGTCCTTGTCTTGGAGTCCTTTGAGCTGCTACACCTGGCCAGCCTTAGGGGTTGCCAACCTCAGGATTTTTTAAATTTCATGAGTAATTCCTATATTATTTAAGCCACTATTTATGTTTTCTGTGAAGGAAGCTCAAACTGTCAAAAAATTTTAAGAGTTTGACCTCATCAGTGCATCTCTATGATCACATAACCTGCTTTAGAGGAGGAATTGGAAGCCCTCTGTGAACAAGAGGCCAAAGCCAGAGCAACACTCCCTCTGCCTCACCTGGGAGTGGTTGCCCACACTGAATCCTAAAACATCCTGGAAGCAGCAAGTTCAGTGGATTTCTAGGTGTGCTGTATGGCTGGTATGCAGGGTTTACATTTCTTTTTATTGAACTCCTGCGCTTGTTCCATTATATTGTGAAATCAAAGTCTTTCTAGGACTTTTTTTTTTTTTTTGGTGGAATACATCTTGGAGTATTTTTTGTACAGCAGGTAAACTTTTTTATTGCAATATGTGTATGTACACACTCATGTATACATATGCATATGCATTTTATTTTATCTTCTCATTTGAGTGATATAGAATTTTAATTTCAAAATTTTTTTCCTCAGATAATGTTGAAGATTTGTTTACCTACTAGGCAGTGGTATTTACTTGAGCCATTGGTACTCAAATTCATTGTTCCTGGTGAGAATTATTATGTCAATCTGATTATTATTCCTTTGAAGAATTTTGTTTGTTTTACCTTTCTAGTAGCTTTTAAGTTATTGTTTTACCCATGGCATTCTGAAACTTCATGAGGATAAGTCTCTCTCTCTCCTCATATACAAATATATACATATATTTTATACATATATAATTGTTATATATAGAATATTAAATATATAATATATAGTTATATTAAGTATATAATATATATTCATATAATGTTATTTATTTATTTATTTATTTATTTCCCGCACCTTTTAATCTTGCCCACACTCTCCCTCTGAAGATGTCTGGGTTTTCTTCTAGCTCCAAGCACAGAATTTTGCCTATTGGCTTCACCACCAGCCAGTACCTTAAGTTTGAGAAAAAGTGGGCTGGTACATATTGCCAAAGGAAGAAGTTGCTAGGGATTTACACTTGCTTTTTAATCAAGAGAGAGTTTTTGGAGGGTATGAGTGAGAGATAACAGAGGGAAGTTGGAGACTCTTTTTAGAGTTTGACAGCATTGAGATTTGGGGGATGTCTGCCTGAGAGCCATGAAAATTGAGTTCTGGGCCTGTTCCTACTTAATAAAGTCTGCAGAGGATTTTACTTTCTCTGTCTACAAGATGGGGGTGTGGAACCATGATGACGCTGAAGGTCCCTGCCAGGGATCTTAAGTTCTACTCAGTGGTTCTTCACAGGGGGATGCTACTGCCATCACGGAGAGTTTGGAAACATAGGAAGTATTTTTAGGTTGCTGTAATGACTGGATGCCACTTTTGGTATTTAATATGCAAGTACCAGAAATGACCGATATTTTAGAGTAAATGGTAAAGTCTTACAAAAGAAACAGTTGTCCAGGAAAAAAAAAAAAAGTCAATAATGTCCTACTGAGAAACACTGTGAGACACAGGACCGCCACTTGTAAGGTAATGTCTCCTGCTTCCTGGAGCCTCCTATCCTGGCCCTTCCTGGAGAAAGAGGGGCCATGACAGGATTCCCCTGGCTGGTTGACAGAGAACCTGACCTTGTTGTTTCCTGGTCTCACAGACAGCTTGAAAGGAGCCATTCCATCTCTCTGACTCCAAGGTCGGCCATCTGTCTTTGTCTAACCATCAAAAACGATGCTGCATTACAAGTTTGCATGTTTTTGGGTCCTTTTCCCTCTCTATCTAGATAAGTATTCCTTTATTTTCACTTTCCTCAAACCAAAGACTATCAAGGCCGGATGTCATTCCCCATGACTGAAATGGAGGACACATGGTGTAAGAAGCAGCCTCTTTCTGCTCAGAGCCTGGGGAATATCAATAGCGGTTTAGATTAAGGAGGCCTCTAAGCAGCACAGGGTCTTTGGTATAAGGATTTTACATGTGCTCAGCATACCTGAGGGAAAGAACTTCAGATCCATGAGGTAAAGTGTGGAAGATTAAGAGCTACTAATTGCATCTCGCCTTTGCTGTGCTTTCATTAGCTTTGTAGGTTGTATTGACTTAAAAGCAATTTGAAGATACACCATTTCATCTTAAAATATGTGTTTTGTATGTCGAAGCCTGATCCTGGCTTGGTTCAAATCCTCCTTAGAGACCCATTTTAACAGAAACAGGCCATTCCAATGGAAATCTAATTATTCAGGGATAAATTTCCACAATTCTGTAGATAGCACAAACTGAAGATCTGAGGCCACCTGCTCCTCTGACTCCACCTGGTCCACCGCAGCTACCCTGGGCTCTGTGTGTTCTTCAGCTCTGGGCCTAGCCCACAAGGTCTCTAGGGATCTGGGCCCATCTACACTTACTTCCTGGACCCATCTAGACTTACTCTAGAGTTACTTCCTCTGAACCCTTTCCCCTCTACTCCCTCTTAGTTTAGTTACACTGAACTGCCACGTTTTTACCAGTGAATTTCATCTTTCAAAAGTTTGGTCAGGTCTGTTGTTCTCTCTCCAATCCCCCTCTTCCTCCTTAGGAACTCCAGTGGGTCCTTTAATCCCCAGTGTAGGAATCACCTTCCAAGGGTGTCCTCCTTTCTGTTTCTGGACTTATCCCCATTATAACCTGTCTCTTGTGGCCTGAATTACCCCAGGAAGGCTGGTTAAAAGTACAGATTCCTGGCCTCTAACCCAGACTTACTGAATCTGAGCTCTGGAGTGGGACCCAGAGATCCACATTTTTCATAAGCTACTTGGAACATGGGAGAAGGGTTTTGAATGTTGTTTTCTGTTTGTTTGTTTTATACTGAATCATATACATTTTTAAAGCATTTTCTTTTATTTCTATTAGAGAATGAGAATGAGCAGGGGAAGAGATAGAGGGAGACAGAGAATCTCAAACAGACTCCACATTCAGTGTAGAACCCAAAATGGGGCTCAATCTCATGATGCTGAGATCATGACCTGAGACACAATCAAGAGTTGGGCCACTTAACCAACTGATCTACCCAAGCACCTCTAAATTGTAAACATTTCGATAGAGTCATGTTGTAATATTTAGATTTATATCCATAGTACCTAAATAGCCTGACACACAGGTGGTATTGAAATTTTTTTTTGTTGAAATAATGGTGAAACCATACCAAAAATATGATTTAAGACCTGAGTTTGCATCCTGGCTCTACCATTTGCTAGATACATGATTGGGACAAGTTATCAGAACTTTTTCTCAGTTTAATTTATAAATTAGAGATAATAATACCTCCCTGCCAGTGCTTTGTGATAAAAATGAGACCTATATCATTATTAGCCTAATGGATTTTTAGATAGTTTTAAATCTCCAATACTAAAAGGCTAATCTCAATACTAAATACTAAGAGGAAACTCCCCTGAATGGAGGAATTTCTTTTTTTTCTTTTTAAAGATTTTATTTATTTTTTGAGAGAGAAAGAGGAAGAGAGAGCACAAAAGCAGGGGGAGCAGTAGGCAGAGGGAGAAACAGACCCTTCTCCCGCCCCCTACCGTGCAGCAGGGAGCCCACTGATACAGGACTCCATCCTGGGACTCTGGGATCATGACCTGAGTCGAAGGCAGACGCTTAACCAACTGAGCCACCCAGGTGTCCCTGAGTGGAGGAATTTCTATGGAATGACTTCAAAACTCTGTAGGAATTCAAAATTTTAGGAAATTAGACCCAGAGCTGGAAAGAATGAACTGCTGGATGATTCCAGTTCTCTTGTGGTGGTCTGCTAGGTGGGTGTTTTTCTGGGTATTTTCTGGTTCAACATTTCTGGTATTCATAGTCTTCCCAGATGGATAAATGATGGTGAACAGGTTGACTAGAAGGCTTGTGTCTACATCAACTGAGCTATTTGTCTGTAGACGCTGACTTTTCTTTATTTCAACAATGCATTCATCTGTCCATCCAATGAGCACCAACTGGGCATCGACATGTGTAAAGTAGTAACAGTTACCATTTTTTGAGCCCTGATTATGTGCCAGCCCCTGTGCCAAGAACTTTATGTTCTCTCTCTCAATTTTCACAACGCACTTACAAGATAGTGTTAGCTATCCCCATTCTACACAGGAGGATCTTGAATGTACCCTTTTCCAAAATGTTATAGAAAGAAAATCTAAACCATCTTACCAAAATCTATGGAAAGAAAACCTAAACTATCTTACTCTAGAGAGCTCCCTGCTTCCGGTGGCATTGATCTCATCATATGCATTCAGGAGGAAATGCACAGTGCAGAAAGGAACATGACAGGAAGAAACACAACAGTGACCGAAACCAAAACCAAAATCATTCTTTCTTCATTTAAAAAATCCCCTTTCTCACTAATTCTCCAGGGATTAACAAAGTCAGCTTCTTGTTCAATTTGTGCTGCTGATCTTCACACCACTGCACAATTTTCTTCCAGCGTTACACACGGTTGTTTTTGGTTATGGGTTGAAAACGGTGATTGTTCCTGAAGGACTTGCACTCTATAGAAGAGACATGGATATTTTGGAATGCATAGCTGATCTTGACATTTATAAGGTAGGTCAGCAGTTGCTATAGGAAGCCCTCAGGAGGTCCAGTTTTAATACATGTCAGAAAGGCCCTCTTCTGTGGGTGGAAATAGGCTTATATTTATTTCAACTTTAAGAGTATTTCAGACTGTTTTGTCACAACCTCAGAGAATGGTAAAGATAATTATGTTGGCTTTTCAATTTTAAATCCTACAGCCTTTTAATTCTCTGGCTGTGTTCATCAAAGTACTCCTGAATGGGACGCCTCTGAAATATTGTGCCAATTCCAATTTGCTCACCAAGTCCAGTTATTTCCCCACTGTTGTTGTCGAAAACAGTTCCCTAAAGTTTCGCCAGAAGTGGTCTGTCTATTCTTGGTAAGATTGGCTCTTCAGAGTCTCATCAGGGTGTATGGTGATTGTTTCTCATGTGCCTTGTCCAGTTTACCAAGTAGAAAATGTTGTAACTTACTGGGGATTTCTGAAATGTCATAAAGATGATTAACATCTTCTTTTCTGAAATCTGTATTTCAAAAATGTCTCTAAAATGTGGAACATTACTCAGGTGTCTAGTGCTGCCTTTCCCTAATAGATTATTTTAAGCTTTTATCACTCATGACAGAATGGGAAGGGTGAGGTTATCTTATAAATCTTTGGTATAGATTGAGGTAATAAATTAAAACACCATAGTGAGAAGCTTCTATGCTGATTTAAAAAATAATTAAATGGTTGTAGGCAGAATGAACAGTTCCACAGGTTAACATGTAGGGTTTGCAACATCTGGGACATTCAATTCTAAATCTTACTTTCAAAAGAAGAGAAAGCAGTTTGTTTTCCACTAAAGTGTTTTTTATGTACTTGAAACTGCAAAGAATAAAATAAGCTTGTTTAGAATCTTTTTTCAAGTGAGTAATAAAGAATAAAGGAAAACTAATAGGTGCTAATATATCCTGAGGAGGAGAAGAACTATTATTAATGAGTATTTATTGAATACTAATGAATTCTTAGCACAGGGGTGTAATAGGGTATTAATTTACTTATCATCATATCTCCAGACTTATAGATTGGAGGGGAAAGTGCCTAATCCTCAAAGTTTCCAAATAAAACCAGGAGGCTATAATAAAATTTTATTTTTACTTTTATGTTGTTTTCATGTTAGAGAACATTCCATTGAAATACATTTGATATTTATGAAGGCACAATCACTACCATAGGATGTTCTATTAATATTAATGATAGTAAAATGAATAAGATTTTAGGATTTATCTTACTCTTGTAAAAAATAGACTGGCGGCACTGGCTATGGATATTCTTGATTTTTACTGTAGATATGTTAGCATGTAAGCAAATACTTTTGCAGAATAAATAAGACTATGCTCTTCATCCTTAGAAGTCAGAAAGAATGAATTCTGACATGGCTTATCTGAAGGCTTTCCATTAAAGTCAGTGCCATAAATAGGCTGGTGGTATAACCAGCAGGGCAGATAACTGCTATGGATGATGCCATAAAGAGATATTTATGGTTTCAAAAGAAATCAACTCCAGTTCACAAATCAGAATACATGTTATGATATGGAGGGGGTGGGAAAAGATAAACAAAGAGATTTATTAAGTGTTAGTTGTGATGAACATGCAATTTACAGAGGGAAATCGATTTTTCACATAAATCAGTGTGTTAAATATGGTAGTCTAATAAGATATTCTGTCTGGTATTTCCACACTATACATTAAAATTTTATGTGTGGGGACGCCTGGGTGGCTCAGTGGGTTAAAGCCTCTGCCTTCGGCTTGGGTCATGATCCCAGGGTCCTGGGATCTAGCCCCTTATCGGGCTCTCTGCTCAGCAGGGAGCCTGCTTCCTCCTCTCTCTCTGCCTACTTGTGATCTCCGTCTGTCAAATGAATAAATAAAATCTTAAAAAAAAATTATGTGTGTGTGTTAAAGGGGGGGCTTTCATATTTGAATAAAGATCTGCTTTTCCATAGATTTGCAATGAATTTATCTTATGCAATTAGCTTTGTTGCTAGGCAGCCCCAATACCAGTTTTGATGTGTAATTTGCTTAAAACTATTAAAAGGGTTTTGCTGAAGGTTTGAAACCATCTGAATTAGCCTCAGAGAGCATTAGGTGTTGCTATTTTAATGAACTGAAGCTTTGCATTTGGGATTAAGTTTAGTGAAACCAAAACAATACAGCACTTTGGGAAATGAAATGTGTTGAATGGAGTTGAAGGAAATGTGATACTCATTCTGTCTCTTTGGGGTTTCTGAACTTTACCCAATAGTGCCCACCTCCTGTCTTAATTTGGGGACATTTTCTCTTAAAATATATGCTGTGAAGCTTCTGACTAGAGGGCCTTCCTCTGTTTAAATCTGCCCTGTCTTTGCTTTCTTTCCTCCTCACAGTGAAGTTACGAGCATTAGGAAGAGTCAAGTCAGGGAGTTTCAGTTTTTCCTCCAACACATCTTCCCTGCTCCTGTCCCATTGCTTGGAGGACCATCCCAAAGTCTTGTACAGTTTTCACCTCTCTGCTTAAGCCTTTGGTCACACACTTGATTTAGACTTAAAATTCTGACTTTGCTAGGAAGTTGTTTTTGATCTCTTTTATGCTCCTCTTTTGAGGACTCTGACTTACCCACTCACCCTTGGGCTCAGCTCCCAAAATCCCAGCACAGGTATGACTGGGGTTTGCATATTCCAGGGATACAATTGGACAGCTTCTTTCACTTTATTTTAGAAGGGGATTTCTGGATAACCTTGGCTTTGGGGGACCTATAAAAACTTCTGCTAGTACAGCTTCTGATCTGAGAGATACTTGGAGAACTCTGCTTTCTAAGTCAAAAGATGTTTTTTACTCCATTAGTTTCTTCTTGAGTGTATTTATTGCATTTTTTCTTAGCAGCAGCTGCTTGAATTACAGACTGTCTGCTTGCTACTTGTCTGGGGTTTTGCTGTTTAAAGGTTGAAATCTTACCACATGCAAAGGTTATACTTAGTTGAGGCATATAAATATATCCTTACTTAAGGATGTGCATATATTAAGATATTTCTTTAAAAGTTGCCTTATCAGAGCCCTGAGTTTTCTTGTGAAAAGGAAAAACAGAAAACATAAATATGGTTTGGGACATTAAAAAAATATAACTGATTTCCCCATGATTGCCATAATTTCTGGTGGTAGTAGTTTCACATAAAGTGATCTTTTGTTTTTGTCTTCTTGAATTCTATATCACAAATGTTTAGATTAAAAACTGTAATCGACCAAATGATTTTCTTCTGAATGCATGTGGATTGGGCCAGTGTATCATCTGGATAGATTGATGAATGCCCAAGTATTTTGTTATGAACAAATCAGGGCAGAATATTCAGGTTTAGAGATAAAACTCATATATTGCTTGCTAATCTAAAGTTAGTAATTCATAATAGTGCATTATGGCTTTTATTTCTGAATAACCTATTAGTATGCAAATCCTCTGGTATGATGATGTCTTAGACGACCAGCCATTAACATCTTAGGGTTTCACTTATCAGATTGTTTTCTAGTATAAACGTTGGCTGAGATGGACTAGTATACACAAGCGGAAAGCTTTCAAAAGAGCATAAGAGAAAAGGTTGACCAGTAGCCTGGTCATTTATACTTACAATTTATGTACTGAAAATAGCTCTTTTATTCATATTTGGAGTTTCCTACAATATCCCTTTTCTTGTGTAAAAGATTGAAAGTCCTTTAATGCCAACAGCCAGAAATAGACATAACTCAGGCTTTTGGTTTCATGTAGTCAGATTTTGAACTTCTCAGTTTGGGCAAGGTTCAACTTCATTTTTAGTAATTAACACTTTGTTATAATTATGTATTTACTTCTCTCTCTCCCTACTGTACTGTGAGCTTCCGTGAGCCCCTGGCTGGTAAGGAATCTGCCACATCTAGCATAGCACATAGCCCACAGTAGGTGTTTAGTAGAAAGGTGTGTATGAAGATACACTCTCTGTCACTGGGTGCCGGAGCAGACGCAGATTTGCTATGGTATCTGTTTCTGCTGACGTGAATACAGAGCATCAGAGGCAGCTGCCATTGTATGGGACAGGTAGTTGACGTTATGATGCCCATTAGTTAAAATATTCTTTTTGGACTGGGAGAAATCCGCTCCTTGACATCACTGCTATAGTGAATAAGAATTTCCTCAAAAAGTATTCTCTTAAACCAAATGATCAAATCTTGACTGAAGACAAACACTAGGAACTGTTTGATGAACTTTAAAAAAAATTCATTTGAATATCATGCTGGTGGCTCTACTCAGAGTGCAACTAAAGTGGCTCAGACTATTGAAGAAGCAAATATTGGGCAGCAAATATCAGTCTGGTAGAGCCATTTTTTTAAAAGATTTTATTTATTTATTTAACAGAGATCACAAGTAGGCAGAGAGGCAGGCAGGGGTGGGGGGCAGGAAGCAGGCTCCCTGCCGAGCAGAGAGACCGATGTGGGGCTCGATTCCAGAACCCCGGGATCATGACCTGAGCCGAAGGCAGAGGCTCTAACCCACTGAGCCACCCAGGCGCCCCTGGTAGAGCCATTGTAATAGAATGACTACTGGGTGCTGTGACATATAGATCTGTGATAAGATAGGATCTATGATAGTAAGTCAGTCATCATTGAAATATTTATAGCCCATTTAATTCTATAGGTTTCTCATTGCTCTGTACCTTGAGTGGTATGTTTTCTGTATCTCTGCTTTATTTAATACGTATTTGAAAATATTCAATTCTTCTAGAAAGAAGAACAGGATGGATAAAAATTATAGATGGACAAAATGGTCTTTTTAAGCTTTTAAGATAGAGGCAAAATTCATGGGGTATTTTAAATATAGATAGTAGGGGTGCCTGGGTGGCTCAGTGGGTTAAAGCCTCTGCCTTCAGCTCAGGTTATGATCCCAGCATCCTGGGATCAAGCCCGGCATCAGGCTCTCTGCTCGGCAGGGAGTCTGCTTGCCTTCCTCTCTCTCTGCCAGTCTCTCTGCCTACTTGTGATCTCTGTCTGTCAAATAAATAAAAACAATCTTAAAAAAAAAAACCTACCTATTAAATATAGATAGTAAACAAGAAAGTAGGTTAGGAAATAGGCAACCTTCTAAGATGCATTAAATATAAATATTAAGTTTGTAAGCTGTTAGACTGAAAAGGGTAGAAAAACAAGAACTTCTGTGTGTGTGTGTGTGTGAGAGAGAGAGAGAGAGAGAGAACAAACAGGACCTTATTCCTCTGGTAAACATCTTAGTATGGCTGGACCATTCTGACCAGGAACCAAGTTGGGAGCAGAGTCTGGCTTCTGTTCCTCTTGCTATGGGCTCTCTACCTGGGGCATTGCAAAGAAAGGGGTTAATGGAAGAAGGATCCGAGGCCAACAGGGACTCTTCCTGAGTAGATGCCAATGCCTTCGACAGGTGGGTCTCACTGGAGTTTAAACTTACGTACAAGAGTTGGAGGGACCATTCCTTCTTTCTGTTCTCCTGGCAAAAGCCACACCACCTGCCACCTTCTATTCTGGAGATCTGGCCCAGAAAGCTCAGCCGTAAGAGCCAGAAGAGACAGGGAAGCTTTGAGAAGGAGAACCTCAGACTTTGCAAGCAGAAAGAAAGGTGAGCTGACCTCTGGCTGTTGACTTTGATTTGAGAGGTGTTTGGAACCACCTCCAAAAGAAAGGGGGAAGGACCCCTAGAAAAAAACAGTAGTTTTTTTTCTATTATTTCTATTTCTATTTACTTTTATTTCTGGTGGCAGCTGGCCTATCCACCTTCCCCATTCCTGGGTGTGGCTGAGGCTGGCCTATGGTAGGGTCCAGGGTGAGATGCTGGCCTAAAAGAATTTATTAATAAATTAGGTAACATTGAATGCACCCCAATGTTTATAGCAACAATGTCCACAATAGCCAAAATATGGAGGGAGCCCAGATGTCCATCAACAGATGAATGGATAAAGAAGATGTAGTACATATATATATATATAATGGAATATATTACTCAGCCATCAGAAAGAATGAAATCTTGCCATTTGCAATGATGTAGATGGGACTAGAGGGTGTTAAGCTAAGTGAAATAAGTCAGAGAAAGAAAAATATCATAGGATTTCACTCATATGTGAAATTCTTTTTTTAAGATTTTATTTATTTGACAGAGAGAAATGCAGTGAGAGAGGGAAAACAAGCAGGGGGAGTGGGGGAGGAAGAAACAGGCTTTCCACTGAGCAGGGGACCCAATGCTGGGCTTGATCTCAGGACCCTGTGATCATGACCTGAGATGAAGGCAGACGCTCAACTACTGAACCACCCAGCCACCCCTCATATTTGAAATTTAAGAAACAGGGGGAAGGGAAGGAAAAATAAAATAAGATGAAAACAGAGAGGAAAGCAAATTGTAAGAGACTCTTAACTATAGAAAACAAACTGAGGGTTGCCAGAGGAGGAGTGGGGAGAAAGGGGAACTGGATGATGGGCATTAAGAAGGGAACTTGAAGTAATAATGAGTACTGGGTATTGTACACAACTGACGAATAACTAAATTCTACCTCTGAAACTAATAATACAGTGTATGTCAATTAAATTGGATTTAAATAAAAAAAAATTTAAACTTAAGTAACATTGAGTCCAAGTAATCATACTATTGAGTTTCTTTTCCACTGAAAATGTCCTCAATGGCAAACAAATACATTAGTTTCTAAACTATTCTTATTCAAAATCTCTGCCTGGAACAAGGCAGCCTCATCTTTAAGTTGGTAGCTTAGTCGTTCTTCAAGAAAACAGCTTTATGATGTCATATAAATACAGGCAGAACTTGATTGTCCGGCCTTTCAAAATGTGATGGATTGCCTCTTTCCTTGAGAGGTGAATAAATCATCACAACCTCATAAATCTTAGTAATCAGTTTTCCTCCTAGTTTTAAGAATTTCCATGAATAGCTCACAGGGGGTCCATTAAACGAAAACGGGAGAAGAGAAATAGGGAAAAATAAAAAGTGAAAGCCAGAGTTAAAGTAAAAAATGAGGAAAGTTTGGGTGAGCCTTTGTGTGTGCCTGGTTCACAGGTATGTAGCATGGTCTCTGAGTTATCTTTATCAAGTGGAATTTGGAAACAGGTTCCCAGAGGGAAGGAACTTAACTGGTGCTAAGTAGAATTCTGGTTACCAGTAAAGTGTGCTGTTTGGCTCTGTTTATTGCAGAACTCTGGCTGGGTGACTTTGGGGTAGTTTCCACCTTCATCCTGAGAGGAACAACAATAGGAAGATTGGGGCCTAAAATCTACCTGATGATGAATCACCCAAATCCTGAAGCATATTTCTATGTTAACACTCTCCTTTTTCATGTAGACTGGGGTAAAGAAAAGTATTGCTATGAGGTGTCACGTAATTCATATTCAAAGAAAGATATTTTTTTTTTTTTTTTTTACATCCTTTTTATCTGTGTGATGTCTGCCACAGGGCTTATTTCTCAGAAGGGGCAAAGAATGGGAGATAAAAAGTGCATTTTCTCTAACTATATTCCTCATATATATTTTTTTCTTTTTGCTTTGATGTAACACCTATGTCCATATGACACCAAAGATGTCTGAATTTTCATTACAAGGGAACACTTAGGTGTTTTCAGTGGTCACTGGCTTATTTAACAATAGCAGAATTTAACTAAAGAAAAGCATTTTTAATTGAGGATGTGAGATTTTATCATATGCAGTTTTTATCATATGCTAAAGTGATATGCTTTTGTCACTCAACAATATTCATTGAAAAAATACTTATGAAGAGCCTATGATGTGTTAAACCCAGTTCTAGGCTTTGGAGATTGAGAGACAAATAGGGTAGATTGTATTTCTGCCATCCTAGAACTTCAAGTCCTATGGAAAGTCACAAATTAGTAGTAGGCCATCCAAACCATGGAATCTTTTTTGTTTAGTGCTTTACTCCCATCCTTTCAATAGAGACTGATATGTGATTGGTGCTTAGGAGGTGTTTGTTAGAGGAAGACTAGCAATGAAGTGAGTTCTGCGGCAGGGCAAGTAAAGGTGCCATGGGAAATCAGGGAAGTTTTTTGTCGTCCCCCCCCCCACCCCCCCCCCCACCCCCGTCAGTTTTACTGAGGTGTAATTGACAAATAACATTGTAATATACTTAAAGTATACAATGTGATGATCGTAAGTTTCCAAGCTTCCATGGTACTAATTAGTGTTCTTTCTTTTCAGCTTGAAAAACCCCAGCATTTCTTATAGGGAAGATCTAGTGGTGATTAACTCCCTCAGCTTGCATTTGTCTTTAATCTCTCCTTCATTTCTGAAGGACAGCTTTTCTGGATGAAATATTCTTGATGGCAGTTTTTTTCTTTCAATACATTGAATAGATCATCCCATTCTCCCCTGGCCTGGCCACTGTCTCCTGTTTCTGCTGAGAAACCCATTAATAGCTTTATTAGGGCTCCTTTTTATGTGAGGATGTTTCCCCCCTCTTGCTGCTTTAAAAATCTCACTTTGTCTTTGATTTTAGACAGCTTTGTGACAGTGGTGTCTTGTAGAAAATAGTTTGAGGTTGAAATTTTGGAGGGACCTACGAGCCTCATGAACTTGGCTGTCCGAATCTCTCCTCAGATTTGGGAAATTCATAGCCATTATTTCTTTAAATGAACTTTCTGTTCCTTTCCCTCTTTTCTTCTGGGACTCCAGTGATGGGTAGATTGTTTTCTTACTGGAATCCTATAGTTCTTATAGGTTCTCCTTACTCAATTTTAGTCTTTTTTTTTTTTTCTTTTCTTTTCTCCCCCCCCCCGCCCCCCTCCCCCCATTGGATAGTTTCAATTGACCTGTCTTCTACTTCACAGATTATTTCCTTTGGTTGGCCCAGTCTGATGATGATGCTGTTTGGTGCATTTTTCATTCTAGTCATTGTACTCTTGAGCTCCAGAATTTATGTTTCGTTCTTTTTTATGACTTCTATCTCTCTGTTAAACTTCTCATTTTGTTCATTACTATTTTCCTGATTTTGTTGAACTATCTTTCTGTGTTTTCTTGTGGTTCACTGAGCTTCCTTAAAACAACTGTTTTGAATTCTCTATTTCTGTGGGGTTGGTTACTGGAAAATTGCTGTATTCCTCTGGTGGCATCACGTTTTCCTGATTTTTCATGTTCCTTGAAGACTTGCATTGCTGTCTTGGCATTATAAAAGCAGTTACCTCCTTCAGTCTTTACTGACTGGTTTCAGGAATCTTCTGTGTTAGGGATTCTGAGGCTTTCTCAGACCATTTCAATGGATACCTGCATCACACTTCTTATTCCCACTTTGGGAGACTTCTTAAGATTATTTGCCTTCTCTAAATGTACAGCCAGGTCAGATCTTGATAGCCTCTTATTTTATTTCCCTAGGGTGATACTGAATGCTCAGGTTGGTGCTTTCTACCCATTCTGAAGATTTAGGACAACTCTTAGCACATGTTCACTCGTTGTCTGCAAAGGCTCTCTCTCTCACCACCCTTGCCCTCAGGAAGACATATATAGAGCTGGCTATAGGGTGGGAGGGGCGTGAAGGTGGGTACTCAGAGCATTGGGGTGCCCATAATCCAGTTGGGGGAGGTCAGCAGGTGAGGCATTGCTAGTGGCTCCTAGGAAGGCTTCTGGGTGCAGTCTATACGTAGGATACATGTCCTTTTGATATGTTGCATGCTGAACCCTGGCTGCTATCCTCCCAGCTACTCACTACCCCCCACTAACACAGTTTGCCACTCAGTATTCTGGAGGCGGGGTGGTGGTAAGAAATGGACCTCCTTGGCAGTGTCTGGCACAGCTGGGAAAGCCAGAGGCTCATGCACACACCCTCCCTTTCCCCTGCGGTAGAAAACATGGGCAGAGGAGGTCTTTTGCATTGAGCTCTATTGCCTTGGGGGAGGGACAAAACAGGTAAAGAGAGAGTGTTGCTCTTAAATTCTTCAGTGTGCCTGATCTTGGGTTTTGTTTAGCTCCAGTGATGTTTTGGGACTTCCACAAAGGCCTTGCCTGTGAGTGGTGGTCAAAATCCCTGTTCTTTGCGGGGTGGGCAGAGATGGTAGAAAACTACTATACTACCATTGTAATGATGTTACTGTAGGAAGAGATTTTCTTCATATGGTTTTAAATATGATATGGGAGCCATGTAAGGAAGTAGGTAAGGGCTTCTGGAGGAAGGCTACCTGGCATTTATCCCTAACTGCCTTTGTAGCTGGGTGACCTTACCTATACTTACTGGGACTTTGTTTCCATGTCTGGTAAATGAAGACACTAATAGCACACCAAAGGTTTTCTGAGAACCTCAAATGACCTAATAAATGCAAAGCACTTAGAACAATGCTTCTGCACAGGAAATAATAAATGTTAGCTAATAGATTTACATGGCAGATGACTAAAAGCTTGGGGACAAATTGAATATATCTAAACTGCTACTCCAATTTAGTCCCTATTCTTACTTCAAATTCATATATGTTTTATTCAGGCTTGCAACTCTTTAAATAAAACCGTAGGTCCAGATATTTTTATAAATTGCCTCACTTTAGGTCAGGTCAGGTATTTTCCCTTCAAACTAGTTATTGATAGAACCCTTGGTGCCCAGAGTTTTTGGGAACCTGGAATTACAGATAAAAACTGGAGGCATGTGTTTTGTATTTGTCATGGGTTTTGCTGTCATCCTGTGTGTATTCAAACATAAGAACATGATATGTATAGACCATAATAACAAAAGGAAAGTACAATCTTTTCCCGCTTAAGAAATCCCATGGATAGTATCACGGTTATGGCAGAGATACTTGGTAATCAGTGAATATCCATGTTTCCCTGCATTTCCCAGACTGCTTTGCGCTTGGCTTGGGCCAATGGACTGTAAGCAGAAAAGATGAAAAATCACTTCCTGACAAGGCAGTTAAGAAATGTGTGCTTCTCTGTCACTCTCTTCTCCTTAGTTGTAATAATAGATTTATACCAGCAGAAAATCAAGTCTAGATTTTCTTCCTCACTGAGAAACATAGAAAGGTAAAGTTGGATGGACCAGGGGAAACACCCATAATCCCCCCTCACCTCCAGCTCCTGCTTACTATTTCTGGATTCCATTACTAAGTTCCTTGCCCACATCCTTGGAGGCAATGTCAACTGACCAGCTCTCTTTCTCTGTTTCTATTTCAAGGACAAAATATACAGCACCTACTCCTCCTATAATGTCCTTGTATGCTCCGTATTGATAGGAGGTGAAAGTCCATATAATCTCACATAAAGATATAAACAAATCATACAAGCTTAAGAAAGAACATGGCTTTCTTCATGGACAAAGCAGTGAAAGGCAATGGGTGAACCTTCAAAACATTAAACTCTGTGAAATAAGTAAGATACAAAAAAGGCAACTATCATGTGATTCCATTTAGATGAAGCACCAGGAATAGTCAAATTCATACAGATAGTAGGATTGTGGTCACCAGGTTTTGGGAGAGGGGGAAAGGGGAGTTATTGTTTAATAAGTATAGAGTTTCACTTTGAGATGGTGGAAAACTTCTGGAATTGGATGGTGGTAATGGCCTCACAACAGTGTGAATGTACTTAATGCCCCTGAACTATACACTTAAAAATGGTTAAAATGGTTAATTTCATGCTATGTATATTTCACCCCCACACAAAAACAGTGAAGAGCAGAACTAATCAAATTTAAAATATGGTGAATACCCTGGAGTTGGAACAAGTCACTTCCCCTAAGACACCAGGGTCTATGCTATGAGGCCACAGGTCAGTGTTATGTCACATCTTCTGTGGCATCTGGTGCTGATTATAGAAGAACTCTGTGTACCCTGAAAAGGGAGGGATCAATGGAGAGGCTTCTGAACACTCATCTCACCATTAAACAGCAATTTCCAAGAGGAAAAAATTTCAACATAGGTATACAATTTTCCTTTATTTTGCATCTAAATAAATTAGGGGGCTAAATGAGATAAGAAATATTTCATTGATAAAGTATTAACCATTAGGTAATAGATACCATAAAAACAGTTCATTAATATTCATTAATGTTTTCTTAACCTCATTTTTGGCAAGATTTTTTTTTTAAACTAATGGTCTCTTTTAGCATCTGGCAATATATTCCTGTGCTGCATAAAAAGCACAGGAACCTTACTATAGTAAGTACAATTTTCCCTGTTTAGTGTTACAGGTACTCTAGGTGTTGGTGCTTATGATCTCAGAGGTATCTTCTGCACTTCTGTCTGTAATGCAATTCATGAGATTCAGTGGATCACAGTTTCCAGTGTCAAAAAGTTACCAATCAGAAAGCTAGGAAGGAAAACTCAGTATTATCCTCTCTTGAAAAATTTATTTGGCCCCAAAAGTGGACGGCTGTCAGAGCAAACCTTAGTTGGTCTTACTAGGTTCTCCAGCATGTCTTATAGATCATTGTCTCCCCTCCTTGGTCCTGCTATTTCCCTTACCTGAAATGTTTTCCCATCTTCAGCTTTCCTGTTTAAAGTCTAACCACACCTCATGGTTCGTTGGAAGGTCATCAGCATTAAGACCCCTTCCTGATTAGTGCAGTCCTCCAGCAGTGTTCTTACATTGCTTCTATTTTCTGAATCACTTCATTCATTCATTCATTCATTCATTCATTCATTCATTCATTCATTCTGATCACTCACAAAAGCTTAAAATTTTCCACAAGTGGCAACTATTCTAAACAATGCTCTCTGAGGAAACTGATACTACTAATTTTATTTCACTTTGAGTGAAACCAACGGAGGAAAATAATTTGATCATGGACCTAAAACTTAGCAGAAGCTGAGGCAAGACCTTGATTTAGAATAGAATCCATTAAGTCAATGTTTTTAAAACCATTTCATCCCATGAGTTCCCTGGAAGTCCATGATAGCCTCTTCTACTGCTGAGTCCTCTGGCTCTTTTGCAGGCTCTTCTGTTCCTAACCTGCCCTGTAGAATTCTAGCAACAAAGTCGCCCCCAGGAGTGTCACACAACAGACTGAAAAATGCTTGACTCTGACCCATTACATCCATCATTTCAGTTTTTGGTGTTGGCACTGTGGTTACAAATAAAGATAACATATCTAGCCCAGTATAAAAGGAGGATGGAAAGGAAACATACCATCATCTAGAAACGTTACAAACTAAAAATTGAAGAGTACTCTCTCTGCCTATTTATCTTCAGTCACTGTGCACCAAGGTGCTTTGGCAAGAGTGATATTTTGGGACAAACAGTAACTGATATGAGGAACACGTGTTGATTTGCTGCATCTATGAGATATAACTAATAACAGATGGATGTTATTTATAAACCTTTACATGTTTATCCTAGTTCTTTTGAACTCTTTCTATTCTGGGTCTATCAGCTGTTGCTGTTTGGATAATTAATTACACAACCAAACTCAGTTTTAAATTTTGAAATGTACATTCCCTATATAATCTGCATGCTGAATTCTGTTGTTCATGCTCTCCAATGTTTTATATGCCATTGATTGCCTGACACACACACATATACACATGGATGATGCATAATGTGTTGATTAGTTTTTAGAACTTCATGTCAATGTTTAGTTCTTTATAGTCCTTTTTTTTTTTTTAAACTTTGCCCCACTCTCTGGCCATATCTGGATCAGCCTAAAGCAGAACCAGTAAAAAATATGGCCTGAATTACCATACACTGTTTTTAAATGTCTTTGTTACTTAAAAGTCATTATTAAGGGCGCCCGGGTGGCTCAGTGATTAAGTGTCTGCCTTCTGCTCAGGTCATGATCCCAGAGTCCTAGGATGGAACCCTGGACTTCCCACTGCTTGGTGGGAAGCCTGCTTCTCCCACTCCCCTCTCCCACTCCCCCTGCTTGTGTTCCCTCTCTTGCTGCCTCTCTCTGTGTCAAATAAATAAATACAATCTTTTAAAAAATCATTATTAAAGAACTTTTGATAGCATGGCTTATAATAAGAAAGCTGTTGAACCAGTTAGGCTCAGCTAAATCCAAGATAGCCTTCTACTTCTAGCTTCTCTCTCCAAATAGGAATAGAACATTTTTATAACCAGAAAGCAAATTGATCATTAGAAGAGGATACCTGAACTGCTCAGGAGATCAAGGGAGAGAGGGAGGAAGGGACACAGAGAGGGATGGTGAGGGAGACAGGAAGAGACAGAGAGAGGCAATGAGAGACAGAGAGAGAGAGGAGAGAGATGAGAGAAACAGAGAGAGAGAGAGGAGAGGGAGAGGGATGAGTAGAGAAGGAGAGGGAAAGAGTTTTTGTTTTTACAACTACATGTGAATAATATTACAATCAGTCTAGTGGAGAAGGAACTCTCCTGATCAACTCTGAAGTGAAGTCTCTATCTGGTTAGGACAAAGTGAGTTAAGTTGGAAGAAGAGTATTCAGATGTCTAGAAGGTCAGGAAGGGTTTAACCAGTTCTCACTGGCACTTTTTTTTTTTTAGTTGAAAATCACTCCAATTCCGAATTTCTTCCTTTATGAAATTATCAAAGAATATCAAAGGAATTACTTCTTAGTTCATCTTTCTACCCAAATGTCTGTAAAAGAACTTAAGTGAAAACATTACCAATGGAAATGAAGTTTAATTCAGCAAAAGTTCAGAGTGCTAAATAATCAGGTTTGATAAATGGGTAAATAAACAGGCATATAGATGAAAACAAAGTGTAATCTATTAATTATATCTTTAGGAATAGGGGCACCTGGGTGGCTCAGTTGGTTAAGTGTCCAGCTCTTGGTTTTGGCTGGGGTCATGATCTCTTAGGTTCCGAGATCAGGCTCCCTGCTCAGTGGGGAGTCTGCTTCAAGTTTCTCTCCCTATGCCTCTCCCCTCAACTCATGAGCACACTCCCTCTCTCTCTCTCTCTCTCAAATAAATAAATATTTTTTAAAAAGGAATGACGTCAGTCATACTTTTAAAAAATTCTATATTTGTAAAATTCATTGTTGAAGTTCTGTCTCAACATTGATGTCATTTTTTTTAATACAAATGTAAGCAGCTTTATAACTGGTTGGAATTAGAGTACACAAGGAGATGAATGGTTGTTGAAAAACTGCCAATAGCCTACCTCTACTTCTGAGACAGGTAATGTAGAGTGCCCTGAAATTATTCCTATTGAGGCCAATTCCTTGCTTCATAATGTGGAGGTAGCCTAAAGCTCAACACAGGGTCAAATATTCTCTCTGTTCATAGTCCACTTGCCCTTCTAATTACATTGTAACCACACGTCTTTATAATTCTGAGATTCTGGGATTTGGTCAGGCTATAATTACTTTTTATTCTTTAATACTTTCATAAAATTAATCGATGGTGATTCTATTAAGTTTGTTCCTTAGAACATATGGGTATTTAATGTATCTCCTCCTAAATATTTACTGCTACAATTTTATATACATTTGTGTTATGAAGATGATCTTATTGTATGTGTAGCCTTGGCTTGTACTCTGAAGCTAGGAAACAGGGCCTGTCTGTGAGGTCTTTCCTTAGGAGGCTTCTAGGAGTCAGTACATAAGAGGGTAACAGCACGGCTTTGAGAACGAGCAAGATTGATAGAAGTAGCAGAAGGGAGGGCTGAAGAGCCTGGGTTTTGGAGTCAGCCTGTCTGGGTTCAACCAAATTCAGTTTCCACCAATACGTGTGATCTTGCGTATTTCACTCAATCTATTTTTTGCCTCAGTTTCCTCAAATAAAATTGGGAAATTAATTATAGTATCTACCTTACAGAATTGCCATTAGAAAGAAATAACACACCTAGGTATTTAGAGAAATGTCTTGATCCACTTACAATAGTAATCAATTGCTGTGTGTTATTGTAATTATGATTATTAAAAGGTACAAATTCCAGCTTTATTACATACCAATATGATCCTACGCAATGTCTTAACCCTTCCATTTGTCTGTCTCTAAAAGGAGGATTCTAAGACCGATCTCACAGCCTTGTGATGGGCATTAATGGCATATTGTGAAAAGTATTAAACATGGAACTTGGAATATTTAAGTGCTCAGTAAGGGTGTATACTCCCTTTCTGTAACTTTTTCAGTGGCTCCTACCAATGAATATGCAGCTTAACATATTTCACCTGATTCCCTGCATATTTGTTCCCCCTTTTCCAGACTCTTATGAAGACCATCCTAGCTCCTTGATGCTTTTTTTCTCCTACAAATTACAGTGCAATTGATTAGATGCAGTTTCTTTTGGGTACAATCATCTTCAGGCCTTAATCTACCTACCCTAATCAGTTTGATTGGATTGCAGCCACATTCTGGTATTTCTGATTGGATTTTAGATACAACCTATTTCTTTGAATCATCACGTTCACAGTCCATCTCTCAGGGTGGGCCATTTGGTTCCTATTTCCCAAACTTAGTCTCAGAGAATGTTCCAGGCTTTCAAATTCTAGGCCTTTTAATGGAACCTCCATCATTGCATTTATTGTACCAAGTACATAAATAGTAAGATCTTAAGAGGAAAAACGAATATGGAATTTGTTAAAAGTGTTTCAAGTTAAATTTGGTGTTTGTTCTTTGCTATTCTGAACTGATGTAATCATAAAAGTCTGGTAGAGTTATTCAGACCCGTGAAATGACATCTGGAAAACAAAACTGTGTTACTATTCATTTGAAGTGCTTATGGAAAGCTGTTAAAGTGAATAAATTGAGGAGCTTGGAAATATATTAATACTATATGAGGCAATCATGCAAATTAATAGGAACCCACCATCCTGGATCAAATTGGATAAGATCCAAAAGAAATTTGATTTTTAATAAGTGAAATTTTAATAAATTAAAAAATATATTATCTATATTTATTGGTCATCGAAGCTTAGTTTGTTACCTGTTTCTTTGCTTCTCAGTGTAAATAGGAAAACTAGTAATATAAAAGGCTATTGAATTCTGAATTTTTATTTTCTATACTACAAAATTTAACAATTACACATGATTGTATTTTATACTCATATTAACTTTTATTTTTAGTCTTTTTTGGGTATAGTGGAGAAAGGTTCAAATGCTTTCTAATTTCAGCTCTGGTAATAGATGTACAAAAATCAATTTTTTAATTTATAAAGTAGAAATAACTATTCCTTTTCCCTCACCAGATTGTTGTGGGAATCAAATTTTTCATAAATAATAAAGTGTTCTAAACTTTAAAGATCTTGCTGCAACCTCCCTAAGATCTGGGCTCAGACCACCGAGGTTTGGGTTTTACTTCTTACTGGCTTATTGGCTGTGTGATTTTAGTTATGCTAAAACTAACAGTTATGCTCTCTGAGCCTCAGTTACTTCATTGGTGAGATGGAAATAAAAACACCCCTGAAAACACTTAAATTTATTCTTGAATCCCCCCCCCCAGTAATTCTAAGAGTGTTTGCAGAGGTGCCAAGGGTACCCCATACAATTTTGCTCTTACCTTCCTAAGGGTTCCCCTTTTTCTCTGCCTCAATGTGGCAATGTCTCCTATGGCTGGAGAAGCTGCTGCTATGTTATTATCTATTGCTAAGCCACAATTCACCTCAACAGCTTGTGGATTAAACAATAAACCTTTGTTATCTGACTGAACCTCTGGGTCAGTAATTCAGAGGTGACTCAGCTGGGTCTTCTCGCTCAGGGTCTTTTAGACTGTTAGTAGGAGCTATAGGAATTGGAAGACTTGACTGGGGCTGGAAGGTCTCCTTCCATGATGTTCACTTACAGAGCTGTTGACAGGAAGTTTCAGCTAAATGGGGTACTGAAGATGCTTCAGATCTGCTTTTAAGAGTTAAATTTTAGGAATTTTGCAAGCCAATGGTTAAATATAACCATTATTAGAAATTAAATTATGTAAACTTAAGTAAACTACATTAAATTGAAGGGTAATGAATACTCAAAACTCATGACTTCCTGATGGTTTTATATTTGTCCTTTATTTGATGCTCCTGTGGTTATTTATGTCTTTTGTATCTGAAGGCAGAAGTATTATGTGGTTGTGTCCTATTGCACATCTTAATCTTATCCTATCTCTGCATTCAGTGATATTATTTTGGTAGCTTGAAATTAGTCAGGTGGGAATATTTATATTTGGATATCAGCAAACACTACAAATCGGAACTTGAATTATTGTTTTATGGATTATTTAGACTTTAGAAAGTATAAATTGTGTTCTACATATCCTTTATAATGGTAAAATTACACACACACACACACACACACACACACACACACACACGATTATTTTTGGAATGGCAGATGTTTATTAGCCCATGAGCACATTACTGACTTTCTCATTCAAATGTCCTCATAATATGGAAGCTGACTTCCTCTGAGGCAGTGATCCGAGAGAAAGCATAAGAGTAGATGTTTCAAGGTCTTGATGATCCAGCCTTGGAAGTCACACACTGTCATTTCTGCAATATCTTAGTGGCTACATAGGTAAGCTCTATTCAGTGTGGGGGGAGATTACACAGGATGTAATTTCTAGGAGTCAGGGAACATTGGGGACCATTTTGGAGGGAGATTACCACAGTCTACCTCGTGGCCCCCAACGACTCATGACTGTCTCACATGCAAAATATACTCGTGCTGCACCTCCTGAAGTCTCATACTTTTACAACCTTCACTTGAAGTCCAGAAGCCCATCACCTAAATCAGGTTCAGACACAGATGCAGCTTCTCAGGCACAGTTTTTGAAGTACAGCTCCTTGAATACAGTTGCTCTTGATCTGAACACCTGTGAACCTAAAGGCGTAAGCTATTTCCCGATAATGCTCCCGAAAGACAGTGGTGGGATAGGTGCAAAAAAACTGTACTAGCCGTTTCTGTTTACAAATATGGAAAACAGGAAGTGCCCAAGTGTTGGTGGTCTTAAATCGAAGTAGGTATATTCTGGAAGTTGCTTAATTAGGATGCAGTCCTACTTCTCTGTGGTTCTTGGATCTGCTCTCTGGCTCTTGGTTCTGCTCTCTGAGTCACTCATCCTTTTCCAAGAAAGGTAAGCCAGGTTTGTAGCTGGGTAGCTTTCAAGTCTGCTTGCGGGAAGTTGAATTTGGGGAGTCTGAAGTCCTTGTTTTCATTTTGTGCTGTTTGTGTTCCTTTCTGTCCAAGCTAGAAGTGTTTCTGCAAATACAGTAGTCTTAAAAACATTGACATTCCCTTCTTAGGCAAAAACCATGTCTGCAAATCTTTTTGAGTTCAGTCCTCTAACTTGGGCTTCTGCTGAGATTGTTGAAGAAATTCATCCTTAAGCTTCTTAGAAGCCCTATTGTTTGAACAGTTGTCTGAGGCACCATGTTAGATCTAGATGAGGTTTTAACAAAGGCATTTATATCCACACCCTTGACTTATCACAAGACCTTATTTTTCTAATAATGTCCTGGGCTTCATCTTTGCCTGGAAGCTATTCTGAATTTTAGCACTGTTAGGCATCTTGAGAGGCTGAGACTCTTTAAAACCAGGAAGTCCTTGGTTCTTTTTTGTTTAAAAGTCATTCTTTTAAGCTTGTGTCTCTCTGCTTGCATTTTGCTCTAAGAAGCCAGATGCACCCAAGTGGCACCTCCAGCACTCTGCTTTGAAATCTCCTTCCTTAGGTCATCCCCGTCACGTGGCACACTCTCTCCTTTCCACATACTCCATAAAATCATGTCACTAAACTTCCTAACATTATGTAACAAGCATCCCTTTTTCTCCAGTTTCCAATATGTTTTTCTATCTCCTTTAGTTCCCCGCTCATCCCTTCTTCAAAGTTAGTCTGACTTCAATCAGCAGGCTGTTCGCTACACTTGAGGCTGTCACTAATACTCTCCCTAGAGTCTAGGCAGCTTCTGCCCACTGCCTTTTCCAAAGCCACATCCATACTTTTAGTTGCTTGTTTCTCTGGTACCTCATTTTCAAGTATGAAAGTACCAAAATTGATATTGGTTATCAATTGTTATGTAATGAGTTGTTCCAAAACTTAGTAGCTTAAATTAATAAACATATATTATTTCACTGTTTTTATTGGTCAGGAATTCAGAGTAGCTATGCTGGTTGGTTCTGGCTTGAGATCACTAATGAGGCGAAGTTAAATTTTTGGCTTGGGATGAAGTCAACTGAAGCCTCGACTGGGGCAGGAAGATCTGCTTCCCAGATGGCTCACTTAAAAGGTTGTTGGCAGGAAGCCTCAATTTGTCACTGGCGTTTTGGCAGGAGCTCTCTGTTCCTCACTATGTATCCTATCTATAGGGCTGTTTGAGTTTTCGTGACAGCTGACTTTTCACAGAACAAGTGATCCAAGAGAGGAGAAAAATGTATAGCTTCAATGTCTTTTATGACCTATCCTGAGAAGTCAAACACTAACATTACTGTAATATTCTACTGGTTCCATGGTTCAATCCTATTCAGCAAGGAGGGAGAATTATATGAGGACATAAATACCAGGAAGGAGAGATCATTGGTGGTATCTTGGAGGCTAGCTACTACAGATATGAAATTCAGCATCTAGGCATAGATGCTCACTGAAGATGTCTTGCTACTGGGGCTTCTCATATAGACCAGAGCAATGTTTAGATGTTGCACTTGGTGCCTGAGCTTAAACTGAGAATTCTTGAAGTTGAGATTGGTGATATTTTGATGAACACAATGTACATAAAGCATTAGCTCACTGCCTAAAGCCAGATAAGTGCAGCAAAAATAATATTTTTTCTTGTCATTCTTATTTTACAGAAGATTTTTGATTAATTTCTGGCCGAGAAAAGCAAGTGGCAGCTCCTGGCACAAATATGGGGGACAACCTTGCCCTTTTCATGCCAATTTAAATTGTAGTTAAAAAAAGAACCTTTGGTTTTCATTGGTCCTCTGTCATAGTCCTTTGACAGAGCCCCTGGGAAATTGAGCTTGTAGGCTATCACACTGTGCTTCCCTCCAGTCTAATGACTGGCCTTGCAAATAGAATTTCTGTCCCTCCTACCTTGTCTCCATTTCCCCCAAATATTAGTTGTTGCCTCTCTGGCTTGAGTCTCCTCAGATCTTCATGCAAGTAACTGCTGGTGGCACCTCTCTAACCCTCGGCTTGCTAGCACATGTCTGAATCGTATTTTTACTTGAGCTGGGACCTTCCCTGCTACCAATAAGAGAAACAACTGAAAACATGAAGGTCAAAGTGAGTGCTAGGATTCAGATATAATGCTACTAACTGACTGAACAAGCCATGTTTGTTCTCAGCCTAGGAGTCTGGTTTCTTCTTTTTTCAATGGCTCACCTCTATGGAATCATCATCAAGTACAAAATATAAATGACACAGTTGTTGCATATCATTTTCTGATCATATCTGTTTGAGGCAACAGATATTGCCCTGAAATAGACTCTTCTGTTTTATTTCAGGATGAAAATTAGAACCGGAATCAAGGAAGTGTAGAATTGTTTAAAGAATTTGATGCTTGACATTTAAAAAAACTTTTTCTCAAAGCACACTTGTTCAATCAAAGTGAGGCATTCTGCTCAATGCATTACTTACAAGATAGTTCAGGTGCAGCTTTTTGAAATTGTCTTGTCATGGGTCTGTCTCTTCCACTGAATACTCTGTGCTTCTATTTTCCGAAGACTCTGTGGATCCCCCCACACAGGCACACCCACAGGAGAGGTCCCCTGGGGGGCCACACTATAGGGAAAGTTGGACAACAGCATTCTTAAAAATGGATCTAAAATAGCAACTACATAGACTATGGATTTTATAAAGATAAATGTTACCGTTATTTCTTTAAAAATAATAAATTATTTCATAAAAGCAACCTAAAGTAGTTTAAAATGGGGTAATATGAGAAGCCTGTAAATCACAGGGACTGTGATTTACTATTGACTTTGTTTAGGTTAATTTGAATCACATAAACCAAGGGTTTATCAGTTCTTCAGATAGTCCCTTTGGAGGCATTATGTGAGGTGGACTGGGGCAGGTTCAGGGGAAGGAGCCATGGGCCTTGGAGAAGTAGGGGGAGAAGGGTGTGGAAGAATTTCTGGAAAAGTCAGGGGGAAACTGCAGGCCCGAAACACGAGAGGTCCTGGGGTTCTACTGTGAAGATATAGAAGGAAAGAAAAGCTGGCCTGAAGCAGGTGTAGAGAAGCTAAACCCCAGACGTGTAGAAATGGTAGGTGGTGAATGACCGCACCATTTCGCATATTGGCCCAAGTCCATTCAATTTTTCATTCATTCTTAACAAACTTTTTTGGACAGCTACTCTGTGCAGAGACTATGCAAACTCTGCTGAACCAATCCCACTACGTTAGGGTCTGGGTTTTAGCTCCAGCTTCACTAACAACTATCAAGTGTAGTTCAAGGCCTTGCTCATTCATACAATCAGTGCCTTAAGTACCAAACACAACACCCCATAGCCATCCCCCAGCAGCCAAGCATGTCTGCCTTTAAACTTCAAGAAACAGTGGAAAGAGAGAAAGAACTTCAGATCCATTCCTTTAAAAGCCAGGCTTCAGAAAGTCCAGTGTATTTCATATTTCAGAGGCAAAAAGGATGTGTGAAGTCAAAAAGAAGCTAGAACTCTGAAAACATTACCTGGGGGGTTACATTAAACCAGCTGTAGCAGAAGAGGCAATGCTGATCTTTGCTCTTGAGAGGTCAGAGCTGATTTTTCAGCCTGTGCCTCTGAAATGATTTTCACTGCTGACACGGTTGCAAGTTCTCTGTCAAAGGCAGATGGCTCCCTGGCATAGATTTCATTTTCAGCATCTCTGGCTCACTAGCATTAGCAATCCTGTGGGTGTGCCTCCTACTCCTGTTTTTCTCACCCTGGAGGTGTGCAGTAACAGGTGCTCCACAAACACAGGCTGCTTGCCTTCCTTGGCTTGGTGTTTGCAATATATGACTTTATTAAAGAGCATATAAGATGGAAGTAGGGAGGCACAACCAAAGTTATAATTTTGCATAGCCATTAAGCTAAAGCTGTCATTAATCTTGCTGATGTATTCTCCAAAAGTAAAAACAAATAAGAGTCCAAGTCAAGCCATGCAGGCCCTGAGTCTCTTTAGGAGGTGAGCCGCAGCCCTAGGATAGAGGAAGCTGGCAGGCAGGAGCAACCCAGAGGTCCCATACCTTTGCAATGTGGGAATGTGGGTTGCATTATTACAAAATGACAGCATGGAAATTAAAAAAAATTAAATGCATTGCAGCTAATATTTGTTGGGTTTGTGCATTCATATTACTATATGGTTGAAGTGTATGAAGTTTCCCTACCTTGAGTGTGAGTTTTGCTACGAAGGCAATTTTCCATTACTGATACCTTAATGATATTCGACAAGCCTTAAAGGGCTGTCCAGGTTGGAAAAAGGACAGCTTGTATCTACCCACCCACACTTTATAACCCTACTCTTATTTAATCATACTTTTCAATTTCAGAAGCGTGCTCAATTTGAACTCAAGCAGCTAAAACAGTTTCATTATTTTAGACAACGCTTGCTTTTTTGTTGTTTTTAATTACCTTGTTGAACATTATGTGAGTTAGTGTATCAAAAATGATATCAGTCTGTATTTATTTAAGAAAAAGTGATTATCTCTAAACTTGAAAGAATCGAGCAATTAATTGAGAGTCATTGCTGTGCATTTAATTATATTTCATATTAATGAATAAAATAAGCTGTGGAGGTTTCTATAAAAATCTCACATTAATTATTTGATAAGGTCAGAGGAAAGCTTGACCCATCTGAGAATTTGAGTTAAATGTCTGCCCAGAGTCATTATACTAAAATGCAAGGGGAACAAAAATCCCAACATTTTGGCACATAAAGTGTGGAGAACTTCAAGGTTGCTTACTTTTGCTTTTTTTCACAGACAGAAATGCACCTTAGGCAAAGACAATTTGTTTTTGGTAATTTTTCTGCATTGGTTTTCTATGATTAAGTGTTATTCTCCAGCTATTTCAACTAATTATCATTGTCTCCCCAAAGGCTGATGAAACAAGGAATCTGAACAGAATTAGGCTAATTTTACTCCATGGCTTATTAGGTATCCACATCCATGTGCTACTGTGCTAAGTACTGTATCAAGCAAGTTAAATTGCTATTATCCCTGCCTTGCACACAAGCACTCCCCAAAATGTACCACAATAACCTGCATAAACATAGAAGAGGGTCAGCCGCTGCACGCCCCACCTCCATGCAGCCAGGGAGGAACAATGAAGGTAAGAAGAGAAAGTAGCTCACAAAGAATGAGGAGTTGATAAGGGGTGCCTGGGTGGCTCAGTCAGTTAAGCATCTGACTTCAACTCAGTCCCAGGGTCCTGGGGTCAAGCCTGAGTTGAAGCATGGAGTCTGCATCTCCCTCTCCTGCTCTCTCTGCTTGTGCTCTCTGTTGCTATCACTCTCTCTTGAATAAATAGATAAAATCTTAAAAAAAAAAAAAAAGAATGAAGAGACATGGGCATTATTCACCCCCCTGAATAAGCTCTTTTTGAGTCATCTCATTTCTTTGTGTGGAAGCATGAGTTGGCACATGGGATGTTTGGGAGGACAGATGGGGAAATGGACCAGGAGAATTGTTGGTGTGGTTTTTTTTTTTTTGTTTTTGTTTTTGTTTTTGTTTTTTTTTTTTTTTGCCATTTTACTTGCAAAAGGACTATCCACATTTTAGCCTGTTGTGTCCACCTCTCTGAGCTCTGATGTTATTTTAGGTCACATGCTTTCTCCACTCTCTGCATACACTGTCTTTTCTGTGTATTGAGAAATGATGAAAATCCTGGTTGATGAAAATAACTAACTTTGCTTTCTCAGTTGTGCTTGGTGCCCTATTGCATTGTTGCAGGTGGTTAAGCCATCTAAAATGTGCACTGCTCAGAGCAGAGGAGTTTAAAATATGGATAAATGAATAGAAAGCCTATATTTTTTTAATCACTTGTCGAAGTGTCTCCATCAGTACATTTAATTATCTTTCCAACCAAAAATAGAGTAATTATGGAGATCAACTTCCTGAAGAGAAAGAACTAAACAAAGACCTAGGGAAAAATGGAAAAAGTGACCCATGGCTCTCCCGGTAGATCAACGTGTTCTTCCCTCAGAGATCAGATTTAATTGGCTTGAGGTGGGGTCCAGACATCAATCATTAGGTTTTGAAAGCTCCTGTGGTGACTTTAATGTGCAGCCAGGTTGAGAACTCCTCTAAGTAGACTAACTAGGTCAGTCTTTCAGTATATGGTGAATTAGGACCAGTGAATCCCTTTTCTGTTAACACTGATTAGTAGAAGCCCAAGAAAGATTTGACAAACTAGTTTGATTGAAAAAAATGATGATAAAATTACCATGCAACAAATCCTACTCACGACTATGCTGACTGATATAAATGTGATTTAATTCTATGACACTGAAAATATTGTAACAACATGAATGGAACTCCAGATTAAAATTAATTTTGTAATTACATCACCTGGAGAAGTCAAATACTTGTCCTTTACTGTTTGTCCCCTTACATAGCTGCCACAGAGGAACTGCACTTACCCATTCACTTTGCCGCTTAAATCAAAAGATTAACGTTTTATTTTTTCCTCTTGATGGATTTATTGCATTGTATTGTAATTGTTTCTTTATTTTTTGTCATTATTTTTTAAATTATCCGTATCTTCTGACAGGCTTTTCAAAGCTCCATGAGACTAAAGATAGCATATTCTCAGTCACTGTTGTATTCCCAGTGCCTAGCACAGTTCATGGTGTATAGCAGATAAAATTTGTTAAATGACCTATTTTTCTTACATATTATTCATGTTAGATAAGTTAACTAAAGTACTCAAATAGGGCCTACCACATCAAAAGTACACAATAAATATTAGCTATCATTTATATTAACGGTTTATAACATCTGCATAATATTCTATAAAGTATGATTTCTTTAACATTTCTTTGTTTTTGTCTGTTTGGGTTCTTTCCAACTTTTCCAACACTGTAAATCAGATCAGATGAATATTTGCACACATGTAGCTTATTTCCTCTTTTTGACTGTTTTCTAGAGTAAGTTTCAGAAGAGGAATTGTAAACTCAATGAATAGATGCTTTTAATAATTTTTGGAAAATGATTTTGAAAACAGTTATATGGAAACTTTCAAATATACACTGAAGTAAACAGAATAGTATAACGATCCCCCATCTCTCTATTATCCAGCTTCAACAACTATCAACTCTTTGCCAGTGGTGTTTCTTCTTTGCTCCACTCTATTGCCCCATTGTTTGACTGCACACCAGTGTGTTCATCCAGTTCCCTACTGCTGGGCCTTTGAACTATTTCCAGTTTGCCTGTGATGAGTAAAGTCTGTACTTTTTCATATAACTTTTTTTAAATGATAGATTTTCATTTTTCTGGGATAAAAACCTACTAGTGGAGCTTTTGAGTATGGTAAGTGTAGGTTTAGGTTTGTAAGAAACTATCAGATCTTGTCCCAGAATGGTTGGACTATTTTATATGCCCACTGCAACACATAAGAGTTCCTGTTGCTCCATACCCTCATCAGCACTTGGAGATATTAGGTATTGTCTCTCTGTTTTTTAATTTTTAATTTTTTTAAAAGATTTTATTTATTTATTTGACAGACAGAGATCACAAGTAGGCAGAGAGGAGGAAGCAGGCTCCCCACTGAGCAGAGAGCCTGATGTGGGGCTCCATCCCAGGACCCTGAGACCATGACCTGAGCTGAAGGCAGAGGCTTAATTCACTGAGCCACCTAGGTGCGCCTCTCTCTCGTTTTTTTATTTTATTTTATTTTTTCTCTCTGATTTTTTGAAAGATACATTTATTTATTTTATAGAGCCTGCGAACAAGTGGGGGCAGGGGCAGAAGGAGAGAGGGAATCCCGCAGTAGGCTCCACGAAGCGGAGGACCCTGAGATCCCAGGACCCTGAGATCACAACTAGAGCCAAGACCAAGAGTTGGCCACTTAACCGACTATGTCACTGAGGGGCCCCTAGGTGTTTTCAATATTAGTCATTCTCACGGTTATATTGTTATTTCATGGTCTAATTTGCATTTCTCTGATGACAGTAATGTTGAATATCTTTTCATGTTCTTATTGGACATTCAAATATCTTTTTTTGGTGAAGTAACTGTTCATGTCATTTACCTATGATTATATTGGGTTTTTGGCCTTCATATCATGAAGTTTGTTAAATAGTCAAGATACTTCTCTGTTAGAAATATGTACTGAGAATATGTTTTTCCTGGTCTTGGGCTTCCTTGTCATCTTGTTAACAGTGTCTTTTCAAGAGCAGAAGTTTTTTATTTTGTTAAGATTCAATTTATCAAGATTTTTTATGGTTCATGTTTTCGTATTCTATCTAAGAAATTTTGTGATGCAGAAGTTGCATAAATTCTCTCCTACATTTTGTTCTAGAAGTTTTATAGTGTGAAGATTTATGTTTAGGTCTGAGAACCATTTAGAAATAATTCTTGTAGGATTAGTGAGTCAGTGAGGGTTGTTGTTTATTTTTTTAAATATGGATATCTGTTTTTCCCATTACTATTTATTGAAAAACCTATTCGCTCCCCTTGGCACCTTTGTAGAAAATCAATTCACCATGTATGGGTTTATACATATGCATGTACATGTATAAACAGAATAGGATTATGAGCCCCAACCACCCATCACCCAGCTCAGTAACCATCAACATCCTGCCAATCTTGTTTCATCTGTGCTTCCTTCCTTTCCCCTTACTGATTATTATTTTAATAGGTTTTTAGATAGTATTTTCATAAAATTTTTCTAAGTGTTTTATAGCTTTAATTTTAATGTTTGGGTCTATTATCCATCTCAAGTTAATTTTTGTATGTGGTGTGAGATAA
The DNA here is from genome assembly GCF_963455335.1 of Martes martes. Classification (NCBI taxonomy): domain Eukaryota; kingdom Metazoa; phylum Chordata; class Mammalia; order Carnivora; family Mustelidae; genus Martes; species Martes martes. The sequence continues at coordinate 68,264,805 of NC_137890.1, forward strand.
GGGTTAAGGTTCACTTCTTTTCCATAGGACTATTCAGTTGTTCTAGTACATTTTTTGGATAAGATTGTTCTTTCCCTACTGAATTGCTCTGATGCTCCTGTTAAAATTCAATTCATCATAGGAGTGTAGATCTATTTCTAGTCCCCTTATTCTGTCCCATTGATCTATTTGTGCCATGTTACATTTTAGTGCCAGTTTTTATTGTCATCAACAATGAAAATTTAAGAGTATGAGATAGTTTCTTTGTAGGCTTCCTTAGAGGAGAGGTTTGAGATGAGGGTTTTTATGTAAACGAGTTATCAAGGGTGAGCTCTCAGGAGTAACCTGTAAGAAACTAAGGGAAACAGAATAGAGCAGTAAAAGAGGCTAGGCAAAAACATGGCTTCGGGAGGAGTCTAGCCTCAGCCTAATTCCACAGGGGGCTCTGGAGCATGAATTGTACCACAGACATAGTTTTGCTTCAGAAGCAAGGGTGCTGGACTGTTACACCTCACGTCAGTTGTGATTGGCTATGGACCACCTCTGCAGGGAGGATGTCATCTCCTAGAAATCTCCAGGTCAACTGGCTTCCTCCAGTGAAAGGCAGTCTCTGGAGCAGAATGAGGTGTGAGCTATGAGCAGCCAACACTCACACAGCTGGGAAATGAGTGGACCTCACCAAAAAAGCACATGTGGGTGGGCACTAATAGTATCTGTGAAAAAAATATTTTTGAGGATAGCTTTAACAAAGATAGTCCCTGGGCTTTCTACAAAATTTCCACCATGTTCCTGTCAGAGCACCATTTGTGATTCTGGAGACTGGGCTGTCACTTTTCACCACTTATTTCTTTAAATCAGCACTTTATCTTATGTCGCACCTTTCTTATGTTTATGAGGAGAGTTGAAATTCTTCAGTGTTTAGTAGGTTAATATTTGCCTTTTTAGTGTAATACATAGGCAAATAAAAGGTGATCTCTCTTATCATAAATGTATATATATGCATATATATATATATTTTAAAGATTTTTATTTATTTATTTGACACACAGCGATCACAAGTAGGCAGAGAAGCAGGCAGAGAGAGAGGAGGAAGCAGGCTCCCTACTGAGCAGAAAGCCCGATGCAGGGCTCGATCCCAGGACCCTGGGATCATGACATCTGAGCTGAAGGCAGAGGCCTTAACCCACTGAGCCACCCAGGGGCCCCATAAATGTATATATTTAAGATGCATTCTTTTTTATTTGTATTTTTATTATTATTTGTAATTCAAGTATAATTAAGATACAGTGTTATATTAATTTCTGGTGTACAAATAATGGTTCAACAATTCTGTATGTTACTTGGTGCTCATCAAGTTAAGTGTACTCTTTAATCCTTTTTACTTATTTTACCCATCCCCCCGCTCATCTTCCTTCTGGCAATTACCAACTTATTCTCTATATTTAAGGGTCTCTTTCTCTTTCTTTTTTTCTTTGTTTTGTTTTTTAATTTCCCCATGAATGAAATCATATGGTATTTATCTTTCTCTGACTCATTTATTTCACTTAGCATTTATTTCACTTAGCATTATACCCCCTAGATCCATCCATATTATTGCAAAGGGCAAGATTTCATTCTTCTTTATGACTGAGTAATATTCTATTGTATGTCTATAAATACTACATCTCTTTTATCCATTCATTTAGAGATGGATACCTGGGTTACTTCCATATCTTGGCTACTATAAATAATGCTGCAACAAGCATAGGGGTTCATGTATCTGTTCAAATTAGTGTGTTTTTGTTTTCTTTGGCAAATACTTAGTAATGTAATTACTGGATCATATGGTAATTCTATTTTAATTTTTTAAGGAACCTCCATACTGTTTTCTTTCATACATAATGGCTGTACACCTTGCATTGCCACCAACGGTGCATGAGTGATCTTTTTTCTTCACATAAGATGAGCTCTTGTCCATGAGTGGAGAAGTAAGTGATTCTAAGTGATGGCTTGCAAGGGCTCTAGAAATCCAAAGTTAAATATAGAACTTCAAAATTCATAGGGATCTGTTGTACTTGAAGCTAACTAGATATTTATGGAATCATTAGCTTCTACTTGGTGTAGAGACTTGACCTAGCAGCTTTCATCATGAACTCAACTTTTCTAGTGGTAACAGGAAGCACTTCTGATTGCTCAAATCTCTATTTGCATTTTTGAGTTCACTTTGAATGAGACCAAAAATAGAAATCTGTGTTGCTTTGAATAAACAAGGCAATTGTAGCACTTCACTGTTCCGCAGCAATAACTGTTTATTAAGGAGACTGTCATGTGCACAAGTGAGCATTCAGCTAGAGTGGCTCCATATTTTTATCTTTTTAGATTCATTCAGATTTCTAAGATGTGGAAACTGAAGTGGAAAACATTTCTTGATATACTTACTTATAAACATCTTGATATACTTACTTTGAAACATCTGAAGTAACATCTAAAACACGTGAAATTTCTTTGTAAATAGCAATGTCCTATACAAAATGTAATTGTTATTAATGTTACTACCCCAAATTAATCTATAGGCAGTGATTATAGCTGAAGATAAAATATAGCTGTTTCATTTCATAAATGAAAAAATTTGACTTCAAATTACTAGGAATGAAAGATTTGGTCAAAACATGATCCTAAATAAATCATTCCAAAATTGATACTTGAGATACATATATTTATTATATTAATGAATATAATTAAAGAAAGGAACTTTTAAATAGGTTTAGCCAACATATGTTACGTCTAGAGAAGGTACAAAAAGTTGTCCAGGGATAATACCCGTCTATTCATACGAGTAGCTTAGTGACAGAGGAATGAAGTAGTTTAAGAACCCAATTTAGAAGAATAATCTATACATTTTTTGAAGTGATACAGAGATTACTACTAGAAGTGGTTCCACAAGAACTGATCTTGAAAAGGCAGGCCTCTAAAATGGTTCTGAGTTACCTGAAATTGATCAGATTTAAAGGCAATGATGTCCTCGTTTCCATTGGTAAAGAGAGGAGGCATTAAAAGTCCATGGCATATATGACAAAATAATTACTTTAATTTCCACCTGTTCCCTCTTGTAATCAAGTATCTGTGGAAAGAAGGTAAATCTTTGAGTGACCACGCATTTGTTGCCATAGAATATTTTATTATGAATAAAGAGTATAATAGGTTTGACTGGTTACTTCTAAGTTCATTCACTGGTGAACTTGACTCTTTCTCTGAAGGAAAAAAAAAAGTTGACATTTTAATTCAAGATGCAGCCTAGTCACCAGACATCTATTATTTCCCTAGAAGAAATCCTTATGTGCCATTGGATTAGAAATCTTACATGCCACTGATTTCTGAAAACCAGATCCAGAATCTAATGTGGTAGATAACTGAACTACAATATATCTCTAGGTGATGAGGGGCAATGGCTTGACAGGTGACCAGGGTGGAACTCTTTTTATGTCATTCTCTTCCCTGCCAAGAGGAAAGATTGATAATTCTCAATCATATAGCTAGTGGGACACAATTTGCAGGATTTGTATGTAATTTTTAGCCATGATGTTTGACAATAAGATTTTGAGACCATTTTGTCTTAAGTAAGCCTTGAAAATATTTGCATCCATAAATTACTGAAAAGATAAATTCTGAGGTCAAGGGAAAAGGATGTGCCATCAATGGACCTTGGCAGTATGACAAACAGCTCAGTTTGCTGTGTTGAGGATATAACCAAGGCAGGATAGCCTTGGACACAAAATGTGAAAATGTAAGTGACAAACCAAGTGAATTTAATAAATGGATTTTGATGATAAAGTTCAATCTAAGGCCCATATTGAACACATTTAATGGTTCTTAGTGGTATAAAAAATGAGCAAGATAAGGGGTGGTGTGTTATAATGGAAAAGAGATAGGAAGTGTTGGAGCCTGACTCACCGTGTTTTGGACCTTTGTTCCAACATTTATAAGCTGTGTAATCTTTAACAAGGTACTTAGTTCATCCCCTATAAAAATGGTGATAAACTACCTTGCAGGGTTTTTAATGAAGATTAAATGAGGTAAAGTCTAAAGTTGCACATGGTAGGTGCCATAAACTTTTTTTTCTCCTAAAACTTGCTTAATTTTCTTCCTAGGTATTATTTTGGGCGATTAAGGAAGAAATTTACACTTTTGGGCCAATAAACTATACCATTGCTTCTCAAAGCTTAACATGCATTTGATTTACCTGGGATCTTGTTAAAGTGTGGATTGTGCTCCAGGGTAAGGTCTGAGATTCTACCTCTCTAGCATACTCCCAGGCAGTGTCTACACTGCATTCCGTAGACCTCCGCTGAGTAGCAAAGATCCAGATCCTGGTAACTGCTTTTGTCACATAGTGGGAGTGTCATTGCATAAGAACCCATGCTACAGGAATGGGCTGACTTTCAAGTCAGTTCAGATCTTAGAGTAGTCTGCTTGATCATTGTATAATATCCTGAGTTGGTGTGAAATGATGAGCACTTAACTGAATGAATCAGAAATCCACCCAAAATATAAACAAGTATTAATGTGTAAACATAATGCCAACTCTCACTAGAAAAACAGAAATAAAGAGGGCAGCTGGGTGATTCAGTTGGTTAATCATCTGCCTTCTGCTCAAGTCATGATCTCAGGGTCCTGGGATCAAGGCCTGAGTGGAGCTCCCTGTTTAACGGGAGTCTGCTTCTCTCTCTCCTTTGCCCCTCCCCCCTGCTTGTGCTCTTTCTTTTCAAATAAATATATAAATAATCTTAAAAAAAAATCGAAACAAAGAAACTTAAGTTTATGATATTCTCTGTCACTAAAATCCACTTTATCTGGTTTAAAAGTTTGCTTGTTTTTATAAAATAATCATGCATATGGGTGGAATTATTTTGTGTTTTGTTTTACCTTTTGATAGAGTAACCGATGCAATCAAGGCCTTTAGAAAGTACAAGAGCTCAGTTTTAGTTGAGACACTTTTTAGTAATTTTGAATTATAGCCTTTTTTTTCAGGCCCTGAGTTGCAGAACATTGGTTATACCAACTAATTTCATGGTTCATGATTGAACATAAGGCTGTAATTCAATTGTGGACATTTAAAAGACACTTTAAACAGCAAGCACAGTGCAGATTCTTAATATTCAGCCCAAAATGAGGCATTATTTTTAATAGCAGCAGAAAGATTTGCAATCACCTAGTCATTAGGTTTTTAAAAATATTCCTCACAGAGAAGAAGACAATCCATTCAACGTAGTAAGAAAAAGATGATTGTGAATTGAATTTTAGAGGACAGAGATTACTGAGAGAAAACGACCTCCCTTGCTATGAAATAATCATTGAAAATATACTAGAGACACATGAATTCTATAAATACAAATGGAGTGATGATTCCATGAATCCTTATGATTTTTATTTATAATCTTTTGAGTTTCCATCTTATAACAAAATTTTAGCTACATTTTATTCTAGAAAAAAAATTTGTAAAGTAAAAAAATGAGATTGGGAAAGAGGGCTAAAAATCACTTCCCAAATGTATTCAGCAAAAGAAAAATATTAAACATTAAACCTTCTAGCTCTGGGCCTCCAGCTGTCTAACAAAACATACATATCTCCTAAGCAGAGTGTGCAAACTGTAGTCACATGGCTTTCCCTCGATCTATTTGACATCAAGCGTCTAGGTGGAAGCAAAAATACTCCATCAATCAGCTTTTTCTAAATAATAGATATAAAGCTTCTTGCAGGCAAGAAATTTTGGAAATTTTGGAAAAAAAAATTTTGGAAAGCCAAAATTTTTTCAGTTCTTTTTTGGAGGTTGTAATGCCAAACTTTCAATTGCCTTAAAAAATCCTAACTTTTATTTTTATTTTTTTAAAGATTTGTCTATTTATTTTAGAGAGCTTGAGAGAGAGGAAAGAGAGCATGAGTGGAGGAAGGGGCAGAAGCAGAGGGAGAGGGAGAAGCAGATGCCTACCTGAGCATGGAGCCTGACACGGGGCTCGATCCTGAGATCCTACCACCCTGTGATCACAACCCGACTGGAAACCAAAAGTCAGTTGCCCAAATGACTGTGTCACCGAGGTGCCCCTAAAAGTCCCAACTTTAAATAAGAAAGCAATGTGAAAGCTTTGGGGGCTACAAAGGAGGGCTTCAAATAGCCTACCACAAGAAAAGTATTTAGTTTTTGTAATTAAAATTTAGGCTAACAAAAATGAAACTTTAATCCTTTCATTAATAAAAGTTACAGATTTACATGACTCCAGTTTTTGAATTCCTAATGCAGTTGTTCATTCTATGTGCCTGCTATACCATCTGTATAAGAACCAGGCAGTATTTGGTTCATTTAGTTCCTAGCCCCCATGTCATGGACAGAGTGGATTGCACATCTGAATATCTGATTCTAGTCCTAGCTTGACCACTTCCTTGTTATATGACCCTAGCTATGTCACTGTGTCTCTCAGGACCACAGCTTCCTTACACATGAGACAATAATGCTGATGAAAACAAAAGCCATATAGCTAGTGAGTATTAAAGTAGTAAGTAAGAAATAACTAGGATTAAACAGCTCTCTTAGACCCAAAGTCTGGACTCTTCACCATTGTGCTGTCCTCACTCAGGTAGGTGGACTCACTGATATTTGCAACTCTAAATTCTGTGAGACCCTATGAGACCATCTCATACATTTACCCAAACTCCTGAACAAGATGGTTTTTCATCTAATTTTTAAAATTTCTAGGGATAACATTTAAAAAAATGTATTAAGGAAGTCTTTGTAGAGTCACCATTATGGCAAAAATATTTCTTCGTGTTGTTTAAGGATATTCTTCTGATAGAATCTAGCACATCTCTTCAAATATGCCTCTTTATAATTGTGATAATGTGTGATGTATGTGAAAATAGGCTAGCTCATATCCTATCTTTCCTAGGATAGAAATTCTTAGCGTTCTCCTGTCCTGTCTCCACAAATCCATCTTGTCTCATACCTGTGTTGCTTCCCCTGTTACTCCCCACAATTTCCCTGCATTCCTCTTACTCTGTTTGGTCAAAATGTATACATTCACTTTTTCAACTCACATTTAAGAGCAATGACATGTCAGGCACTGTCTTAGATGCTGGGAATATCACAAGGAACAATTTCCCCAGAAATTTATAGTCTATTTTATCAAGACAGACAAGTAACTGATGGTTATAATAGTAAACATGACGATTTTCTGTGAGAAGTGCTATTCAAATATAAAAATAAGTAGCTCATTCACTGGAGAGTAGAGGAGAGTTCACTAGAGGAGGGGACACTTGTGATAAAGAAAAAGAGGAAGAAGGGGACTCAGAATAGCAGTGACATCCTTTGTAAGCAAGAGAGGCCTGGAAGAGCAGTGTGGTTGGGAAATCCAGTGTTGGGAATGACTGCCTTGAAGAGTGTGGATCAGGAACGGCAAGAAATGAAGCTGGAGAGGTCATAAAGGGCCTTCGTATTTAAGAAGGGAATTTAGAGTTGACTCCCTAAACTTTGGAGAACAAGTGAAAGATTTGAAGTAGGGGAGTGACATCATTGGATAGCCGATTTTTCCAGAAATCTTGTGAAAGTACTAGGAAATATCCAAGATGGTATACAGATGAGATTTCCTTTTTAAAATATATTAGTAACCATAACCAAAGCCAATTCCTGACATCTGCAGGGATTTTTGATTCAGAATATACTCCGCTAGTGGAAATGATTATTTCTCAGAATTAATCACTTTTCCCCTAGCTTTACTGAGATATAATTGATAACAACATTGTGTAGGATTAAAGTGAACAACGTGATGATTTGATGCACCCATATTATTGCACAATGATCGCCATAATAAGGCTAGTTAACATCTATCACCTCACACAGTTATCATGTGTGTGCGGTCAGAAATTTAAAAATTCGTTCTCACAGCAACTTTCAAGTATACAATAGTACCAGTGTTTTTGTGCAGAAGTGGAGGGTTGGACCAAATTAGTGGAGAGACCATACAGTTTTTCAACTAAACTTTTGAAAGTGAAATGGGATATTATTAATAATTATGACAGGACATGGGCATAAATGTGACTGTCCTATGCAAGCTGTGACATATGCTATGCTTATCACAGGCCTCTACAAGAATGTGAAAAAAGCCCCAGCTTGTCTCTTCAGAAAAACACATACATGCAGCCTGCATTTCACATTCGATTGGAGGGATCCATTAGCCCAGTTCCCAGTTACTCTATGGAAATTTGGGGATCTACAGAAAGAAGTCTTGGACAAAATTTCCCCAAGTTCCTTCTTCATTGAAATTTTATAATTCCATAGGTGTGGTATGCTGATAATCATGAATCATTAGTGTGCTTCTGGGCCGTTCCTGCTCTAAGTGCTCAAGCGGGGGTTGCAGATCAGAACCCGGTGTCTCTTTACACTTGAGGGACTTTACTGCTTTACATTTAAGGTGCAGCCTCCTTCCACAGCCACCCATGAAAAAAAGAGTTTTGACCAGCCACTGCAGGAGTCTTCCTTCTAGTCACACAGCAGCTAAGAGCAGAGGTCAGCGGCTTACAGCAACTCTGCCTACTTATAGAAGGAAGCTGGCTGAGGACTCCATGGTATGCTTTGACAAGTGTTCCCCGACTCCTCCATTCCCAATTGCCCTGCACCCCAGAACCATAGTATCCACACACCAGGGTAACTCACAGACAAGGTACCTGTGAATGGCCGTGTGTGCACATGTGATGTGGAATGTGGTGCTCAGTCACAATACTGATTGAAATGCGAATGCAAATGTCTATTTTTCAATTGCATATAAAATCATGAGCTTGATTTTCCATTTGAATAGAATAGGTAAGAAATACTGGCAGTTTGAGAGGTATTTAGGAAATGGAAATCAGGATGACAAAGGAAGGAGTAACTTTAAATTCATAAAGAGAAAAAAAAATAGAAAGGAAAATATACCTGAAAAAAATCCAATAAATAACATGGAATAGAGATGGTTATGATTTGAAAAGGTTTGAGCCCACTTTTCTATTACCAAGGCAACCACCACATTATGCAATTGCAAAACAACAAAGAAAAGGCAACAATAATCGGAACACCGAAACTCCAAATGAGAAGGACAATTTGGGTACAGATGTGAATTTAATAAAGGAGAAGATGGAAAGCTGCTTTGTTCAAGCTCACTTTTGCTGGGAAGCAAAAGAAAACGTATTTGGAAAAATTAACACTCTCTTCTACATTTTCAGAAAATATCAGAGAAAATATATACATGCCATTCAAACTGTATGTTAAATCCTTCTGAATTGATAGGCGGTTTTGTTGGTGCTTTCTCTCAAACATGTGGGTGTCTCATACACAGTGATATTTCATATTTATCTAAAACTCTCAGTGTGATGAGCATTGTATTAGGATACTTCTTTTCTCCAGAAGTTTAAATTAATTTACAGAAGCAGACAGTTTGAACAATTTTATGTATCTTTTTTTCTTTCTCTTTCTTTCTTTTTTTGTATTTGTAGGAGGCACTTAATCAAAGAGGTTGGTGTCAGCATTCAAGATAAATTATGCATGAGAATGTTGACTGGGAAATTTCTTAAGGAATATGGCAAAAAGCTAATGGAATGTTAAAGGTAATGGTCATTACCTGGTTCTTACTGAAAGCTAAATAGGAACCAAGTATGTATATTTATGTAAAATTTTCATCAGGCCATGTAGACAGCACAGCCTTTTTTCCCAGTTATTTTCCAAAGAGCTCTTGTTTTTTTTTTTTTTCTTTCTTTCTACACATTACAAACTTGATCCTCAACTTCCGTGTATGTGTGTGCATGCATATACAACACACATACACATATAGTAGTACTGGAAGAGATGATGGAGGGTCAACTATTATCTTGAAAGATTTTAGTCTCCTTGGGCCATTCTGAAGAACAATTCTGTAATTTTGTATTATTGTAATTTTGTATTATTGGATCAGTAACAGGGACTGCCTGATGTCTTTTATCCTTTTAGTGGTGGCTTTAGTGATGTGTTAGTCCAAGTATGTTGTCTTTGTCCATTTGGAATGCTGTAACAGAAATACCGTAGACTGGGTGGCTTGCAAACAACAGAAATTTATTTCGCACAGTTCTGGAGACTAGATGTCCAAGGTCAGGGTGCAGTGTGGTTGAGCTCTGGTGAGACCCTCTTCCAGACTCACAGACTGTTGACATCTCCCCATGTCCTCACGTGGCAGACAGCAGAGAGGAAGCAGACTGTCATGACTCTTTTAATTAGAACTCATCTAATCCTAATTACGTCCCGAAGTTACACCTCTTAATACCATCGCACTGGGGATTAGGGTTTCAACATAAGAAATTTTTTTTTTTTTTTTGAGGGGGAAGATACAAACATGCAGTCTATAACCCATGTTTTGTGTAGCATCCTTACTTCCATGTCAAAGCGTTTTTAGCATCTGACTGCATTGAGGAAAACATAAGGACAAGGCCCATGATCCCAAGTGATGGGACTCTTGGAGTAGGAATATATGGAAACCCAGGCAAGACACGGAGGATAAAGATATTTTTCTGAGGAGAACTGCTGCCTCTATGGCTGGAGTAGTAAGATCCAGCTGAGGTGGCAGACAGCTGCCATAAAATAATTGTCAGTGCCGCCCAGCACCTGCTTCCTCTAGTTCTGTCTGTGCTACATGAGGACACCCTTGGTTCCTGACCCAGTTTCTCTCTGAAACTTTGAGAAACTGCCTGTTCTGGCAGTCACCTTGTCACGAGGACCATTGCACTCAAAGCACCGCCTTGATTCCCAGGACCCACTCTTGTTTCTTAAAAGTCAGCACAGAAAACTCTCAGATCCTGACATTGGACAATCCTTTCTTTTTTGAAATGTCCGTGGTCCCCTTGCAGCCAACCAAAGACCATCACATGTGCCTGAAGACCAAATCTCCCCACTTCCAAAAATCCCACCTTAATAAAATGCTTCCCAATCGAACATGCTCTCAGTATTTGCTATTTTCCCTTGATAAAGCCTACTCTCCTTCAGACGCTCTTGAACCCTTAATGAGACAAAACAATGAGGACAGAGCTGGTTCCTTTGCTGCAAACTTGTGAATAAACAGCCTTTATTCATTGTGTCTTGGACCTCATTTGGCTTTTGACAGCATCAATTCTGTTCTTGTCATTATGTCTGTTTTCATTTTATGCCTGTGGAATGGCTCTCCTGTGCCTCACCTTGGGCTCATATGCTGTCGCTGTCCTGCTTCTCTGGGACTTGTGGGTATGAGAGCCCTCATGGCTTGGGATCAGAACACTGAGTGCGGCCAAGAGGGATCAGGGCCCATATTAGGAGCCCATAACGGCAGTGGGGACTGGGGGGAGTGTGGAGGGCTGCTTCTCCAATACCCTCATTGCTATTTTCATGATGATTCATTCCTATTCAAGAATGAATAGGAATTCCTATTTTTTTTTTTCTATTTTACATGCATTTATTTTATTCTACTGACATTGTACAACTGTTATACAACCTACAAAAAGTACAAAAGCCTAATCCATTTTCCAATATTTGTATCTCTTCCAGGCCTGGTTTTCTGGTCTCCCCAGTCCTGTGGAGTGTTTTGATTAAATCTCCTTTCTCCCTACATTATCCGAGTTGGGTTGTTTTGCTTGCCAAAAACCTCCTGATAGATAGTCTCTTTGAAATAAGAAGGAACCCAACATCCCCTTCTCTTGGCCTTACCAGGCCTGCTGCTTCCTGAAAGTGCTGACCTCATTCCCAGGGGTATAGATAAGCATCCATTCATATGATGGGATTTCAAGGAGGGTTGACACAGAGCACTGTGAAGGGTAGATCAGAGCATAGAAGGGGCATCCAAGGGCTTCAGAGACTTCCCTTAAGGCCTGTCCTGCTTCCAAGAAATGCAATCATGGGAGCAGAATGATGTGGAGGAGTCTAAAAGCTCAGAATTGCATTAAGTGACTTTCCCATATGTGAGTTATTTGTCTATTGGAAATAAATCTATCTGAATATTGAATTGATCTTTTTGCCAGGCTGGCAAAAATCCCAGGGAGAGAATTTACCACTGAGGAAGGTTGTGGGTCATTGCCTTCATAATGATATCCAATTTTAGAACCTCCTTTGGAAGTTTGAAATTGTTCAGATAGGACTACTGTTTTCGGGATCGCCACAGCAGTGATATTCTATTTTGGCTTGGGGAATCAGAACTGTGGTTAATTAATGCCTTTCCTTCAGGCTGAGAACACAAACGTTATAATACCTGAGGCTGTATTCAACTCCAGATTAGCATATATTATACCCAGGGATAACTGAAATTGCTCAGAAAATGTGCGGTGACAGATTCAAACCAAATCCTGTTTATGAGTGCTTTGCTATCAGTGAATATTCAGAATGTAGAAAGAAAAGCAACCAAAGATAAATGACCCCAATTTTATTATTCTGCATTTATTATCAGGATATCTTAATTACTTCTCTTGAAGTATGTGTTTTTGATAACAATTGATTAAATATTCAATTTTTCTTTTGGTTTGTTTTTGGAGAGGATCTTGATTTAAGGAGAGAAGCTGGAGGAAATCATGCTGGAAAACTTAATGTTAGTGAAATTATATGTCTGGTCTCCAAAGATTCACTTGGAGAATTAGCGAGAAGAGGGATTTCCATTCGATTTTCAGCTTGTTCAGATTTTGTTATGAGCCTATTGGAAGACATGTTCTCTAAACTGGTGCCTTTACTTTCTGATTATAAAATATCTGACCTGTGATGTTACCTTTTTGATCAAATCTTGTAAAAACCACTGAGTGAGAGATCTGAAAAACAGGAAGGGCCAGACATTCTTGGGAAATGACAGTGGTATCCTTCAGCACTATTTATTTCCAATAACAATTTTTAAATACTTTATTGGGGCAATGCTATGCATTAAGCAGCACAGGAATTAAGCATGATATATAGTCAATTTTGCATGAAACCATAGAAGACACAGACTTTAAATTAATGTATTTATGGAGGGTGGGGCTAGAGAATATTCATCACTGTATATCAGGCAACTGGATCTGATATCGCATGCTCTCTGACCTGTGTGGGTACCCAGCAAATACTTGAATAAATGAACAAGGCAATGATCTTTGAGGATTTGTAGCCTACATCGGGTTTTTCACGTTGTTTTATAGCCTTTCTTTTCTTTCTGTTTCTTTTTAGTAGTTCATTCAGCAAAAGTGGTTTGAGGGAACACACTATATCAGGGACTTCATAGGTGACACTGAATCAAGCAAGAGTCTCTGCCTTGTACCATCTCACATGAGAACGGCCACTTGGAATGGGACATTTTTCTCAATCTTACCAGTTGTCTTAGAGCAATCTGGTCTGTCATTGATCAGTTTCCACTTGAGATGTTGGAAAGTGTTGGAAAAACGATAGCTATGGTTGTTGTTGTTGGTGGTGGAGGCGGCGGCAGTGGGAAGGGTCCCGATTGCTTGGGTTCAGCTAAACAGGGAGCTGATACACTTGAATGTGAATCTTTTGAAGCAGAAGTACCAAGATATGGGGTGCATGGATGGCTCAGTTGGTTAAGCATCTACCTTTGGCTCAGGTCATGATCCTAGAGTCCTGGGATTGAGGCCCATGTCCGGCTCCCTGCTCAGTGGGGAGTCTGCTTCTCCCTCTCCTGCTCCCCCTGCTTGTGGTCTCTCTTTAGGTCAAATAAATAAATAAATAAAATCTTAAAAAAAAGAAAAAAAGTACCAAGATAAAAAATACAATGAAATGAGAAAAGAAAGTTGCTGTGAACCAAGTTGAACTAATTAACCAAGAAGGGGAGATGCTAGTTGATCCCAAAGACTTGATGAGCAGTCGATCTTTCCTTTTGTGAAGCCAGTGCATATTTCTTTAATTAAAATCTCTTGAAAAGAGTGTGCAACCTCTTTTTATAAAGACTTTATTAATTAATAATGTGGCATGTTACTAAGGACCTTTGTTAAATTCGTTTATTTTAATTAACTAATAGAGCTCAAGCAGAGCAGAGAGCAAAACCAGGTTTTTTTCTTAAAAACAAATGACATCTGTTATTATTGCTTATGTTGAACAGAACTCTTCCAATATAACTGTGATCATCTGAAAACTGTCTCTCAAGCATAACTTATGGATTTGAAGTGAATGCATAATTATTTACTTAATGAAATAATTTAGGATTGGCATATCCTTTTATTAATCTTTCTTGGGTTCTCTCTCTTGTTTGAAGGCATATTTTCTTTTGGTTCCTTCTGATTTGTTTTTCCTATTTTTTCTTTGTTTTCAATCTGCTGAGGTTTACTAGTCTGAAACCCATGCTCATTATTTACCCTCCCTGTGCTCCATCCTCTGACCTCGGTATTTCCTTACTTCCTTAGTCCTTAAAAGAACTATAATCTTCCACCCACTCTGGGCTCAAAAGTCCTTTGGAAATCTTTTTAAAAAAATTCCTTATATCCAATCAGATTTCAAGAACTTCATATTATACATTCAGATTATTTTCTTCTCTGTTCTTTTCCATCTACCTTCCCTGCATCCTGCAATGCCATTTTCCCTTCTTTGAACTATTACAGGATGCTGACCTGGTCCCTCTGTTTCTAAGTTTCCCTCTTAGTTTCATTTTACATATTAGAATTAGATTAATCCTGATAAAGCAAAGCTGCGATCACGTAGCTTCCTACTCTCAAATTTTCCATGATACTTTACTCATATTGAAACCAATAAAAATTCCTTATGTTTGCACACTGGTTTCCATATTCTGGTCTTACCTCTGTTAGCTTTATTTCTTACTGTCTTCTGACAGTAAGAACACCCCGTGTTCCACCAAACTGGATTTCTTTTGTCTATAGAACTGCACTGTCCAATGCAGTAGCCATTAGCCACTAGCAATGAGAGAGCAAATATACAGATAATGGACAGACCATTTATAAAAGTAGAACTCAAGCCCACAAACTGCAACAAAAGCCTAGAAAGCCAACCCATGATCTACAGTCACCAGCCCAAGAAGCCAGCCTGATATCCATAAATGAAACTTCTAGGAAGTCAGACCATTATCACTGGCAACACTACAGGAAGTCAGACAATAAGGCCTGTAATAATCCCTGCAAATGGCCAGGACTTGACTCATAGCTGACAGCTTCTCTGAGTTTTGCCCCCACTTCTAACTTAGGACCAATCACAGAAAGCCAAAGATGTATCACTAACCAATCACAAAGGATGCCACACTTGTAATTAGTTTTCCTACAGCTTCACTGTGCCAATAGCCTCCAATCAGGGCATACTGGGAGCCTTCCCTTTCTTTGATTATAAAGTTTCCTCTGCCTGCCTTTGAATCTCTGCCAAAACAATTGATAGTGGCTGACTTCCTTGTTAGAGCAGACACTGAGTAAAGAGCCTTGGACTGTTTTCATTTGATGGTCTTTGCTTACTCCCACACTGGCTATTTAAACTTCAATTAATTAAAATTATATAAAATTAGAAGTTCAGTCCTTCAGTTGCACTAGCCAAGTTTCAAGCACTCAGTGGCCTCATGTAGCTAATGGCTACCATACTGGACAGTGTAGATATGGAGCATTTCCATCGTCCCAGAAAGTTTTACTCGACAACTCTACACATGCCTTGGGTTTTCCCACTGCATGCTACTCCTTCTGCTCTATTTGCCTTCCCCTTACATTATCATCTGCTAGACTCCTACCCAACCTTCATGACCTTGCTTGCTACTTTCTTCAGGAGGCCTTCACTGATTCCTCTATTTAGATACTATCCCTCATTTCTTAGATTATACTTTTCTTATGGTACTTCTCATAGTCTCTCTTCTACTTCCATCTTGCTGTGTTGTAGACTCTTTGATCTTGTCCTTCCTACAGAGTAACCCCCTCTCTCTCCCTCCCTCCCTCCTTTCCTTCCTTCTTTTCTTCTTTCTTTCTTTCTTCCAATTTAAATGTGTTTTAGAGGGGAAAAACAAGGATCAGATTGAATTACTTGCTTTAAGAAGCCATGGAATGACAGATGGAATTGGATTTTATGTTTTTCATCTGGGACATAGAATGCAGAAAGAGTGTTGCACATGGCTTTGTTCTTTTCTTCCTGACTCTGCATCTGTTATCCTCTAGACAGCTTTAACACTAGGAGGATGTTTATAAAGTTAGTTGGGGATCAGCTCAGCATCTCTTATTGCTATTTCTCAAAAGTAGTATAGGCCTTCAGAAGTCTTTTCCTAGAGCAGTGACTGGGGGAGAAACAACAGGTCTAAGATTCCCCCAAACAGTTTAAGAATGGCGAACTTTTACTAGTGTCTTCAACACACCAGGCAGATTCACTCCTCTGTGCCTTGCTCGTATTTTCCCCTTGCCTGAAATAGGACCTCAAGATTTTCTACCCTTATACCACCTCTGTTCCTGGTGAGTTTCCTTCAAATGTCAAGTTAAATATCACATTGTTTATGAAGACTTTCTTGATCTCACCAAGGGGAGTCACTCTTTTCTCAGGCTGTTTATCAATATCTGATTGTACATCAGATTGTACATCTCTATTCTCAGTATGGTGGAAAACATAAGCACTAACTCTTAAAGTAATGTTAGAAGGAAAAATACACACTGCTAATAGAAGAAATTAGCCCACTGTATTTCTTTCTTGGGGGGTTGTTGTTACTGTTATATATGGATACTTTAAGATAAGGAAACTTTACTGTTTTCCTACCTTTACTGCCTACCTAAATCCAAAGGTCACAAGCTCATCATTTCCTAGAGTGGAGCTAGCAAACCATTTTTTCACTTGTATAGCAGCAGAAATTATTCCTGGTAGAAAGAATTTGCTATTTAGTGGGTGCCTAAGATTGTGAAATCTGCCAGAAGCAGAAATTGACCAGAGTCCTGGAACTTATTTATTTGTCAGGATGTATGGGATACCCTGGGGAAGGGGGTCAGACTATAACTCTAGGTCACTAGTTAGGGATGCAACTTTAAGGGTGAAAACAGCAGGAAGGAACAGAGTTGGAAAAGAAAATGAACAATCCATGCAGGGCATCTTTGAATGGACTAGGAGAGGAGCCACTTCCTTTTGGGAGTTCAAGAGAGTGAGGTGGCCAGTGGTATAGTAATTGATCCCATTCATCGCCCTTATTCCTCTACTGTGTCAGGTTTTGGAAATATTTCCTGAACCCTTTAACAAAGAGAACTACCTAAACCTTTATTATTGTTTAGTCTTGTATTGGGGCAAGAAAGCATCGAGAAAGGGTAGGTGTGCCCTGCTCTGATAGTCATCAAATATTGGCCCACACTCTCACTGTTGGCAACTGGGTACCAAGATGGAAACACCCAACCAGAGAAATGACAAGAATGCTTTTCTTTACATTACCAACCTTAGAGGGTGCTGGTAAGAGGGGAGAATATTTCTCTTAGAATAATTATTACAGAGTTACAGTAATTATTCTTTCATTTATTTAACAATACTTGGAATAGATTTTGGAAAATGTGTTGGCTTGAGCTAACTGAGTAACTTGAGAACAGATGTTGTATCTGATCTCTCTTTGCATCTTGAATGCACCCACAGTGTCTGATATGTGGCGGGTGCTTTTAAAAAAGTTACAGAATGAATTACTGAACCTGTTGATTTATGAGGCTCAATTACTGGGATAGAAATGAATGCACTAGCTATTCTGTTGGGGGATAATTTGAGAATTACCTTTTCAAACTTGTGGACTTTCTTTTTCAGGCTGGAGGAAGGGATATGGTTTTAACTTGAACAGCTGTGGTCAGAATCCTCTTGCGAAGACAAATTATAGAATTATGAGATCTCTGAGCTAAGAGAATCTTAAAACCCACTTATTTCCATTCTTTTACTCTGTGGATGAAGATACCAAGATTCAAATAATTTCTACACAGCTTCTATAATGTGAAAATATTCTTTTAGTCTTGCCAACTGCCAGGTTAATTTAAAGGTTTGGGCTTTGTAGTTCAAGTTCCCGTTTAATTTCTCGAAGTTCATGAACCCTTCCCACTTGGATACAGGTCTGGGGGTGGTGCTCATTGTTTCCCATCCTTTCATCCTGCTTCTTTCAACCCACTTACTGAGAACTCAGCTCACTCCCACCTTTGCCTCCTCCTCTCCTATGGACTCTGGAAGAAACCTGCATTCAGCCCAAAGACTCCTTTTAGCTTTTCCATCCACCCTTTACCATCCCCTAGCTCTGAACTTTCCCCAACACACTGAGGACTTTGTGGTGGAGAGTGCCATTTAATCATGAAAACACATAGTTCCCCCCGCCATATCTGAACATTTTCTTTCATAATAGGAACAGTTAGAGAACGGAGGGCTTTTTTTTTTTTTTTAAGATTTTTATTTATTTGAAAGAGAGAGAGAGAGAGAGTGTGTGTGTACAAGAGGAAGGAGCAGAGGGAGTGGGAGGAGCAGACTCCCCTCTGATCAGGGAGCCCAACACAGGGCGTGATCCCAGGTCCCCAGGATCATGACCTGAGCCGAAGGCAGTCAGGCACCCCTGGATAAAGGAGTTTTTTCAAACCGTGGCAGTGTTTTACATTTGTCCATTTTATCAGATCAATCCAGGGTTGCTGTGGGTTGTTCGAGGAGCAAGTGTAAGAAGCTAACCTGCATTAGTTCATGGAGTGAAATATGTTAAGAGTTGAAACAGATCAGAGGAGATGCTGCTGTGCTTTCTTGTGTAATCCTTCTGAGGTCCAAGTCAGAACTATGACTTTTCCTGTTGCATTGGTTGGGGGCGGGGGGATGCAGTTATCTTGTGCCTGGGCTCACACGAATGAGCAGGGTGAATTGACAGCTCTCCTTTCTGCTTTAAGTTGCTGAAAATCCAGCTAATAGTGATTTAAACAAATTGGGGTTTATTTTTCTCTTATGATAGGAAATCTTGCTGATGATTAAGGTCAGTTCCATGACTTGGTGATGTTGGAGGTCTGTCAGGAAAACTTTTCTTCTACCAACCAAGGTCCGAGTGGTAGTGGTCAGGGCCTGTGAATCAATGGGCAATCTGAAATTTTAATCAAGTTTACTTTTAATCGACAGGAGAAAATTGTATTACACATGCATGCAGCAGCATTCCAGAAAGACTAGCGCTCCAAGTAGCCAGGGGTAAAACTTTATATTTCAGCATAATGGCCAGGTGTTGGTAGTTAGAGTTTCAGTGGGGAAGTATGGGAGGTTCTGATAAGGCTCGCTACGCATTTACACATTTTCTCATCCAGGTACTTGTGTGGGTGGTCATTCTCCTTCCTGGCTGGAAGTTCCCTGGAGGGGGATTTATGACTGCAGAATCCTCACATTTTCTAGGTGCTAGGGATTAGGCTTTTCCTTCCCTGGAGGCTGAATTTTCAGAAAATTCTGTTGAAACGAGGGAAGTTTAGAGGTTGTTGGTTTTCTTGTTGTTGTTGTTTTGTTTTGTTTTTCTTAGCTGTTTGTGCAGGTGTTTTCATATTGAAGTAGTCTTTATGCCATTTTGGTGGGGTTTTTTGATCCCTTTCACATCTCTGTGTCTCATGGCAACAGGGGCCCTGCATGCATTTGGAGCTGTAAGTAGTCATTATGGGACAGAGCATTTCTCCCCGGGTTCTCTCTTACAGTGGGGGAAATTCTGTCACTGGATGCGGGCATCAGAAGCCCTCCCCACTCCCAGGGAGCTTTATAATACTATAGATTTTCAGACGCTTGTCCTGGAAATTTGGCTCTGTGGCTCTGGTGTATTTGAAGACTTGAGGCAAAGTGATCTGCACTTATAAAAAGTATCTGTAGGTCTGGGGCCACACAGGAGGGAAGAAGCACTGCCTCTTGGAGTACTCTTTGCACAGAGATGCCTGAATCTGTTGGCACTGTGGTGGCTCCCTGAAGTTTTGGACCTTATGGGATTTGTCCACGCAGACTCAAAATTTATTAGGTCATCCCGATGCTTCCTCAGTTTTCTCAAAGCTTGCATGCAATGTACTTGCATCGGTATGTGAGCTCCTGGTTGGTTGGTCCCATGGTTAAAAGTAAGGTTGTAAAATCACTTCTATCTCCATCAAAGGCCATTATATTATTAAGTTGATTATTGGGAAGCAAAAGATACTTTGTGCTCAGCTTGAAGTAATATTTTAATATGATTGAGAGGGGTTTCTTGGGCAAATGTCTATTTTTGTGGATTTTGAGAGGAAAAAAGGAATGATCTAAGGTGCTAGCTATTGAGAATATTGAACAGAAAATGCATAGCCATGATTGTGTGGATGCTTGTCAGAAACAGACTCTCATCTGGGGGGCAAGAAAGTGGAGACACAGTTCTGAGTTGGGCGGGTCTTGCTATGTCCGCATGGTCACCATGGCCTCTGAGTCTCAACTTTCTCATCTCTAAAATGATAATCATACTCTTTACTTTAAATAAAATAATCTTGGGACACCTGGGTGGCTCCGTCGGTTAAGATACTGCCTTTGGCTCACGGTCATGATCCCAGGGTCCTGGGATCGAGTCCCGCATCATGCTCCTTGCTCAGCAGGGAGTCTGCTTCTCCTTCTGCCTACCACTTTCCTAGCTTGTGCTCTCCCTCTCTCTCTCTCTGACAAATAAATAGATAAAATCTTAAAAAAAAATGAAATAATGTGTGGGGTGCCTGGGTGGCTCAGTCATTTAAGCATCTGACTCTTGATTTCACCTCAGGTCATGATCTCAGGGTGGTGAAATTGAGCCCTGTGTCGAGCTCCTCGCTGGACGTGGAGCCTGCTCAAGATTCTCTCTCTTCCTCTCCCTCTTCCCCTCCACTGCTCTCTTTCTCAAATAAATAAATAAATCTGAAAAAAATAAAATAAAGGAAATAATGTGTGCAAATGTGCTGAATAAACTGTGAAAAGACATTCTTCATGATTCCCAAATACAAGCATGGAGAGAAAAAGGTCGAGTAAGTTTGTTCGGTCCCTGCATGGAGGTCCTCACTGCTATTCTGTCTTTCAAAAAATAAATGTAATTCCACCTGTGCCCTCGTGAGCTTAGCCTGCAGGACAGGGAGAATGGGTCCTCACCAGTGGGTACCTTCCTGTTATATTTGACACAGTCTATTCTTAAACAAACTTCTGTCAGGTTCCTCTGAATCTGAATCTTCTTCTCAACTAGGCCTTAAATTTAGGGTTTCCATATTTGTCTTTTAGCAAGAATCTTGCTAAGTTGGTTTAGCCAGAATCCCCTATCCTTAAGATTGGATCACCCTCCATATCTAATTGGGTTCTCCCCCCTAACTACCTCCCACATAATAACTGAGCACCCTGGCCTGCCTTTAGCAAGTATCCTGTTAGGCCAGGTTATCAAGAATTACCCTACCTGCTTACCTGCTTAGTAATTTTTCATCCACTGACCCCCCCCCACCCTCCACCTAGTTCCTTGGCTATAAAATTTCTACTTTTCCTTGCTGTATTCTGACTTGACCCTAAGCCCTCTCTCTTACTATAAAATCCATTTCTGTGATCCCTGCACCTATCGCAAGGTCTTGAATTAAGTTTGTCTAAACATTCTTTAACAAATGTCATGAATAATTTTTCCTTTAGCATATTCTATGCTTTTCTCAGAGACAACAGTGTTATATCTTATTTCATGGACCAATTTGTTACATGTAATGTTTTCCCCCATTTCTCCTTAGAAACTGTATATATGTGTAGTGAAATAAACTTTTATAACTATTTCCAGAAAGGATAATAATTCAGATTACTTGTTCCTATGTTTGAAATAGCTGGTAAAGGAACTAGGTGATAGAAATACAAAATTAGGCCATTCTTTGGACACTCAAAGTCTGTAAGAAGAAACATAGAGATGTCTATTCAAGTCCGCCCATGGGAAAACATAGATCAAGATGGAGTGGTTGAATGTGAATTGCTTCACCTAAAAATGACACAACCATTTTAGTATAATATGGTCTGGCATCTTTGTTTTTTAAGCCTGGGTTTAAGTATATTTACAACCCAGTGGTTCTGGAGTCTTGAAGGATTTTACTTCCCTTCTATTCCACAGTTGTTGGTTTCTAACATTGATTTCTGTAGCTATCCTCAGCTTTGCTCAGAACAGTGGTTTGACCATGGGTTCACAAATGTTAGGTGGAGAATATGCTTCTAGTTTTTATATTATTCTGTTATCAAGAGGCACTACCAACAAGTCTTATCCTAGTGAACCAGGTGATTTCCCTGAGATCTGCTGAGTACACTGATATTAGGAGAAGAAGAATGGATTAAACACATATTGTTTTTTTGTTTGCTTTTTTCTAAACTTCACCTTGCCTAGGAAGTGCCGGGAGGACCTAAAAATCCTCCATTCAGTGGAGAAAACAGAGGGGCGGCATTGTCACTCAGAGGCACTTCCCTGTCACCTGGCCCTGTGAAGTTCACAAATCCTCACATTAAAAACTCTCAAAGAAATAACCCTTTAAATAAAATAGACAGAATTCCTCTAAATGGCATGTGGAAGTGAGTGAAGCCCACTAACTTTGTTTTTTAACTTGACCATGTAAGTAAACGTACTTTGAAATTGCTGTTTGTTTATTGTTCCAAAGATAATCATATGGTTAAACCTATTCTACTTCTATAGCTGCATTTGGCTCCAAAATGGACTGATATTTGGAATTGTGAATTTCCATCTTGTGGTTCCTTCCAGGTTGTAAATCCTAAGTACTACAGGGAAGCTCTCCTAGTAAACAGGAGGCTTAGGGAAAATCATGTCGAAAGAAGCCCCCTCTCAATAACTTTTTTTGGAGCATGAAAGTTGAAGGATGTATACCTGTCAGGAGCAAGCTTCTTTCTTTATGTACTTTGGTGTCTACCTAACAGATAATAAATCAGAGAGCATGCCTTCAAAGCTATCACATCCTTCCATTAAAGTAACAGGGCTCTCAAGAATTTCTGTGTGTTTGTGGATTACATAGGAGGCTAATCAGCGTTACCCTTCCAGGTCCCCTAATTATAAGTTCGACAGGGAAAAGTGAATCTAATGAGGGATCCCTTTCCCAGTGCAGTTATTTTTAGAGGCATATTTTTAGATGACAGTGATTCTATTCAAGTGTGTCCATTATATTTAAAGGTAACCATAGAGAGGGCGTATGTTTTAATTATTTCTCTGCAGTAGAGCTAGCCTTGCACCGGTGCCATCAAGCTTTCTTACCTGGCTCCCTTGTGATCAGCAGAACGCCTAGGGACAGAGTGGTACTGGGCAGGCTGTGACAGCAGATCCAATCCATGACCTTCACCTCATTAGCAGCCTGACCCAACCAATCAGAGAAAAGCTTCCCTTTGATTCTGATAGCATAGATGTGGCTGTGACAGGGACAGCAATGACCTCTTTGGTGTGGCTCCAAGATGAAGCCTTGGCTCTGTTTGAAACACTTCATCAATGCAGACATAGCAACTTAGGATGTCTTTCACTGTCTGTCTTTCTGCCACTCTGTGTCTTGTTCTCTCTTTAATTAAAATGGCAAACTGTTCAAGTTACCCATTGATCTAAAGTAAATGCAAGCAACTTTGTGATCTTTATTTCCTTTTTCTCAGAAATGCATTAAATGCTCACAAATATTCACTGAAATCCAGTTTCTAGATCTTTAGAACTTTTTATTTAAAATTCTTTGTCTACTTGAAATACTTCCAGACATGCAAAATAAGTAACAAAATAGTACAAAAAAATCAATATGCCCTTCACCCAGCTTCCCCAAATGTCAACATCTTACATAATCTTAGTATAATGATCCAAGCCAGGAAATTAACATAGGCTACCACAACCCATCTATAGGTCTTATTAAATTTTTTCCAAATGTCCAACTAGTATCTTTTTTCTGATCTAGAATACAATCCAAGGTTGTGTATTGCATTTAATTGTCCTGACTTCTTAGTCTCCTCCAATCTGGGACAATTCCCCAGTTTTTCTTTATCTTTTGTGACCTTAACACTTTTGAATAATACCAGTCAGTTATTTTGTAAAATCTCCCTCAATTCAAGACTATCTGTGTTTTCTTCACATCAAATTCAGACTATGCACTTTTGGCAAAAATATCGCAATAGTGTTATTGTGTCCTTTTCAGTGCATCACAGTGGAGAGAACACAGTGTTGATATATCTCATTCTTGGTGATGTTAGTTTTCATCACTTGGTTAAGGTAGTGTGTGCCACTGTAAATAGACTTTTATTCCCTCTGAAATTAAAAAGCATGTTGTGGAGAGATACTTCAAGATTATACAAACATACTGTTTCTCATCATATCCACTTAATATCTTTGAAAAATTTTTCATAGTTGCTTGGTAGCAGTTTTATTTTAATATATTCAAAAATTCTATTTTGATTAAAAATCCCCATTATATCTTTATGAATTAAGAGTTAATAATTACAAAATGAAATATCAAGAAATAGCAGTAACTTGAAGGGGATCACAAGGTACAAACTTCCATTTATAATATATATAAGTCAAAGGCATGTAATGCATAGCATGGTGACTATAATCGATAGTACTGTTTTGTAGGGCACCTGGGTGGCTCATTTGGTTAAGCATCTGCCCTCAGCTCAGGTCGTTTTTCCAGGATCCTGGCATCAAGCCCCACATCGGGCTTCCTGCTTGGCAGGGAAACTGCTTCTCTCTCTCCACACCCCCCCCCCCAACCCATTCATGCTCTCTCTCTCTCTCTCTTAAATAAATAAATATAAAAAAATAGTACTGTATGGTGTATTTGAAAGTTGCTAAAAGAGTAGTCTTAAAAGTTCTCATTGCAAGAAAAAAATTTTAACTATGCATCCTGGATGGATGTTAATGAGACCTATGGTGGAGATCACTTTGCAATATACACAGATACCAAATCATTATATTGTACACCTGAAACCAATACAATGTTAGATGTCAATTATACTGTTTGTTGAGGATGCTTTTATTTTAAAAAGAAAAATATGATAATATCTTTGGATTTTTACAACTAAAAGTATTAGTAGATGAATGAAATCAAAGGACTAAATAAATGGAGAGATATTCCATGTTCATGGATAGGAAGATTCAATATTTTTAAGACATTAGTTCTTTCCAGTTTGTTCTGGAGAATCGATCTCATCCCAGTCAAAACCCTAGCAACTTACTTTGTGAATATTAACTATCTGATTCAAAGTTTTATATAGAATGGCAAAAGACCCAGAATAACCAATACAATGTTGAAGGAGAACAAAAAATTGGGAGACTAATGCTACCCCAGTTTAAGACCTACTATAAAGCTACAGTAGTTAAGAAAGTGTGGTATTGGAGAAAGAATTGGCAAATAAATCAGTAGAACAAAATGGAGAGCCTGGACATAGACCCACATAAATGTGGGTAAGTGACCTTTGACCAAGAAGCAAAGGTAATACAAGGGAGCAAAGATAGACTTTTCAACAAATGCTGCTGGAGCAAATGGGCATCCACATGCAAAAACCTGAGTCTAGACATTGACATTACATCCTTCACAAAAATTAACTCAAATGGATCACAAAACTAAATGTAAAATGAAAAAGTCTAAAACTCTTAGACGACAGCATGGAAAAAACTTAGATGACCTTGAGTATAGAGGTAACTTTTTAGATACAACATGAAAGGCACAATCCATCCACAAAGAAATCATTGATGAACTGAACCTCGTTAAAATTAAAAATTGCTCTGCAAAGATAATGCCAAGAGAATAAGAAGGCAAGCCACAAACTGAGAGAAAATACTTTCAAAAGACACTTGATACATGTCCAAATATATAAAAAAACTCTTAGAATTCAACAATAAGAAAAAAAAACAATTAAAAAATGGGCCAAAGATAGCAGACACCTACAGATGACAAATAAGGATATAAGAAATGCTGCCTCCACACCATAGGTCATCAGGGAAATGTAAATTAAATAACAATGAGATACCACTATCTACCTATTAGAATGGCCAAAATTCAGAAAACTGAAATCACCAAATCCTAGCCAGAATGTAGAGCAACGGGAACTCTCATTCATTGCTGGTGGGAATGCAAAATTGTACAGCAACTTTGAAAGAGAGTCTGGCAATTTCTTAGTAAACTAAACATACTCTTACTTTGTGATCCAACAATTATACTTCTTGGTATTTCCCCAAGGAGTTGAAAAGTTGTGTCCACCTAAACAAAAGTCCTGCACACAGGTGCTTAGTACACTGTGTGTACTTAGTACACAGTAATTATGAATAAAATTAAGTTTATTCATAATTACTAAAACTCAGAAGCAACCAAGATGCCCTTCATTCAGTGAATGGATAAGTAAACTGTGGTATATCCAGACAATACTAAAAAGATAAGAGCTATCAAGCCGTGAATAGAATGGAAGGAAAACTAAATGTATGCTACTAAGTGGAAGAAATCAATTTGAAAAGGCTGCATACTCTATGACTCCAACTATATGCCATTCAGGAAAAGGCAAAACTATGGGGACAGTAAAATAATCAGAGGTTTCTTGGTGTTAGAGAATGGAGAGGGATGAATAGTTTGAGCACAGACTTTTAGGGAGTGAAGATATTTTGTATGATACCATAATGATAAATACATTTCATTTCACATTTATCCAAACCCACAGAATGCACAACATCAAGAATGGACCCTAATGTACATTGTGGACTTTGGGTGATTATGATGTGTGTACCACTCTACAGGTGGAGGGTGATAATGGTGTGGCTGTGCCTATGTGGGGCAGGGAGTGTATGGGTCATCTCTGTACCTTCTTCTCAATTTTGCTCTGAACTTGCAACTTCTCTTAAAAAAAAAAATCAATTCTTGATGAAAAAAAAGTTTTAATAGAACCATGTAATATTCTTTTAAAGATATGTCAAAAATTTAAGAATATAAGGGTGAGAATAAAGAGCTTTGAAGTCTAAATCCCATTTTGTCATTGTTACTGTGGGTCTTTGTTCTACCGACATGAGTGCTGTAGTCAGTCTATGGTCTTTGGCACTTTCTTAGAATCTTTCCTTGGGTGAAAAAAGAATCCAACATATGATACATGAACAGGGATGCTGTTTCAAAAATTCACTGGATGAAGCACATTGACTTATTCCATATGGCTAGATCCAGTCTCTTCCTTCTTTCATAAGACTTATTGAAGCTTACTGTATGCCAGGCACAGGTAGAAAAAAGTGAATTAAACATAGTCCTGATCTCAAGACAGTGCTATGTTAGGGATAACAGGATGGCATAATGTTTAGATCGTGTGCTGGGAGTGTTGGTTGGCTGGTTTTGGCCTAAGACCTCTTTATCCTGAAACAAAGTGAAAATCAAGGTGCGGTATTCTAAGTGTTATCAAGGATTGAGGACAGATCAGTACAAAGATTGAAATTTGACAGAACCAACACTTAATAAGGGGGGGCTCAGATTCATCTATCTTGCCTTTCTGCGTTTTGCTGCTGTGTGGTTCAGGATAAAAGTGAATAGTTACCGGTTTCTACAAAGAAAAATTTCCAATGCACTGAATGTGATTGAGTGGGTGTCCTTTGAGAGACACTGAAAAATCCCCAGTATGGCTGCTTGCTGGGAACCAGTGCCAAGGAAAGAAGCCAAAATATGACCCTCTTTGTAGTCTAACCGTGATTAGAGGCCTGCTCTTCTCTACTTAATCCTGAATCATTTGGGAAAGGGCAAGTCTTGAACATACTTTATGCCTTTAAAAAGGCCAGGGAAAGAAAGGGTCTCATAACCTGTAAACTTTGTGAGATTTTTAAAGCATGCCAACTTTTAACCAGTAAATGATGGGTCTTTTTACCATTTGTGATTTAAATAATTCCTCCAAATCCCTCATTTCCCAGAATTTCTAAAAAGAATTTCAGGCATTTCTTCACTCATTTTCGGAGCATCACTAATTTTTTTTTATTGTGGTAAAATATATAAGTGCATCACTTTTACAACAACTGAAAAGGTCAGTTCATCCCATAAAATAATGAATAATGAAAAAGCTAAATGATACTTTCATTAGATAGATGTGCAGTAATATTTCTAACAGGGAACTCTTCATGGAGAAAAAGCTTATAAAACAGGGAAAAAAAAAGTAAGGATAGCTATAAAAAATGGAATGGAATAATAAGTATTTGTTTTGAAAATAGAGCTCCTATACCATTTCCTGGATTTCTTCTGACTACATAAGAGAATGGAAAAAGGGAATATACCATTCATTTTACTCTACCAAGCTACACATCCGTTAGGTCATTATGGGGATAATAATACATATTCGTGGCCATTTCAGCTCCCTCTGCCTCTTTATCCTGATTTGATCATCCCCTTCAGCTGTTTTTATTAGAGGGTTGAATAGAGCTGGACTGGAGATCAATAAGAATAATGATGGCCAGTTCAATGACTCACATAGATGTCACTGCCAAGGCTTCATGAAAAAAGCTCTGACTTCCTGTGAATCCCATTATTCCCAGCTCTCTGCATCCCCTTTGAGAAGCAGGCTTTTCTTCACAAGGCAGCTCAGGGCACCCCACTTGCTGCTGAGCAGGTTAGCAGATACTGGATGGGGAAAAGCAGCTCTTTCCCCCCACTGTTTCACCATGCTATGTGCTTAGCATCCCATGAAAAAGAGAGAAAGCATGCCAATCATCAGACATTGAGAATTTAGTTCCTTCCAAATCTCTGAGTGGATAATATTGTTTTTAGTTATTGGAAATCTGATACTCCTTATAAGCATTTATTAATAGCTGGGTAGTCTTGCTTGCTCGAAAACAGTAAAAAGCTCTTTATAACATGTTTCAAATTAATACAAACCAACATTTATAGGAAAGTTAAATGTAATTCAACTCCATTAGTAAAATGACATGCTATTTACAAATAAAATACTCAAATCAACTGCGGTCTAATAATTCTCCTCATCCCTTCTCATCCATTCTCCTTGTAATGTCTTTTTTGAACACTATTCAAAACATATGACTAATTGGTTTGATTCTAATAATGTTAAATCTTTCCATCTTGTTTCCTTAGGAAACATTTGGCTGTACTTTAAAATTTTAACCTGAAGCTGCAAGAAAAATGGATTATTGGTTACCAAGTAGGATTTTACAAGGTAAATGCTTGGATTAGCTACATGGTCAGTGGCAACACTAGAAAGATATAGCCCAGACAGAAATGTGAATGTGCTCACCAGATCATCAACAAACACAAGAAGCCCCCAACTCGACCCTACACATTTTGTTTGTGAGCCAAGGAAGTGGGTGTGGCTAAGCAGAGTTGAAGCCCTTGAGTGAAGAGAGGGGCAAAGAAGTAGAGAGAAGATACTTTTTCTGGTGGTAGGAATGAGCCTTCCTTGGGACACACGAAAACAGTTTCTGTTCCCCTTGGGCTTAACACAGGTGCTTCCAAAGATGTTTAAAATAACGGGGGTGTGGAGGCTGGGTCTTGTGAGGGCAGTGGCCCACTTCCTTAAGCAGCCATGGGAGGGGAGCTATGACAGGGTGGCTCTTGATGCTACTGCAGACTCTGACCTTGACTTCCTGGCAGTGTCTTGCATCAGCTGCATCCACATTGTTTTAATACATACCTGTTCTAGAAGTGGATTTGAGTGCTCTTATTTGGGGAAGTTTATTTACCAGCCAAATATGGTGAAGGCTTCCAGTTTAATCTAGAGATTGAAATGAGAAGTCCAGAAAGACTACGTGAAAGAAATATTCACAGCAGGAAAATGGTGAGTAAAGGAAAGGGTATACTATTGTAAAGCATGGCCTCATTGAAGGCCTTTTCAGGGTAGAACTATGGACATCTTTTTTTTTTTTTCTTTAAGATTTTATTTATTTATTTGAGAGAGAGAGAACAAGCTGTGTGGTGGAACAGAAGGAGAGGGAGAGGCAGACTCCCCACTGAGCAGGGAGCCCGATGCAGGGTTTGATCTCAGGATCCTGAGATTATGACCTGAGCAGAAGGCAGATACTTAACTGATGAGCCACCCAGGCATCCCCTGTTCTGACATTCTTAAATACAAGTGCAAAGTGAGAAAATAATGCAGAAGTTGCACACACTGTAATTATGACTCCAGAAAATAAACAAATTTGTGCATATTACTATGGGAAGAAACACAATAGAATGTTTAAAATGTCATTTCTGCACAGTAGGGAATATGGATGAATTTGTCTTCCTTTCGCTCTTTCTTATTTCCAACACTTTCTATAATAAGCTTGAATATCTTTCCATAATGAACATAATGAAAAAACTAAGACACACACACACACACACACACAAACACACACATACATACACACATGCTGAAAATATATTTTAAAGAGGATTTTAAACCATCCTAACTGCTGAGTTTATGTGGAGCCTGAAATTCCCACTATAATCCCATTTTTGGTTGAAAGCATTGTGTTCAGAAGGGTCTCATTTTAAAATATGAAAGACTACACAGTAGAGGGTAACATTAATCCATTAAAACCTCAGAATGAGAAATGCAGCTGATTTCCTAGCCCGGAGGATGGCAGAGAGCATGAACTTACAGGCATGGGGACACACACGGGTCTTGATGAAGAAAGGTCCGGGTCTTGGAAATTCTGGTCCTGTGGAGGGCAAAGATCCGGAGGTAAATGTCTGAGAGGAAGTAGCACTGAAGGCTTTTTTCAAGGAGGGAAAAGCTGGCCTGGCCCATGGGGAAGGTTAAGGAGAATGGTGTGAGGGGAATGGCAACAACAAACTTGCTTTATGTTTTGCCCATGCCTCACGGTGCAGCAAACACGCGTGTTCATCAATCTCTGTGCAGGGATATGTTTTCTTCGGGATAAATCCCTGGAAGTAGAAATACCCTATCAAAGGGTATGGATAATCTAAGACTTTTGATACCCCATTTTGAGCCTATTCTAGATGAAAAGCACTGTTGACCATGTGTCAGATTGGAAGCACCTGGTCCTAAAGAATTTCCAGGAGACCTCACACAAAAATGAAAAGCTGGGCTCATTCCCTAGGACCTCTTTGCTGACTTTTCTGAAAGGAACAAGCTTAGTTCCTTTTTGGGTGAATGTTAGGACTTTCAGGAGGGACTTAAGCAGGTGGACAGGAGGCGATTTTGAAGGCACTTATTCCGAGGAGCTGCTGAAGCCCCCTCAATGTGAGAGCGAGGCATGCCATCGCCAGGGCTCAAGCCATCAGCTCGAGCTCTCGGCGTGTATGTTCTAGCAGACCTCTTTGTTTACAGCAGTCAAATACGACTGTCTACTAGGGATCAAATTAACTGAAAATAAGCTCTGGAAGGCTGACAGCTTTAATTGTCGTTTAATAGACCCATTTCCTAAACTCCCTAATATCTTGTGTTGATTGTGATTGTCGAGGGTCCCGTGAGTAAATCTAATTTAAATTGATGCTTAATTTGGCCAGGATTGAAGAACGACTGGGTGGCAATTGTGAAACAAAACTGGGCAGAATTTCTTTTCATCTGTTGGTGGTTAAAGCATTTGAACTTTAATACTTAAAGTACAGCCCATCTGGAGTCCTTAAATGAAAGCTTTAATTTTCCGAGAAAGGATTTGAAGGTCTCTTTGTCTTCCACTGAAGGTTTTAAAAGGCAGTCAGCAATTAATAAATGAGATCATCGGCAAAATAAAATTCTTTTTAAACCAGATTTTAATAGGCTCATATCTCAACCTTGGCTTAGTAGTGTTTAGGATGAAAGGATGCTGGTTATTTGTATGACCTCTGGGAGACCTGTGATGATTGTGGGGGGAAAGAAATTATAATCCTTCAGCCATTCATGCTCGGAAGATTACTTTCAATGGGCACGTAAATTATCCATGTCATGCTTTCCTTTTGGGGAATGTTTGGAGGCTGTTACAATGACCAGAAAGTATATAATAGATCAATACTTGCCACACTGGTCTTTTGTGGTTGTTCCTTTCTTCCCCCCTCATTCTCTATTAGGGTCATCCTTGTCAGTTAAAACAAAAGTCAGGATATATGTTCTTCACATAACGCATTTCTC
The DNA here is from genome assembly GCF_963455335.1 of Martes martes. Taxonomy (NCBI): domain Eukaryota; kingdom Metazoa; phylum Chordata; class Mammalia; order Carnivora; family Mustelidae; genus Martes; species Martes martes. The sequence continues at coordinate 68,296,693 of NC_137890.1, forward strand.
TGCTTTTCTCTAAGCCATCTTCTATAACAGATGTCAGGCACACTTTATACCAGGTGAGGGTCTCATTAAACCTTCACATGAGATTGGGTCCTGCCACATAAATTAGTAGAGCTTCTCTGACACCTGCTTAAGGATTATGTCCTGTTTATTACCAGCAAACCAAAAGCAGGTTCATTGCAAATATGAGTCAGACAGGAGACACCACAGTATACTCCCACCCATAGCCTTGAGGTTATTTCTCCAAACTTTGAGAAAAAGAAATACTTTGGCCATACCAGAAGGTGAGAAACAGTGTCTCTGAGTACTTAACACATGTTTATGCCTCCAAAATTCTTAGATATAATAGTTACATTGAAAAAGTCACTGTCACTGGAAAAATTTTTTGAAGATTGATGAAGTGGTACAGTCTCCAAAACCTGGGGTTAATAAACAGTCCTGGGTTATAAGATGAGGGTGATATGGTAGGAAAAAGAAAAGTTGATAGGTAATATCTAATATGAGAGATAAAATGAGTTTCTAGATGGTAGCTCAGATTTCAGGTAAATGTTTGACTTTTTTTTTTCTAGTTCTGCCTGGACTTCACCATAAGCTCTTTCACAAAGTGGCAATTGTGATTTAAATATAAAACCAACAGAATTTGCTGTGATGAAATTTTTTGCCCTCGTATTTGCTGATTGAATAAGAGGCTAATGTATAAAAGAATATGTTTCATTTTTTCTTATGTAAATAGAAGATGTAGAAAATAATGTGAATCTGAAATAATTAAAACACTTTTTAGATTTCTGGGGAAAAAAAAAAAAAACACACACACCGAAGTATAGACCCATGGTTGGGAAAGATATCTGAATTTCTTTTTCCAAGATTCAAAAGCAAGGCCATGAGCTGGAGCTATTTGCTCATTTGAAGTAAATTGCCTTGACAGTGCATAAGGGAGAGAAGAGCACTGAGATAATTGGGTTCAAAACAAGTGTTTGCAGAATGGAGACGGGAAGCTTTTTGCACAGATTAAAAGATGTGTAAATGAATGAGTGGGTTAAAGGTTGTATCCCAGTAAAGATACGAGGAGAGATCATAATTCAATAGAGCATAAAAGAAGAAAGAGTATTTGGAAACCTACTTGGTGAATACAACTACCTACTGTGTGCCTAACTGAGCATTTGGGGTATGCTGCAGTGGACACCATCGTAGGAGCCCCGTCTGCAGCCCCTGGCTTCTCAGAAAATCACCTGCAGCCTTGGGGGGCAGTTCCCAACCATACCAAGGACTTTCTCAAGTGTCTGGGTCTTTCTGCCAGAGGATGTTCTCTGGCTATGCTGCCTGTGTACCTGCCAGGCCAGAAGTTCTGGGGAGTTCAGAAAACCTCAGACATAAGACTCAAACAGGAAGGGATATGAGTTAGTGGATAACTGTTCCTTGGTGGGACAGTTCTGGGATGGATGTGAAATGCAGCGTTTCAGGAGGTCCCCAGCTGGAGTGAGGCGCTGTTGCCCACGGTGGTAGCATGCTTGCTTAAAGGCTCTTCATGTGCCTTTTTCTTTTCCTTGCCTTGCTTCCCCAGAGCTGTACTCTGAGTCTTTGGATCACTTCCTGAATAAACTACTTGTACCCAGATTTTTTCTTAAGCTCTGCACTGGGGAGAATCCAAACTAAGATATATGCTGAATAGATGTTTGGCAAAGAAAAATAGGGGGGTGGTGCTACTTAAAAATAGTGGGTTTTTTTGAAATGTATAGAATGATTGAATCATTATATTGTACACCTGAAACTAATATAATACAATGTTAATTATACCTGAATGAAAAAATTGTTTTTTTTGAAATTTGCATTTTGAAGCACAGTGTCTAATGGGAATCAAGGATATTTTGATGGAAGGCAATGAGGGAAGGTTACAAAGAGGAAAGTTTTTGAGGGAAGTAGCAAGATTTACTCCCAGACTGGTTGTGATGTGTCATTGAGTGGAAGATTGGGATGGAATGTGGCTGTCAGCTTTGGGGACAGTCATAGAGTTTCTATCATCTGAAATGATTGACAAGGAAACTAGGAAGAAAAGATTTGGGGGGAAACCCCACAAGGAATAAATGTGTTTAGCATATGAAGTCCTTAGGATTCCAGGTGTTTCCCCTCAGCTTGTCATATCAGCTTGTCATTCTTCCATACAAGAGTGGGGAACATATTCACATACTCATCCACAGCTACATTTTTTTCCTTCTTTCTAAGAAAAGACCAAGGTGAGAAAGTGAAAGCAAAGAGATCCTAACATACTCAGGGCTAAATGACCCTAGAGTGCGCCGTGCGTGTGTGTTTGTGTGTGTGTGTGTGTGTGTGTTGTCTGCTTGCTTCAAAAATCTCAAGAAACAAACAAACAAAAATGCCTTTATACATAACACATGCTCTATAGTTTAAGTTGACAAGGATACATTAGAGCTGTTTATTCTTATAAGCATCTTAATTTAGTTGGATCCTCTTGGCATTCAATGATATCCATTAACCTAGGCTGTTTTCAAAACTGATGATACAGTCCTGTTTTATATTTTAAAATTCATATCATATTCTGAAACTCTTTCCCCACTCAGGCTTTTGTTACATTTATATAGTTCTAGCTTGGATTAATAGGAAGGTTACCTTTCTGGAATTTGTAACTCACAGGGACAAGGTCCGCTCTCAAGGTTATGAGTTGAGTTACGAGATGACAGAATGACAACAGTAAAATGGAAGTGATTTTCCCAACCAGCCTCTCTCACCATCTGATGTGTGGAATTTTTTCCAGCTTTCACAGCTGAGGCATTGCTAATTGTTGAATTTGCATTAAGATTGTAAGCTCTGGCAAGCCTGAAATTCATTTTGGCTCATTTCCTCAGCCTCATTCCACAAATAGTATCTCCAGCCCCAAATGCTGAGGCCAAGGGAGAAAGATCCTGAGTAGTGTAAGGCGTAACTCTGGTCTTTTTCTTATTGTAGAAAGATGCTTTTGATAGCAGTGAAAAAGATTTCTAAAAATTAGAACATGTTCCCTTAGCAATACCTTTTATGTGTCACTGTAGACCAAAGTCCTTCACATTCTGTGGAGGAGGGACTGCGTTTTCCCATAGAAGGGCATTTTGGGCGGAGGGAGGATTGGTTCATTTTGGGGAATTTTGATCATTTCTTTCTAGCTTCTTTCCGTTCTAGCAGCACCTCGGAGATGATGGCTATGTGGGAGGTCGATCTATGTTTAAATCAACACTGATTCAACAATATATTTAAGCCTTTCTTCAGAATTCATCATGTGGTGACAGCAAAAACAATTTCAAGGATAAATGAACTTTTTTTTGAGGATGGGGATTTTTTTTTTTTGATGCTAAAAATACTACACTAAATGATTGTGCTTCTCTGACTTATGAAGAGCTAATGTGGACAGGTTTAAATGGCGTGATGTTTTCCTTCCCATGATTTTGGTTGATTTTACTAAAAATGGGTCGGGATGTCATAGGGAGGAATAACACTGCAAACCCACTCCCACTTCTTCGTACTAAACAAATGCAGTCACTTTCTTAACAGCAGTTAGGATAAGTAACAATTTTTTCATCTGAAAGTTAGCTTTTAAGAGCATTTATCTATGCTCAACTACCTACATCCAAGCTCAACTACCTACATCGATCATAATACAAAATTTGATCTTTTCTCCTTTGCATTTTTCCTAGACTGATGAACCATTATTATTTTATTTTCCTAATGAATGAAGTGCCTTTAGATGTCAAATTGGCAAATAATCCTATTTAATAGCCAAGATAAGAACCAAGGAAAGGATAAAAACAAGACAAACCACACACTCCTCCAAATGAGAAACTCAATAAAATATGGTTGGTTAAATAAATGGATTCTGGGAGAAGAGAAATTTGAGACAAATAAATCACTGATTTATTACATGTTTTGAATTTCGAATTGCTTTGGGATAATATGGATGTGAATATAAACAACTGGGACAGCTCAGTGCTTAAAATATTTGTATATAAACAGGAAGAGAAATGGCCGTACTAGGGTTATTTATTTCTTGATGAAGAGAGCAGAAAATGACACTGAGACCTTGCGATCAGCTTGTGCGGATGCTTCAGTTTACAGTATAATGTTTATATTGAAAGAAGAGGACTGAATGTGTAGACGGAGCTTGACGAATTCAGACTGGAAGCAGAACTGGGGAGGGGAGGTGGGAAATAATAAAGGATGATTTAAAGATCATTCGTTGTTTTGATAACACTCACCCCACAACTTAGTGACTTAAACAATTGTTTTAAAATGTCTCATAACTAGTGTGAGCTGGAAATTCAGGAAGGACTTGGCTGGGTGCTACTGGCTTGGGATCTGTCACGCAATTGCAGCCAGGCAGTGGTTAGACCCAAAACAGTGATGGAAACAGGACTGGAGCAGCCTGAGCCGTGGCTGGCCATCTCCCATGGCGCAGTTGCTGTTCTTCCCCATGGGCTCTGTTGCCATGGGCTAGTTTGGGCTTCCATACACATAGCAGTTTCAGAGTAGTTAGGCACTTATATGGTACCTTTGGGGGTCTAAGGTAAGTGTCCTCGTGAGCAAGCAAGAAATGTCAATGTTTATGACTTAGTGTCAGAAATCACTGTCAGTTCTCCCACATCCTACTACTTATCAGCAAGACCCAAACCTGCCCAAATTTCAAGGAAGAAGAAATAGAACCCATTTCTTGATGGAGTATCGAATTTCAAGAAGAACACTGGAACAGAAGATCCTCCTCTATCTATCTCTGGGAAGTAAACTCCGGCACAGATGGCCAGATAAAAGAAAAAAAAAAAAAGTGGCATGCCTTTTGTGTGTCACTTCCCCTCCCCTCAGCTAGACACACCCTCTATACTTGGCCTCTTCTGCCCCTCGCCCTTTTGATCCCAACCTGCTTTGAGTTGTTTGCATATTCCCAGTTAGGAATTTGAGGATCCAAATCTGGAAGCTGTGGCTTCTGGCTTTTCCTAGATTTGTGTCTTTCCTAAATTGGGTATTAGCTCCCTGTTTGGGGTCTGCTTCAGCCACCTTTTCTCTCCGTGTTTTGTGTGAGCACTTGCTGTCTTAGCCCGTGTTGCCAATGGATCTCATCCCTTTTCCTACACTGCTAGGTCAGTCCCTATGCCTCAGTGAATGCCATGAGAAATTCACGAGAGTGGGAGGATAATACTGACTTAGGACTGGAGAAAGACATTGTAGCTTTTGCATTTTGTACCAGCTCCATCTTTGAGGAATTGGTGAAGGTAAAACTGAAAAAAAGTCCAAAGTTAAATTCATGCATAAAAAGTTGGGGCTAGGGGTGCCTGGGTGGCTCAGTGGGTTAAAGCCTCTGCCTTCGGCTCAGGTCATGATCCCAGGGTCCTGGGATTGAGCCCTGCATTGGGCTCTCTGCTCAGCGGGGAGCCTGCTTCCCTTCCTCTCCCTCTCTGCTTGCCTCTCTGCCTACTTGTGGTCTCTGTCTGTCAAATAAATAAATAAAATCTTAAAAAAAAAAAAAAGTTAGGGCTATAAGAACCTTAAAAATCATATTCTCCAGTCTGTATTTTATAAGTGAGGGAATTGAAATCCAGTGAGATCTACTGATTTTCTTACAGACACTACCAGGCACTTGAATTAAGGTCTCCTGACTTCTGTGTAGGGACACGTAGAAAAAGTTTTACATGAACCAAACACAATCATTTGCAACACCCATTTGATGTTTTTAAAATTTTATTTAATTTTTTTTTGGTGTTCCAAAATTTGTTGTTTATGCACCATACCCAGTGCTCCATGTAATATGTGCCCTCCTTAATACCCACCACCAGACTCACCCAACCCCCCACCCCGCTCCCCTCCAAAACCCTGAGTTTGTTTCTCAGAGTCCACAGTCTCTCATGGTTTGTATCCCCCCTCCGATTTCCCCCAACTCAATTCTCCACTCCATCTCCCCATGTCCTCCATGTTATTCCTTATGCTCCACACATAAGCGAAACCATGATACTTGACTCTCTCTGCTTGACTTATTTCACTCAGCATAATTTTGCTTTTGTTTTTGTTTTTAGCAGTAACTGTCAATGGGCATTCAAATATCTTTGTTTACATTTTTTAATTGTCCAAAGAAATAGTACTCTTGGTATTTAAAATATAAGAACCACACAGGTACTTTGGAATGATGGGAGCAGATGCTTTCTTCTTAGCCTGGCTCTGCAAGGGACTCAGGAACACCTGCTCACCTGCTCCCTCGGACACACTTGCCTCTCAATCACAGCCAAAATTTGGGACACTTTTGAGAGTCAAACTTTGGTCAGGTGATTCTTTATTGCATCCATAGTGCCAAGGTCCCTACTGAAAGGTTGTGGGTAAAGAGTAAGCTGCTGGAGAATTCTAGAACCTTCTCTCCTACCCCTCAGGCCTTTCAAAGTAGAGATGTATAAAGGATGGCCAAATGGTTCCTTGGGTGATAGATAATTCTCGGTCCTGAGAAGATTCAGTGAGATACCGGTATTATATTTGAATGTCAGGCAGTTAAACATAAGTTACTGGTTTGAGTGGCAGAAGATTGTAATAGATAGAACACGGTATTTTGGAATCTGAGCCCAAGGGACCCAATTTTAGCTATACTACCTAATGTTTGGATGAGATTGGTAACATGGTTTTCTTTTTTTAAGTTTTAAGTTCTTAGCCTAATGAAGGCTATGAAATGAAATCATGCCTGTTATGGGCTGAGTTGTATCTCTTCCTCCCCTAATTCACATGTTGAAGTCCTAGTCCCCAGTACTTCAGAATGTGACTATATATGAAGATAGTGTCTTTTAAAAGGTAATCAAGTTAAGGGGTGCCTGGGTGGCTCAGTCGGTTAAGGTCTGACTCAGTTTCAGTTCAGGTTGTGATCCCAGGGTTGTGAGATGGAGCCCCTTATGGGGTTCCATGCTCAGCGGGGAGTCTACTTGGGGATTATTTCTCTCCCTCTGCCCCCTCTCCCTGACCCCAGCTTGTGCAGGTGCATGCACTTTCTCTCTCTCTAAAGTAAATAAATCTTAAAAAAAAAAAAAAAGGTAGTCAAGGTGACATGAAGTCCTATGGGTGTCTGTAATCCAATATGACTATTGTCCTTAAAAGGAGAGGAAATTAGAACAGAGATACACATAAAGGGAAGACCTTGTGAAGACACCTGGCAAGTTAACCATCTACAAGCCAAGGAGAGAAACCTTAGGAGGAACCAGCTATGCTAGCACCTTGTTCTTAGATGTTTAACACACAGAATTGTGAGAAAATCAGTTTCCTTCATTTAAGCCACCCAGCCTGTTAAACTTTATTATGGCAACCCTAACAAACTGATACAATGTCTTTGCAAATATTTTAAAACTTTAAGTCACTATGTAAATATAAAATTATTACTCAAATAATATTAATAGCTACTGTCCCTCAACACATTGAATCTGAAGGAATTTGAGACTTGGGGAATTGAGCAGATGCAAAAAGTACCCAAAAAGCCATGGAGATTTCGCTAAGACTCCAATAATCAATGTGTCAAAAGGGAATTTCTCACCCTGGGCTCATTTAATAACAAGATGTGGTGGAAACTGAGGCATTTTCTAGATCTGGTCATGTTCTAGGCTGTGTCAGGAAATCCGGAAGGAAGGAAAAAAGGACCTTTGTTCTGTGCCCATACTAATAGCTATCTTCCACCCTAGAAAGATAATCTGGTTCCCTTCTCCAGTCAGAATCCCCAAATGCAGCTGATTTGGCAGTCAATTTCTAAGAAAGAATCTGAGTCGTGGAATGAGAATGTGGTTTTAGGGGCACCTGGGTGGCTCAGTGGGTTAAAGCCTCTGCTTTCAGCTCAGGTCATGATCCCAGGGTGCTGGGATCCATCCCCACATTGGGGCTCAGCAGGGAGCCTGCTTCCCCCCTCTCTCTCTGCCTGCCTCTCTGCCTACTTGGGATCTCTGTCTGTCAAATAAATAAATAAAATCTGTTAAAAAATAAGAAAATGTGGTTTTATTTAGAAAAAAGGAATCACCTAGGGCTTCATAAGATGCAGAAAAAATGCACTGAATTCTAGATGCTTATTTTTATTTGTGTTGGATAGAAGTAATTTTTCTAGTCCATAATTTTCAAACATTTTGACTAAATGTTTATTTAGTCAAGCTCCTGGAGAACTGGTCTTTGCGCTGAGAGCATTATGGGGTAGACTGAATACACAGAAAGTCATGAGCCCTTTCTTTTGCAGTTGATACAGCATAATTTGGGTGAGACAGCAGCCCAGCAAGCATGCATCAGATGAGTTTGCAAGGAAAAAAGAGCATGTAAAGTAAAGTTGAGAGAAAATTTTTGTATTTTTGTCTTTTAGTTTGAGAAGGCATCTTCTTAGGGTCTGTGCAGGGGACTCAGTCATTTCTATTAAAAAGACTCAGAATTCATATCTAAGGCATTCACACAAATTTTAATTTAGTAACCTCCTCTTCTTTCCTGCTCCCCTCACTTCCTAAACCACGGTATATTATCTTTGTGCAAGTTTTCATGAGCTCTGGCCCCAGCAAGAGAATTGTAATTAGAACCCTGGCAAATTGGATTAACTACTTGGAAGCTGAATGGAAAAAGAAAAAAGTTCTTAAGTAACTTTTGTGTGACACCTCAATTTGTAATTCAGTTAAGAAAAAAAAAAAAACCACATAACTATAAGGATTAAAGCTCTTGGTTTGATAGTAATGAGCAATATAAAAATTATAGTAAATCAGAACAAGTTATCATCGGTGGAGTGCTTTGATCAACCCAAGATGAAAGGCAATTTGTAACTATAAATGGTTCCTTCTTAATCATATTAATTGTGTTGCTCTGTTTTGGGGGTGAAAGCTGAAAAGTCTGAAATTCAGGCTAGGTAGTGATGGTAAACATTACTGAAGGAACAATTATCTTGCAAGGTTTGTCAGGGCATTTCATTTCTGTCACTTATGGAAGTAATCATTTCATTAGGAATTTAATCCCTAATTTCATTTTCTAAAAATGGATCCTTTAGAAAAAGATGAGTTAAAACTGTTTTCAGAGAAGAAGGCACAGTTCCAAAAAATGAGTGCCCAAGTTAGAACTCAGTGAGGTCAGGGTGAGGCGGAATATGCAGAGAAACTAGGCTGGGGAAAGTAGCAGCGGCCATGGCACAGGTGCAGGAGACATTCAAACTGGGCTCCAAGGGGCTAGACATGGCACTTCCCTTATCAGTGGTTGTACCTGAGGCAGTTACCCCTTCTGGCGAGGAAATGCTGTTATCAACTTCTCTTCCTTTGTCCCATATCTCCCCCCATGCAATCAGGAAGAACAGTCTGGTAATTCATGTTTTTGTCTTTAGAAGACCCTCTGTTCTCTTAGTCCATGTACCAAATGCCTGGATACAGATCTTCTGGGAGTTCCTAGGGTCTAAAAGTGTCGACCCACCTTGAAATGGCTTAGGAAGAATGGGCCCTGTCCCAAATCAACATGCCTGCTGAACAGTGACACAGCAGTGGGAAGAGGTAAGAGGTCTAACATCCCAGTGCTGATTTACATTTCTTTCGGATTCCTATCATCAGGGAAGCCTCTTTGAATTTTGGTGGTTGCATGCACAAAGGGTCTTAGGGTTGTCTTAGTCCAGATCAGTATTGGCATCAATAAACGAATGCTTCACTGAAGACTGGTTTGTACCTAGCCTAATATACTGCTGCCCAGCCCATCTGCTGGAGAGCAGGAGGATTGGAGAGTAGGCAAGTGTAAATCACGTTGTAAAGTACCTTGGACAAGCACATGGATTTAACTTTCTCAAGGAGACTGGGGGAGGCCCTTATTGAAAATGGGGATACTGATGAGTTTGAATTCATTTAGCTGGCTTCCTGGGGCTCATGCCATGAGATTGTCAACTCATTTTTTGGTATTGTTGCTTTACTCTTATGACAACGAAATATATATCATTTTATTAGAACATTGAGGAAATAAGGATAAACAAAAATAAAATGACAAGAGTAGACTGAAAATTTTCCATTTAAGATAACCACAATTAACATACAATTGCTCATTCTTCTGATTTTTTTGGCATGTACATTTTTACATACACACAGTAAACACAGATTTACCAAAATGTGATTTTATTATAAATATTGTCATCTTTAATGGTTGCATAGTAGCCCTTTCTAAGACAATACCATAGTTTTTTCAAACAGAACTCAGTTTTGTACATTTCAACTCTTTCTAACTTTATCCTAGCATAAACCATACTGCCCTGAACATTTCTGTAACAATTGCATGCATATATCCATTATGATCCTTGGGTTAAATCTCTAAGGACTTTAAGAACTTCTGACACATGTAACCAAATTGCTGTTGTAAAAAGTTGTGTCCATTCATCCTACTTTCAACACACATTTACTAACTGCGCATTCAGTCTATGGCCAAGATCATGCTATGAAATGGACACATAAGCAGTGAATAAGATGACATGAATCGTATTCTCAGTGACGGCCATTACAGATGTAGCCAACAGTGCTGCAAGTCACACAAGGGGAAGCCCAGAGGCGATGGGAACTTCTAGAAGAATCATACCAGCATCTCAGAGCAGCGTGTGGGTGTGCCTGTATCCCTGAGTCCTTGCTACCACATCCTATTACTTTGCTTGCATTCTATATTAAAGTAAACAAAAGCTGGGATCATGGGTAGAACTGTACTGTGTGTTTGTATGCCTGCATAGTCCAAACATAAGGCATGATAAAATCTTTTATGATACCTGTCCCACTTAGGATTCTGGCTTATGAAGCAAATATTTAAATTTCATACATTGTATCAACAACCTAGGGAAGGAATAGCTCTACAGGTTACAGAGCTGATCCATCTTCTCTCAATACAGTGAAGGCAATGTCACTCCTCTCTGACAGAATTAACCACCTGCCTGTCTGTGGGTGGCTTTTGATCACCCTTCTCTTAGGGATCATAATGAATTCATTGTATTCTTCTTTTCCTTTTTTAAAAGTATCTGTTTCTTTTTCTAGATCATGAGTAACTTAATGGTGGGAGATAAGTCATACTCAAAGTTCCTAGATTGTTGACTAATTGACTGAGTGACTGAATGAATGTCACCAGGCTGTTTTACTACCACCTGGGGGCATTAGTTAGGACTCTGGGTTTATGTTGTTAGAAAACTCAAATTGCTTAAAGAGGTTATTTTTTTAAAAAGTAAACTTACTTATTTTTTAAAGATTTCTGTATTTATCTTAGAGAGAGAGTAAGCAAGCATGAGTTGGGGGAGGAACAGACTCTTTAAGCAGACTCCTTGCTGAGTGTGGACCCTGAGGTGGCTCAGTCTCATAACCCATGGGATCACTACCCAGGATGAAACCAATTGTTGGACGCCTCACCAACTGATACACCCAGGTGCCCTTAAAACTGTAAGCTTATTTTAAATGTTCCTCTCAAGTCCTTGTTCCCCTTAAAACCTTCCTTTATTGTCCCAGGAATAGAGGAAGGTGATTTGTCACCATTGTGGTGGCATAACAAGCTTGAAGGTCAGACTTGAGAGAGATCTTAGAATTTTATGTAAGGGAAGCCTCAAGTAGAAGAGAGAGAAACCACTCCCTCCTGCTTCAGGTCCACACTGGAAAGGAGAGGCGAGATAGGCTGGGCTTATGCCTGTTAGGTGAGTGGAAGAAAGTGCTGAGGACAAAGGTTTTCTGTTTGATATCTCAGGAGTCTGCAAGGGCTATGGAAAGATCCCATGATCCTGAGGTCTCAGGGAGAATGCTGCAGAGGCTTCATATTTTCCACAGCCAATGAGGGCTAGAGGCAGGCCTTGTCATTTACCAGCAAAGGGGAGTCATTGCTAGAGTGCCGGCAGAGAGATGAAATCATGAGTTTCACAATCCAGGACCCACAGCTGTGGATGTTGTCAGGGTAAGCAGTGATCAAATGGAGAAGAGGCCACCGACCAGTGGTCAGAGGAGTCAGAGAGCTCTAAGAACCTCTGTGTTCCAGAGCCACAAGGCCATGCGAGCTCTTTCCTTTATTCAACCCAATACCACTAGGAGAGAGGCTTACAGATAAAGGAGACATTGAGCAGATTAGACAAATTCAAGTACATTTTCTCCCCACTAAGACCAGACAAAATTTAGATTGGTAGGAGCCCAGCTTTCTGTCTTCTTCATTGATCTCTGCTTTGCTCTCTACTGGTCTTTCTCACCAGCTCCTTCATGTGAAGCAGTTTTGTATTTTATACTTCAACCATTAGAAGAAGAGAGACCTTCCTCACATTTATTTTGATCTTGAGTTCAAAATCCTAGGGAGGGACTGTATGAATCTAGTTTGAGTCAGATGTCCCACTTGGACGAATCAGTGGTAGCCATGGGGATGGTATTTTCAATGTCCCTCTACCTCTTGGATCAGTTACCTACTCCCGAACCAACAAACCATGATTAGGGAGTCAGGGACATGTAAATACAGGATGGTTTCCATGGTAACCATGTGTTGGAAGGACAGTTCCCCCCGGAGAAATTAAGAATGAGGGTGATGTTGAATGAAAGTACCACTTGGACAGCAACATGGCATGAACCCTCTGTCAGCATGTGCACTCCTCAAGACATTCTGGGTTCTTGGGAGCAATGGAATGTTCATTGGTTCATGTAGGGAAATCCATGGTAATCATACCAGCCTCCAAGACCTCCCACATGAGGTGTTTCCACAGATTGAATCTAGGCTGGCCTGTGTAATAAATAGAACCCAGTGGAGATGATGGTGTAGCTTTGGAAGTTGGGTCATAAATGCTCTCGTGGGTTACTTGCTCTACTTCTGGAGACACTCAAACAGCCCTGGGAGAAGTTCATGTGGACAGAACCAGAGGCCTCCTACCAGCAGCCAAAACCAATTGCTGGTCATGTGAGTGGGCCATCTTGGAAGCTGACACTCTTGTCTTTCGATAATTGCAGGTATGGCGGATATCTCACTGGGGTTTCATGAATGACTCCTCCAAGTCCAACCGCCGAGCTAAGTTGCCCCCAAATTCCTGAGCCAGTGAGCTACCAAGGCAACATGTGCTTGTGGTTTTTTTTTAAACTACTACATTTTGGAGTGGTTTATTATGTATGGTTAATTTCTCAAATCAGTTAAATTGGGGTAAACTTTCCAGGCCTGAAGTAGCCAAAAAGCCCATCTAATATGACTCAGGGAGGAAAGTGGCCAGAGATGTTTTCCTTGGGCTCTACAGATATTCTGTCAAAAAGAAAAAGAAAAAAGAATTCAGAAAACAAAGAATCTCTGACATGTTATTTTACCCATTTTATTAATATCACTTGCACATCAAGTGTGCCTCAAGAGAGGGGAAAAAAACCAACACTGGAAAACTATTGGGAATATCTACATTTTCCTCCCAGCTATTGGTCATCATTAAGCCATTTATGCCCCATTCTCTCCAGGTGGCCACAGGCATGAGATAACGAAGGGGGAGGTGCTCTAAACATTTTCCGCACCATACAAATTCCACCTGTCACTGTCACCATCATGAGGACAAAGAGTCTGGATGTGGATTAGAACTGGAAACTGGGAAAGAGAAGGGAGAGAGAGGGAGAGGGAGAAGAAATAGGTGAAAAACAGCTTCTTTCCCCCTTAATAAAATGGCATCCTAATAAGAGGGAAAATATTTTTTAGTTTTGAATGTTATCAAATTGCTTTTTGAATGTTATCTTAATATTATTTGCGTATGTCTTTGTATGTAGAGAAAATATGAAATCAGATCTCCAGAAGGCCCGTGAGGTACAGAGTCGGTAATAAGTGGATTCCTAATAATTCCGTTTCCTGGCACGCTCCTGACATCCTGCAGCATAACGCAAATGCAGCTGGCTACCAGGGTCACAGCTCCGGCTAACCCATCACGCTCACTGATGTATGACTTCACCCCTCTGAATGTGTTCTCCATATCAGTCTTCCCAGGGGGACCCCATACCTCAGCAGGTATATTTCATGAGTGGAGGTGTAACTGATGAATCTTCTAATTTTATAGTCTGAAATGGGAAGATAAAACGCTAGATTTATAGATAGTGTTTCATTGTGCACAACACTCACGTTCCTTATTCCCATCTGGTGTGAAGAAAAGAAATTTGTTCTCCCTTTAACGTGTCATGCTGTTAAATGTATGTTGCTTAAGATCTTGAGGAGTTGAAGCATAGCTATCCACCAGCATAAAAGATACGGTGCTGTGGGCAATACTTTCATGCAAGCAGAGCTTAACCAAAGGCATTTTATTGACATTGCAGTTATTTTTTTATTTCGGAAGGGGAAGATAAACCTTTATGTCCTGGTTTATTAACAAAACCTGTCCTCAAATTAGGATGGACTTTCTTAGGTACACACGTGGCTGCCAATTCCTCCCCAAATTTCATGCCGTGAAGTGTGCAGACTGCTCCATTGTCCTAGGGTATCAGAAATTTTGCCAAAGAAGTGCATTTTCAACTGCAGTCTTACCAAGCGGCCTTGCTCTGGCCATGCAAAATGGCTTCTGATAGATTTCACGGGACTGAAAACACAAGTGTCTCTCTCCGGAAACCAGAATCAGAATTTCTCCCCGGTACTTTACAGGGACTGCCCTTCTGACTCCCCAAATTCCACAGAAAGAACACTTGTACATGCGTACTTTTATATTTAGCATACTCTCATTAACATGTCATTTCTCTTATGGGAGAACAATTAGGTATTCATCTCATTACAATAGAGGCGATACACAAAAATATGAGAGTCACAAAGGAGATGAGAGAGGAAAAATACAGGAAAAGGAACATGTGTTATTCAAAATCACTACATTTGAATAATACTGGTCTTTATATAACTAAGGCCTCACAAAAGGAAGAAGCAATGAAAAATCAATCTGTGAAGGAGTGATGAGTATCATAGAGCAAATCCTCTTCTTTTTTTGCGTTATGTCAAGTAGTAACATTTCCCACTTTATTAACTAACATCAGTGTGTGTGTGTGTGTGTGTGTGTGTGTGTGTGTGTGTGCTTTATGATTGTTTTACTTCTCATTATTTGGCTACTTAGCACTGTTTGCTTTGTGTCCTGGTCCAGCGTCTTTCAGAAACCTACTTAATTTTATCTTTTTATGTTGAAATGACCTTTTCTGTATGAAAGTATAGGATTTGAAAAAATTTTTAGTGAATGTTTTTAAAATACTGTGAAATAAACAAATTAGGGGCATGTAAATAAAGCACAATTAAGATAGAAGAGCTAATTTTCCCCAATGTGTAAAAGATTTTTTCTTATTAAGATTATCATGGTAAGATTTTATTCTTGCCAGCACAGCAGCCCACACAGCCACACCTGCTCCCCAGCTCCGATCCCCATCACTTTGTAACAATGTAATATTTCAAATGGAAGTCAAGATAAGTGGCTCTAAGGCTACTGGGAAGGAGGGAGAAAGGAGGAATGTATGAAAAGATTCTACTTCCAGTAATTAGTTTGAAAAATTCAGATTCCCAAATATGGCATTCAAATGCTATTTCATTTTCTTGTCCTCTGAGAAGCTAGCTGTTGCCATGAGGCTAAGCCAGCCTGGGGACTCTTGGGCTACCTCATTATGTGTTACAAGTATGGAATGGGGGTGCCTGGGTGGCACAGTCGGTTAAGCCTCTGATGGGCACTCTCTCTCTCTCAAAAAAAAAAAAAAAAAAGTTTGGGGTGGACACTGGATATTTGGTCTTTTTTTTTTGGCATGAATTGTATGTGTGTGGGAGGGCATGTGTGTATTTATAAATGTGTGTGTGTGTGTGTGTGTGTGTGTGTGTGTGTATATTCCTCTTTAGTTTTGGGGGCAGATTTTAAAAATCATGTATTTAGACTTGCGTTAAGTAGCAGATTACAGGCTGTGTGTGGTTCCATGTGCATTTGCCTCAGAAACCATGTTACATTCGCTAGTAAAGCACAAGAATGTTACATGACCCATAAGAATGATATATTAAGTTTGGGGATGGGCATGTATTTTTCAAACCTTCAGATTGTCTGATTGAGTTCTTTTCTTTACCAAAAGATAATATGTCACATATTAATTTCAAAGCACTAGTTAGTGTTATCCAATTCCTCTTTTAAGGATTGATAAACTTTTAAATATTTAAATACAGGAAAACCCTGTTACTCATCTTATTTTTAAGGAACTACTAATATATTCATTATATGTATATATGCATATGTATGATAAATAATATGTTCATCATAGAAAGGGATTTTAATTTTTTAATTTTTATTTTTTTAAAGATTTTATTTATTTATTTGACAGAGAGAGATCACAAGTAGGCAGAGAGGCAGGCAGACAGGGAGGGGAAAGCAGGCCCCCTGCTGAGCAGAAAGCCCGATGCCGGGATCCATCCCAGGACCCTGAGATCATGACCTGAGCCAAAGGCAGAGGCTTAACCCACTGAGCCACCCAGGCACCCCGGAAAGGGATTTTTAAAAGCCCATTTCTTTGTCACAGTAATAAACAATCTGGTTTTCTCAAATATTGGTATATATTTCATTATTTTCAACCATAAGTGTTATCTAGTATTTACAGGGGACTTCTGGACGATCTCAAAGTGACATCAGGAAGAGAAAAACAAATACTCAACACAGAGTTATGAGCAAGGGAGAATAAGCATAATTACAGGTGACAATTATTGAGTACTAATTTTACACCAGGTATATTTATGTATTTAAGTATTATCTCATTTAATACAAATTAGCTCATTTAAATATCACCATGATGATGCCCACAAGGTTGCTATTTGATGGTAGGTATAGAGATACTTAAAAAGCTTGAGGAATAACAAGGATATAAACTGAGTGAAATGATAGTGACGTGGGAGGTAGGGTCAGAGAAGTCTTGTCAGGGAGGTGGCCTTTGGAGAGAGTGGCTGAGAGGAGGAGGAATGAGATGGTATCACTCTGGTCACACAGATGAGACACCCACCTTTTCCTCAGGATGGTGGGCATCCTTCCAGTAAACAGACACAACCAGGCATCATTTTACTGGCTTTGTAGTATTCTACCATATAGTTGTGCCATGACGTCTCTCTTATTTTTGAATATTTAATTCCATTTTTTGCTGCTATAAATAATGCTATATTGAATGCCCACATATCCTGAGCCTTCCTGATTATTTGCCTTAGTTAAATTCCCAGAAGTAGGATTCTATAGTCAACATGTCTAGGTATTTAACATTTTACCCACAATTCTATACAACCCTGTGTGGCTTGTAGGTGGCAGCAGCAGGACATAAACCCAAGACGTCTAACCCAAGGCAAGGTTCCAACCACTAGGAGACTCTTCTATAGTCCCATAGGGAGCCCCTTCACATTTTTTTTTTTAATCTTTAAATATTTGCCAACTTGGTAATTAGGAATTTTGCAAATTCTTATAATTCTTCTCTCCCTTTCAACATGCCCAATAATGAAGCCATTATCTTCCTCACTAACCAAAAAGAAAAGAAAAATTGTATTTCCTTGTCCTGTGTTCTCGTTTTATTTATTGTTATCACCATCCATTTGGTCATTGAGATTGAAAATCTTTTCTTTTTTTTTTTAAAAGACTTTATTTATTTGAGAGAGAGCACAGGAGAAGGAGGAGGGGCACAGAGAGAGGGAGAAGCAGACTCCTCACTGAGCTGGGAGCCTGATGCAGGGTTTGATCCCAGGACCCTAGGATCACCATCTGAGCAGAAGACAGATGCTTAACTGACTGAGCCACCCAGGAGCCCCTCAGACTGGAAGTCTTGCTGGTCTCTCCCCTCCTGTTCACCAGTCACATCCCATTAGCCACTAAATCTTGCCCATTCTACCTCCTCTCTCCATATTAGTCTCATTTTTCCAGCTCCACTATCATGAACTTCCTACAAGACCTTCTCATTTTTCATATAATCTATATTCCTTGTGTTCTGTATTCAGTTTTTCTTGGTGTCTAGTATTATAAACCTTCACAGTGCCTGTGGTGGTGGGTCTAAGGAAGGGTATGGGAAGGGAGCACTTAACGCCCCAGCTTAAATCCTTTCAGGGTTCCTCATTGCCATAATCCCTATAATGTCAAGTGCTAACACTGTCACTGGATATGTTGGTCTTTCACAGTCAGCCCTGGCTGCCCTTTCATCTCCCAGACTGCCTTTCCCCTCTTTGTCATTCCCTCAGCTCCAGCCCCTACAATATTTCCAGTCTTTACGGGACCTATGCTTCCCTGGCTTTTTCTGATTTGACTCTGCTTGTCACTCTTTAATCATAGTTTAAGGCCTGGTCCATGTCCTGTGGGACTCCTTCACTGGCCTCTAGAGTCATTGCTGGGCACCCTGTCCTTCAGGTCATCCATATATCTTGTGTACACCATCAGCAGAGCAATATAAAGGGATTTCCCTTCCTGGTGGCAAACAACAAACCTTGGACAAGACGGTAGACAGAAGAAATACAGTGGAATTCTTTCAGTGAATTTATCATGTAGGGATAGAAAGAGTACCCATATCGTGAGGAGGTTGTGAGGTAAGGCATGTAAAGCCCTCAGATGTATTCCTGACTCACTTGGTATATGTTAATTATCATTATTTTTATTCATTCAATGTATTTCTGATCCAATGAACATTGTAATAAGAGAAACAAAACAAATTCACAGTGAGTTAATAAATGAATCCAAAAAGCTGTAGAATACAGGAAACCTATTTCTTTCCCAAATGATATCTAACAATACTGCTGTGCTCTAGTATGGAAATTATGCTTAGGTGTCGGAGATCATAAAATAATATTAATCCTTACTGTGATAGCAACAACAATAAAATCAATAAAGATAATAAGTCTAATAGATATTCAGTGCTTACTCTGTACCAGGCCCTATGAAGCTAAATATTTTCTCACTTAATTCCCACAGCAATCTCTCAAAGCCAGATTTATTTATTTATTTATTTATTTTTTGGTCCCCTTTGGACAGGTGAGAACTCCTGAAACTTAGGCATTTCCTTGTGCAAGCTTCCATAATTAGAAAGAGTGGCATGAGGCTTGAAGGAGGTATAATTCATTGAGATTTCACCAAGTCCTTGATCCACCTGGGCTTGGCCTCTGCTTCAAGCCTCTGTTGGAATGTTACCCTCGGGCTGTATGTGCAAAGGTCTTTCCCCTTGGGGGGGCAGATGGAAGACAACTTGCAATGTCTCCTACTTGGGGAGAATCAGGAATCACTTTCTGGGTCATCATCCGTGTGCACTTTGGGAAAGGCTTTTGAGAATTGCAAGGGATATATGAAGATTTGGTCTGAATTCCAAGTTCAGTCACTGTGAGCTTTCGAGCTCCCTGTGATTTAGGGACCTTTTCTGTACTTCAGAGAAGACTTGTGTAACTACGAAGGGTGGAGGTATGGATGCCACTCTCTCTGTAGGATCTGCATCCAATAGGTGCTGAGCAAAAGTCAAGTGGGGACAGAAGCTTGTATTTGAGATACGTTAATCAGTTGTATTTTAAAAACAGGATAGTAAGAACATCATGTCAATGCTTAATAATATGTCTATGCATTAAAATAATATGTCTATGCATTAAACCTTATTTCCAAAAAGACTATAGGGTGTGCTATGGTCTAGATAGAATAAAAAGAGAAAAATTCTGCTTCTTTACATATTACAATGTGAATTTTCTTTTTTTTCTATATTCATTAACTCCTGTCTATTAATAAACTGAGTAATGGACAATGCTTCTCCTACAATTTATATGCTTGTTATAGAAATGCTTGGTAAACATATCTGCTGTCTACTGGGTAATTATCACTGGAAAGCCACACTTCCCAGATAACCTGTTCATAGATACACATCAGTTCTTTAGAGATGCAGAGCCCCTTCTTCTCAACCTAACCGGAAGGTTCCCACAGCTACATTACCATAGAGTCTGTTAGCTGATCAGTGAGAATATAGGTGTTTAAAGAGGCTTTTAATTTTGACCCTTCATTTAGACAGCTTAGATCTCTTCTGAAGAATCCATCCTTGATATCTTTGTGCAGTGTGGCATCTCCCTCTGGCTGGCAATCAATGTCTTATGGGAGGGGGGATGGAGAAGCGTGGGAACAGAGGCAGAAACACCAGTCCGCTAGAGCAGAGGAGATGAGGTGTGGGACGTTTGGACTTTTCTATTTTTTAGCCATTACAAGTCGTGCTGCTATAATCATTCCTTACATGTCTGCTGGTATGGATTTCTGTTGAGTTTGTGTCTAGAAGTAGCATTTCTGGGTGATGGAATGTTTATGTGTTAAGCTTTAGGAGATCCTGCCAGTTTTCAAATTCGTTGAACTCATTTAAATGCACTGAGGATTCCGGTTGTTCCTTACCCTTATAACATCTGATATTTTTCTACCTTTTTCATTTTTTTGCCATTCTAGTGCTTATATCTTATTATTATTTCCAATTGCGATTTCCTTGATAGCTCGTGATATTGAGTACCTTTTCTGACCTTACTAATCATTTGGATATCATCTTTTCTGAAATACCTAAATAAGTCTTCTGACTGTTACTTAAAATCTGGGCTTTGGGGCTTTTTCTCAGTGTTTTGTAGGAGTTCTTTATGGGTTGTAGAAATGAATCCAGAGTCACATGTATGGATTGCTAATGTCTTCTTCTTGTCTGGGGTTTCTTTTTTCACATCTCTTACTGATGTTTTTTGATGAGCAAATTTCCCAATTTTATGAAGTCTAATTTTATGAACCTAATTTTTCAGTCTTTTCCTTTATAGTTAGTAACCTCTGTCCTATATAAGAAAATATTCCCACCCTGAATGTCATGAAGGTATTCTCTTAAACTCATTTTTAGAAGTTAATTTCCTTTCTGCCTGCTTGTATCCTTGCTTTTCCTCCCCCCCTTCCTCCCTCCCTCCCTCCCTCCCTTCCTTCCTTCCTTCCTTCCTTCTTCTTTTTTTTTTTTTAATTTTCATTTAGGTTTGCAATCCACTTAGAATTTATCTTTTTTTAAATTTCATTTTGGAAGTCTATTTTCTGTACCTATAGGATTCTACGTCAGCGGATTTTTCTTTCAGCACTTTAAAAATGTAATTTCATTGCCTTCTGGACAATGCATAGCTTCTGTCAAAAAGTCAGTCATCAGTCTTATTATTGCTCTTTGAAGGTAATGAGCCTTGTCTCGCTGACTTGAGTCTCAGCAGTTTCCCTATGATGTACCTGGTGTGGTTCTCTTTGTATTCATACTCCTTGATATTGGTAGAGCCTCTAAAATCTTTATGTTGCTACTGTTTTATGTCATTTGTCAGTTTTGCAAAATTCACAGCCAGCCTGTCTTCACATATTGCTTCTGACCCATTATTACTCCCCTTTCCTTCTGACACTAATACTTTTCAGGTTGGTGGGGTTTTGTTTTTGGTTTTGTTTTTTACATGGTCTCATATGTTTCTGGCAGGTTTTTCTCTTACTGGGCATTCCTTATTTCTCTTTGTGATTTCAGTGCAGGTATTTTCTGTTGATCCACTTCCAGTTCACCAATTCTTCCTTGTACCCTATTTAATATATTGTTTAACCCATTTATCAAAATTTTAATTTAGTTATTTATATTTTTCATTTCTGTAATTCCCATTTAATTTTTCTTATAGATTGTGTTATCTGGTGAAACTCACTATCTTGCCACCTATTTATTTAAATAATAATCACTGATATTCTAAAATTCATGTCTGATAACTCTGATTTTTATTCACCTAAGAGTTACAGTGGTTTTTTGTTTGTTTGTTTGTTTTTTAAACTTCTCTTATTTTTTGGTAATTTGATCTTCTTGCATATTTGGATCTTCTGTTTTTTCCTCCCTCTTGGTTCTTGGTTATTTGATTTCCTTGCATGCCTGGGTTGTTTTGTTTTTTAAAGTTAAAGTATTATCTGCTGGAAACATATACGCTTGATCCACCATAGATGGAAATTGAAGTGTGTAATTACAATCCTCACTCTACTTCCCTTAGCCTTCTTTCCTTTAAACTTTTGTGTTGTGAGTCAGACACAAGTTTACTTTATTCCACAAACTCTAAATCACATATCAAGTTCCATGAGTTATCTCCTTTCTCTTTCTCTTTGAAGTGAGGTAGTAGAACATCTCTCCATTTCCTTTTGTGGATAAGGAAGGAAAATGTCACAACACTTCAATAATATTTTCCAGTATGATTTTCTTTTCAAACTCTGATCTCCTTCCCACCCTTAATAAACAAATCTGTAAATAGTTTAGCACCTCATTTCAGAATAAAAGCATACTGGCTATGGTCTTGAAACAGACAAAAAGATTTCTTTTTATAACCTATTATAAATTTGAGACAATATCATCCCTCTTCTTGATTTAAAAAACATTTTTGGGGTGTCTGAGTGTCACAGTCACTTAAAACGACTAATTCTTTGTTTTGGTGCAGGTTGTGATCTCAGAGTTTGGCATTGAGCCCAGCATTGGGCTCCACACTCAGCACAGAATCTGCTTGAATTTCTCTCTCTCCCTCTCCCTCTTCCCCCTCTCTGCTCTCTCTCTTTCAAATAAATAAGTAAATATTTTAAAAAATTAATATTTCTTTAAATGTTTTATTTTTAATTGTCTAAAATTGTGATGAATCCCTTAAAAAATATAAAAATTACGGGTCTTTGTATGTCAAAGAACTAGTTAGCTCACGGGTACTAGAAGTTTGAGAAACAATATCCTGAATTTGTTGTCATTGAACATTATCATATAATCTCTCCACTAAGAACAAAACTACCAATCTTTGACTCACTGTAGTCATGTGATTTTGAATGTGTTGAATTTAAGGTATCTGCAGAACACCAATATCCAATCCTAACAGGCAATTAGAATTGAGTCTAGACCTCAGATTTTAAGATATCATCAATATACAGAAGTCATAGAAATGGCTGAGACACTAGGGTAAAGGATGTAAATTAAAAGACAATAGAAGTCAGAACATGCAAAGCTTAAGGGGAAATGAGCTGATGCTTTTAAGACTTTATGTATGATGAAGAAGAGATTCCCTTTACCTGGTGTACCTGTATAAATTATTTTACCCTTGTGTATCCATATCACTCTTTTTGTAATCCCTAATTCCATGGCCAAGACTAAATATATATATTTCTAATTACTGTTGACCCTTGAACAATATGGTGGAGGGGCATCAACCTCCTGATCCATTGCAAATCCACATATAATTTTTGTCTCCCCTGAAACTTAACTACTAATGGCCTAGTGTTTACTGGTAGCCTTACTAATTGATAACATAAACAACACAAATTTTGTATGCTATATGTATTATATATTGTAGCCTTATAATAAAATAAGTTAAAGAAAATGTTATTAAGAAAATTATAAGGAAAAAAAAGAAAATTATAAGGAAGAGAAAATACATTTACAGTAATATACTGTATTTATTGGAAAAAATAACTACATGTAGGTGGACCCATGCAGTTCAAACCCGTGTTGCTCAAGGGTCGGTTGTAGTTCTACACCCACCTACTCAAAACCAAATAGGAGCTGGGCAGAGCAGAGTCTGAGATTGCTTAAATCCATTTGTGTGTGTGTACATGCCTGTGTGTGTGATGTAACCCTGACCCTGTGAATCCTGATAATGACTACTTAGGGACAGAATGATGATGATGATGATGATTATGGAATAAAATGCCATTTTAGCTAAGCTAAGCCTTTCTTTTTTCCTACAGAGACAATGTTCCAAATTCTCTTTTGCTATCAGTCTTGTTGATATCTCACATATCTTAAACTATCATCATTTTGACATTCTATCACTGCTACATGCCATTAGCATCCTGTTCCACGGCACTCTTGGAGAATCTTGAGTGCCCTGTGAATGGACCCAGCAATTATGGCCAAATGTTTTAGGAATGCTCCTGTACATTATAAACACATCAGTGGGCTTGTTGATGTGATAATGATAATGATAAAATTACACTTTCTCACTTTCTGTAGCTTCCAGAAAGTCACTCACAGGGGGATGCTTCCTAAGCTAAAGTAGAATTCCTTGCTTACATTTCCTGCGATGTCTGGGGCCTTGGAATCTGAAGGGATTGGAGACCAATGGGTAATAATCTTTGCCTTGTCTTTGTTTCTGCTAATTCAGTGAGTGGCATGAGCAAAGTATTATTAGAATCCTCCAAGATTCTTATACTCATTGAGTTTACATAAATTATTAATGTCAGAGAATTCCTTTTTTCTCAGATGAAGGTTCCCTTATTAAAGATTGTGTTGATCACTAGCATGGACTTGAAGGATTATAATGCAGAAATAGAGAAAAGCATTGTCAAAATCTCTGTCTCCACCCCCCCACTCCCAGAAACCACCATTGATGTGATGCTCTCACTCCTGAAAACTGACACCATGACTTCCCTCTGATGGTTTCATTACCACTCACACATGGCCAGCACTTGGGTTTGGTGGTGTCTAGGTGGTTGAACATGTGTTGGCAGTTTGGGGAAAGAAGAGGTCAGATCCAGAAGGAATACTCCTTTTTGCTGGAGACTGATATATTTTGCAAAGTGTGTAGGAGTTTTCACTGGAGATTTAACCTGAAGTTGTATAATTTTAGCAAACAATATTGCTTTCTTCATTCTTTATACTGCTTGTGGTTCTTCTCCACTATATACTTGATTCTTGTCAATGGTAAAAAGGACACTATAGTTGCCCTAATGTTAGACATATTCATGGGTCCATCAGGGATCTTTTGATTTAATTCTGTATTTTCAGCTTTGATATTGTTACCTAGGGCAGGACTCTGAATCTCTCTGGACTGTATTGTTTTTCTCTTCTGTAAAATGAAAGAGTAAGAAAACAGGAGAGCAAAGAGAAAAATGCTGGCTTTTTTCTTTCACACATTCTTGCATCAAACATTTAATGAGACAGCAAGAGGTATGAGTGAGAGAGAGAAGCCCACCAAATAATATCTTAGTAGAGTAGAAGAGAGAAGCCGAAGAACAATGGGATGCTTAGATAGTATGGCAAATGCTGTAGTAGCGCTATTACAATATGCTAGAGGATCATACTTTAAGGAATAAATTCTGCTTAGGAAGACATTTGGGAGGGTTTTCCCCAAAGAAGATGTCAATTAAGTCGGGCTTTGAACAACGATTAAGGTTTTATGCAGAGAGGTTGCAGGAAAGCAAATTCCAGACAAAAGGAAAGGAATAAGTAAATATTTATGCAAGCTTAGGGAATGATAGGCACTCAAATTTTACTAGATAGTGTGTATAGATGATGGAGAGTGGCACTGGATGGAATGTGGAAGCACATGCTACAAAATCACTAGAGGCATTGAATGCCATGCTAAAGAATTTAAGAAAATGGAAAAGTGAGTGAACGTTCTTCTTCCTAATTTTGAAAACAGTATGACGGGTCGAAATAATGGAAACCAAGGTAGTTCTTTCAAGTGATCATTCTTGGTTGGATGATTTCTTAATGAGAAAGAAATAAGAAGAAGTATATATCACAATGTCTGTCTTTACTGCACTGTGGACTCCTAGAGTAAGTCTCCTCTTTCAAGTGTTCATGTCATCTGTTAATGTTTACTTTGGTTACTGGTATTTGGATTGGCTCTTGAACTATCCTGGCATTGATTCATATTTCCAGACAGCTGCTCCTTTGAAGCATCATTGCAAAAGATGCTTCCCTACTTCTCCAACAGAGTGTATACTTGTTAATCAACCCATAAATAACACCCAAGCAACCTGTGCGTCCAGAGCTGGAGGAGACAGGGCTGACTCCCCACTGAAGTTCTGCCAAGTTTAGAAAGACCAGATTCTTTGTGAGCCCTGTGAAATTTTAGAGAGGGACTCCACCATGAAAACTTACTTCTGCAAGTTTCCAATAAGTTTCTGAAGAGCTTCCTAAGGCTACACAATTACTACACCACAGTGTTATACCTGCTTTAGGGGCAACTGAATATGCTTTTTCATTGCCTTGCCTTCTTCTGTACTAGCATTAGAATTTTTTGTTTTTCTCCTAGAAGTCTATAACCTCAAATGCTCAGGCGTGAGGTTTCTTAGTATTCAAATCACTGAATCCCTTTTTTAGCGACCTACAATAATGAAGGCCTCATGCGGTCTGAGTGATGACCTTATGAGGATAATCAGGGAGTGCCTTCCATTGACAGTGTCTAAATCAGACCTGTCTTGCATGCCAACAGGGAGATGATCCCAGGAATCTGTGCAAAAGCCCCAGCAAGACTCGTGATGGTCCACTAACTTTTCTTACAATGCCTAGAAGTTTACGAGTATGATTCCTTCTTGTCTCCTACTAACTGTCCCTTTTCAAAGAGTGACTGGCTAGCAGACAGAAAGCCTTGGCAAAGCAGGAGAGACTGAGTGCCACTGTGCACTCAGAGTTTCTGGGTTGTATTTGTTTTCCTGTCAGGTGTTGCTGGGAGATCCATCCCCTTCAAACTGCTGCCAACTATGTGAACTCCAACAATTTGGTAGGGCAAAGTAATCATTGGCAAATGCAGCACAACAAATTGTTGGCTAATAGCAAAAGCTGGAGATGCCTCTGCTAATGAATCCAGCAAAGCCTTTTGTCAACTAGGTGAAAAGTCTAATCTAAATCCTGAGAAGCCAGACCTGGAGCAGGGACAGCGAGTCCAGGGAAACTGCAGAAAACAGAGGATTTGTTTCCATCATTAATTGTCTTTTGGAAAGCAAACCCAGGCTTAGGGTTGATTATGAAAAACAATGATATGATTGGATGCTCAAGAAACCCTAGTGCTTTCAGAAATGGTAGAGAAAAAAAAAATATATGGTAGCATCTCCCCGTAAGATTTCAGTCTTTTTTCATCGGTTTCTTTGACAAAGAAGAAAAGATGTCACAATAATTTAAATGTGTCATTCCTTGGCTCTATCTCACAAAATGAGATGAACTAGGAGTTAGATGCTGATAAAGTCAGTTCTCAGAATGCATTGTTGCTCTTTGATTTGTCTTTGGACATATAATATCATGGCAGTGTGTTCAATTTCTTCTACTGTGTTCACATTTGTTAATATGTATTCAGATACATATAGGTCGGGATTCTGTTGAACATCTAATCAAAGAAAATATTGTTTGTTAGGGAAATGCCTCATCTTTCATTAATTTATTCATTGCATCAATAAATACTTCTTGAGAATTCACCATGTGTCTGGCACTGTATTAGGTGCTCAGGATATAGCTGTGAACAAAACAAAACAAAACTTCTTACCACCGTGTAGCTCATATTCTAGTGGGAGGAGACAGATGACAAACAAATATATAAGTAAATATATGATATGTTGATGGTAATGTATGTTAAAGAGAAACTAAAGCAGTTAAAGGGGATGGGGTATTGCAATTTTAGATAGGGTAGCCAGAGAAGATGTCTGTGATCTGGAGTCATTTGCACAAAGAATTGAGGGGAGTGACGTAATGAGCCGTTTTGGGTAAGAGTATTCTAGGCAGAGGGAATCACAAGCCTTAAGTCTGGAGCATGCCCAGCATGATTTGAGCAAAAACAAGAAGGACATGGCTGCAGTGATGTGAACGAGAGGGAGAGTGGTTGATCTTGAGATGAGATTTGGAGGTTCCCTGAGAAGGGCAAGCCAGTGCTGAAACATGGCATGGGCTTGGTAGCCATTTACAGGGACTTTGGTTTTTATGTACGGTAGTGGGAAGTAATGGAGGACATGACAAGGTATGTTTTAAAGAAATCATTCAGGCTATAAGGTATCGAATGAGAGAGATACATGACAAAATTATTGCAAGAATCCAGATGAGATGCTGGAGGAATGGCTTATGCTAGAAGTGGAGAAAGTGGAGAGATGGAGTTGGGTCTGGAGATATTTTGAATGTGGATCAATAAGCTGTTGGAGTAGGCTGGCCCTGGAGAGGCAGAGCTTGGGAAAGCTAAGGGCAATTCCCCAGAGGCACATCAGCAGTCCACACTTCTGGAGGGATGAGTTGCTGGTCATGTCAGGGGTGTCTGGACCAGTATCCACTACATCTGTATCTGTACCTTCCAGTGAGGTAACCAGAGTTAGGACTGTTCATCCCATTGTACAGATAAGAAAACTAAAGCTTAAAGAGATTAAATAAGTCACTCAAATGCCCCAGGTTGCAAGTGGCTCATCTAAGCCTCAAACGTTCTGCCAATGCTCTCTCCTCAACCCCATAACCCACCTGCCACATGCTTGCCATGGTATTTTCTTACTAAGTGGAAGACCAGATTCCATTAGAGGTGCTGAAGTACCTGTTCATAGAGTGAGCTGTGGAGACTAAATCACAGGCCCTCATGTGTGGTCAACCTGAAGATCTTTGCCTGTGAGCACGGACATGGGCCGACACACACCTATATGTATGATGGGGTCTGTACCTTCAGTTCCTCCCTACCCCACTTCCCCTGTCTCTCCTTCCCTCCCTCCCTCTTTCATCTCCTCCCTTCCATTCTCCCTTCTGTGCTCCCTTCCATCCTTCCTCCCTTCCCTTGAGCAGCTCCCAATAATGATAATCACATCCTGTGCCCAGCAAAATACTAAGTGCTCTTCATGCATTTCCCATTTATTACTCAAAGTATGAATAGGAAAGCTGGTGCAAGAACCTAAGTATGGAGCCCTGGAGGGAGATTGGTTTGAGGTGGGGGGTGTTCCCCTTTGAACAAGGTCCAGCAAAGAAGCCTGTGGGCCATTTAGGATGAAAGATACAAGGCTTAAGTTCGGAGAAGTCTGAGTAGAGACACAGATTTGAGAACTAAAAATAGCCTCACAGATGGCTATGTGTGTTTCTGTCTTTTGGGCTCTTTCAGGTTTGGCCCTCTCACCTGAATTGCCTTAAGAAAGAATGAGTTTCTACCCTGGGTGGCCACTTGTGGCTCCTTCCTCAGCTTGGTGACATTAGTTGGACCCCCATCATCAACCAGCCTCTTTCTCTAAACATCTCCTTGCCTCTCCAGGCAGCTCTGTTGGCTGGGACAGGATCTGAGTACTCACTCTGACACCAATTTCGTTTGTTCTACATGGCCCCTCCCTGGCATGGCATAGGGTTGTGGGCCATGGTGCCTCAGTGGATGTGGTTTGGAGTAGTGTTGGGGTCCAGAGCCAATGGCCAAGAAAGAATTCTTGAGATGTCTTTGGACCCATGGGCAGAAAGAGGGACACTGGGGTTGTGGCTGATTATTTACTCTGGAGTAGGGAAGGTAGGGATGTAGAGAGGTGTCCAAAAGGATTTCATATGCTAAAGAAGATTCTCAGGATCCTGGAGGCCTGGCTATTGTCAAGCTAAGGTTGTTTTTCCCTTTAGCAAAGTATTAAGACTGTTGAGAGTTTCCTGGAGGGATGTTCTACTCTGCCTATCTCAAGTATTTGTCAATGGGCTGCAGGTTATAAGGAAATTTAATTTTATTTATGTTCCCTTCTACCTTTGTTTCCCACATCACTATGGAGGGGAGGGTGATATTAGGGCTCCCGGAAATTGAGTCTATGGGTTTCTGGAAGTTAGGCTATTGATAAGATTGGTTTTTTCTTGCAAATCACTAAGACATTTATAAACCAATGGAGACTCCTGTCCCGCTAGACTGTGATCTCTATCAGTTAACCATTTCTTTTTTCCTTCCCTTAGTTCTAGGGCGGACAGGAGTGCTGGAGGCATGTTGGACAGATCCACTCCACTAGGGAGTGTGGGGGGAGGGGTTGCCAGGTGTCAGCTCTTGCTTTGCCCTCAGCTTTCCTTTTGCTCCCTCATCATCAGTTTCAAGTGCAACACCTGCGCTCCTTCCCTGCTTGCTCGGTTTCTGGGCACAAGTCAAGCCCTACCCCGTCCTCTGCAGCTTCTTCAAAGGAGAATAGGGTACTGGTTCCTACGCTTTGAAATTAGAGGGGATGTAGGCCACGCTCTTCAAGGTGAGGGAGAAGCTGGGTGCTCCTTCCTCCCCTCCTTTCCTCGGTAAAAGAATGATGACAAATAATCCTCCTTCTACTACATGTTATTCTTTTGTTCCTCAGATACATGGGTAAGAACACCGTGAAGTGAAAAATAAAAGTGACATTAGGAGGTTGCAACAAGTTTGAGGGAGGTCATGAAACTTCTGGAAGAAGGACCTGTATGATTACCCTCAAAGGAAGGAAGCTTGAAACAAGCTGGAAGAAGAGCAAAGGAGTAGGTTTTGTCCATTTCTCTGGTGACCATTTCTCTCTTTACCTCAAATATTCTGGGATAAGGATTTGGGGGCCCTGGCCTCCTGCCTTGTTATGTGCTGTGACATTCCCTAGGCCATGGAGTGCCTTCTGCACTGAAGGGGTAGCCAGCAGCGATGAGGAGAGGGGCATGGGGCTGGAGTGGGCTGAAGTCCTGATTCTCAGAAGGTCCTCATGTGTGTAAATTTGCTCCTCCATAAATGTTAAGTCAAGGGAAATAGGTAATTTTGTGGATGGGAAAACCATTTGCAACTGCAAAAAAAAATTTGCTTATAAGATTCCAAGAATTTCAGATTGCAAGTCAGAAATTTCACACTCAAGATGAAATGTGGCAAAAAGCCCAGAACTCGCCATTTTCACTTTAGATACTAAAATTCTCACGTGGATTTACTTTAAGAGTAACCAGGGTGTTAAAAATGTCCTTTAGGCTTAAGATTTATTTACATATGATCCATTGGCATGATTGTTGACTTACCAAATGAATTCAGAGTTGGTTTTGTTATTTCGAAACTGTTCAGGAATTCATTTATTTCTAGGACATTGTGTGATCAGAAAACATTTAGATTCTTACAAAGAAGATGTATATAATTAATGATCTGTTGGCATACTTTCACATCTTACATATTCTTTGTAAGAATCAAATATTATAGTGTTTTCCCATAACTGGATGCACCAGAACCTTATTAAGTGGTTAAATCAGTTGAATGAGAGTCTTGGCTTAATCCTCTCCAATTGGAGATAATAATTTAATATTTGTTGTACTCTTATGGGGAGCTGTAAACTGCATAGAATAAACATTATTGTCAGTTCTCTACTCTCCAGGACATATGTATGCCCACCCATACAACCATGCTCCACACAGGCAATCCGTCTTTTAACAAATATAATCTGTCCTCATTACTTAAGGATCCTGTATTTGCTTGCAAATTCACCTGCTCATGAGGATTTATTTGCAGCCCCCAAATCTTTATTTGCAGTACGTTTCCCGTCATTTGCAAACATTTGTGTCACTAGGAGGGCACATTCCCCGTTGAGGTCAAACAAAGTGATGCCCTGCTTTCTAGTTTGAACTCCTGTACTATAGACAAGTATCCTTTTCACAGGTAGTCAGTGTCCCGTTTTTCACCCTTGATGACCTTGATGTTTGTTAGGCCCCAGATATGAAGTACTCTCTAGCATTCCCAAGCAGAGGGAGGCTGGGATGGGCTTTCAGAGAAAAGACAAGTGGTAAATAAGCTTGGTTCAGGCCTGAGTTATATGGCTATTGTCTGTGAGTTCAACATTAATGAATCAACTATATATATTTAATAAGGTGTTTAAATACGTGTAAAACAAGGTTATTTATTGGTTGGCTGGTGAAAATGACCAGAGGCTCCTGAGAACCTAACTTGTATTTCTTTTATGAATGATGATAATGATAATGATAATCCACTCTTTAGGATAACTTTTTAGAAAATGACTATTGCAAATCACAAGAATCAACCATATCTGGTTTTGAGTGATATATTTGCTTGGGCGTCTCATACCCTTTTGCCTGCTGGATTTGATATATTTACTTCTAAAAGTCCAGTTACTCATTCAGCACATTCTTCCTAGGTATTACCTATATGGCAAGCCCTTTTGGGTATTGGTGATCAAATGGGGAGTAAAGATAGCCACAGTCCCTGTCTAATAGGCTAGAGGGAAAGATAGGTTACAAAAATATAGGTCAATGCAAAATTACAAAAATGTGATAATGCTGATGAGACAAACATAGGGCATTAGGAGAGCGGAGCGTGTATCCATAGGACCTGTCATCATCTGGTAGTCTTAGGGCGTGAAGTTCAAGCTGAGATCTGAGGGAGGAAAAAATAGTTAACTACATGTGGTGTAGTGGTGGGGGTGAGATTTCCAGGCAGAGGAGGGGGCACATGTATAGAATGTGTCACAGTAAGGGGCATGGCTTCTCCGAGGAACAGAGAGCCCCAGAGTGTCTGGAGATAGAGAGTGAGGAAGGCTTGGAGTAGGATATGGTGACAGAGATGGGCAAGGAAGAGTCCTATTGAAGCTTGCAAGATCATTGAAGACTCTAGTTTTTATCTAAACATCCCAGGTAAGTCATTAAAAGGTTTTACGCATGGATACGGTCAGGTTTGTATTTTTAAGTGATCACTCTTGCTGCAGAGGAGAGAATAGATTGGGGGAGCTGAGGAGCTCAGGAAGTTGGCTCCTGTAGAAGTTTGTGGACAGTTGAGGGGCTGGGGAGTGGCAGAAGATTAGGGGTGGCGTGAACCACAGAGAAGGCAACATTGCTGGTACCAAAAGCCAAGCAATTGATACTGTAGGACATCAGAGGCAGGAGACTAATGGCGGCCAACTGAGGCTAGCTATGTGAGTGCCAGCATGAGGGCATGGTGAGATATGAGACCTGCGAAACTCAAAAATAAAAATGAGATGTGGGGCTTCAAAGCTCAGCTTCCACATTTACATGTAATTTCCCAACGGAATTGCTTTATTTGAGTATAAAGGTTTTTTTTGCTTTTGAGAACATGTTTTTAAAATGCATGCAGGGCTGTGTTAATACAACTCCTCCCAACCCCCACTCTTATTTTACAAACAAACAAGTACAGATAGCAAAATGCAGCTTTGCCAAAGATTTACTGGCCATTATGAGTTATTATGTGATTGAAAATGATAATACTGATTTTATACCTTACTTGTCGTGGCATCATCCTTTTATATTACTCTCTGATGTGTTTGTAAGGTACAAATTGTATCGGTTTGTGTCTTGGAGATAATTTTTGTCATGTTCATAAAATTTTTCAAGGGTGTTTTAATGTTCTAAAAAGTGTTTTTCTAATTGATGAATAGATGAAAAGAATTCATTCTTTAGGGGCGCCTGGGTGGCTCAGTGGGTTAAGCCTCTGCCTTCATCTCAGGTCATGATCTCAGGGTCCTGGGATCAAGCCACACATCGGGCTCTCTGCTCAGCAGGGAGCCTGCTTCCTCCTCTCTCTCTCTTTGCCTCCTTGTGATCTCTGTCTGTCAAATAAATAAATAAAATCTTAAAAAAAAAAAAATCATTCTTTAAAAATCTGATGGGATGGGGGCTCCTGGGTGGTTCAGTTGGTTCAGTGTCTGCCTTCAGCTCAGGTCATGATCCCGGGGCCTGCGATCAAACCCATGTTGGGTTCCCTGCTCAGTGGGGCTCTGCTTCTCCCTCTCCCTCTGCCCCTCCCCTACTCATGCTTGTGTGAGCGCTCTTTCTCTCAAAAATCTGACAATTAGTAAGTCTATACTTACTTGAAGTAATTTCTACCTCAGAAAAGTATAAACTAATATTCTTTGATACTATTTTTTCCATCAATTTTGTACATTGAATGTATGTACAAGAAATGTATTGGATTCTACCCAAATATGCCTTTCCCTTTTTTGTTGCAAACATGTAGAGGTCTTCTGTAGAGAAAGTGTTTGTGGCCAACTTGTTGCAGTTGCATAGATCAGCTTACAAGGTGAAAATACTGCTCAAGGCCTGATGTTCCCAGTTCCATGTTTATTTCTCATCAATTTATTCATTCTGTTACAGGATCCCACAAAGGTCTGGAAATAGAAGCATGAAAGGAACACAGTCTATGCTCTTTGGAATCTACTAGAAGAAATGGTCATGTAAATGAACCAAACCTGATAAGTTATCAGGAAAGGTTATTATAAGCTGCTGTGAGAGCACAGAGGAAGAAGAAATATCAGGAAGGTTTTCTAGAAGAAGGGCAATTGAAGGAAGAGTTAGTATGGGCCAGACAGATGGGATAACATATGCCAAAGTAGGCAGGCATTAAAAACA
Organism: Martes martes; assembly: GCF_963455335.1. Taxonomy (NCBI): domain Eukaryota; kingdom Metazoa; phylum Chordata; class Mammalia; order Carnivora; family Mustelidae; genus Martes; species Martes martes. The sequence goes on from NC_137890.1 coordinate 68,330,637, forward strand.
TGGCATATTTGGAGAAATGCAAGTATTTGGAAGATGGTCATGAATGAGTGAAGAAAGATGAAAATCTCCTATCAGGAGGTGGTTTCATTCCCCAGAGTCTGCCTTTTGGCATGGAGAGAGATGTTGACTATGCAAGAAGAGACATTATGAGTGAAGTATGTGATGTAATTTCCTTTAATTTAAATTAATTGGATAATGTATAGTATAGACAAGATAGTTATCCATTTGGATTTTTATAATTAATTTTGAAATCTTATACCTGCTGGGATATAGATGAAATAATTTTAATGGTCTAAATTTCTTATGAATTACTTTCAGGTTTTTGAGAAACCCAAATCATCCTCTATGAACAGGCCTATTCTCCTTTCTTCCTCTTTTCTTCCTTTTTTCTCCAGATTCAAGCATAATAAAGATCAATATTTATCATCTTTTAGTTTTCAAGGTAAGACTTTGGGGTTTCATAGGTGGAAGGAGATCATGTTTAAACACCCTCTTTCTAAGTTTCTATTTAGATTAATGTCAATTCATTCTCGCAATCTAAGAATTAAAAGTTTCCCTCAAACACATTTTGTTGCTATTAAAAAAAAATGAAAACTGATTCCAAACTCTCTCAGATACATTCTCTATTTCAGAACTATCTGCCAGTAGAAAATTATTCAGCTGCAAGATTTTTAAAATCAAGCTTTAATAAAGAGCATGCAAACAGCTTACTTTATGTCACAGGAAACAATGCTGAGTATTAGCTAAACCATTTAATATAACCATTTAATCACCTATCCTGATTGTAAAATTTCAAAGATCTTAAAATAGATTTCATGCAAAGCCCAAGTCTTCTCACATAAATGAAAACAACATTCTATTATCTCCAGGTTTATTATTCTAAAAGGTTTTAGGTTTTTCTTTCCAAATTGGATTCAGATCAAACTCCTAAATAAATGAGATATCTTTTTCCTCTTCTTGAAGCAGTCTTGACTCTAAAGGCCTCCGTTTCCTTGGGTTGGAGCTGTTTCAACATCTTGAAATGAAACAACTAATTAAAGTGTTTTTGTGTTTGGCTCAGAGTCTTTCTTTTTCTCTGGCTGAAGTTCTGTCTTTGGTTACAGCCAATGCTGCGTGTTCACATTGCTAAATTTTGGTGGAAAATACCATTGGTTGGGTAACAACAACAACAAAAATATGAATGAAGCATTCGACAATTGATTATCTACCTTTCTCTGCCTGAGACCAAATAGAGGATGTGCCAAGAAGCCATCACCACTTTCATACAACTTCATACCCATCAGGCCCCATGATAAAATATTTTCTTTATGTGGCCATCGACTTTATGTAGTACCTTCTGTCCTATGTTTATGAGTGGTTATTGATTTTAGAAAAAAAATTATTTTACCAACATTTTTTGAGAGCCTATATTGCCAGGTTTTGAGGATATCATACACTTTGTTATTATTTCTTCTTTATTATTTGCCCTCCCCAGTAGATTGCAAGCTCTTTTAGGAGGGCCAATGACTTTCTTGCTGCCTGCTGAATCCCTCCTATGGGACACAGTGTCTGAACATGGTTAAGTGCTAAAGAAATTGTTAACTGAATAAATGAGTGGATGGGATGAATAGACATAATGCCTGTGTTCAAAAAGAACATGGACAAATGGGGGCAGAGAAGCAAACTGTCAGAGGCATTCATAAAAAAAACAAACAAAAACAAACTTATAGAGCACAAATGATGGGCCAGTTCCCATGTGTTTAGGAGGGATAGGGAAAGTCAGGAAAAAATTAACAAAGGAGATGATGTCTCAACAGTATAGGAGTAAATAAGAGCTCCGTAGTGGACCTGGACAAAGAGAGAGGGTAATATATGGCAGGCCAGGGAAACCACACTGACAAGACATGCATACTTTATGACTGTGTTCAATTTGAGGTATTTGGGGGCCATGACGGGGAGATTCCCAGTGGGTTTGGCGCTCAAGATAAAGTCTCTTAATGTAAGCTCCTTACATAATCATATGTTTGATTGATTGATTGATCTCACTTTCCAAATATACTGTTGGGGACCCTGTGACCACCAAATAAATAATAGACAATTTATAGAAGATCAAATTTAGCTTAAAAGGCTCCTATGCATAATTGTGGAGAAGGATTGGAAACTATACAGTTGGGAGAATACAAGGCAGTTTTTTACAAAGGTCTTTAAAACACATTTGTCCATATGAGAAGGATCCTCTCATTCCTACACATAGGAGGCATCATTACTTCCAATAATTTATTTTGTGTGGGTCATGGTGTATATTAGTAGAGAAGATCTTTGGGGTGTTACTGCCCTCATTTTCTAAGAGCTTATAATATAATGTGTAATTGCCCATATTAAACATAAAAGGGCACAAATAAACAAGAAAATCGCATTGGAAGTAGGTCTACTATAATGGGCTTCACAATGTTAAAGACAATGAAAAGTGAAGAGTAGAAGAAACTCAGATACTTGGAGTCCAATCCTGACTAATTAGCACAGAAAGTGCCATTGCTTTGTGCATGTGGAACAACAGGAAAAGGCATGATAGATGACTGGAGTCTCAGGAGCTTTCCGTTCAAGAAGATGATTTGGGGACACATATATAGGTAATGGCTGAGTTTGGTAAAGTGGGGAGCTGGGAACTGGGAGGCCAGCTGAGTGTTGAAGGAGGGCTAGAAAGTATTTGTGATCAAAAGAAGTTAAGTAATCTGGGGCACTGAAGGACAAATGCTTGAAACAGAAGGAAAGGAATCTGGACATTATCTTTCACATGAAAGGCATTATAAATAGTAAATATCTCCTTTCTCTGAGAAAAGAACATTGTAATGGTAAAAATGTTAGAACTCTGCAGGCAAACTTCTGGGGTTATAAATCCATCTCTCTAATCAAATCCTGACTTTGAGATGGCATTATTTGAAAATAGCTTTCTCAGGTACGGTCTTTCTGCATGATAGAGTATGACAGTATCTACTTGGAAATTCCCTGCCATGGGTATTGAGCTGAGCAGATGTATTTCTATTTCAACATGGGCACTCTGAGATCTCTTTATGTGGGAGCCTTGAAAGTTGGCCTTCTCTGATTATGTTTTGGCCAATGAATCCAGGAAGTGTGGGAACTAAGAGTCCTGTTCCAGTGACCTGTAGAATATATGCTGTGTTTGTCTTCTCTGCTGAGATAGTCATCAATTATGTGTGCTCTAAATGCATACTAATCTTTCTTTTAGAAGAAGGTTAAAGGATGTCAGGAATGTACCTCTGTGCTCCAGCTTATTAAGGAGAACGAAAAATCCCTAGAGAGGATGAAAAGAAAATAATTCAGAAAGCTTGCTAAAAATAAAAATATATTCTAAAGAAGTACAAGGGAGTACCAGGAAAATCAATACTAGTGTTGCAAGGTACAGGAATGAATGAATGTGACATTGGGAGAAAAAGCCAAGAGGGAAAAAATTATCAACATTATAGCATGATTTAAAACTCTGCTTGAAGAGGAAATGATGTGCTCTTTTTCTAGGAATATTAAGAAGAATTTCTAAGTATTAGCCAGTGAGCAGAATCCTGCTAGAACCTCAGGAGAAAGTGACCCACATTCACTCACCCACCACCCAAACATACACACACACACACACACACACACACACACACACACTTGCACACACAGTGACAGGTGATGGTTGATGACTCAATACCAAGAAATATGTGGGTCATAAGTTGAGAATGAAAAGCTGCCTGAAACCCAATGTCCCTCCTATTTTCAGCTACCTAATGCATTTGCTTTCATCATACCTAGCTGGGAATTTTCTGCAAAAATTAACTTAAGATATATTTCTAGTGATTTGGAAGATCTGAATAGAAAGCTAAATGGACTTCCAGGCATAGTATGTTATTTCTTCTTCCAAAGTCGTGATTTTGAGAGGAGGGAAAGATACAGGACATAATTGGAAAGTAGGATGTAAGTAAGAAAATAAAAGAATTAGGTTCTCTAGCATGTGGCTTATGAGAAGAAAACAATAAGTAGCAGAGAACTAGGAAGAAAAGTTGTTGAGGAAAGTAACCAACTGAATCTCTTGAGAGCAAGGACCATATTTTATTCATCTACACATCTCCAGCATCCAGTACAATGCTTTGCATATATCAGGGACTTAAAATTAAGAAGCTTTAAGAAGTAGAAAGAAAGTACTAAACAAATGAAACCATAAATCACAATTCTATAAATGAGAATAAGTAAGAGCAAAACTAAAAGCGTAACAAAGACAAAAAACCGAAGGGCGAGAGGTGTCCAGTGATGCTCATGAGAAAACAGCAGGAGAACTGTCGGGAGCAGCAACTCGTGGCTGAACGTGTATATATGTCCATGAAGAACAATGAGAGATTCAAGCAAAAGGACCTTGAAATGTTAATACAAGGAAGCAGAACTTATCTCATAGCTACTACCATGATTCAGTGAACCAAGATAATAGAAGACCACACAGTGTTCCAAGGAAATACATTTGATTTGGATGGGAGTATAGCAGGGTAAATCAAGAACATGATTAATTCAAATGAGTAATGAGCATGTGCAGGAGATATCAAGATATGAAGAGGACTAAGACATGGTGTTTGATATCAAAGACTTTATAATCATACGTGGATATGGATACACAAGTATTTAACTAAAGTAGGAAGTATAGATAAGAACTATAAATGATATGCCCAGGAGCCACATATTCGTTTCCTGGAGATGCCTTAACACTGTCCACGCACTGGGGGGCTTAAACAACAGACATTTTTTGTCTCATAGTTCTGGAGCCTGGAAGTTCGAGATCAAGGTGTGGGCAGAGTTGGTTCTTTCCGGAGTCTATGAGGGAAAACCTATTCCTCGCCTCTCTCCCAGCTTCTGGTGGTGAGCTGGCAATCTTTGATGTCTTTAGGCTTATAGAAACATCACTGGTATCTACCTTCATTTTTCATATGGCAGTCTTCCTGTGAATGTATCTGTGTCTGTGTCCAAATTTCGCCTTTTTATAATGTTATCAGTCTACTTGATTAGGACTCAGTTTAATGACCTCATTCTAACTTGAGGATCTACAAAGACCTTCTTTCCAAATAAGGCCACATTCAGAGGGCCTGGAGGTTTAGGACTTCAGCATTCTTTCTGGGAGACCCAATTCAACCCATGTTTGCTCATTAGAACATTGGAATCATTGTGGCATATAGGACAGCATGTCTAGCTCGGTGGAGGGTAGTAATAATAGATTTTTAAAATTCCTTTAAAATACAAAATTAGCATAAATGTGAGAAACAGAGTGGTTGGAAACAGAGAGGTTGCCTATTCAGTTAAGAAATTGGATTTTTAAACATGGAGGACATAGGGAGATGGAGAGGAGAAGGGAGTTGAGGGAAATTGGAAGGGAAGGTGACCCACGAGAGACTATGGACTCTGAAAAATAGTCGAGGGTTTTGAAGGGGCAGGGGGTGGGAGGTTGGGGGAGCCAGGTGGTGGGTATTAAGGAGGGCACATACTGCATGGAGCACGGGGTGTGGTGCAAAAACAATGAATACTGTTATGCTGAAAAGAAATTTAAAAAAAAAGAAAAAAAATTGGATTTTTAAAATACAACTTGATTTATCAAATTCACTAACCATTTACTGGCCACATACTATGGGCCAGATGCCGTGCAAATCACTGGAGATATGAAATTGACAAGATAGTCACCATCTCCAGAATATCTAATAAATGCTTGATTTTATTTTGGCTGAAAAAATGTCTCTCTCAGTACATAGAAAGAACAGTGCAACTGTGAGTGTGGATTCAACTTCTATTGCCTGAAAGTAAGAAAAGAAGTTACTTCCCATTATATGGGGTATTAGTGAGAACTTTGTAGAAAATGACCACACCACTGCAAGATGATTTATGAGAGAAGGCATGGCCGGTATAATCAGACACTTCTCAACACTTTAAGAAAGCATGTGTTCTAAAGCTCAGGGGAAAAAAGAGTTGCAGTTCTGTGACCAGAGAGAAGCCTAGGATGTTAGAAGACTCATATCACGAGCTGTCCCAGGCTGGGTGAGGCACCACACAGTGTTGTCTGTCTCCCTCACAACCTTGAGATTTGACTTTCATATCCAGCACCTAGACCTTGAATCCATCCTAGCTTAAATGTGAAATGTGACAAGAAGTGTATAGAAAACACACACACACACAAATACAAAATTACGTTTGGACATAATATTCCGAAAGTCCAAAATAAGTTTTTACGTTTTTAACAAGAACTTTAAAAAAGTGGATCTTTCATTCATTTTCAGGTTTGTGTGATCAGAAGCAACGCTGATGTGAATGCATTCTTATACAGAGGCTCAGAGTACTTGTCTGCCTGTTTCTGTAGGATATGTCTGACCCTTTACTGCATCAAGTCTTACTTTAAATCTCTCTCTCACGCTGCAGCCAGAGCGAGCCATGTGATGTGAGCATCTCTTCAGTGTCTCCCCATTGCCTGGAGGCTGTCTCCAATACTTTTCGTGACTAGTCCCAGCCTCAACACCCACACTCATCTCTAGTCACACAGAGCAGCGTGCAGAAGCCAATTTTACAACTCTGCTTGTGGTCTTACTATTCTCTTTCTCTTTGCACCTGATTCAATCTTACTCACCTTTCAAAATTCCAGAAGCTTCCCTGAATTTCCAGGCTCGATAAAATGCCAATTCTGACTCCAGTGCATCCTTGCTAACTCTAACTTCATAAAGGCATCAGAACAATCTCTTGATGGTCCCTCCATGCCTCTGGCAGAATAAAATCTCCTTGTGGACCAGTGCATGGTTTCTCACCCTTGTAACCACACAGCACCAAATGTAATGTGTAATGTCAGGCTTCCTATGTGTTGGATTTTAATATTCATAACCATGGAAATAAGCTATCCGTGCTGATTTGTCATCATACACACTGCCAACCAAGAGTTGGAGTGGTGAGACTTGATAGTTTGGGACAGGAAGAGGGTGAGATGTCAGTATGCCTTCAGAACATTCTGTGGATAAGATGACCTAGGTGGAATCCACTGGAACTTTGTGGCCTCATGGAGATGCTCCATAAACATTTGCTGAAGTTGAATGAAATCAATCACTTATCCCTTCATTCAAAAATCTTTTATTCAAAAATTGCAAGGTCCCAGAGCTAGTGCTAGAGGGAAAAAAAGATAGAAGCTGAGGCAGATATGTAAACAAAGCATAACAACAGGATGCGTGTTCTAATAATCCTCTGCCTAATGTGCTGTAAGGGTGCATAGGAGGGAGATGCTAACTGTTGGAAGGTGTGAGAGAAGGCATATGGGTTGTTTGCTTGTTTTCTCTCAGATGCATTTTCTGCTTCTCTGCCCTGCACTGTGACTTGGGAGCACGATTTCCAAGGCTGCCTTGTCTCCTGGCTCCCAAGGAGGCCAGTGGGGAGGCACGGTGGAAAAGCGAAGGGCAACATGAGGGAATAAATCACTGTCTCTCTTCTGGTTTCCCTGCTTGGAGGAGCATTTGCTCCACTAGCCACCTGCTGGGGCTCCCAAGCAGCTCCAGGTCCCGCTGGGTACGCCCACTGTTTTTCCCGCTTCCTCCAGGCAGCCCAGCTCCTTGGCTGTGTGAACACCATCTTCTCTCTGCGCACTTCTTGCCTTTTCTAGGCCTTTTCTTGCCTTTTGGCCGCCTCCAGGTAGGCTTCTTGGCTTTTCTACTACCTGTGAAATCCATATTCAATTGTCAGGTCATTGAAACACATCAAGTGCTGTTTCCTGACTCAGCCTTGGCAGATTAAAAAACTCCCCACAGAAAGGCATATGTAGAAGCTAGTGGTATGGGGCTGTTTCTGGAGATTTTATTCCTTTCTATACTTAATATTCTGTTATTGTCTAGCCTGGTGGCTGTGGGCAAAATTTTAATTTGCCCTGGACTCAAATTTCTTACTGGAAAAAAAAAATCAGAAAAAATGTAATGTATTTGGCCATCTCAGAGTTCCTGCGTTCATTCATTCATTTCAGCAGAGTTTGTTAAAGCTCTACCCCCTGGAGGTGCCATGCCAGCCCTGAGAATGTATCACTATTAGGACAGATGTGATCCCTGCTCTAAAGAGCACCAAAGATCAGTGGGATGAACGATGCCTGAACCACACTCACTTAGAAGGTGCTAGCTTTGATAAGAGCACCTTACATTCACATTTCCTTTAAAGCACTCATTACATTTTCCAAATCACCACAGTTGACCCTTGAGCAATATAGGAATAAAGGTGCTGACCTCCTGCACAGCTGAAAATCTGCATATAACTTTTGGGTCCCCAAAAACTTAACTGCTAATTGCTTACTGTTGACTGCCCTACCAATAATGTGAACAGCCAATTAACACATACTGTGTATGTTGCATGGGTTCTGTACTGTGTTCTTACAACAAAATGAGCAAGAGAAAAAAATGTTAAGAAAAGCATAAGGAGGAGAAAATACATTTACACTGCTGTGCCATATTTATTGAAAAAATAATCCGTGTGTAAGTAGACCTGCACAGTTCAAACCCACGTGGCTCAAGGGCCAACTGTATTAGTAAATGACCATGTTTTTGTTTGAGGATCACAAAACGTGTGGAAATCTCGCATTAAAACTAGATGGAGACCTTGGATTTTTTTAGCTCAACCAACTTCAGAAATGCATCTAAACGAGTTGTGAAATTCATAGTTTTGAATAACCCCAAAATGATTTGCTGTAACCTTCCTAATCAACAGACCTGCAATTAGGGAACACATGTGCCCTCTTTGTGACTCACCCTCTGAGTGAAATACATTTGACAAGAATTTCTTTTCAGAAACTGCTTTTGTTCAGGAATGCCTGCCATTCCCTTATATGCTAGGATAGGGTCTTTCACATTTAAGAATGAATGATTATCTCAAAGGGATGAGAGATGAAGTTAACCAATCCCTTATTCGATAGGTGGGAGCCTATCAAATTCATTGCATTTTGATCAGGAGAAATCTTTTTTTGACATACTTTCCGAATATAAATTTTAATATCCTCCAGAAACAAATTTTAGTGTCAAGTTTTTTCATCTTATCTAAATCTCCCAGGCTGTTCTTAGCGAAGATGAAGGGCAACTGGCTACAGTCTCCTGTATTATAGACTGAAGCTATAACTATGTGTTCGTTCACTCTTTCATTCAATAAGTATTTACTGAGCATCTACTGCTCTTCGTAGTAGAGCCAGGCCCTGGGATCAAATAGTTAACAAAACCAGACATGGCCCCAGCCCTTTCATATTATTTTCATAGCCAAAGGATCTTTGCTTCTTATTTTTCTCTTAGATCAATTTTTCCAACCCTTAATTTCTATTCATACCGCCCCACTGACATCCCACGTGGTTTTAGGTAAGCCACCAACACTGTGCAAAATCTGTTTTCTGAATCTGTAAAATGGGGGTGGTTAGAGTACTTAGCTCACAGAGTTGTTTTGAGGCTTGAATGAGCTAATAGAGACTCAACAGCTTTTCTGAGTCTCAGTTCATTTATTTTTAAAATGGAAATGATATTACCTACTTCCCAGAATTGGGCTGAGTATTAAGTGAGCTAATGTATGTGAAAGCAAAGGTATGTTGTAGGTATTGAATAAATGTTATTTCCTTCCTATCGTTTTAAAATTAGAACCAGTTAAAGTTACAAGAAATCCCGAATATTACAGCTAATTGCCCTCTAAGGTTATCTAACCTTGCATGTGAACATAAAACAGAGAGCCCTGTAAGATAAAACACAGATTTTGTGAAGCAGATAATCCATTTTCCTTCCTGACATTCTGATTCCCATTTTGTGTGCTCTTAGGGCAACTCAGATTATAGAACATTTTCAATTACCTAAGCAATAGAAGGGAGAAATAGTGAAAATAATCTAATATGATAGACAACCCAAATCGTGGATGGATGCAAAAATCATTAATGTTCATTTATTTTTAAAATGTTTGCTAATCCAATCCACCTTCCTCAAAAATCTTCTAGGCAAAGCCTCATGTTGGGGGTTATTTGTTTCAGGATAATTGTGGCAACAGATTTATCCTAGCAATTGATTAGTTTGGACTTCTATTTAAATTGGCTTACATTCCTTGAACAGAGTGACTTAATGTGAGAAGATGAGGCAGCCCAGGGTGGAGTGGTAACAGAAGGGTCAGGCTGAGATTAGAAATTCACTCCATCAATAGTCTGTGTGTAATTTCATTTGTAAAATGATGACTTCCCAGAAAGAAAGAAATTTCTTTCTTAATGTATATTTTTAGCACTTTATGAGCAGTACTTACAGGCAGAGAGAACCTAAAGGACATTTCCTTGTGACCGAGCCCTACCTCTCCATGCAGGCTGCAGTGATGATGACCTTTGATCAGGTGTCTCCAATGGCCTCAGAGAGGATACAGGGCACAGAATACAGATATTTACATAGTGTGAGCCTACAGGGGGCATCATCGGATACTGGAAGGATGACTTGATGACTTCGCGGGATCACTCACTTCTTCACGTGATCAGAAAATGGAGGAGGGCATGACCAGTCAACTCTGCAAAGACAACAATAGCTGATAAACAGCAATGCATCTCTTCTCTGATTTCCTTCAGCTGGCCCTGATGTAATTTGAGATGGGAATATCTTTTTATTGGATTTTAATTTAGGTCTTGTTTGTTGGTTCCCCAAGATGATTTGGGAAATGAAGGGCGACAAAGCCGGAGCAAGCTCATGAAATATGTTTTGGTCTCCACAGGAAAGCTTCTGAAGTCTGGGAAGGGTGTTTTCAGATGCCAGGGTGCTTTGGGGGCTGGTGTGATCCAGTTCTAATGAGTAAACCGGGGCTGAGTACACCATTCTCACCTTTCAGAGAAGTGAGTTCATGGTGGACAGAGGAAGAGGAGTGATCAAATTTGGAGTTTGAGGGAAGAACTTTGAGTAGGCACTTCTGCACCTGTGGTGGGGGTAGAGATGCAATTTACATTTTGGCGTAATTATTGACAAAGTTAGGGATGAATGGATGAATACGTTGATGTGGTATTTACATTCAGCTGAGAATTCAATGTAGAAAGCCTATAATTAGGATATTTGGAAACAAGTAGTTTTGAACATTTTTCTGTTTCACTGGTAGACTATGTGAGGCAGAACAGTTGAGAGTAGTAGAAGCCCCAGAAGGCAGACAGAAGACTGGGAAAAATATTCGTATTTTTCTCTCATATTCACTAATCAAAAGTTCTGCTATTTTCTTCTCAAAAATCATCACTGTATCAGGAAACACACATCGTCATGATGTCTCCTGAATCCAAATAGGATAAAATGAGATGAGGTTTTTACCTCCTTGTTCAAAAATCCCTATTTTATTATTATTATTTTTTGTACCAGGAAGAAATAAATATCTACCCGAGGAAAATGAAGAGGAGCTAAGAGGAGAATGTAATTGCCCACTTCAATCACTCCCACACAAAATGCCTGGCTAAAAGATGGGCAGACAGAGCAGGAGCCTTTTGGCAAAGAATTTTAAATGAAAAGAAAGGGGAAAAATTGTTCCCGCAGGAGTTCTGTAGAAAACTGGAGACAGCTGCTGCATTTTCTCCAGCCTTCTATCTCTTTCAACCAGACCCAAAGACCATCCAGCTTTTAGTTTAATTAATCTCTTGCTGGTTTTGATGGTGGAGGAAAATGGGGCTCACTTCGCCAAGGAGCAAAGTTCCCAAAGAGGAGTAGGATACATATCAGTCGAAGAAAACAATCGCTTCCAAAGAGACCAGAATGTAAATCTTTCTTAGTATTTCCTTTTCAGTGGCTTTCACTTCTGCACTGAGGCAAGTTTGCAGAAAACCTCATCATCAACCCATTTTCACCTCTAGCACCCGTGTAAATTCAAACTCCGATTAATGCAACTATTTTAAAGTTGTGTCCTCATCTCTTCAGCATTTCCAAGCCCTTATTCAAACAGCTTGTGAGATTCTTCCCCCTCCATGAGGTCTTCCTTGATTAATTAAAACATCTACATTATCTAAACTTCATCGATCTGAGGAAGAATCCTGGGACTGTGTCTGGTTCAATCCTGAGCAGTTGAAAGCACAGGAATGAGAGCTAAAGGGGCAAGGAAGCCAGAGGTCAGTTTATGAAAAGGAGCAGAGTCACAATTGAATGGAGTTTAAAGCCTGTAGTTAGGACTCAAGGCTGGGACTAAGAATTTGAAACTGCAAAATTAAATCAGGAAACTAGGTTTCATGCTGTTTAAGAGGAAAATGTCAGGGTATTGACCGTGAAAGAGATGAACTCCCCAGGGTCCACACTGGCTGTTTGCTGGCATCCAGTTTTGGTGGGAACGTGTTGGAGCCCTGTAAGGTTCTTGGACTGCTTTGCTTGCACAAAGTACTAATTATTTAGTACTAATTAATTAATGCGTTTTCTGTTTTCCTATGTAACCCTAACAAAACCAGGGGCTTCTGTTTTCTTAAGAAGGTCAAGTTGGAGAAGCTCAATTAGTGTTAGCATATAAATGAAAAGGAAATCCATTTTTTACCTGCCTCTATTAAAGAACTTTCAAGGGGGTCCGATTCTACATTGGCTGCTCCTTTTCAGTTTTCCCAGACCCTGCAGCCTTTTTCAATATAAACTCTTAACTTCCCTCACTTATCAGTCCTAGAGGGCTTTCATCCCTCTGCTCCCCCTGCTGGAACCCTTTATTGTGTATATTGTGAAAACGCTCAACTATTCCTACAGGTGTCTTCTCCATCTCCTGTTCCGTCGCCTCTCAACACACCATCTAGATCCTACATCAGAAAGATCTAGGACCTGGCCCAGGACCAGCCTTGTTAGCAGGAGCGAGGTTGGGGAAGAAGGCAGTGCTCATTAGTGAGTCTTGGCTCTGGCTCAGCTTTTTGTCTTTTATGTTCACCTGCATCGATCCTCTAGTTTTTGATGAGCCCCGCTTTTCTGACCCCAGTAAAATAGTCCATCCCGTCACTGTGATCTTTCCAAATTTAAATTCCTGGAGGATAAATACATCCTAAAATATCTAGGCACTTTTGAATCACTTATAGTGTGATGCAAATAAGGGATTCGTAATCAGAATGATGGTGGGGAGGATTCGACCTGAAATTACTTAGAGAAAGGTTGAAACACATGGCTAAATCTCATTGGATAAGTGTCCAGTTGAGTCAGAGGCTTGAAGAGGGACTGAAAACTCTGGCATACCTACTTAATGATCGTTTCACAAGTAACACATTTGCTTTGAGGACATGCATAAGGTATTGTTGTTATAGACACATAATTCTGAATATAGGGGACATTTAGGAGGAAATATTAATAATAGTTACCAGTTAGTGAAAACTCCTATTTGCATTCTTTGATACTTCTTATAATAGATGAAAAATGTAGCTATTTAACCCATTTTACAGTGGTAGAAACTAAACCTCACTCTGAAGAATTTATCTAAGGTCATGCAATGAATAAATGACAGGACAATAAATTAAACCCATTCTTCCTTCACCATTTAATCTGGATTCACAAATGCATCTACCCACAAACAGCGTAAATCACTCAATCTGACTCCATGTACTAGATACAGGGCACAGATCTAATGCACAGTGTGGAAAGCCACATAGTTACTTACCTATTTATTTATACCTCGGTCTAGTTATCCTACTAAATAGAACTACTAAGAATAGAAAGAGGCAGTGGGTTGAGATTGTCCTGACCAGAAGGATCAAATTTCATCTGAAACAAAACTTAGTCTTAGAGGGGATTTTCAAAAGGACAGAACTGTCCACTGCTTTGATTTATCCTAACATGCTGTCCACTGAAGTTACTCATTTTTCTTGTGGTATGAATTTTATAACTAAATTTAAGGAAATAGTTTTCCATTTAACTTAAAGATGCCCATAGGGCATATGAACATGATTTTTAAAGTGGGGGAGAGTAAGAGATAAAAGCAGAGCTTGGAATGTGGGCCTGGGGCAGAGCAGACAGGCTCAGGTCTTCATCCAATTATGTGTCAATTACAACCACCCCCACCCCCTTCAATACCCAACATATAGCCAGTGTACTGCTGGGAAGGAGGATACAAAGTCTCCATCATCCAAGAGCTCATCTTCTGGTAAGTCAATAATAAATAAAATGTGATTAGTGCTCAATGTTCTTAAGCCTGGGAAGGCAAAGGAGAGAGCAACTTATTTTGTAGATATGACAGATTGGAAAGGAACTTTCTGCTGTCTTAAAGGATGGATAGGCATTTTAAAAATGGAGACCAGAGGTGCCTGGGTGGCTCAGTCAGTTAAGCATCTGTCTTCGGCTCAGGTCATGATTCCGGAATCCCGGGATGGAGCCCCACATCTGCTTCCCGGCTCAGTGGGGAGTCTGCTGCTCCCTCTCCCTCTGCCCCTCCCCCAGCTATGCTCTCTCTCTCTCTCTCAAATGAAAAAATAAAGTCTTTAAAAAAATTAATGAAAAACAAGATTCTCTCTCCTTCTCCCTCTGCTCCTCCCCCATGTCTAAAAGAGAGAGAGAGAGATGGAGAACAAAGGACAGGACAGTTCCAGTGGGCGTTCCTGCCTGAGCAGACTTGGGGGTGTAGTGGAAGACCAGGCAGTATATGCAGGAAAGCAAAGTGAGCTGGTTGAGTACTTGGGGTGGGAGAGTAGGTACGGACCAAAGGAAAGCATGTGGGATTAAAAATGCCCTGTTGGAAATAGATGCATACATGTATTACTTTGGGTTTGGGAGGAAAATATGAAAGTTATTTCTCCAATATTGGAAAGCTGGCTCAGCAGAGGGGTGTTTTTTTCTTGAATAATTGGGCTTCCCTCTCTCTCTCACCAGTTGAGGGAAGAGCCCAATACTAGTTTCTTATGGTGGCAGTAACAAATTACTAGATGAACAGATGTTTATTTTCTTATGGTGGCAGACAACAGAGGCCCAGAATGATCTTAGGGGTCTCATGCCCAGGTGCCAGCAGGGCTGGTTAACTTCTGGAGGCTCCAGGGAAGAATAGGGTCCTGGCCTCTTCCAGCTTCTCGTGGCTGCCAGCCTTCCCTGACTTGTGGCTACATCACTCCAATCTCTGGTCTGTCACTTTGCCTTCTTTTCTGCATTCAAATCTCTCTCTCTTTCTCTTACAAGGACACCTATCATTACATTTAGGGAAGATCAGGACAAGCTCTCCATCGCCAGATACTTAATTTAATCACACTTGCAAGGTTCTTTTTGCCATTTAAGATAATAATCACAAATTCCAGGAATCTGGACATGGATGTCTTTGGGGATGGTTAATCAGCCCACCACAAGTCTTTTGGCCTCTCAGTTCTCTGGTCCTTCCCAGATGGCCCGTTTGATTCTCTAGACAATGCCAAGATATGTGTGGCCCCTTGGGCTGCAGATTTCTCTTACAGTGAACTCTGTAGCCATCTGAATCACTCTTGGCCTCGTGGCCCGTTTCTCTTCCATAGAGGGGAGAATCTGGCTGAATGACCCTTGAATGTCAGGGCTTGATGTAAGTAACACTGGGTTTGATGTAAGTAACACTGGGCAGGGAATGACAGTAATGACAGCTGCTGATGTATCTAATAGCTGGGACACACCGGCAATGAAAGGATCAGAACACATGGAAGAAGGTGCTAGGACATGTTGAAAATTTGGGTGGTTGCTGTTGGCTCAGGCCCAGATTAACAAGAGTCATGGACAGAGAAAGGGCAGCTCTGTGGACATATTCCTGTGGACACCAAAGTCCCTTTTCCCAGTTTTGCCCACATCTAATCCATCACACTAGCCTGCTGATCCCGGCACATCCCTGTGTCTATTCTTTGCCCATCTGATCAGTTCCATCCATGCTTAGGCTCTGATCCCCCCACCTGGCCCATGAAACCCCGACTCCTCACGTGCAGCACTCAAGCCTCCCTAGCAAACACACCAGCCACAGTTCTCTCTTCACTGGTCTTGTTGGTCTCTTTGCTGCTTCAGTCCAGATGATGAATCGCTATCATTTTCTCCATGGGTCTTTCTCTTCTACCTTTCCCTCAAGGCACCATTGAGCTCCTTTCTTGGGATTTGGGAACACTATCTTGCCTAGTTTTTCTAATGCCACAGTGCTTCTCTTTCTTTTCAGTCATGGCATCTCAGGGGTCACATTTTCTGGCTTACCTGCCTTCCCATCTTGGGAACTGACACAACAGCCCCTAAGCCCATCAACATTGGCTAAAATATCACTTTCTGGGGTGCTTGGGTGGCTCAGTGGGTTAAAGCCTCTGCCTTCGGCTCAGGTCATGATCCCAGAGTCCTGGGATCAAGCCCTGCATTGGGCTCTCTGCTCAGCAGGGAGCCTGCTTCTCTTCCTCTCTTTCTGCCTGCCTTTCTGCCTACTTGTGATCTCTGTCTGTCAAATAAATAAATAAAATCTTAAAAAAAATAAAAATAAAATACCACTTTCTCCACTAGTTCTGTGGTCAGATGGAGACTCAATGTGGCCCAACCTTCCAGCCCCAACATATGCAAGACAGGGCGCTGAATACTTTGACTTCATACCTGATAGGGTAGCAGTAAGGATGGAATTATATGACACAGGAGCTTAGAATAATGTGGGGATGTAGGAGGCACTGAGTAAACATTAGCAGTTGTCATTATCATTGTGATTACTGGTTAGTTACCTTAGTTTTGCCTGATAGGTCAGTTCTTTCCCATTACTGAGCAGCTATATTTATAGATCAGTTCTTTCTAGTTTGTCTATGTTGCCAACCTTTTTTGTAGCCAGTCTATATTGGTGCAGACTACTTTTGAATGTGAGTTCTGTGGTTTGATGACTAATGTGTTTTGATTAGTGTCTTGCACAGGACAAAGCCCCTGAGGACATTTATGAAGAATCACTCAAATATGATAATTCTTTAATAAGAAAGATTCTAAAGAAGAAAGGAACTACTGATGCCTCACACCACCTTCAACACATGCTCAAATTGTTACTGTAATCCAGGGCCATCAGCATACAGAGACTGCAGAAGGGGGAATTAATTATGAGAGATGGGACTGAGTGTTCCGACCTGACTGGACTACTTATTCTCTTAACCCACGCAAACTGCCAGGGGTAAAAGGATGGTTCATATAAACAACTTGAATTGCAAAAGTGGTTTCTGTCTTCCTGATCTGATGTGTAAGTTTATCCCCTGATTAGGTGAGAAAAGAGCTGTTAAAGATTATGTCAGGTGACACTATTCTTCAAGACTGAACTGAGCATTCTCCTGATCCAAATCTATCAATGTACGGACCTTCTGCTTCATCTGGACTCACTGCCTAAGAGCATACTGGAAGCACGGCCAAAGAAATACACATCAGTATCTGGAGGAGAGGGCCAGACATCTCCAAAAGGAAGCCAACCAGAGGGAAAAGAAGCATTCGGTCTACCTTGCTCATCTATGGAGATCACATTTAGTGTGTGTCACTGAGTGAATGAATGAGAAAATGAACTGACAGATGCAGAAACCATAGAGGAGACAGGACTTCTCTCCCACTGAATGTGAGAACATCGTTCCTCCTTTATCCTCTATTGGGGCAGGTCAGGTTGAGTGCTTCTGAGTGTCCTTTCCGTGGAAGTCTGCCTTAGGCCTTAAAGCTTCCTAGGCATAAGAGTAGAAGGGGGAGTGTCTCAGCTACTCCATCCTCTCTCTTTAGGCTCTGCAGGGGCTAATTTATTATATATTAGCTCATGAAAGCTTTTATTCTAATAGCTACTATGCTTTTATTTTCTCCTTAATGTACAAATTAAAAAGATTACTCAGAACGTGAAAATTGGCATTTTTTTTCTTTTCCAAAAGGTTTCCATACAATCAACATGTCTTTGCAATGTTATTTGGAAATACATTTGAGGCATTAAAAAGCGAAGAGAACTAGCATTATTTCTCGCATATTTTCTGGAACAAAATCCCTACCCATTTTAATTTTTAATTTTTATTTCATTTTTAAGTAGGCTCCATTGCCCAGCATGGAACCCAATACAGGGCTTGAACTTATAACCCTGAGATTAAAACCCGAGCTGAGGTCAAGAGTTGGACACTTAGTCAACTGAGCCATCCAGGCACCCTATCCCTACCCAAATTTTAAAGATTTTATTTATTTATTTGACAGAGAGAGATCACAAGTAGGCAGAGAGGCAGGCAGAGAGAGAGGGGTGGGGGGGAAGCAGGCTCCCTGACAAGCAGAGAGCCTGATGCGGGACTCGATCCCATGACCCTGAGATCATGACCTGAGCCGAAGGCAGAGGCTTAACCCACTGAGCCACCCAGGTGCTCACCTACCCAATTCTTAAATGTAAAAAAACAAAAACAAAACAAAACAAAACAAAACAAAAAACAAAACACATTTCTATGTCATCCCCAAGAATAGTTTTTAGACACACTTACCAGGTACAAAGTAGTACCTGATAGTGGATATTTGTTAGGATTAGCTGCCCAGCAACCATCTAGCTTTTCTACTCAGAGGGAATCCCATAGAAGATGAAGGGAGGCAGATATTAGCTTTTCCTGCTCCTTGGCTGCTAGAAGGGGAACAAGTGATCATGCCTGGTCCATCCAATGTCCCCACTAGGGTACTGAATCCAGAACATATAATGTAAATATGTGAGAATGACTTGAAAATCTTGCTGTGGGGAGAGCTATGGAGCTCTGGGTTAAGTTGCAGGGTTCTGTGGTAGCAGCATCCATGCCCATGATGATGGTGTACCGTGATCGACAGCAGTGACAGCAGCGTCCTGGCCACACTCCTCATGAGGCATGATTGAGTCTGTGTTTCTGGCAGACTGACCTTTCACTGTTCCTGACTACTTCAAACCTGATTTTAAAAGCTTCTCATTAATATTGGAAGAAGAGTGTCTTCCAAAAAGTTTTAGTACAAATCAAATGATATTAATAAAAATTAAATGAGAAAATATGGTACCTGGCTCCCATGCACTTATAATGACAAATAAACCCCTTTTAAACAACCTTAATAATGTAAGTGAAAATGTAGATTTACAAACCTAAAGAATTAAATAGCATTACTTTTGTCCTAAAGGTTTTCTATAAATTGTTGAACTCCCTTATGGATTCTGAATAACATAAGGGATGTGTAAACAATAAAATAAGTAAATACAGCTATCATAATAGGCCACAAGAGGACATAGTTGATTTAAAAAAATTAGTTAAAAAATATGTAGGGGTGCCATGGCATTTTTTAGAGTATGTCAAAATCTGAATTTGTAGGGAGGACGAGCGGATCTGAATTGCGGAAACTTGAAGCTCTTCTGAAGCCCCTGATCTTCTCAAAACAACTGCTCTTGAGGTCTTCCCTCTCTTGCTTGGATTCCTGGGTCTGAACCTCTCCAATTCAGTTGACAGCACCATTCAGTCCTTAGACTGAAGCATTGTGTTATCTAAGGAGGGGGTCGAAGAAGTGGTGGGAGTGGCGTTTATAGTCCATTTTAGAAGCCCCATCTTTCTCGGTTTGCCTTTATACCATGTGCATTTTATTTCTCTTTGCAAAAAATGTACTTAATGATATTTCACTATAATCAGGGAACCAAAAATAGTTCTTAGCATTTTTACTCCAGGTGTGGAGTTCTTGTTGTTGTTTTCTGTCTTCGGGCCATGGTGTAAGAATCCACCTGGTTGTTTAGATTTCTGCTGCAATGTCAGATGGGATGTATCCTTCCCTGTACCCACCTAGTCAATATCTTAATTTTTAAATGATCTTAGAGAGAGACTTTAAAAGGAAATCAATGGTGAAAATGAAGAAACATTACTCTAATAATTGATAACACTTCACTCTATTACATGGAAATTTGAAAGTTCCATGAGTAGTAAATGAAAAGTATAGTCTCTGTATTACTTGTGGTTTTCTTAAACCTTAAATGATCCCAGATTTGGGGGAGGGAAAAGCGAAAGGAAATTCTGACATTTACATTTCTCAGTCTATATATTTAAGAAAATGTTCCTATTTAAAAATGTGTACCAAAATGCATATAAATGGCATAAATAGGCACATACATCTGAGGAATTTTGCCTTGATACCTGTGCTCCTATGTTTAAAAACTAATGTCAACTTTTAAAATACAGAGTTGATTGCAATCTCAGAAGTTTAAAAATGGATTTGACATTGCTGGATTCTTCCTTTTGTTGTGATTCTGGGTGATGAACTGATTCTTCTCTGAAACCCAGCTTTCTTTGGTCAAGACCTTTCATGCTTTCTAAGCACCTTTTGCAAAATTTTGCTTTGTGTAAGTGGAAGTCATTGGGTGAGCATATTCTTTAATTCCTCCCCTGCTACCTATAAGCTCCCCCTCCTTCTGAATTCAAAGGAGCAGAGGCTCTCCTACTCCCCAGTGGCTACACTGTGAATTCATGCCCTCCACTTCCCCAGAAACTCCCCCTCAAACACCCCTCTTTTTTCTTTAAACTCCTTTTTGTTCTGACACCCCTTTCCTGTGCCCCCCAACTCTTAACATAGGACATATACTCAATTATCTCTCATGGGAGAGCCAAAACACCCACATTTTATTAAACCCTAAATACCCTCTATGTCAGCCCTTTGAAGGACAAACCCAGTCTCACTCTGTGTCTTATTTCACTCTGACCCTGTGCTCTGACTTGTAATCCCACCAACTAGGAGAAGGCGCTGACACAGGCCTCTGATTATCCACATTCATGAAAGCCAGCAGACCAGTCTCAGTTCATATCTCACGAGCTCTCTCTGATACTAGATCCTAGTGGTCACAACTTCTAGTTAAAAACTCGCCTTTGTTGGCTTATCTGGCATGTCCATCTGATCATGCTTGCTCTCTGGTCTCTCCTTACCCCTTTTGTTGATTTATTATTATTGACCAAGCTCTGGGCTTATGTCTTTGAAACTGCCCTCTCCTCCTTGTAAGTGTTTCCCACCAAAGCTCATGGTTTCATCTATGACTGATATTCTGATGATCCCCTAATCCATATTGTTCATAGATCTTTCTGCCGACCTCCACTCATATTTCCTGTAATGTGTGAGACGTGTCCAAGACTTAATTTGTTACATTTTTCTCCAAACCTAATTTTTTAAAGATTTATTTATTTTGGAGAGAGAGAGAGCATGAGTGGGAGGGGCAGAAGAAGAGGGAGAGACAGAATCTCAAGCAGACACCAGACTCCATGCTGAGGGCAGAACCTGATGCAGGTCTCCATCTCACAACCCTGAGATCATGACCTGACCTGAAACCAAGAGTCAGATGCTTAACTGACTGTGCCACTTCTGCTGCCCTGCTCCAAACTTAACTTTAAGTCCTCCAGTGACCCTAGGAAGAAACCAAGACACAGTTGAAAACGTCCTAGACATTTTCCTCCTCATCAATCCTGATTCCACCATATTTCCCATCTGTTAGGGATTCCTGTATTCTGCTGTAGACCAGATTCGCTCTAAACCATCATCTCTTTCTTGATTATCACCATTGGCTTAGTCTTAGTTTCAGGACCATATTCCTTCTCTTCTTGATCACTGTAACCCTCTCCTGAGAACTGGTTTCTGCCCTTCTTTGACTCCCTCTACTGCAGTATCTTTCCTGCAGCCATAGTAGTGTGTTCTGAATCACAACGCTGCTTGTGGGACTCCTTTGCTGGAAAGCTGGAAATGTTCCCTGTCTTCTACAGCGGTTTCAGCATAAAGAACCAATCTCTTGGTTTAATACACAAGGCCTTTGTGTTCTAGTCTCTTCTCTTTGTGCAATGTTTCCAAAGTGTATTTCTAGGCATACTGGGGGAAAGAGAGACAGGGGTTCTGTTTTCTCACCTTTTAGTATGTTAACGTGCACTCTTAGTCTACCAGAGGTGGCTACAGTTTATAACCATACAGTGTTTCCTCAACTTGTTTGGTCAAGGAATCTTTTTTTTCCCAAGGATAATTTCTGATAATCCATGTAACCCAATTTGGAACATCTTCTTTGACCTTATTTCCTGACACTTGCCCTTGCACACTGTAGTCCAGCAAAATGGAGATTCTTGAAGTTCCCAGAAAACATGCTTTTTCTTACCTATGCACCTTACACAGGCATTCCCTCTGCCTAGATTATCTTCCCCTGAGTCATTGATCTAATTAGCTCCTATTCCACCCCCCTGCCAAACCTCAGGACAAGTATCACTGCCTCTGAGCATACCTTCTTGCTTTTCTTTACCTCTTGGATCTGATTTTGAACTTCCTCCTTTGTGTGCCCATTAAACTCCAGTCCTAGTGTATATGATGTATTCACATCTGACTCTAATAGAAAATGTCCTATTTCACTTTGTGTCATGGGCATCTAGCATATTGTCCAGCACAGAGTAAAAATTCAATAACTGCTTGTCAAATTCACAAATGAATGAATGGGTTAAGAAGGTTGGAGAATAAGAAAATCTGCCTCAAGGCATGGCATTCTTATGGAAAGATTTGGGATCAGGACAATGGCTAAAACTAGCTGGGCACTTCTCAGAAGGAGGGGAGTGGAATCCAAAGGAAGAGAGTAGAGAGAGTTTGAGGAGAGAGGGAACAAATGTCCTGCCAGAGGGAGGAATTGGTGCCTGGCTTCTCTGTTAATCTATAATAGATAATTTAACAAAATCAGATTTTTAAATTACTTTTATCTGAGAAATAAATACCATAAATACCATATATATTTGTTATAGAAAATTTTGAAGTCACAGAAAAGCACAAGGAATAAAATATTATCTCATTACTAAAAAATGAAAAACAAAACTTTCTTAAGATCTAGGAAGAAGCTCCAGCTCAGATCAACAAAATTGAATTATAGTGTAACATTATTTTGAGACATGCTTTTCTTTATTGAATGATGAGCTATAATCATTTTTCCAGGTCATTTTATATTCTTACATAATGTGATTTTTAATAACTGCAGTGCATTCTCTTGTATGCTACCTTCAACTTTGTTTGATCATTAATTATTGCTGGATATTAGGCTGTTTAAAATTTTTTGCTGCTTTAAGTAACATCGTGATGAATGTACTTGTACTTAAGAAATTTCTGGGTCAAAGGATTTGTACATTCTGATGATTTTGATTTGCAACTTGTCTTTTAGAAAGATGGTATCAATTTGTACTTTAATCAACAGTATATGAGAGTGATAATTTTCACTCATTCTCATCAGTTGGATTCTAAAAAGAATTCTGGGCTATTTGGGAGATAAAAAATTGTATCTCCCTTAATTTTAATTATTTGTTATTAATGATATTAGAAATTTGTTCATTAAGTTTTTGGCCATTTGTATTTTTCCTTTAAAAAATGTCCTTTGCCCATCTGTATTGGGCTATCTATATTGATTTTACTGATGAAGATGTAATGAGGGCTGATTCCTAAATTATCTTTTGAAACACACATTAATGTTGTTAAAATGGTTAATGATAAATAGTGATAAATACTGATGTTCTAAATCTAAAAATTTAGGTGTCAATCAATCCTTAAAACTAGATGGCAGCCATTCTAGTTTTGGTAGTTCTCAGGAGTGAGTTTATAGAACTTCTGACCAATCAATTGCTTCACTCTAATCTGTGTTCCCAGACTATATTTTGGACCATGCCATATGCAATTATTCTTAACTGTATTTTAACCAGCATTCTCTGTGTGTGTATCTGAGTGAAAGAGCATAGGTTTTGGATTCAAAAAGAGCTAGGTTAGAATTCTTTTTTTTTTTTAATATTTTATTTATTTATCTGACAGAGATCACAAGTAGGCAGAGAGGCAGGCAGAGAAAGAAGAGGAAGCAGGCTCCCCACTGAACAGAGAGCCCGATGCGGGGCTCGATCCCAGAACCCTGAGATCATGACCTGAGCTGAAGGCAGAAGCTTAACCCACTGAACCACCCAGGTGCCCCAGAATTCTTGCTCTACTTTTAATAGTTTCATGAATTTGGAATTCAACTTCCCTGAACTTACTTGTTTTATTTTTTTGTCATAGATTGGGTTAACAAACAATTGGGTTAATGATATCTTTGACATTGGATTAGTGTTTAGGTGAGATTTGATAGAAAAGGAGTCTAGGTCAATACTTGGAACATAGTAGATGTGCTGTAGTGAACCTAACAATTAACAATATTTAGAACGTAGTATATGCCCTGTAATGAACCTAACAATTCACAGTAAATGTGCTGTAATGAACCTGATAGTATTTCCAGATTATTTACTACATATAATCTGAACAAGAAAAAAAAATGCATAAACTTTGACAAAATTCTGCCTCATCCACACTAAGGGAGAGGCTATCTTGCCAGCTCTGTTCCTGTCTTGCTGTACAAGCCTAAGGAGTTCGCCAGAGCAGCTGAATGGTGGACCAGACTAGTTGAGTTACAGTGAAAAAGGTGCTGAAGACAGATCTCCATGAGGCTCTGAGGCACCTGAGCCTCTGATTGAAATAAGCAGGTAAGACCTTCCACTCCACAGCCCATGCCCTTGCCAGATTTAATGTATTTTAAACCAAACTTATTTATATATATATATATATGTGTGTGTGTGTGTGTGTGTGTGTGTGTATGTATACACACACACACACACACACACACACACATATATATATATAAATCTCCTATATATCCTAGACTGAATTCCCTTCCCAATAATCTAGTTTCCATGAGCAGCATCACTTTGGGTTCATCTCTATTTCCACCCTCTTAGTTAATTTATCATCCTGTTGGGCTTTCTGAAACGTTTTGTTAGAATCTCCCTTTTCCTGTTCCCATTTCTGCTGCCTAGCCTAGGCCTTCAACAGTTTTGATTTGGGCAATCGTAGCTGCTTGCAGGTAGCTGGCTCTGTCTTTAGTGTCTCCCACTGCAGCCCCTCCGTGACAAGCTTCCTCATCCTCGACCTCAAATCCAAGTCCTCCTGTTCTCTTGAAGGCCTGTCATTTTGTTTCCAGACCGGGTCCTTGGACCCAGCAACAGTAGAAATGAGGCAGGACAGACACAGCAAGGCTTTACTGGGGCAACAGCTGCAGCTGAAGGGATACACAGTGACAAGAAAGGTGAACAGCAGTCAGAGAAAGTTTTAAAGGAACCCAGGTGGGAAAGGAGCCACGTTTAAGCACGTAGGAGCGGGGACATACCGGGAATTGGGTGCAGGCACAGTTAACACAACGTGCTGCTTCATACATGTGTTTCAAACATTTGCATGTTAGGTCTCCAATTTTGGGCACGTATTGTATTGTATTGTATTGTATTGTATTGTATTGTATTGTATTGTATTTATGTATGTATGTATGTATGTATTATTTTATTTTATTTTAATTTTTTTAAAGATTTTATTTATTTTACTTGACAGAGAGAAAAGTACAAGTACCAGAGCGGCAGTCAGAGGGAGAAGGAGAAGCAGGCTCTCAGCTGAGCTGGGAGCCCCATAGGGCATGTATTTTAATAATGAGGATAAAGGTCAGTGAAAAGTCTAATTTGGCAGCCACCTTGTCGTAGACTAGTTTGAAGGGTCTAGCCTTGCATATCTGTCGGTGCTTTGCTCTGCAAGAAAAAGCAACTGGCAGCCAGCAGGTTGTTCTGCAAGAAAAGTGACAACCACCACCAGAGAGTGCCCTGGGTGCATCTGGACTTGTTGATTGTCTCAGTTTGGCCCCGGTATTTATGTATTTGGTCATGCTTTCGCATACTATCCAGTGTGTCTCTTCTGTCCTGCAGAACACAAATCATGCTTACTTTTGATGCCCCCGGTGCTCTTCTTTCTGCTCAGAGCAGCCTATCAAAACCCTAACCACCTCTCAAGGCTTCTCTTGAGGTTTTTCTCCAGGAGGCTTTCTCAGATTCATGTCTTACTTTCCTGAGTTTCTGTTTCCAGATCATTGCAGCATTTAGGGTTAATGGTTTTGTGCATTTTGGTTTTCTCTCTGCAGCCCTGCTGTGGAAACTCTGGAGGATATGCTCATCTATGCACATCTGTATCTTTCCCAGTGCCCGGCCTGGGTCTGGCCCACATACCTTCTAACAACAACTTGTGACTAGGATCTGACAACAGTGGGGCCGCTACAGGGCGGCCATAGGGCAGTCATGGATGTCAAGGCCCTTTCTGTCTCTGAGCCTTCATTTGCTGCTGGGAATGCTTCCTCCCTCAACACTTCCTTTATGGTCCTAAATGATCTGATGCTTCCTTTCCAACCACAGCTTTTTTCTCATTTTGCCTCCTGAAGATTTTCCCCGTGTATATTGACCTCTGGCCTTCCTGCTTTGCACAGCACAAATTGTCGACTCTATTCTTTTTGACACTTCACCATATGCCATCAGTGATAGCTACATCAGTGCTTCATGTTTGGTGAACCATGAGAATTTTCTACTTTGAGAATCCTGGGGCCTGTTTTCAGGCTGAGGTGGCTCCTTCTGTTTCCCTTCTTCCACTCCCAGGCCCTAGGGAGAACTCAGCCTTTCTTTTCTCTTTGCAATAACCTCTACTGTCTTTATTTCTTGGGTTCTTCTACTACTAAGATTTACTTGAGGAGTTAGCCCCTCCTATAGTACAAACAAGCATATAGTTTCTTTAAATTTTTAGGGTTCAGCTAATAACTAAAGGTAATATGAAGCTGGGAGAGAATACAAGGGATGCTACATAGACAAAAAAAGCTACACAAGTATAATAATAAATTATTATGCTTATAATATTTTATTTATAATTTCCAATATTTTTTACTAGCTGGGGCCCAGAAAGCTTCCTTGTCTCTAGAATTTCTCTTGTAATTGAATAATTGAGTTACTTGCACAATAGTTCGCAATGTATGAGGCACTGGGATAGGAGCTTGGGAAGGACAGACGGATAAAACACAATTCCTGCAATTAACCTATAAATATGCTCAAATCCTTGCGTTAGAAAAAAATACCAAATGCTCCTTAAACTTCCTCATTTCTTCAGAACCTCCAAGCCAGGTCCTAAAGTCCCACTTTTTCTTGAAGCTCTTTAATCCTTAAAGTATGATTACAGGGGGGAATAATAGACCCTAACTAGTGTTTTATGGCTACAACCTCATAACTATAAAATGATGGAACTGGCATTTTTAATAAGAATGGTGGAGGCTACACAGGGACATGAGATTACTCATTCTAAGTAATTCTCTTGGGAGTCTACATATCTATTTCACTGATGTTCCTCTTACTAAAAACACTTTTTAACATCTTTTTAGATATTGTTTTCAAACCAATTTGATTGCCATTTAGGCAAATTATCCACAAGACATTTTAGCTGCACTTAATTTTGTGTCCTAAATAGTAGACTCTAGCTTAATCACAAAACTTATTTTTCAGACTCAGCTTAGAATAACTTTTGGCTGTTTCCAAAAAATATATGCATACATACCCCCAGATATTAAAGATTTGGCACTTTGGGGTAGATCTCCTACAAAATATGCTTCTAGTTCTAAAAACAGATCTTCAGTTGGAATTCTCAGTAGGTTCTCAGCAAGGACAGAATGATTAAAATTTGTGTAAAGCTTCCCACAGGAGCCATTTTGACTGACAATCATGAGCTAGGTTGAGTTACCTAGAAACAGACTTTGAGATGTAAAGTTGCTTGCAGAGTGTGTACTGGGCAATGCTCTTGGGAGATGCAGTGTAAAGAAGTGAGAAAAGTACTATAAGGTAGAGTGGAGAAACTGACCCTCAATGCAATTGTTGCTTGAATATAAGGATTTAAGGATTCTAAAAGACCGTAAAACAATTACTCTATTTCAATAAATCATATACCCTGAATATCACTCAAATTGTACAAAAGACGAGGACAATTTAGTAAGGAATGCTGCTCCATGAATATAATATAAACTGATCTGCCGGTCAGCTTCTCATTTGATATATGGAGGTCTACTAATACAGATTGAATTATGCCATCTAATAAAATGGCCAACAAAGGGCATCCAGTTAGGGAATCCCAATGTAATTTAAATTTCTTGAATAGATTGCAATGTTATTATAATTACAGGAATTATTTCATAGCTTCTCCACTTAATTTAAGTTGGTCCGATTTCATTGTTTGAAGTATATTTTGATTAACATTGAATCTATACTAGCAGGTTTATGTGGAGAAAGGAGAAAGGAATCTATGCTAATCAATTCAATTGGGCTCAATCAAAGCCTGGAATAAGGGGCAGCTGAAATCCTGCCTTAGCGTTAGCATTTTGGTAAAATCCTCAGTCTGACTGAAGCTTGTTACTTCTCTGTACAAATAATAGCTGAGTGAATAAATGAATAAATGAATAAGTGTACGTTATTTTACTAGCTCCTATTTACTTGCAAACAAGAAAGAGCACCATGGAAGGTCAGCCTGTCCCTTTAGGCTGAATAGATGGGATGCTTTATTAGGACTGGTCTGGCTAAATGGGCCTAGAGGAGCCTTAGTCCCTAAATCTGATACATCAGCGTTCTGTCTTGATTGCAAACCCTTCTACCATGTCCTGCAAATTCTTTGTCAAGTCCTCCTCCAGCTAAGTCCCCTGTGCTTCCATGTACACGCATATACCTCTCTCGCAGTGTTTAGGCATCTGTGTGTCTGTTTATCTCCCCACTGAATTCTAAGCTACTCAATGGAAGCAACATCCAACTACCCTAATCAGATGATGGGGATTTTAATATTTTTGCTTTAAAAATAATCAGAAGGAAACACTTGGAACTTGCTCAAATTCTCACACCTACTCAGAGATGGAGCCAAGATTCCAACTTAGGACATTGTAACTCTCCTTATCTTGGTCTATGGTGGGCTGTGTCCTAATCATGTCTGTATCTCCAATATGAACAGAATACATGACACATAAAAGGACCTGTAACAGATAATTTTCAGCTGTTCAAGTAACTGAGAGTTCCCTGTAATAGACTCAGCCACCTCAAGGAATATAATTGGTGACAAACTACACAGAGTTTCCTCTCCATCTGAAACCATATGCCGCACAGACAATCCAGCATGTTCTTTGGCCCTGTTGTTCTAACTTCTGAAACACAGGCACTATTACTGACTGTCAGGAAGTACCCTTTCAACCTGTAACAGGATCCATTTTTTTTCCCTAGAGTTAGAAATCCCAGTGAAGAGACCTCTTTTTGGAGAAGGGGGCAGGAAAAAAATGTCACTATGCTCCTGGTAGGTACCAGAATTCTGCTTGACCTTTCAAATCATTTATTTACCTTTTCTTTTGTCCCATTTCCCCATGGGGACTATCACCAGTGATGATAATGCTAAGAAAAATCCCTGGCACATTGCTGGAAGAGCACATGTATAGGGAATATTAACATTAATTGTCTGGTGCAGACTTTGTGATCAGGACTCCTGATCTGCATATAGCACTTCCTGAATGACTTTTCAGGACTTTTTAATATTTCTTACCTTTTAAGTTGAAGGAAATCCTGAGGTATAAGAGCATATTATGACACTAGTTTACAAATATTTTCTAAAAATTATGGTACAAAATAGGGCACTAACAAAGAACATTTTATATAGGAAGAAAATGCATGTTTATCTTAAAGAGAGCAATGGAAACCACAATAAAAAAAAATTAACAAAGACCCTATATCCATTTTCAATGGCCACTGTCACAAATTGGTACAAACTTAATGCCTTAAAACAGAAATTTATTCTCTGATTGTTCTGGAGGCCAGAATTCTGGTAAAGGTACTGGAAGAGGCTTGTTCCATTCTTCACCTTTCTTAGATTTACAAGGCAGCCCACATTCCTTGGCTCAAGGCCGCATCCGTACGACACCTGTGCTTCCGTCATCATATCTCCTTCTCTATCTCTACCCTTGCTGCTTAACTTGTGATTACATTTGGCTCATCCAGATAATCCAAGGTAATCTCCCTGCCTCAATATCTTACATAAGTACATCTGCAGAGTCCGTTTTGCTATGTCAGATGACACTTACAGGTTCTGCGGATTAGGGCATGGAAATCTTTAGGGGTCATTTGTTCTGCCTATTGCAAATACTATTGCTTCTGGTGTTGAAAAAAGGGATTTCTTTGAGTCAATAAGAAATATGACTCTGTGCATTCCAAAAGACAGAATGTAGGTCATTAGTAAACCACCCAGTCACTTTAGTCTGCTTCTCCCTCTTCTGCTCATCCCCTGTTGTCCATTTGGTTTAGCTACTGACCATACACTGATATTACATTCAAACAATTGCTTGCATATTTTTCCTTCTTCCCTTACCTGTGGACAATACTTAAGCACTTAAACCTGTACTGTGCATGTGTCTACACATGAAGATATAAACCCACCAGAGACATCATTACAGGGGCAAAAATAAACTCTCTACTGAAACACTTTCCTGGTAGCATCTGTGGTAGCTGAGTGTTCATCCAGTTTGGGATTTTGCACCTTGGAAATTGCTTAGGTAGGAAATAGGCATCTTGCATCTTCAGGATTTCTCTGAGAACATCATTAGATTAGGTTCAAATTTCTGGAATTTTCTGACTATAGTGTACTACGGTGAGCCTTCCATGTCTGGAGTATCTACATCTTGTCTGCCTCCACCTTTTCTTTCATGGCTCCAGGCAGAATAGGAGCTGGCTAAAATCTCAAATAATTTGTTTTTAATATAACAAAGTTTAAAGCTCTGGTTACATTGATGCTACAAAAAATTAAAATACACACACATACACACACACACATACATATGAAAATGTTCTATTAATGTAAGTAGGAATGGTGCATTTCAATAAGACTGAATGATTTGTAGGAATTATCAGGAAGCACAAATGAGAATCTTTCATCTTTTAAAAATTCTTTATGTTTTTCCTTAAGGGAAAACTGAGTTTGCTTTTGCCAAGTAGTCTTTAATTTCCTTTTTATTTTAGGGTCTACAGGATGTATATAATTTATAGTTCTCAAGGTATTCATTGTTTATTCTGCATGAAAGTGATATAGTGGTACCATGCATTTTAATTGATGATATAGAGTTAATCACTTTTTTGTTTCAGCAACCAAACTATTAATTTCTGAAGTGGTTCCTCATTCATAACCATAGTTTTAGGTTATTAAAATGAAATTATTCACAAAATTAGTTTCTAAAAGACTAAGTACTAATTTTGCATTTTCACAGTCATTAGGGTTCTTTGGAACATTTATGGTACAGAATAGTATGAAATGGAACACCATACAGTCTTGTGAATTCTCTATTATTCAGGAGTCTTTCCTGAAGGAGGCTTCGTACAATTTGTGACTTAGTGATCAATTGCTTGGGGCTAATCTTTGGTTTTCCCATGTACAAAGCTAAGAGCACTGTTTCTGTTTGTTTGTTTCTTAGAATAATAATTTGGACAGGCTCTTGAGGAGAAAATTGCCATAATAATCCATGATTGCAATATGCTTTAGGAAAACAGAAGACTGAAAAATAGATTTCCTGTGTTCACCAACAGATTCACTGAAACCTGAGAGACAGTCCTGGGGTGTGGTCTAGCGTCAAAGATGTTTCACCCACAGATCATTTAGAATGCTCTGTGGTTTGTACTCTGATGGGGGTAAGAATTGAGTGACAAGAAAGCACAGGGGTGGAACTGCCTCATTTTGTTTGGGAGAACTAAGGAAAGCTTCAAAGAAGGGGTCTTTGAAATGTCTTTTGGTCTTTGTGCTTTTCCAGATAGGGATCTAACTGTGGTGGGACACTACGGATTGGCCAGCCAGCCAGAGGGGAGAGATGGGACGTGTTTTCTCATACGGATCATAAAACTGCTATGGGCGTGATAAGAAAATGATACAAGACTTTAAATATATAGACGCGTTTTGAGAGTCTCATTCTCCTCAAAGTGGAGCAGCTGATAAACTTTTGCCTAGTTTGGCTGGCAGGTTCATCATTCCTAGAGAGTAATGAAAGAAAAATGTTAGTGAAATAGCTTGTCCAATTCAAAAAGTTTTCTGACTTTGCGGAAGAAATGTATCAGATGATTTGATGACTACTGCCTTGTTCAGTGATAAACCACAGATTCGAGTGTCATCTGTATCAATTCAAATCCAAGGTATGCCATTTACCAGCTGACTTAACACTGAACAAGTTACTTAACTTTTTTGGGTCACAAGATTTTTATTTGTATAATAAGGAACATGTTCATTCATATCACATAGAATTGCTGTCAGGTTTACAGAAGAGAGTGCTTATAGAGCGCTTGGCACATAGGCACTGGCACATAGGCACTCAAGTATCTGTTGTTCTTATTATGATTAAAAATAACTTTAGAGAGGTGTCAATGAACAAAGCCTGCATAGACCCATCTTGCTATGCTGTATTTCTCATGAACCTTACCTTATTTTACAACCTAGATGTCTGGCATAGAAAGGTGGAACTGTCTTTGAGGAGTTGGAATCAATTACGTGTTAACAAGACCAACATGTATCTGGAATTTTAACCCTCCTGTCATTAATTAATCTGGCAACTCTGGTAATAAAATTTAAGATTTTTCTTCTTTTAAAACAAGCTGTGGGTTGCATCTAAATTTACATTAAGTAGGCTATCAAAATCTTCTGCTTTTATTACAAAAGACTTGTGTGGTGGAGAGAGACAGTTTAAATGCATAAGGAATGAGGTAGAATAATGATTTGGTGCATATATTCTGATAATTACTACTTCCTTTCCCCTGGCTTCCCTGGGATAAATGTGCTGTCTTTTTAAACTTCATTAACAAGAGATTACAAATTTTAATGGGGTACAATAATTTTACCTTAATTTTAGAGCAATACATCTCAGGTATCTGATTTTCCTGAGTTATCTTCCCTGAAATAACCTTATGATTCAGAAAAGTTCTTTAAGAATTGAAATACTGTATAGTGTTAGTACCAATTACATTAATATTTTAATTCTCATGATAGAGATCATCAGAGATCATTAAACCTTAATATTGAAAGTGAAACAACAGACAATTGTGGTCTTATGCAAAAAACAAATTCTTTTGACCAACTTTAAAAAGTGTCATAGGAATTAAGGTTTTCTTAGCAGTGTGTGTGGCTTAGTGAATAACACCCTAGGAAAACCTGGCAACCAGTGCTTAACCAGATCTAAGTGCCTACATTGACTGGGCTATATTTCAAGAAAGTATTTGGACCATTTTAACATTTTATGAAAAATCACATCAACAATGAGTAGGTTTCAATACTGAAAATGGCAGCTGTCCAATTCCGAGACCACCGTGGACAAAATCTGGCCTTTCATTCACGGGTCTGGCACATAATCTTTGTAACATTGATTTTTTTTCCTTTTCTGAGTGTTTCATATCCAGTGATATTTTTAAACCTCTGAATTTGGGGAATGATAATCTACTGAAACAATTAGGTAGACAGATTATGCAAGTTTATGCAAAATCCATTTCCAAAGTTCAAGAAAGAGCCAAAAAACTTTCCTGGAAACTTCTTGGGTTTAGAAAGAACTTCTAAGTAGGGAGCAGAAATTTCCCCCCAAGAGAAATTGTCCTTTAAAACTGTCAAGAATAAATAAACAACAACAATTATTCTCTGGTTCTCACCTCTCCAAACACTAATAGTTTTCCAGATTGGTCCTGTGGGATATGAGAAGCCTCTGCATTTTCTCTAAGTAAGAATTTTTGGATTTAACTTCATACTTGTAATTTTTTTCCTGTCTCATCATGTTATCAATTACACTCTGAGGCATTTTTCAGCTTCTGTTTAATTGATTTCCACAGCGTTCTGTAGAGACTGTCACTGGTCATCAATTCCTTCAGAGTTTAATTTATTTTATTTTATTTATTTATTTATAAATTTTTTGTCAATAGAAGATGAGTAGGACAGGACATCATTTCAAAATATTTCATTATGACTTCTTCATTCAATATTACTTTATATTCAGTTGATCTAAGAGTTGAAGATGTGATATTTCTGGCTTTTTTTGTGTGTATATCACACCAATGTACGAGCTGAGAGAAAGGACACAATTAAGATAATAATAAAAAGAAAGAATTAATAGATTCAGTTATCTCCTTCTCAGCTAATTTGTTGGTCCTCAAGGATTTTACCTGTGGAGAAATCATTTGGCAAATTGCTTTAAAATAATCCTGCTAGAGTCAGAAAGGGCCTTGTTCTCCACCTGTTTCCCTCCCAGCCAGCCTTATGAGCCCTTTGTCTCCTGTGACTCCAAGGGCATCGAATCTCTGAAACTGTTCCCTGCCTGTGCCAGGAAGTGTGATACAGAGGGAGCTCCAGTATATCTTATTGGAAAGGACAAGAGATTTGAAGTTAGGTAAATTGGGATTTCCTTGATTTTCTCATGGTTAAAATGAGTGTTGAGGAGGAAAAATATTTTTTCTACCCTCTTAGTTCTGTACCTGGGGACTGCAAATTAAAAAAGAAAGGACCATACATCTTACAGTTTTTTCATGCCCAGGAGTTACAGAAAAGAAATGTAACTCAAAAAAAAAAAAAAGTTGTTAGATTCAGGTGTTTATATACCTTTTAGCAAAAGGAAGATTCAGGCTTCAGGAGACAATGGATTGTGGGGAATAACTAGGAAGTATATTGGGGAACTAACGGAAGATAAAAATTATTTTAGTGAGGTCTGTTTATGCAAACTCATCTTGATGTCAACTCCCCATCTTCAATGATAAGAGTTGTTCCTCTCTACCTGTAATGGGGGTGGGAGGGAAGGAAGTGAGGGGGGCTAGAGAGGGAGGCACCTCCCTCAAATGGAAATTTGTGCCCTGAATTTAGGCAGATAAGGAGAGAGAGAGAGAACTCTTTCTCTATTAATTCTCAACTGCCTTCAGTTCAAAATAATCCTTATGCTAAAGTGGCATATTTGGGGTCGGCATATCCTCCACATCTTTTCACCCTTGGCCCAGAGAACTTTTCCCCAAAGTCCTTGTCTGGGTCCCTCATTTCTATTATCCATTTTCCCAGATAGAATCTTACCCTTCCTATCCTACTCGTATCCATAATTAAACTTGACTTTCTCTTTCTTATCTGGCTTTGTTGGTCTTGATGCATGGTCTCAGACCATTCCTGACCAATTGGACTCCTAGGCCTAACTCTGGCACAAGCTCACTTCTCCAACTGTCATTCAATGTAGATTAAAGTCAAGGTCCCAGGGATGCAACTTATAAAGCATCTTCATTTGTGATGGTATTATCACCTGCTGAGAACTTCCCAGTGGATACAAATTAACAAGAAAGGAATATCTTCTGTATTTCGTTTTCATGTTGAGACACTTTTGAAAATCATGTGACATATAATGTATCATCAATTTTTATCACTAGTCTTGGCTTTTTCTATTGAATAGCTTTCAACTCGTGAAATCATGTTCAATTCTCTCTTACTTTTTCATAATAAGTTAGGATTAAGTCCTCTCAAATTTTCTTCCAAATAATTTTTACTGCAGGCATTTCTTTCCTGTCCCAGATCATACCTACCCATTTAGATTCTATAATCTCCCTATTCCAATCTGCTAAACTGATCTGAATATACTACTTTTGCATTTTGCTATTCTCCTCAAATACTTCCAATGGCTCTTTATGGTCTAAGAGATAAAACAAAGTTGTTATTTGGGCATTTAAAATATTTTGCAACCCAAATCCTTCTTCTGTCTACCTCTATCTTTATCATACACTATGCTTTTGAAAGAATTCTTTAACAAGGACTGACCAGGCTGCTGCTGCTGCTGCTGCTGCTGCTGCTACTACTACTACTTTTTCTCCTTCTCCTCCTCCTCCTTCTTGAGAGACAGAGTGTGAGTGGGGGAATGGCAGAGGATGAGGGAGAGAGAATCTTAAGCAGACTCCACACACACTGCAGAGCCTGATGTGGGGCTCAATCTCACGACCCTGAGGTCTGATGTGAGCAGAAACCAAGAATCTGATGCTTAAATAACTGAGGCACCCTGATCAGGCTTCTTTACTACAATTCATAAAAACCCCACATGGCACCCAGCCTTTGCATCTCATGACATTTCTGGCATTTCATTTCCATTCTTTCTTCAAACCTTAAATCAAGTGTTTTCTGACCATACAAACATGGGTTGGTCTGAAATATGCACAGTTTATGCCTGTTGTCTCAGCATATTTAGCAAGAGTTTCCTCTTTGTCATTCAACAGTGTCCCATTTGGGCAGAGAAATAATATGGTCACTCTACTCATGAATCTTTCCTTTTCCATCCCAAACTACAGTGACTAATTCCCTATAAAATCTCTTAAGACTTTCCTGTGTAAAGCACTGCTTTAGCACATAGTATATGCCATAATAAAATGTGCCTATGTCCAAGGTGCCTGAAAAGGCTATCCTTACTTTAATTTATAATCTGTTAAATCAATTTTTTAGTTAAGAAAAAAAAAAAAAATACAAGCAGTGGTAGTTGCCCAGAGGCAGTTGTAGAAGAAGTTTGATTTCAACTTTGAGCCATCTGTGTGCAGTGCCTCTGCTTGATCCCTGAAGTCCAGGCCTATGGATTTATGAAAGACAGGACCTGTCCTTGCTGATGGGGAATTTACAGAGAGTTTCTTCTTTGAAAGAGGGCTTATTCTATGTCCATGTTGGGGTAAGCCTCCATACCTATAATCCAAAAGAAATATGGCACTTGTTATTTCTACTAAATTTGAAGGCTGCTTCAGAGTGAAACCTTCCTTTCTAAAATGATGTGTACCGACTAGCTCTGTTACTTCCTCCCAAGTGCATGCCAGAGATGAGCACCGTCTTTCTTGAAGCCTCAGGCCTGGACTTCAGTAGCTTTGCTGGAACTACAAATACTTTCCTCCAGTTGTAAGTCTCCATCTTTTAAAAAATTTTTTTAAAGATTGTATTTATTTATTTGACAGAGAGAGAACACACAAGCAGAGGGAGCAGCAGGCAGAGTGAGAAGAAGCCAATTCCCTGCTGAGCCAGAAGCCCAGTGTGGGACTTGATTCCAGGACCCTGGGCTCATGACCTGGGCCGAATGCAGATGCTTAACCAGCTGAGCCACCCAGGTGCCCCTAAGGCTCCATCTTTTGCTTCACCTCTTGTAGCCCCTGTTCAATCAGATAGTTATAGTGGTGGTGGCAGTGGTGGTGACAGCAGTGGTGGTGGCCATTAGTGGTGGCCATGGAGTCAACACCTGAAGTGTCATTCATTTGTTGGGAATTTTTTTCTTCTTTCTAAATTTCATGGCTATGCCCACAAGGGTTTCCGATTTATAAAACAAACCCACCTATACCTCATCAGAAATTACTTATTTTAGAGTTTGCTAAGGAATACAACCATGTCAGTTAAAGAACTTACATGTTGTGTAAGCTCATCTAAAAAAACATGGCTGAAAGATGTTTGCAGGCAGCAGTTGTCTTATTATACAAACTCTGCATAGAAGTTGAAATAATCGTCTTCTCTTCAAATGGAGGTGGACAAAGCTATTAACTTTCTGTTGTCCTTATGTCCCTTCACCTATCCTTTTAAAATTTTTATTAGGCGCTTTAATGTGTGGGTTGAAATCAATAGAGGACAAGCTATTAAAAATTATTGGTCGGCTGTGGCTCCTCACTAAATATTAAAGCAGCTTGGCAAATTAGCACATACCTCCAGGCATTAGGCCTGGGAGAAATAACAGTCTAGGCAAATAGACACTATAATCCAAATAGAAAATATGGCCAGTGTGCTGCTTTGGGTTTCCTTTGGCTGTTATTATTCACCGTTAACATTATTCTGTTTTTTGCTTTTATTAGTGTGAGGAGGTGAGATGGGGAGCGTTAATTGTTGGAAGGATCCCTTCTAAGGATGTATTATATCAGGAACTAGCTAGATACCAGAGCAGCTTGGGAGAAATAGGAAACAGATGCAGAAACAGGTGAGTGGAATATTGCTTATTACTGCTCTGGAGTCAGTGCCTGGGAGAGAGGGGCAATTTCACTGGGTGCTGTGTGCCTTGTATTCTAGAAGGACAGGTAGACAACCTGTTAACGCAAACAATATGAGGAAGATTGTCAGCCGCGAAGCTTAGGGCAGAGGTAGGGCTGTGTAGGCAGAAAAGTTATTTTCCCAGATGACTGAAGAAAAAAATACAGAGTGAGGTTGATTTTATGGATATATACTGGAAGCTGGAAGATTCCGGAGGAAGGAGTTGTTCTGAGATAGGGATGGGATGAGGGTGGAGATGAAGAGATCTCCTAATGGAGATTAGGGTGAGATGAGAAATTCCCAGAAGTTAGAAGAATTTGATTTCGGATCAATATCCCTTTATATATCACTTCGTTCTTTCTAAGTTTCCATATGCAATTTAAGTCAGTGTTTTTAACCTTACTACTAGTAAGCACAGTTCAACAGTGCACCCTTCTATTTTTCTGATTATGAAAAGTCAAGAAGAAATGGTATCTTTTGGGTCCCTAGGCACAAAATGAAAAACGCATGGTCTCCATCCCAGCCACTGCCCCGTCTCTGCTAACCTAATCCAGGCATTGAACCTAAGGTTACGTTTTGTACCACGTATTTTACTCAGGGAGGAATTTTTATGTTTACATTTTGCTTTATAACTACTATCTATATTTATAGAAGTTATTGAGACTAGATGTTAGCCAATTTATAGCTTGTAGGACATTTCCCATTTGGGATTCTTAAGTTTTTGTACATTTTTTTTTTTGGTCAGATGAATGATATTAAACAGCTTTCCTTAGAAAGTTTTATGACAAAGACTGTTTTTGCACATGAATAATTTGGCTGAATGTAAGAGTCTTGGCTCATGACATTTTCCTCTCAGTGGTCGCACATGTATTGCTCTGTTCCCAGCTAGCATATCATATGGCCAATGAGGGCTCTGAGGCCCATTTAATTTTTTACCATTTGCATAACTTTGTTGACATGTATCATGCTTCTGTTTATCTCTTAAACATAAGCTTTCCTATACAGTACAGATATTTTTCCTATCGTATAAATAATGAAGGATGGCTGTAAGGCACTGGGAATAAACCAGAGTTCCAGAAAAGTATAGAAACCATACCATGTGAAGGAAGAACTGAACGGAGAATGATGGTCATGCATGATAATCAGGTACAAGGAGACCCAGCATTACATTGCTCAATGATAAACTAGCAAAGTGTCCCAAGAAGAAAGCCAACCACCCAGAACAGTTCTTTTTCTGGGAGATAAGTGCTGGATGATTCTATTGCTTACAATGAAAAAATAATTATACACAGTGAGAAATAATGATACGCAATAAAGTAAGTACAAAACTGAGGCCAGATACTCTATACCAAAGAGAGAAGGACGTTTAAGTGGAATAGGGGAAGTGCTAGGAATAGAGTGGGAGGTGGAGAAGGCTGAGGGGAGGGGAAGTAGATAAAGAAGGAGCTGTATAGGTCAGATGCTCTACCTTGTAGAGCATCTAACCTCTACCTTGTCATCGAGTCTCTGTCAGATCAGTCTAGAGCCAAGAACTCTTGGGACGCTATCGAGTCCTGCATAGGGGCTCCTTGCCCAGCGGGGAGCCTGCTTTTCCTTCTGCCTGCCACTCTCCCTGCTCATGCTCTTTCTCTCTCTCTGACAAATAAATAAATAAAATATTAAAAGAAGAAAAGAAAACAAAGGCAAGAACTCTTGAGTAGAAGCTGTTCAGTTGCATTGATTAGTTATTAGGGAAGAGGGAGAACCACATATGGTTACCGAAAACTACCCTTTCTGGTAGGGGTATAAGCCTTTTAGCAATAAACTTTATGGTTCCTCATTTCTAGCCGGAGCACAGTTTGGAGACAGGTCCACATCTTATGGTGTTTTTTAATCCTTTTATTTAGAATATTTTGAGATATATCTAAATGCATCATCAATTGTCAAATGCTTTCAATTTGCAAACTTTTAAAAATTTCAACTGAGACGCATTTTCTTCAGTTATGTTTCTGGTTCTTAGCTCTGTTCCTTTATTCTTTCTTCCTTGGTTTTAATTTTTACCACGTTCGCTCTCTTTTTGTTTATTTGTCTCTTTGTTCATTATTCCCCTGCTTTATGGGAGAGCATGTTGAATTTTAATTCCAGTATCTAATTTAAATTTTATTGTAATCCTTTCTTATGTCAGCATGTTTCCTATTTTTCTCATCCTGTTATCTTGATATATTATTTTCCTTTATGGTCTTCTGTCACTCTTTCATAGAATCTGATATTTCTGCACTGAAGCATAAAATAGTCTCTCCCAAATTGGATTTTTTTTTCCTTATTACATCATTATCAGAAATGTATCATCCCGCTGAGTCTTCTAGGTCTTTATTAATCAGGATAGGCTAAGCTAACTTGTGATAGCAAACAATTTGAAATTTTTTGGCTCATAACAAAATTTACCTCTGATTTCAGTGGCTTAACTTGTAAAGCTCATGCAAAGGTTGCTGCTGGTAGGATATTTCTCCATGGTGCTTGTCCTCCGTGGGGGTACCCAGAAATCCAGGCCCTTTTTTCTTTTTTTTTTTTTAAAGATTTATTTATTTATCTTACATAGAGAGAGAGCAGAGGGGCAGAGGGAGAAGGAGAGAAGCAGACTCCCCACTGAGTGCAGAGCCTGATGCAGGACTTGATCCCATGACCCATGACATTGTGACCTGAGCCAAAGTCCAGAGTCTGAGTCTCAACCAACTGAGGTGCCCCAATCCAGGTGCCCCAATCCAGACCTTTTTAATCTTGTTCTGCTATCTCAGTGTTCAGCCTTCACAGCCTCTGATCTCTCTGTGGAGGGGTGAAGTGAGGCCAACGGAGCATTCAGACCTGCTCTCATGCCCTTTCTGCTCACAACCCCATTGTCCAGAACCAGTCAACTAACCTTGCCCGACTGCAAGGTGTGCCTAGGAAGAAGCAAGGGGGCAGCTGGATGTTGGTGATCATGAATAATGCCTACCACAGAGATAACAAAAAGAAGACTGGTCACATAAGTTTGGAGAATACCGTGTGGACCAAAATTCTCCAAGTCTCCTCATGCTATGAATTCTCAGTCCACTGACATTGTTATGGATGACCAAAATAGAAATATTGCAGGCCACCTGTCTTTCCTATACTTACATAAATTTTCCTCATGCAGGCCCACAGCTCTGCAGAGCACACTTGGGAGATGCTCTTCCTTCTCTGTAAGAATCAGTTCCCTGCAGTGAATCCAGGATTCAGGGACCTCAGGGTGGGTGAAACTTTTCTCTAAAGATGTTTATCTCTGTTGGCTGTATCTCAGGGTAAACAAGCACCACACAATGCACATGGCCACAGTGCCTGCTTGTTTATACATGACAGGTGTGAAACACTTGGGCACTGCACTTCAGCGGGAAGTATAGAAAATTGTCTTAAATACCCCTCACCTGGGGCGCCTGGGTGGCTCAGTGGGTTAAGCCTCTGCCTTCAGCTCAGGTCATGGTCTCAGGGTCCTGGGATTGCGCCCTGTGTCGAGCTTTCTGCTTGGCGGGGAGCCTGCTTCCCACCCCCCTCTCTGCCTGCTCTCTGCCTACTTTGATCTCTCTCTCTGTGTCAAATAAATAAATAAAATCTTAAAAACAACAACAACAACAACCCCCCCCAAACCCCTAGCCTATTCTTTTTACGTTTTTCCTGACTTAGTGGTGTCTATTTCAGTTCGGGTATCCCTATTTCTGATTTATTCTTTTCTTCCCTAATAAAACCTGGAGGAATTGGGACTTCAGCTCATTCCTACTGATATATCACTTTGACCAGTGCAGTTTGTAAACAGAGTCTCAGGCACACAGAGCGTAGATGGTGTGGACGGTCATGCAGGAAAGGAAAGCAAAAGGGGGCATGAATATTCCTTGAAATACAGGCCACCCAAGGACTGGATTGTGCCCTGCATTCCCCAAATGTGTATGTTGAAGCCCTAATCCTCAATGTGACTATTTGGAGATAGGACTTTAGCAGGTAATTAAGGTTAAATAAGGCCGTAAGGGAGAGTGGGTCTTATCCTATAGAGTTGATAGCCTTATAAGTTGATGGCCTCTCTCTTTCTCTCACTCCCTCTCTTTTCCTCTTTCTCTTTGCTGTGCTCAGAGGATAGGCCAGCGGGTACTGCAATGAAAGGCAGGAGTCTACAAGCCAGGGAGAGGACTCTCAGTAGCATCCAACCCCTGCTAGACCTGCATGTTGTTCTCCCAGCCTCCAGAACTATGAGAAATAAATTTCTCCATTCGGAGGCATTTGGTGACAGCAGCCCAGGCCACTAACACAGAGGTCAAGCCTGTGTTAGCCTCTCCCCAGGGCTGGAAAATCTGGTTCTATGGCATCTGTCAGTATCTTCAGCTGCTGAGGACTGCATTGTTCCTGCTTGGGTAGACCTGGCCTCATTCAAGTTCAGCAGTAGGACAGTGGGCATTACTGAAGCTCAAGTCTACTCCGACCCACATTCCATGCACAGGGAAGTAGCCACCATCCCCAGCATTTCAATAGCAGGAAAGGAGCCTGAGAGAATGGTGCTGGATCTGCTACTGAGGCTGAGGGTGGAGGGAGTTCCTGAGCAAACTGTGCCCTAAGGTCACAGTGAAGAAGAGGACTCTGAAGGGAAGAGTTCCTCCCAATGTTGGCAATACAGTTTGTGATAGAGCTTGTGAGGTTTTAGGGCGTGTGTGTGGCTGAGCTTACACTTTATCAGGGAAGCTGTCAACACTGATTACAGATGTTGTAGAGTTTCAAAAGTTAGAAGAGAAAACTGATTTTAAAAAAAGTTTTATTTGCTTGTATAAAGTAAATATAAATAAAATAAATATGTATAAAATAAATGAATACATAAAATAATTTTAAAAGTGTATAAAATAAATATTTGCTTTGCATAAAAAATATGGAGAACAGTCATTTCTGTGGTTACTTAACACTTATGCCTTCTTGCCATGTAGCAAAATATTATGCATCTCATCAAATTGGTGTCAAATTAACTATGTAAGCTGCCGTTGATTAAACTTCACTCTTCATCTCATGGTTCACATTTAAAAACTTGGAGTGAATCTTGATGTGTATCATTCATTTGTCACTGACTTACAGTGTTTCGTCTTCCAAGTCCTACATATACAGCATTTGCTTTGTCTTCCCAGATACACCAGAAGCAAGCTAAAGAGCAGTTACATCCTCCTTTTGTATTACTGAATGAATACCTAATAGATTCTCAATAAATATACATTGAATAAACAAAATGACATGTACAATAAAAAACCAACTTTATTATGTGTACTGAATTTATTTTATAAATAAGATTTTAAAATCCATCTTTAAATGTCAAAATAGAAAAAAATTTTGCTAGAAATATTTTTGGAATCAGAGAATCAAAAGGAAATTCAGATGCTATGTCGTGCAGGCCCTGGCTTCTGGATTGAATGCTACCTTTAAGGCAATCAGTTGGTTAAGATGAAAAGTAAATAATTTAGAAATAATTGTGGTCAGCTTTCCTAATGTTTTACCAGAAAAACAGATTTACAGTTTTCAGTGAGATCATTCTCCATGGGCTTATACTCCATTAAATACCTTTTATATATCTTTGTCAAATTCTTTTGGAATGAATTACTACATCCTGATGCTTTCGGGAAACTTCATTTATGCCTCGCACGTAGCCATTATGTCTTATTATTATTATTATTATTATGAATGTAGGCTCCATGTGTGGGGTGGAGCCCAATGAGGGACTTGAACTCACAACCTGAGCTGAGGTCAGGAATTGGACCCTTAACTGATTGAGCCATCCAGGCCCCCCCTTAATGATATCTTTTTACGAGAATACAAACATCTTGACAAAATTTGAACTCCTTTAGGGCAAAGGTTGCATTTGCTTTTGTAAAGATCTGCTGACTTCTGGGAGTTGACTCTTGTAGCCAGTGTCCTGGCATAGGCAAAATCATCTCAGGTTTTTAAATTTGGTAACTAGTATCTCTTTGTTGTTATGATATTTTTAATCTGAAAACAGAAGTGAGTTATGAAATAGAATTAATTTTATTTTTTAAAAAAATATACATATAATTTTTGGTAAAATGGATTTTACTTTGAGATATACATGCATATGAGATGTACATGTGATATATTC
The DNA here is from genome assembly GCF_963455335.1 of Martes martes. NCBI lineage: Eukaryota > Metazoa > Chordata > Mammalia > Carnivora > Mustelidae > Martes > Martes martes. The sequence goes on from NC_137890.1 coordinate 68,374,536, forward strand.
ATAGTATACATGAAAATCATGGACTTGGTACCTGTAAAATTTTAAATTTGTATTATTTTACTTCTGGCATAGTTTACTTTTTTTGAGCGGCCATTTTTATGAAATGTCATGGTTTTCTGTCCATTTTAATAAATCTATTTTTTCTTCATATTTAAATTTCAAGTTTTGGTTCCATTTTAGATATTCTACTTCCTGTAACCTCCATTCTAGACTCCTGCCCAGGGTGTCTTTGCTGGCTGTTCCTACCTGACATCCAAGTTCAAAGACATCTCAGCAGAACCAGTCCCTATCTCCCATCTCTTAAAAAAAAGAAAAATGCAAACAACAAAAAAAGTCACATATATCTATCACATAGCCCTGTGTTATTTTCTTTATCCATGAAAAATATGAGATCACCTTATTAATACCTTTCTTTGTTTCTTCTTGATGCCCCACCACTAGAATGCAAAGCTGCATGTGAGACAGGTCTTTGTCAGTCTCTCTGGTTTTAAGAAGCTTGGAGCCCAGAGTAGATACTGCCTGTGGTGCTGTGAGCCTTGGAGAAGTGCTGTTTAATGAATGGAGTGTAAAATCATGTTCCCCAAATGTCAATGAATCTAAGGGAAATGTTTGAATTTATGGTGAGGAATGGGTTATCATAAGTGATAAACCAACCTAAGATGAGGGTCAGCCTCCCCCGAAATCCTATTAAAATAAATGAAAGTCTGAAGGCTTCGAGGGGTGGCAGCTTTTCTCATTTCTAGGCCTCTTTCCTCCTTCTGCCAGAAGCCCTAAACACAATCTATCCCCCATAGCTCATTTCTCCTATAATCCATTTTGATGGAATTCCTTGCCTCATCCCAGGCCAGCTACATTCCTTTCATGGCTGGGCTGACTGCCAATGGCCCAGATAAAGGCAGAAACTCGAGTGGAATATTTTGTTCTGGGATGGCTTTGACCTTCTAGCTGCTCAATCTTCCGGGAGAATGACAGTCTGTGCTTGATGTGGAGGTGGAGAGGCATTTCCACATCCCAACAGTATGTCTGAATGAAGCAAGGGAGATCCTCACGCAACCTGGGGAAGGAGCAGGTCTTCCTGGAATCCAGGGAATGCTTGAGCTTCTCCAATTGTGCAGTCACTCTTCAGTGGCTCAGAGAAACACAATTTTATTAACTCACGCTTGTATTTCTTTTCCCAGTCAGGACTGACTTTCCGGATTCTCTGAGTGATAACGACATCATTCTGTTCAACATTTCACTTAGGCATCTGCCTGGCATAAAACAGTGATCAGAAGCAACTAATTCCTCTGACTTCAGCAAGGCAGAGACAAAGGCCATTTAAAGTCATTCAGTTGGAAAAATAACACTGGGGTTCTAGAAAGCGTACAGAAGTATGAATGGTGAAATTCTAGGACTGTAATTACTATAAATGATCAGGTCAGCTTAAGAAAGCATCTTTCTGGAGACCTGGTCCTAGGCACCCCTGCATGGTGTTGGAGGAGGCAAGTAAGTGGAGGTGGGGGGTGGGGGAAAGAAAGGATGAGATAGCAGAAGGCATATGAACTTGGTTGTTGATGCACGAAGATCTTCAATGTCGAGTCCTTTATTTGGCGATTCAGTCTCTGTTCATCTGTATGGTATCTTAAGGACATGCATGGGAGAATCAGATTCTATTTAGCAGGGCTGCAGAAAATCCAACCACCTCTTTCCCAGCACAGGTTTTGAGGAGTGACCATTTTATGATTTCAGGCTTTCCTCTGGTCTGTTTTGTACATTTACAGTTTGGCCCAGCCTTCTGACATTCTCGGGGCACTATTCTATAGGGGATAAAAAGCTTATCTGAGTTTTCTGCTATTCAAGAATTTTTTTCCCCCTTATAAAATCATCTTGTATCTTCCCTTGTCACAAAATGCTTGCAATCCAGATATTGTTGAGATCCTTTTTAGAGAACTGACCTTTCCAGGTTGTTAAACTCTTTCAGCTCCTGGAAAAATAGATTACTTTAGATGAGGTCTAAAGGGCTGATGGAAGTCTTAAACCTACTACAGTTCCCACAATTAATGATTGTTCTAGAAGCCTTTCACAGGCATCATTGTTCGAATGAATAACAACGGGTGAGGGGGGAGAACAGACTCACTGGGTTGTTTGCCCTCATGCATATTAATTCATAAAACCAAACGGAGGTTTTCATAAAGGGGGATCATTATGAAATAAACCCTCCTCCCCCTGCCCCCAGGGAACATTTCATTCAGATACCTCAAGATAGAAAGTTAACTGCACTTAATAGTCTCTGTAAGAAACCCTGCCACTTCCTTTAATAATATACCCCAGTGTCTTATCAGTCCTTACAGCAGGTAATTTTTCATGGATTCTAACTTAAATACTTCCAAAACTAAGCTAAAAATATTATTGTTTGGTTTTCTCACTCACGTATCCCCAAATTCTTGAGAGAATGATTGGCATCTAGTAGGTACTAACTAAATATCTTTTGAATACAATAACAAGTAACTGGGAAAAAATAAGTTATACAGCAGAAAAGATGGCATAATTGTACAAATTACCGAGTTTTATTGACAACGTATTCTGTGTATAGTGCTGCTTAGGCTTCCTATGGAATTTGAAGATGGAAAAGGGAAAAGAGTCTGTTACCCACAGGTGTTGACTATTTCTCATAGTCCAGTAGGGGTATATCTCCGTACACAAGTAACCAAAATCCAAGGCAGATCGTAAAAGATACTATCATTACCCTCTAAAATATAATGAGGTAACACGAAGGAAGACATGTGTTTGTATTAATATTACAGGATTTCTTTTCCTTTAGTGCCCATGGTTCTTGGTCATTCCTTCAAAGGATGGAGAGGTACACCAGATGAATAGTAGTGGGCAGCAAAGTGAAGTTTACTGAGCAATAGTACAAAGCTCCTGAAGAGGGAGGGGACCCGATAGAGTTGTCATGGGAGCTTCTAAGTCTAGGGGGTTTTATGGGCCTATTGGTGGCTATTTTAATTTAATTAACCCTTCATGCCCCTGTCATTCAATCATATTTTTGTCATCTACCTATCACAAGGGAAAGGGTGGAGGGCTCCTTCCAGGGTGGTATAAAATCCTTTTAAAGGTAGTTTCCTCTTGGGGTGGGGGAGACCCTTGTCCCTGCCTGCCTTTCTTCCAACTATCCTTCATCATTAGGATGAGTAAAGACAGCCTAAAGATAAAGATCATGAACAGTTTTGCATTACTGGTAGGACTGAAGTTGAAGGCCCTTCTGGTAGAGATGATGCTTACCGTAAAGGCATAGAGGCAGGAACACGGGTGATTGGATCCAGAACCATCGATAGCCTGCAGTCTGGTGTGTCTTAGGGTCATGTGTGTCTGTGTCTGTGTGTCTGCTGGTGGTAGTGACAGAGGTGACAGGAGCAGGTGGGAATGGACTGGAAAGGTTTGCTGGGGTCCTTGAGAGTTCGGAGTAGAAAAAGATTCATGTCACATACCACCAGGCTGTAGGCACCATGAAATCTGGAATTTGTATCCATTTGTCTACAATTCTATCTGTGGTCCCTGGGATATTGCCTGGAACATAGTGGGTGCTGGGTAAATATTTGCTGAGTGAACATAAAATACTATTACTCTGAGGATGGCAGTCATAGATTGTGCCTTTGTGAAACTGTTCAATTCTTATTTTGTTTACATTTTCTCTGTCAGAGAGACAAAATTCAAGCCAGGAAAGGTAGAACAATTATCAATAAAGGACATTTAAGGTCATGAGAATAAAATAACATCTAGCCTCTTGGAACAATTTCAGTATTTTTGACTATTGAAAAATGATATATTTGGGTACTATTTGGGTACTGAAATTAATTTCAGAAGAAATTCCACATCAACTATCAATAATTTTTTGAGAACTCATGGAGAATAATAAAGCTGACAGGAAAATGTATTGGCTAATATCGGCCCAATTCTTTTTTTTTTTTTTTAAAGATTTTATTTATTTATTTGACAGAGATTACAAGTAGTCAGAGAGGCAGGCAGACAGAGAGAGAGGAGGAAGCAGGCTCCCCGCCGAGCAGAGACCCCGATGCGGTGCTCGATCCCAGGACCCTGAGACCATGACCTGAGCTGAAGGCAGAGGCTTTAACCCACTGAGCCACCCAGGCGCCCCTATCAGCCCAATTCTTAAGAGTAAATTCTACCAAGCAACATACTGAAATCTGGTTCCCAGCTAAATTCTAGAATTCTCAATTATTATTAAGTGGTTTTTTGGTAAGTGCTTGGGGTTGCTAATTGCAGTAGTTAGCCTGTGCTATTCCTAGCTACAAGATGATTGGAAAAAGAAGCTATGGATAAGAGATGGGTCACAGATCTAAGGGAGATCTAGCTGTGCACTTCAAGAGCAACATAACTGCTGTAAAAATCAGCCTCATGTATAGTCATCGGAAATAAGGTAGGTCTTCTAGTCCAGTGGTAATTAATCAATCAGTAAGACAGTAATCAAGTTGTAAATGTGCTAAACTCTGCAAACACAGACCATAGTTGTAAAAACAAGGATAATCACTAGTTGGAAATTACCACTTAAATCGTAGTCTGACAAATGCATACACACATAGAACCGAAGAGCAGAAGCTATAGTCCGACTAATTTAAATTAGACCACAATGTAGCTTCAAATGTGCAACTCAGGCTTGGTCACAAAATTCCTACCTCGTAGGGTTATTTTCAGGTCCAAATAAGTTAGTGCTTGGGCAGTTCTGAGACTAATGCCTGATACAGAGCGAGGACTCAATTGTTAGTAGTACAATACAAATTAAACATCTTTCAAATAAACCTCTGTAAAAATTTCATTTGTCATTAGAAAATGATAAACATCTTATTTTTTATAAATTAAAAAGTGGGAATAAGCAATGGTGAAAAGATTTGTTGATTTCTATAATTTATTCACATACTCAGGCAACATTTATTGAACACCTTCTATCTGCTAATACTTCCCTAGATACTAGGGATGGGAAGACGAGACAACATATTTATTCTTAGAAGCTCAGTCTAGTGTGGGATCTCATAATTATAGCACGTGTAAGGCTTAAAAAACTTTAGTGCATATACCTGATTCATTACTATCTCTTTTAGATTGTAAGCTCCTTGAGGGCCAAACTGTTTCCATCTTTCTATCTCTGACACTTAGCACCTACCAGCCAGGACACAGTATATAAACAGTGACTTCTGATCACATTAAACTAGACTCCAGTTATAAATACCTCGAAATGCAGAAAATAATATAACAGTCTTTTAAATACATAGCTGAGCTTACAAGACAGAAATGAAATTCTCCAGTTGCCAAGATCAGAGATGGATTGGAAGACCATAGCCATAAGTTCATGAGCAGATGCTGTAGCTCCTCTGGGTGATGGTGCTGTTCTCAGCAACAAAGGACTTGGGCTTTAATGCCAAGAGGATCAGGAGTGAACTACTAAAGAATGGACTCCATAAAGAAGAAAATTGTATCCAGAGGAATGGCTGCTAGACAAGAACCAACCATGAGGCAAGAAGTTGGTGTAAGTAAACATTGGCTGTATGGGGAGAAAAAGAAGCAAGGTGAGGTAAGAAACCAAGACAAATAACATATAAGATGGAGGAAAGGTGTGTTCTGGAGGAAGAGACCAATAAAATTTAGACTTTGTTAGGCCAACTATGCAAACTAGACATTTAAAGGTAATCTTCAATAAGTAGACCATATAATTTCTAAGCCAGGAGAGAGTAAAAAAGATTAAAGAAAACATAATTGGTAGAAGGCAGAAAAGAAGATATGAAATTAAACAATATGGTAAACTGAAAGCACTAAATAAGGTGGTAGAAACCAATCCCAGTTACAGCTTTTAAATAAAATAAGTGCAGATGGCTTAAATTTACAATTGGAAAATAGAGATTTTTCGTTCAGATTTCAAAAATCTAGGATATACTATTTAAAGAGACATACTCAACAAAAGGGCTCAGAAATGCTGGAAGAAAAGTAGAAAAAGGTAATACTAAGCAAATAGTAAATTAAAAGCAAGTTGATAGGTTTATATTAATGTCAGGGGGAAAAAACCATACACACCAAGGTGTAAAATGTATGTAAAATGTTATGAGGTCAATTAGAGTTATAAGCCTTATGTAAGTTACATTTGGAATAAAAGTTTTTATTACACTGGTGTGGAATTGCCATTTTTCAGAGCAAAAATCTTATTATTGTTTCATGATTACAGCTGGACATGAATTATGGTCAAATATACTAATATTAATAACAATAGCTAACAGACAATGATAATAACTAGTATTATCTTCCCCCCACTTTATAAATGCATTTTATAATTTCAAGTTTGAACAATCATCTCCCATTTTAAAGGTAAAGAAACTGAGGTTTATGAAAATTAGAAATTTTTCTCAGTGACATGAGCCAACCTGAAAGTCAGATCTGAGCCTGAGTCCTTATGCTTTTATACTGGATGCTCTGTGGCCTTGGTTTGCACAGAAACTTTTTTTTAAAAGATTTCATCTATATATTTGGGAGAGTGAGAGAGAGCATGAGCAGGGGGAGGGGCACAGGGAGAGGGAGAAGCAGACTCCCTGCCAAACTCAATCCCAGGACCCCAGGATCATGACCTGAGTCAAAGGCAGCCTCTTAGCCACCCACTGAGCCCCCCAAACGCCCCAAAAACTTTTTAATAGATAGACGAAGAGCCTTGGAGACAGATGAGGACAGCCCAAAGTGGAAGAGAAGATCCTATCTACCAGGTGCTATGATTAGACATCCATCTCCAAGTCATCCCGGCAATGTGGGAGGACCTAAGAGAGAAGGACCTTGCCATTTTAGAGCCCTTCATTTTGGCTGGGGAACTCAGAAAGCTGGAGCCCCAGAGGCCATCCTTAGCTTCTGGAAGGAAATCCTGAGTGGCCACAGTAAAATCATTTTGTCTGAGACATCCTGCTATGTCTAGGGCCACCACAAAGAGTTGACCCCTGTGTAATGGAGATTGAACAAGGGATCCATTTCCTGGGCACATGCTGCATAGTCCCCAGGAGAAAGGAATACCTTTTTTGAATCTCATAAGGAGACTGAATGGGCCAAGGACTTTGCCAGCTGTCCTTTTTAACCTTGGGAGCACAAGCACCAGAGATCTATCTAATCCTAGTTCTTCCCATGCATACACTTTCCTAGGGGTCTATAAATCTGTTCTGAAAGTTTGTCTAGCAGCATGCCTAGAAAAGTCTGCTTCCTTTATAATATATTAAAAGTGGATGTCTTCTGATTGGCATAAATCCATTCAGGCCGTTCTGGACTTCGCAGTGCAAATGTCTAGCATGTTTGAGATGATGGCTGTCTCAGACAGCAGCGAGTGCTACTGAAAGCACCTTCCCACCCCTCATTCGATGGGGGAGGGATGTTTAAACGTGCATCCAGCCTTCTGTCCTGACCCTGTTTTGGAGCAGGAATCCAATACGAGCCACTGACACTTGGAAGACCTTTTGTCATTTCAGCTTCTAACACGAAGGTTGTCTGGTTTCATACTGAGCCCAAGCTCAGCTCTTGTCTCTGTCACTCCACTGCACACGGTCCAATGCTTGCATTACTTGTACATACTTGCCTTCATAATTTATCTGACTTGGGAGGTCAAGGAGGATAACATCATTCACTAATCCAGTAACCATTTCCCGAGTGCCTGGAAAATGCCTGGCCCTCTTCTAGGTTCTGAGGGTCCCATGGCAAACCTGGCAGTCAAGCTCACGTGGAGCTTGCCTGTAAGTTACATGCAAATACATACTATGGGGTGCTTATAAATGCTACACAGGAAGATAAGGTAGGGCAAAGCAGATGAGGAGTGCAGGGCTGGGAGATACTGTTTTACTTTAGGTATTCAGGGGAGGTCTTCCTAATATTTGGCAGAGGGAGAGAACTAGCCGAGTTGAGCTGTGTGGAACGTGCTGGGGAAACAAAGACAAAAATGACCAAGTCCTGAGGCAGGAGCCTGGCTGGCATTTTCAGGGAAGGCTAGGGAAGGCTAGGGAAGCCCCAGGGACTGTAAGTGGAGGGCTGGGAACATGGAAGCAGAGGGCCAGGAGGGAGCTGAGCCATGCAGCATGGGAAGAACATCTGGGTGTAAGGGAATCTTTCTAGCAGAGCATTTCTAACTTTAATGCTGAGCCAAAGGTCAGTTTCTACAAGGCTCAGTTTTTTCATCTTTACCTCTCCCCTCAAATGAGACAAGACCTGATGTAGCTCTAAAAGATTCCTCTGGCAATAGCTGAGTAATGTTTATAACCTCCACTGGATGAAGCATAATATTTTCTATGTTTATTTCCAGGGTTTATTAAATAAATACACTAAATAAAAGAGAAATTATGATTTCCCAAGATTATTTCTATGCACTTTATTCTAGATGTACAGCTAGGAGTACACCGATATTTAAAATGGCTCCAAACGGGGCTACTGGGTGGCACAGTCAGTTAAGCATCTGCCTTTGGCTCAGGTCATGATCTCAGGGTCGTGGGATTGAGCACCACATGGGGCTCTCTGCTCAGTGGAGAGGCTGCTTCTCCCTTTCCCTCTGTGCTCTCTCTCTCAAATGAATAAATAAAAGCTTAGAATAAAATAAAATGGCTCCAAACACTTACTATTGCCATGAAATAAACAGTAAACACCAAAATGAAAATAATGAAGTCTGATTTGTCCTTTTTTGGTCTTTCATTCCTTATTTACAAAGCAGTCAGATTTTTCTGGGAGATAAGATGTCTTTGAGCTGAATAAAAGTATGGCATCGAATTACAGGAGCTCATGTTACTTTAAAAAAAGACACTGTTAAAGTCTGGAGTACACCATAATTAAATCAAAGAAAAGTAGAACTCCAGTGCATATCTGAAAAATAATATAATATTAACTATCAATAACTGTCACTTTTGGAAATACTTATTGTTTAAAGTTACACTCAATTTGGAATTTGAATAGAAAATTATTTCTTTTCTGCTTTGCTTGAATCAGGATGATATATCGGCATACCAAAATATTTTCTCTCTTTTCTTTTTGACTTTTTGATTTTTTTTTATTCCTTTACACTTGGAAAATTTATTGGAACCGAAAGTAACATATGTGTGCCCCAGGAAGGTTGTTAGAAAGTTGTGATAATACTTTTTGTGGACTGTAGTCTAAGAGGATTGCTTTTAGTGGCACATTTTTCTCCACATGTTACTATACAGGTGACCCTCAAACAACAAGGGGGTGAGGGGGGCAGATTCCCCATGCAGTCAAAAATCCATGTAACTTTTGATTCCCCAAAACTTTAACTGCTGATCGCCTACTGTTGACTGAATCTCTCCCAATAACAAAAATATTAACACATATTTTGTATGTTCTATGCATTACATACTCTGATCTTATAATAAAGTAAGCCAGAGAAATGTTAGTAAGAAAATCATAAGAAAAAATACATTTCCATTTATAGTACTGTATTGTAAAAAAAAATCTGTATAAGCGGATCTACATAGTTCAACCATGTGTTGTTCAAAGATCAACTATTCTCAAAATATTTTCTCTTAATCTAATTCAACCCATATTGATTTGCACATGTTGAATGTTTAACTACGTTACACTACAGTAAGAATGCAGATAGGAGGTTAATGAAAAGGGCAGTGCTAGAGATCTGGCCATCTAGGGTTCCTCAGAGAAAGAAATTTTAAAACAAGAAGCATTCCATTCAATTTCAAGATGACTTTGTCAAAAAAACATGCTGCCAATACACTGGGGAAGTGCAAACAACAGAGGGTTGGAGCCAAGAGCAAAAAAGGAAGGTCTGCAAAATTGCTGACTGTGCTAAATAGAGCTGAAGGGATTAAAAGGAATAAAAGCTTTTCCAAATATATTGAAAAAGAGAGATAGAGCCCCAGAAAGGAGGGCTACAAATGAATAGGGAAGGAGAAATCCATGTTAGCTAAAGTGGCTCAAGACTGACCTGCTTTTAAAAATCTGAGTCTGACAAAGTACACACTTGGGGCAATTGGGACATAATGAAGACCTGGTTTATTAGAAAATAATTTAGGCAGCTGATGGTATTTCTGCATGCTAATGGAAAGAGCCCAGAATCCTGAAACATGCCTGCTGTTACTGATACTAAAATGTCTGTAAAGGAATTTGCCTTCGAAGCTACTACTTTTATCCCGAAGAGAACTCTGGTTCTGCCTTCAGCCCCTGAATACCTCCATGAAATTTAAAAAATCAAGTAGAATTTAAGTCTCAAAGGATGGATAAATATACCAGGAAACCAGACCCACAAGGTTTTTTTTTTTTTTTTTTTTTTTTAAGATTTTATTTATTTGACAGAGAGAGACACAGCGAGAGAGGGAATACAAGCAGGCTTCCCGCCCAGAGAACAGAGAGCCTGATATGGGGCTTGATCCCAGGACGCTGGGATCATGACCTGAGCCGAAGGCAGAGGCTTAACCCACTGAGCCACGCAGGTGCCCCCAGACCAACGAGTTTTAACCCTACTTTGGCCACTGGCTCCCTCAATGCCACTGTAGCTCTATCTATGTCTGTTTTCTGATCTATAATTAGGATGATTATATTCACCTATCAACAATATGTGACTCAGGAAAAGTTTAGCATGTGTCGTAAACATAATGTGTTGGTATGATATATAATTAGAAACGAGAATAGATTCAAGTCAGTAAGAATTCGGTCATGGAGTTCAGTTAACCCACAAAGGCAGTGTGGGTAGGAAACCAAGTGCATAGTCTCTGGAGACAGCTACCTTGGTTTGAATCCTCCTCTTATTGCTTACTGGCCGTGTGACCTAGAGCAAATGACTTAACTGCTCTGTACCTATTTTCCTCATTTGTTAAAGACGAGACATGTAGTGCTCAATAATGTCAGCTATTATTGGAGCAAAACCTTCTTAGATTTACAGAGAGAATGCTGGAATTCCAAGACTGCCTTTGCGCAAGTGAATTGACAAGCTTTGGACTTAGACCATTTTAAAAAATACAGTAATGTCAACAGAAGTTGAACCCATGTAATCTAAACATTGGTGTTGCACAGCCTGGCATCTGTCTATGTACCTCAAAGGTAAAGATTAATCACTGAAAGTTGCCTTATCATTTGGAAGGGGAATTGGGAAATGAAATGAGACTGAAAAATCACAGTCGTGTTTGGCAACCATAGAAGGACCATGAACTCATAAAGCTCACAGAAATCCCGAGAAGTCCTTTAGTTGGGTACTAATGTAATCCATATTGAAGACATTAAATGCTGTGTCTTTGTCTTTCCCATACTTGTATATTCAGGAAGATAGTACTAGACGCTTTGCATAATGATCAATTCAGTTGCTCAAGGGCACCTAGGGTTTAGAGGCTGAGTAGGACTCTGTTCTCACAAGTTCTGTTGGTCACAACTCATACTCTCTGTGGTTGGAAAACCCCTTAAAAGATACAAGAAAGAAGATTCCTTTCTCATGAGAACAGGAGCCATTCGTGGCCCCAGAACATGAAGGGTCACTCTCAGAGCACTGGGACCATCAAAACTTAAACAGAATGCAGTATTTACATGAAATAGAACAAACCATTACTGAGCTTTTAACCAATTGCTGGATCCTGAGAAAGGGCCTGGTGTCACATGAAGGGGAGTAGGATAAAATTCCTGTCCTAGGGGAGCTCAAAGTCTGAAATAGCATTGTATCAGAAGTGGGATCAGAAGCATTAATTAATTTGTTCATTCACTCAGTCATTCAACATGTATTTATTGAAGTTCTACTATGCAGCAGGCACTGCTCTGGGCACCAGAAGCAGGAACAAAACAGACATAGGCCCATGACTTTATTAAGTTTGTTTTCCATTAATGAAAGAAGGAAACAGGTAATAAATAATAACATAATTGCCTCAATTTTATCTGTGGGATTTTATTTTATTTTTATTTATTTAATATTTTAAAAAAGATTTTTATCTATTTATTTGACAGAGACAGAAATCACAAGTAGCCAGAGAGGCAGGGGGTGGTGGGGGGTGTGTGTTGGGGGGGCAGGCTCCATGTTGAGCAGAGAGCCTGATGCAGGGCTCGATCCCAGGACCCTGAGATCATGACCTGAGCCAAAGGCAGAGGCCTAACCCACTGAGCCATCCAGGCACCCCTCTGTGGGATTTTAATGTAGGGAGGTGACTGAGCGATGACATGATGAGGCTAATGTCATTGAAAGAAAATTTTTGTTACTGGCATTTCCTGAGAGGAGGGACCCACCCTGCCCTGCAGGCATATGGGAAAGCAAAAAATGCTAGCCATGAGGTGGAAAAGGAGTGTGGGAAAAGCATAGGCAAGGCCTTTATTGTGTTTTTGGTAGAAAACTCAAGTCAGGACAGGGTTTGGCTACTTTGAATAATTCCAGCAGGTTTGGGGGCACAGCGGCTTTTTTGGTTGTCCGGGACCTTGCCCTCGGTTGATCTAGGGCTGAAGAATATTGTTTGGTGCCTGAGTTCAAGGAGATGGCTAGGATGTGGGCTCTGGACTAACTAGTTTGCATATGAGAGCTATGCCCCAGGCAAAGACTTTGCTAGCTCTAGAATTGTCTAAACATGGGAGGAACATTACGTTCAGGTCAGTGAGGCCACAAATATCAGATCATCAAGAAAATAAGAGGCACCTGGGTGGATCAGTTAGTTAAGTGACTTAGTTTGGCTTAGCTCATGATCTCCAGGTCCTGAGAGAGAGTCCTGCATCAGGCTCTGCACTCAGCACTGAGTCTGCTTGAGATGCTCTCTCACCCTCTTCTTCTGTCCCTCTCCCTTTCCCCCTCTTCCCTCCCCACCGCTGCTCAAGCTCTCTCAAATAAATAAACCTTAAAAAAAAAGAATACAGAAAATAAGAAAATATACGTACCCTGATTGCCACTGTGATGAATGGGTGACAAATAGACAAATACAGGATCTAAGAAAATACAGAACAATGATAAATAAGCAGAATTATCCAGTGTGTTGTAAGATGATAGATGAAGCTACAGAAAAAAGAAAAAACTTAGAGCTGGTCTTGGGGCTTAGGGAGTGCTGGTGGGTGGCATAAAAATAGATTGCAGTGTTAAGTAATATTGTTGGGTAAGTCTCATTGAGAAGGTGAGATTCAAAAAAGGGCCTGAGACAAACTTGCTTCTAAAAGGAGATTTTAATATTTTAAGATTATAGCCAGTTACAGAAATTTAACACATCCACAGCATAACCCATTCATTTATTTATTCAGTTGTTCAGTTAGATATTAAACAAATTAAGCATTAGTAAATAGATACTGGAGGTACATTGGCGAGCTAAAAAAACAAACAGGGGCACCTGGGTGGCTCAGTGGGTTAAAGCCTCTGCCTTTGGCTCAGGTCATGATTCCAGGGTCTTGGGATCGAGCCCCGCATCCGGCTCTCTGCGCAGCAGGGAGCCTGCTTCCTCCTCTCTCTGTGCCTGCCTCTCTGCCTACTTGGGATCTCTGTCTGTCAAATAAATAAATAAAATCTTTAAACAAACAAACAAACAAACAAACAAAACATAGACTGCCATCACAAAAGTTGTCATCTTATTGGGGAGACAGATATTGATGTAATGAACACACAAATAAATGTTTAATTACAACCGAAAAATAGCTACACAATTTAAGCGAGCCTGTAATAAATGGATTTGATCTAGCTAGGGAAGGGAGGAAAGGCTTCACTGAGATCTGAAGAATAACTGGGTGTTGACTAGGCAAAGAAGAAAGAGAAGACATCCAGGTATAGAAAATAGCATGTGTAAAATCCCAGCGAGGGAAGATGTTAGAAAGAAAATGAATGGAAAGAGCATGGTGGATCATGGGGCAGATGACGATGCAGGGGTGTGTGTGTGTGGAGGGGCAGGGAGCAGGGGGAGGGGGGGGCACACTGTATACCACACGGGTCCTTCAGGCCACTTGAAGAGATATACATTTTCCAGAGAAAAATGGCCAGTGAAGGACGGACTTTAAGTTGGGGTATCTCTCAAATGGACTAATTATCTTTGAGAATGGATATAGGAGAAGTCAGGGGAAGAGCTGAGAAGTTAATGATAGCTTGGAACAGAGGGTGGTGGAGACAGGGGGAGAGCACTGGTCTTGGAGATGGATCAGATGGAGCAGTGAGGAAAAATGAGGCATCAGGGTGACTTCTGGTTTCTGTCTAGTGCTTGTTATGGTGCCATTCATTGAGACTAAGGGGCACTGGAAGAGGATCAGGACTTTCCATGAAGATCACTTAACTAATGTTGGACATAATGTGATTGAGATTTCTCTGAGACATGTTTGGGGAGAATTCAAGTAAGTGTGTATGGGTCTGATCTTCTGAGGAGGGATGCAGCCCGACGATACCCATTTGGGAGGTATTAGTTTCTATATGTAGGTGCTGATAGGGTTGGGTCAGATTTCCAGGAGGGAGAACATAGAGTCAGAAGAAAGAACACCTGAGGCCTGGAGGACTTAATATGTCTTCACCCGAGTAGAGGAGAATGAAACTGCAAAACAAAACAAAATAAAACAAAACAAGAAAATGAACAACAACAACAACAACAACAACAAAAAAAACAAAAACAAAAACAAAAAAACAGGAGCCCAGGGTTCTTCAGACTATAAACTTCAAGGTCAGCCCAGGAGAAATCATGGATACATGAAGAATATCTGTCCTCTGATTAAACTGATTAGACCTGCTTAGAGCTCCTTTTTCAGATTCAAACTCTAAGCCTATCACACTCACCCAGGAAACCCAGCTGAATCCTAGACTTTCTGTCCATTGCTTGAAATATTCTGTAGTTTATAAGTGAGACCTTGTTTAAAGGCCCTGTCTATACTAATGTTATGGAACCTGGACTGGGTCCTGATGGAAGAACCAAGTGGCGCTTGGAGACTTTGGAGGATGGGAAGTTTATTTAACACTAGTGGGCTCAGAGGAGAGTGTTCTCTAAAGGTCTGAGCCCTAAGCACAAGCAGGGAGGGTAATATATACCCTTCTACTTCTGCATACTTCATACTTTTGGCACACATGGGAAACAGGGTAGGGAAGAAGCACCCGGAAGGGCTTTGAGACAGGGAATGGAATTCCCTTGCTGGTTTGGTCGGCCATCTTAGAGTACAGTTTTTCCCTTATCACTAAGGCAGGCAGAGACAAAGTCTGTGGGGCGTGGGGCAAACCCCATTTTCTCACATCTATAGGCCATTTCCAGATAAAAGGAATGAGCAAAGTCTAACCACATGCCCTTTGAACAGGTCTAACCTCTTGACATACCAAGACACTGGTTTGTCTCTCTGCTTCCTACTGCTGGGCAGTATAGGTTAGACATAAAGACAGAACACAGACACATGAAAAAGTGCTCCACATCACTCGGCATCAGGGAAATACAAATCAAAACCACAATGAGATACCACCTCACACCAGTCAGAATGGCTAAAATTAACAAGGCAGGAAATGACAGATGCTGGCGAGGATGCGGAGAAAGGGGAACCCTCCTACACTGTTGGTGGGAATGCAAGCTGGTGCAACCACTCTGGAAAAGAGCATGGAGATTCCTCAAAAAGTTGAAAATAGAGCTACCCTACGACCCAGCAATTGCACTACTGGGTATTTACCCTAAAGATACAAACGTAGTGATCCGAAGGGGCACGTGCACCCAAATGTTTATAGCAGCAATGTCTACAATAGCCAAACTATGGAAAGAACCTAGATGTCCATCAACAGATGAATGGATAAAGAAGATGTGAGATATATATATACATATATTGATATATATATATTGATATATATCAATATATATATCAATATATATATCAATATATATATCTATATATATATCAATATATATATCAATATATATATCTATATATATATCTATATATATATATCTATATATATATATATCAATGCTTGGTTATATATATAATGGAATACTATACAGCCATCAAAAGAAATGAAATCTTGCCATTTGTGACAACGTGGATGGAACTAGAGGGTATTATGCTTAGTGAAATAAATCAATTGGAGAAAGATAGCTATCATATGATCTCCCTGATATGAGGAAGTAGAGATGCAATGTGGGGGGGTTGGGGGGTAGGAAAAGAATAATTGAAACAAGATGGGATTGGGAGGGAGACAAACCGTAAGAGACTCTTAATCTCACAAAACAAACTGAGGGTTGCCGGGGTTGGGGGGGGGGAGGAAGGAGGGTAGGGAGAGGGTGGTGGGGTTATGGACATTGGGGAGGGTATGTGCTATGGTGAGTGCTGTGAAGTGTGTAAACCTGGCGATTCACAGACCTGTACCCCTGGGGCTAATAATACATTATACGTTTATAAAAAAAAAATTATAAAAACAAACAAAACAGAACACAGACTTTATAGCTAGACAAGATCTGGTTTAAATCCCAATTTAACAATTTAATTTAACTACAGTTAGTTTGACTGTATGAAGCTTGGATTTCTTCATTAATAATACGAAAGTGATCCTACCCACCTGTTAAGTTTGTTATGAGGATTATAGAAGACAATATGGACTGTAGGGAGGAAATAGTTTCCTTTCTACCCTCCTAGATTCTATTGGTGTAAGAACTAAACTGACACTGAGAAACTGAAAAAAAAAAAAAAACAAAAAAACCAAAAACCCATGAATTTAATTAAGTACATACACATGGGAGTTTCACAAAGATATGAGACTTCAAAAGGCATCCAGATGATGGAGATTTATATACCATCCTGAGCTAGGGGAAGGGTTGGGGGTTTAGGGCTTTTACATGAGGGAGGAAGTAATTTGAGGGAAGTTAAGAGAAGGAAATGTATGGTAAACAAAGGTTGCCTTGTTATGCAGATAAAGTCACTCAGGAGAAAAAAGATCTTAATCTCTAGTAGTAGCTCTTCTTGGAGCAGGTACTCTTTCTAAGAGAAATTTCCTTTATAAATATATATTTCCCCCACAAATGGGGACATATATACTTTCTTTTAGGCAGTTAAGGGGGAGATAAGAGCTTTTCCTTAGTCTACTGGGTCTTGGTTTCTCTCAACTCAAAATAATCCATATGACAAAGTGACAAATTTGGGGGTGACACGTTCTGAACCCCTTCAGGATGAAGTGCTTTAGTACACTACTTGACTATGGTGTGGGTTCCGTAAATGAAACTGTGACTTTATTTATTCTTAATGTGCACTTTCATTTCTCACCATTTTCATTCAACCTGAGAATTGCCACCAATGTAGAATGGAGAGGATAATGTAAAACAAAAAGTCAATGTTCTCTCAAACTGTAGAAGTTAATGGAAGAGAAAAAAGAAGAAATCCCATAAAAGTCTAAATAGTTATTCGCAGCAGATGATTTAAAGATTTTTTAAAAGATTTTATTTATTTATTTGACAGAGAGAGAGAAAGATCACAAGTAGGCAGAGAGGCAGGCAGAGGGAGAGGGGGAAGTAGGCTCCCTGCTGAGCAGAGAGCCTGATAGGATATGGGACTTGATCACAGGACCTTGAGATCATGACCAGAGCTGAAGGCAGAAGCTTAACCCTCTGAGCCACGCACACACCTCTAAAGACTTTTTTTTTTTTTTTTTTAATTCATTTGAGAGAGGAAGAGACACAGAGGACAAACAAGGGGAGAGGCAGAGGGAGAGGGAGAAGCAGGCTCCCTGCTGCACAATGTGGGGCTCAATCCCAAAATCTGGAGATCATGACCTGAGCCGAAGGCAGATGCTTAACCAGGGAGCCTCCCAGGCATCCCTGCAGCAGGTTTTTTTAATCCCATAGTATTATCCACAGGTTTACATTTATCTAAACTCAAACCTGCACGTGTCTGCATCCTGCATGGGAATGTCATGGCTATACTACCCATCCATACTGGCCAGCACTGACACAGACTGCAAAAGATACATTAGGAACTGACTGTAAGATCTCTAAGCCCCAGATCCTTTTGCTATCTTTTTTTATGAGATCCAAGAAGCTTTCTTAGCTCTTTTCATTTCACTTATTTATCATTCTATAGATGACAGTTTTCCCATCTGACTTTCAACAGTGTCAGAATCTATTCAGTCCTGCTTGAATCTTTTAACCAATGCTTGGTGAGTGCTGGGATACAACTGAGCTCTGGGACTCTCCTGAGTCTTGTTCAAGCTAGTCCCCAGCTTGTCATTCATTCTTTTCCAGTCAGATTTCAATGTCAAGGATCTTTATGCTAAATTATGTTTCTAGGAGGTATCTGAAAATCCATTCATTAATTCTTTCCCCCAAACTCCCATGATTGGTTATTAGCATAAGTACAATTGCTAAATTACCATTCCCTAATCATTACTGATCATTGGCAGTGTGTTTATAAAGGTAATTGTTATTCTTAACTTTGCTCTGAGTTATGATCAAGGATCATGGCTACCATTGCACGAGTAAAATTAATAGCAACATGGCCCCTGAAACAGTTTGGTCTAGATGTACCAGTCATTTCTTCTTTAATGTAGTCTTCTTGGTAGAAGCTCTAACTAATCAGGGGTGATCTTTTGTAACAGGAGACATGTAGGGTAGTGATTCATTGATTGAAACTTCACTTTAAACCCTCAAACCTCCCTTCCAAACCCAGTAACTGATTTTGAAACAACTGTTTTACTTCCTTTCCTCACATCTGCTCAATCTTTAGGAAGCAGTCTTTGGGAAGTGACATAGTCTTGAATGGGACCCACAAAAGTAATGGAGGAGCAAAACAGTCTTTCTCTAAAATATTTAGGCCCTGGATTTGGTGTCAGAACTCCTCAGCATGTGACCTTGTATAAATCACTTAACCACTCTGAGCCTCATCAACAAACAGGAAAAAGAACACCTGTTCTTCCAGCCCTCTGAGATTTATGGAAGCTCTTCTTTGCTAAATGTGAATTTTGTAAACTGCAAGGGCTTTATAGAACTGTGAGTTGTTATTAGTCAACTTTCCTTTTAATTAATGTAGGAGGAATTTAAATCACTCACACACACACACACGCACATGCACCATTGTAATCTCTACATGTTTTTTAGGTCCTTTCCTAATTACCTGTGTTGCCCTCCCATTAATAATTTCCTTTCATTGTTTCTAGTACAGATACAAATGAACTAGTAGAACACAAGGATTTCCTGGCATATACACACATGGGATTCCATCCAGAAGGGCTTCCCAACGAAGCTTAACTACAAAAAAATTTGGAGAAGAAGGTGAACCTGCTCTGAAATACTGTGTCTAGTCTAGATTTCTTATTAGCCCATTGCCTTATGCTGATTATTTTAACCCCAATTTCTAGAGGCATTAAGTCTAAAATCTTAGAATTTTTCCCAATGACACTACCTCTGAATTAAGAATAAAATGATGCTCAATATTAACAATTATTTATTTTTTTATTTTTACATTCATCTTTCTTCACGTGCTTTATTTATTTTTATGCTTTTTCTTAATAATGCCACATACTGGGGCGCCTGGTTGGCTCAGTTGTTAAGCATCTGCCTTCAGCTCGGGTCATGATCCCGGGGTTTTGGGATCAAGCCCTGCATTGGGCTTCCTGCTTGGCGGAAAGCCTGCTTCTCCCTCTCCCACTCCCCCTGCTTGTATTCTTTCTCTCGCTCACTGTCTCTCTCTGTCAAATAAATGAATAAAATCTTTTTTAAAAGTGCCTCATATTTAGATAATGCTTAACATATTCCCTCTGGAATAAAGTATTACTGAATTGGAACCTCAAAACAACAGTCTAATTAGGTATGTAATCCAGGAATGGCTATTAGCAATTTTGTTTTGTGAATAAAGAATCTTAGTTTTACCTCTTTTTGCTTTCCCCATACTGGGAGAATGGGAATTGGAATCCCCTTTGCTAACTTCAAAAGTGATGTTTTTAACTAGTCATAACTTTGGACTTAAATACTTTACTTCTCCTTGCTTCACTTTCCTAATTTATGAAAATAGGGGGTAGATTTGATGATCTAGATGATCCTTTCAATGCCTTTACCTTAAAGTTGGGTTCTAAGTCATAAAATATTTACTGTGCACCTGTGTAGAGTGCTTCTATCTCTAAAGATATAATGAGCTGTAAGATACCTCCGTATCCTGCCAAAACGTCATAATCCAGCTGGAGGATTAGCAGGTACTAATGTGAAGGTACAGCAAGATTCAAGGCCAAACTTGCTAAATCCTACATGACTGACACAAAAATAAGTGTTATGGGTGAGGAGGGAAAGTCACTGTGTCCCCAAACTATTGACAAATGGATTGACATCCAGACCTTGAGGTTTCAAAGTAAGGAAGAAGTCCCTTGCTTTAATGTTGGGTACAGGACAATATTAAGAGAACAAAAATCGTGTGTATTGCTAAAAGGGGAAAGCTCATATAAAAAAAAAGCAATTGAAAGGAAGAAAAGTGTGGGCGGTAGAGGTGGTGCTCATTCAGTTTAAAGCTAATGTAGAGTTTATTATGGAAAATCTGTAATAAAAGAATTCAAACTTTTTTTTCACTTGTTTCAGGGTTCTGTATTCATTGACTGTGGAATGAAAATAAAAATCAAAGCAAAGCTTTAAAAGGATAGAGATATGTAGGCTAATGGACAATTTGTCTGAGGGAATGGCTTTTAAGGCTGAAATTTCTGTGTGTATTTTTTCCTCAGAATTTAATGTTTTTAAAGATGGTGCCCTGTGAGTTACCATGACAACCTGTAGATATCATCTTTAGAAGGCTAAAGCTCCAGATCTCAGCTCAAAGTATTGTGTCCACACACTTTTAGAAAAAGCCTGTTGATGCACCGTAGATGGGCTGAACCAAACATGGAGTGGTCACTGCTATTATGGTGTATTTCTTTGAAATACTTCAGCGTGGCTGAGGCTGCTTCTACAGTGTTAGACACCCTCCCTCTCTTTTCATCGTTACCTTTGCAATCTGAAGCATACTTTATTTTCTTCATTTTCATTTTCTTCTTACTTCATACTTCATAAACTTCTCCCAAGACAGGCAAAAGTAAAGGCTAAAGCTCATTTCCTGTTTTACATGCTTCTTTGAAAAGAGAAGCGAGATTCAAGTGTTGTTGGTTATACTGCTATTTGAGAGTTGTTCTTTGTCATTGGGCTGCATTTTCTCAGGATAGTATCCTCAGTCACAAAGCTGGGCAAAGAACTGAGAACTCATTTACAGTTGTGAAGAAAAGGATTGGAAGGTACAGATGAGGTGAGAGTTCTCCAGAGCTTGGTTTTCTGTCACCTTTGTAGTGAAGGTAGGTGCCTGGGGCAGAATGATTATAGAAGCTGCTAAGCAGTTGCCTTTGTAGACAATCAAGTTCAGCAAATTCCCTAGAGAGAATAATGATTGTGATGACATGTCATTAATGTGTTTTTACTGATTAAACATGGGGTGGGAAATTGAGATACTTAGTTGAGTAATTAAAAACAAATCTCTTCAACTAGTTCAAGTAAATGAAACATTAAAAAAAAAAAAAAAAAAAAAACAGAAACCCCCCCCCCCCAACTATTTAGGGCCACCTGGGCAGCTCAATCCATTGAGGATCTGCTTCAGCTCAGGTCATGATCCAGGAGTCCTGGGTTTGAGCCCAGAGATGACAGGATCCCTGCTCAGTGGGGAGTCTGCTTCTCCCTGTCCCTCTGCCCCTCTCCCCAGCTCATGCTGTCTCTCTCACTCTCTCTCTCAAATAAGTAAAAACCATTTTAAAAAACCCCCAAAGCTCCCCCACTATTTTAAAAAGATACTGATAATGCTCGCTGCTTGCTGTGATTATTATGTAAGTAGTCTGAAACTCAGACTGTAGGATGCTACTGAGTGGGCAAGTGACATGAATCTGATTTTTTTTTTCAAAGTTTCATTAGGTACCTCTGCTTTTTTTTTTTTTTAAGATTTTATTTATTTATTTGAGAGAGAGAGTGAGAGAGCACAGAGGAAGAGGGAGAAGCAGGCTCCCTGCTGAGCAGAGAGCCATTGTGGGGTTCAATCCCAGGACTCTGGTTATCATGACTTGAGCTGAAGGCAGATGCTTAACCTACTGAGGCACCCAGGTGCCCTAGGTACCCCCACTCTGGTGAATGGGTCATTTCATTGCATTTAAAAGGATAGATTTTGATTTTAATATCACATGGACAGCTGAAACTTGCCAGACCAGAAGCATCCTGTAGCCCCATTCATAGTCATTGATGGAATGTGATGCATTCAGCTCTCTCAGAGGTTTAGTGTTTTGTGGTTTATGGCCTTGGTAATCTCATGGCTTAAGGATGTCAGATTATTTGGTGAGTGTGAAGTAATTTGCCCTGTTTTCAGTGATTTTTTTTCTGTTATGATTATGATTATTATTTTGCAATAAAGACTGAGTTATATAAACATTGAGTACCCAATGGGTTTTACTTGTAAGAATAATCGTAAGTATATGTTACATGATTGCTGTGCAAGAACTTAATGAGAATAGGTGAGCAGCCATAATTTGGTGTAATTAATGAAGCAAAAGGTCTTGTTAGGTTGTTTAACTAATGTTAAACTGTTGAAGTAATTGGGCTGAATTTTATGGGCTTTGGTGTTGTCTTAGTGTAAATCGCTGTTCATAAAAGTTCATGGTAATTATGTTTTTTACCTGTGAGAATTCATTTAACAAGTGGCTTTTCCAGAATAAATTATCTTCATGAAGCAGAGAAAGATTGTGCTCACCAAATTCGTTTAGGTAAATGAAGAAAGTCTTAAAAGAAAAGTCTGCATTACATTTCAAAAAGTACTGTTCCTGAAAAATGAACAATGATTCAGTTAGAAGAATATATTTGAAATACATTTCAAAATTCAATCAGTGAAAGCTGTTTTACCAAACTGGCAAACATTACCAACATCATCAGATGAGGCGGAGTAGTATTAGGCGAGATGAAGCACAGGTCCTAGTATCTTTTTCCTTCCCTCTTCTGTCTCTCATTCTTTCTTTCTCTCTCATGATGCTGCAAAACAACCCTGCAACATGACAGAATCGTTTTATACAGAATGACCTGATGTAACAGTGAGAAAGACATAGAATGAGGAATTGACAATAACAGTATTTAATTCATCGCTAAAAATTTTACTTGGAAGTTTAACAGGAAACATGATTTTTACCTTGTCACTCTTGCTAAATATTCATGAGAAATGGCACTTGCAATTATGAAGTGTATGAGCAGTACATTCCCATTGGCAAACTGAAAACATTTCTGTCCTGTGAAGATGTTAACAGACCAACAATTGTTACTGGTGAGAAAGGAGAATGGATCAGAATTAATGGAAAAGAGGAGGGGCACTGGGTTTTTGTTTGTTGTTGTTGTTGTTGTTGTTTGTTTGTTTTTAGCTGGGTATAATTTTTTTTTTTTAAGATTTTATTTATTTGAAAGAGATCACAAGTAGGCAGAGAGGCAAGTAGAGAGAGAGAGGGAAGCAGACTCCCTGTTGAGCAGAGAGCTCGATGCGGGGCTTGATCCCAGGACCCCAAGATCATGACCTGAGCCGAAGGCAAAGGCTTTAATCCAGTGAGCCACCCAGGTGTCCCGGGGCACTGGGGTTTGAAAAAAAGTTAGGAGTTACGTTTTTCCCCTTGTAAAAGGAATACATGTTTGTATTCAGCATTTACTATTTATCTCCCTTTTTTGACAGCAGCTTCGATTTTTATTTGGGAATCTGTGTCTTCCTAATTTTCATTCCACTTGGTATGGGTATGGCTCCAACAGAGACTTAGGACAGAGCACCAACACCCGAGTTGATCTTCGCTCAGCATTCTCCCCACAGGCAATTGGTTTATTTTGAGCACATGACTTAAGGCAGACCAATCAGAATGGATCTTAGAAGTTTTGCTGTGCAGGTGGACTTGAACTTAAAATATTTAACTCTTAGAACTGGGACCCCAAGAACTCCTTTCTGGAAGGAGTCAACACAGAAAATATAATTTAGGAGAAGAGAAATAGAATCCTGATAAACTACTTTGAGCTCCTGTATTTAGCCACCCTCGAGGCAATGCTTATTCCAGAACCACTGTATTATGAAAGCCAATAAATTTTCTTTATTTCTTAAGTTAGTTGGGCTGAGCTGTGGCAAATAAACCTAAGACATACATTGCTCACCACAGGAAAATTGGAAAACACAGGAAGCTGCAAAAAAATTATAATCACTTCTCATTCAATTTCGATGTATTTATTTTCTATTATTTTGTTGATACATAAGCAGAGGTAACTTTGGTTACAATTTTGATGTATTTTTCCATTCTTTTTTTATCACTACATAGATATAAAAATTTTAGTCAATTCAGGATAATTTTTACATGTATGGATATATGTTTTTAACATGTGGAGATATACATACATACACACACACACACAAATATAATGTTAAATTATAATACTTTTATATCCTTGCTCTCACCTAACATTGTGTCATGAACATTTCCCTATTTTATTAATATGGTTTTTAATAGTGGAATGATATTCCTAGTACATATAAATGATAATTGATTTAACTTTTCCATTATTTTTGGACATTTAGGCTATTTCCATTTTTTAAAAGATTTTATTTATTTATTTGACAGAGAGAGAGAGACAGTGGGAGAGGGAACACAAACAGGGGAGTGGGAGAGGGAGAAGGCTTCCCACTGAGCAGGGATCCCAGGACCCTAGGATCTTGACCCCAACCAAAGGCAGATGCTTAATGACTGAGCCACAAGGGCACCCAGACTATTTCCATTTTTTTTTTTTTAAAGCCTTGTTGTTTATGTTGTTGGTAAGTAAATACTTGACCAATTTTCTATTTCTTTGTGTTGGTTTCCTAGCAGGGGTATTATGGACCTTAAATGGATGCATTTTTTAAGGACTCCTGATATATATATAAAGCTGGTTTTCAGAAAGGTTATACTAATTTGTATTGCCAAGAACCCTGCCAAACTAGGGTATCATTATTTCTTATCATAGTTACTAATTTAATAAGCTCTTGTATTGTTATATTAGAATTTTTAAAATTTCACTTTTGGGAGTTTGAATATTATTTTTTCATATGCTGTTGATCATTTGCATTTCTCTAGTGAATTGATATTCCTGTCCCTTCCCTGTTTTTTTAATCAGCATTTTAGTTCTTTTTTTTTTTTTGTATTGATTTTAGCCTTCTATTTTTCAAAATCAGTGATTATAATAAGTCATGTTGCACTGTTAGCTATTTTAGGACCTACTGGTGCATCACAAATAGAACCTTGAGACTGTCAACTCCTCTGATTCCAAACTAACCACACAATAGTTTTTTCCTATCTAAAAGTAGCATTTGGCTACTGAAATCAAAACCTCAGATCAACTTTTCTGTAAAACTGGGGGGTCAGGCAGTGAGTTTAACACCAAAAGCTCAAACATGCAACTTCAGCCTTGCCCACTGTTACTGATTTAACTGCACGAAGAAAAGTTGTGTCCTGTTCATTACGTGGCATTGTAGTTTACAGATGTGATTTTTATTTAAGGCATTTATTCCATGTAAAATCCTGCTGGAAGGTTTGAAACACTCTTTCTTCCCATAAACTGTCATCTGCCCACTTGCAACTTTATTTACTAGAAAGAACACATTCTGTTTTCTGAGGGTAATGTTGATTTTCTTTTTTTCCAGAATGGCAGCATAACACCTTGTCAGCTTTTACTCAAAAGGTTTTTTCCTCATATTTTGATGTTAGATCATTTCCCAGGGATGAGAGAGAGGGAGACAACTTCTAAACACCAGTCTACAAAGTCTCTACTTTCAAAACCTACTTTTATTGACTGAGTAAACTTGGCAGTGGATTTTATTGCTGTATGGTACAGAAATCTCAATCTAAAGAAGGAGGAGAAGCCAGGGAGGGGGTGGAGGGGGAGGGGGAGGTTGGCGAGAGAAATGAAAAAGCTTACTCAGTTAAAACGTTGATGAAAAGCCAAAAAAATCTCAGCTCTACTTTTCTTCTTCTGATGAAATCCTAATTGCTGACAAAGACTTGCTAATTTCACTATGATAACCCGTATCACAGGTGATGTGTAATTTTCTAATAAAATATATCTCTTTTATTACTTTCTTGACCCCCACCTAGTAATTTATAATCTAAAGGGGTTTAAAAAATGACAGTCCTGGGGCACCTGGGTGGCTCAGTGGGTTAAAGCCTCTGCCTTCGGCTTAGGTCATGATCCCAGGGTCCTGGGATCGAGCCCCGCATTGGGCTCTCTGCTTAGTGGGAAGCCTGCTTCCTCCTCTCTCTCTGCCTGCCTCCCTGCCTACTTGTGATCTCTGTCTGTCAAATAAATAAATAAAATCTTAGTGACAGTCATTTCAGCACAGTATTTAGTGCTGTTCCCTGTATTTAGATACATTAATGGGGTTAGAACATTGTTCCTCAGTGTGAATTACCACAAAACCTGAGCACTTCCCGTTACATTTTCCTCACTGTTTGTCTTTGATATCTTGGTTTTATTTTATTATAATATTTGTTAAAATTTCCTTTTTGGAAAATTAAAAGGCATATGTCAGGAAGAAGTATAAAATCTTTTCTTTCTCATGGCTTCAGCATGTATTTTGGCCCTGATCAGCTTAGATTGGATTTGATATCATTCTTTGTAATTTATTAATATAATATAAATATAATTTATAAGTATGTTTCAGTTTCAAATTTCCTGAGAAGACAGGTAAGCAAGCCAATAATTACAATAGAGTGTGAGAGATGTTATTGGTTCGTTGAAGAAGAGAGAATTAGGATTTATGAAGTCAAAAGAAAGACAGAAATGCTTATTTCCTTGTTTTCTCCTGTTGTGGCCTCAGAGCTGTTGGTTTCCTTCTGCCTCCTCCGTTTCTCCAGCCTGAAGTACATCAAGGGGTTGATTTCCCCGGCAAAGCCAGAAAAGAGGCAATAATAGATTTAAAAGGATGTGGAGTGGTGATACAGAGAGATGAGCCCAGAAGCAGCAGAACTGTGAGGACTGGGTTCATGACCAGGTAAGGAGAAAGGGGGAGGGAAATGGATTGGGGGATCTGTTAGGAAGAAGGAGAAAAACCTTAGAGAATTCAGAAGGGGAAGACTGGAGAGACTCTGGCTAGGTGCTTCATAGAATGGGATAAAACCCTGTGCAGAGAGAAGTCTCAGGGCTGCTGCCTTAAGCCTAGCTCCCCACAGGACGAGTCCTGACTCTTCCCTCTTCCCATTCACCCCATTGCTAACTCCCATTAATTTTATGCTCTTAGTACATCCCAGGTGCATCCTCTCCTCACTGTCCTCACCACCAGTGCAGTTCTGGTCTCATCATGTCATTCCTGGAAGACCTCCAGCCTCTCACTCTCTGAGCCATGGTTCTTTCTACACTAGTGACCTCTATGTGAAACGCAAATCAGATCATATCACCCCTGCTTTGAAATCATTTTAAATGAGCAAAAGACTTGAATAGAAATTTCTCCAAAGAAAATGTACAGTAATCTCATGAAAAGATGTTTACCATTGCAATCATTACGGAAATAGAAATCAAAACCACAACGAGATGGCATGTCACACGCATTAGGATGACTGTTATTAAAACAACAACAAGCAGAAAACATCAAGTACTGATGAGGATGTGGAGAAATTGGAACCCTTGTGCACTGGTGGTGGGAACATAAAATGGCTCAGCTGCTGTGTGAAACAGTAGGGGAGGTCCTCAAAAGAATTAAACATATAATTGCCACTTGATCCAGCAATTTCCCTTCTGGGTATATGTTCCAGAGAACTGCAAGCAGGGACTCAGTGAGGTTTTGAGTCCCGTGTTCATCGCAACATTTATTCACAATAGTCAAAAGGTGGAAACAGCCTAAGTACCCTTGCATGGATGAATGGATAAACAAAATATGGTACACGAATACAATGGAATAGTATTCAAACTTAAAAAGGAAGGAAATTCTGACATGTGCTGTACATGTGTTGAACCTTGAGGACATTATGCTAAGTGAAATGAAACAGTCCTGAAAGGACTAACATTGGGCGATTCCACCTCTATGAGGGACCTAGATAGTTAAATTTATAGAGACAGAAAGTCAAGTAGTAGTTGCCAGGGGATGGGAGTGGGTGGTGGGGACAACAGTTTAATGACTAGAGAATTTCAGTTCTGGAAGATGAAAAAGATTCTGGAGATGGATGGTGGTGGTGATGGTTGTCCAACCATGTAAATGTACTTAACGTCCCTGAACTGAACTCTGCCACTGAACCTAAAAATGATTACAATGGTAAATGTTACGCTGTATGTATTTTGCAATAAAAAAAATCACTCTGTGGCCTTCCATTAATTTTAGGATAAAAACCCATTTTGTTAGCATGATATATCTATCTTTCAGGATATGGGTCCCAGCTCATTTCTCTGGCTTGTCATTTTGCTTGGTCCAGACCTCTACTGTTTGGCCCTTCCCTGTCCTGGACGACTCAGCTCAGCCTTTATCCCCTTCTCTGGCAGATCCTTCCTGATTCATCTCACATGTCCCTCAATACTGGGTCTTACCCTCATCTCGGGTTGGTGAACCTCCTCTTTTCTATCATAGCCCCCTGTGTACACTGCCATCTATCATATTGAATTCAAAATTTAAAAATTTGTCCTTCTCAGTAATCTCCCATTAGGCTATTAATAACTTGTGGTGGGGAGGGGATTGTCTTTTATCTATTTTGCACCCCTGCCTAGAACATGGCCTTATACCCTATAGATGCTAAATATATAATTTGGTCTCTGAATGAAGGAATATAGCTCATTGGGGAAGAAAGGGAAATTTTGCAATTTGAGCTAAACATTCTATCTATAAACAGGAGTAATAATAGCACTTACCTCTGAGGATTTTTGAAGAATGATGTGACATTGGTAACATTGGTAAAACATTTAGAAAAACACCTGACCCATAATAAGTACTCAGTAAATGTTAGATATTATTATTCACTTTTATTATCGAATGACCTATGAAACTTTTAAAATAGGATTTTCATATTCCCTTTAGAATAAGGATTGCTAAAGGGAAAAATGGGGTAGAAATTAGCAAGCAAATGACAGAGACAGACACCAATCCCTCTGGATTCCAGGCTCCTCTATGGTTTATCTTCAGAATTGGTGACAGGCATGTCTGCTTGGTCTGAGCAGAGGAGTGGTGGTATGGAGGGCTCCTACTCTGAACCAGCCTTTCCTCATATGATTGTGGCTTAAACCACCCCACCCCCAGCCTGTCAGCCTCAATGATACACAACCTCTCTCAGAGGTGGCGCCTCCCTTAGGTGGGATGGGGACTTTCCTTAGGAGGATGACTCTGGAGGTAAACTGCCCTTCCCACATGAAGATTGCTAGTGCACCTGACAGCCCGATCTCCCACCAAACCTTACTCTCATGGCTCAATAACTCAGGTCCTGCCAAGCAGCTAGAGTTCCCATTTGGGTCTCCTCTACTCCAGTAGGGTAGTTTCTTGAGTCTGATTCTGAGCATAGAATATGCTCGGGACTGGACTTGTTGCCAGGTCCCTCCCAGTTTTGCCAAGTTTATTTTTTCTCATTTCTCTAAAATACGCAAAATGTGTATCAAAGAGACATATGTCAAAGAATACTTAAAAAAATCACAGTGCGATTTATGCTGGTGACCTCTTCTCCCTGCCCAGTTAGAGCTCAGGGAAAGTCTGAGGAGATATCCAAAAGTATGTTTTGTATGTGGGTCAGAGGTATTTATTTTAGCCTAAAGGAAATCAAGGAAGATCCTGGAAGATCTTGGGGGAAGAAATAACTTCACCTGAAAGCACACAGAGGGGGTTCTGAGAAAGCTCAAATGTAGGAGCAGAAAGATGGCCTGACCTGGCCTCCTTGCTGTTGTGATAGAATGGAAGCAGGATCAACAGCCTGGAGACCAGAAAGGTAAGCATTCTGGAAGGTTCTGTGGCATTACTAATTTCTCAATGATTGTTTTTCTCAAGTGAGTAGACTAAAAGTCTGAAAACAGAAAGAGCCTGGGTGCTTGACTTTGGAGCCATAAGGAGGGAGGAAACTGTGGGAACTATAGCCCTTTGCATTGCTTGTCGTGTGTGTGAGGGGGTGGGGGTTGTCCAGTAGGTTACAAAGTGAAGAGAAAAGAAGAGCAAGTCACAGCCATGACAAGGTAAAAGAAAAAGCAAACCCGGGTGGCCCTAGGGCTTACCTATGAAAGGACATTCTTGTGTGGTTCCCAAGTAAGCACTAATGTCAGTCTGCTCAAGACCAGCTCTCAGCACTACAAGGGGGCAAAACCTCACTTATGGGTGTTCATGAAACTTCTGGTGGTAAGTGCCTTTCGTAGTTGTCCCATAAGCTGTGATTGGAAGGAAATGTGATCTTCCTTCCCCATCATTTTCCTTTCACACTCTTTACGGTGGCGAAAGCCACGGTTCCCCCTGCCGTTGCCCTGATAGGACACCGTTGGGTGGTGGTGTGGCTCTGATATCCCTTGAGCAGGCAATCAAAGGTTATGGGGAGGAGCAGGGGAAGCTCTTTCCTCTGCAGGATGCATGGAAGATGGAGTTGAAAAGAAAATAAGACAGAAGAGAGCAATGGTATAGACATTTAAGTCTGGATGTGTCCAGGACTATTCAGGGGAGGATATTTAGCCCAGGGCAGAGACCAGAGGACTGGCACACATCCTACCCACTCACCTATTTCACTCTGACAGCTGTCATCTCCATTCAACCTGAGACAACCGAGAGAGCAGGACATTACATGCTTTATTGCATTATCCAGGCCATTGCTCCCCTCTATTAGTAAGGACATCGACCATAGTTACGTCTGATGCTATATCTATTATGATTTAGACTCTGCCTACATGAATATAGAAGAATTGGGTCAGACTGAAATTTACTAAGTCCTACAGCCAAAATTTTTGCAAACTGTGTATGTTAAAGGTCAGAAAATAGGTCAATGAAATCCAAGATAATAGGGAGCTGTCTAATCTTCTGGTATTCATACATTATTTGAATAAATAAGCCAGAATGATAAATCCCATAATCATATTTGTTATGGCTATGGTTTTATATATTCAGTATTAATTTGTATGACAATTTCAGGTTCATATTGAAGCATTAATTTTAATACTTCGCTACAAAGTCAAACTTATATACATAATTGAAAGAGTAAATAACTACAGACTCCAATGTTAGTAAAAAACTTTTTACTGTTGTTGTTCAGGTGATAAATAAGCCTTTTCCTTCTCTTTTATCTAAATATTAGTGTTGTCTTTAGCTCATTTATTGTACACATAGCTTAATCTTTTAAAGAACATGAGTTCTGATACATTTACCTTTATATGTTCATGTGCAGTCCTGAAATGAGAAAAGAATCTTTATTATAGATAGCAAGATTTCAATGTGATTAACTTTTGTCATTTGATGTTCATGAGAAGCAGGGTAAAGGGTGCTGAGTCAGAGATTTTTTACTTTCCATCTTCCTTTTCTGAACAATAAAGTAGTTTTGTATCTCAGAAGTTCCCAACAATTAAACAAATCGAAGCATTAAATATGTATTTAAGTGTGATTCTAAACCATCTGACATAGAGAAAAGGGACAATATTTTGTGTTGTTAGATTAGATTCTGAATCTTTAGCACTTGTATTTATAACTTAAATGACAGGAAATATTAAAAATGTTAAAGAAAATTAAGAATTGTCTACAACTTTTATTTTGGAGAGTCTTTTATAAGAAATTTAAGAAGAAATTCCATTTCTTATAAATTTAATATACGTTTAATGTATATTAAAACATGTACTATAAAATTTTCATTTTTTAATACTCAATAGAAACGAACATGAATTCAAAGGACAAATACTAGACTAAGGGAAATATTTGCATTGGTTATAGATGTGATAGACAACAGTACAACCAGTACATTTGCTATCTAGCAGCAGAAAGATCTTTATAAATTAAATCATGTCAGTCTTTTGATGAAAACTCTCCCTGGCTCACCATTTTGCTGAGTAACAGCCAGCATCATTACTACAGCCGAGGAAGTCCTGCATAATCTGATGGGCAGAGACTTCCCACCTTCATCACCTGCCTCCAGGCCCCTGGTTTTGCCCACTTGGGCCCCCCACGTTGGCTTCTTCCTGTTCTGTGGACATACGGTGTCTGCTGCCATTTCAGAGCCTTCCCCTCCTGCTGATCCCTCCCCTTGGGATGCTCTTCCCAAAGGTGTTCCCTTGGTTCCACCCGAAGATCTTCGCTCAAGATCTTTGCTGTGCTGTTATCCATTCCCTGAACAACCTACAAAACAGAGCCGCCTCCTTCATCTGGGCTTTCCCTTCCCACTGTTTTGTTTTCTCTTTGGTACTTTGACATATTCCTCCTACTCTTGTTTATTTGATGTTAGGTTGTCTCTCTCCACTAAGCAGTACATTTCAATGAACTCAGGGATTTTGTTCGTGGCTCTATCCCTTGTCTACAGAAGTGCCCTGAATATAGTAGCTTTTATAAGCTGATGAGAAAAATATTAAAATACAATGGAAAAATGGCTATAAAACTCACAGAAAAAATCTAAGTGGTCAATAGATATATGGCAAGTGCTTATACTTGCAGAAGTAAAGAAAATATACAATAAAGGAATAAAATACCCCACGCTTACCCTCAAACTGGCAAGAAGGTTGAAATGCAATGCTATCCAGTGCTATCAGATATGTGAACCAGGGGGCTCTCTCCTAGATTGCTGGTGCATGCAGGAATTGCTGCTACACTTTGGGAAAAGAATCTGCCAGTATCTGTTGAAGTGAAATATATACATATATTTAGGGAGGGTCTGGGATTCATGGGGCCCAAAGCTTACATCACATTACCTTCATTCATTTATCTTTTCATTGATTATTCTTTAAGAAAAGTAATGGAAAATTACAAGTTCAAGACGAAGTCTAGGAGCATTTAAGGGACATGTGCAACCAGGGCTTTGAAGCTCAAGTTTGTTAGCTTCCTAGCAAATCTTCCCCCATTGCACGTACCTTCTGACTACAGCCCCATGTCTAGGAAGGAATAAAGAGTAAGAGGAACAAGGATTAAGGGTTCCAGTGCTTAAAAGATGTATGTGTAAGGCTATTTACTGCAGCATTATTTGTAGTGGAATAGAAATTAGTGACAATCTTAATGTCTATCAATAATGTAAAGTTCAAATAAATACAGTACATTCATTCTATGTATTTCTGTTAGGCTATTAAAAACAATATCTATGTTATATTTATACAAGGAAAACAGGTTGCAAAATAGTGTACTATATAGTATAATCCAATTTTGATAAAATCAAGAGAGAGGAGAAAAAACAAGAGTAACGCCACATCTGTCCTGTGTATATAATTACATAGATGTCTGTGTGCATGTGTGTGTGCGTGTGTGTGTGTATAATACAAAGATATCATAAGATATGGATTATTAATATTGGGTATTTCAGATCAGGAGTTGGGGTGGTAATGGATGGAGGAATGGTTAGTAAATTTTTCTTTATACATTCTTGAATAACTTAACTAGTTTCAAAGATTATATTCATACTTTCTTCCATAGTTTTATTGAGATATAATTGAGATATAATATTGTATAAGTTTAAGGTATAAAACATTTAACTGAAGCCACTTATATATTGCAAGATTATTACCACCATAGCATTAGCTAACAACCTCCATCCCATCACATAATCATCCTTGTGTGTGGGTGTGGGTATGTACGTGTGTAGTGAGAACATTTAAGATCTACTCTCATAGCAGCTTCCAAGTATATAATATAGTACTATTAGTTATGCTTACCATGCTGTACATTAGATACCCAGAACCTGTTAACCTTATAACTGGAAGTTTATACTCTCTTATTACTATTTCCTCATTTCCCCCATCCCTCAGCCTCTGGTAACCGCCATTCCATTCTCTGTTTCTACGTGTTCAGTACTTTTCAGATTCCACATATAAGTGAGACCATACAGTATTTGTCTTTCTCTGACTTATTTCACTTAGGATAATGCCTTCACCTTCCTTCCATGTTGTTGCAAACAGCAGGATTTCCTTCTTCCTCATAGCTGAATAATATCCTATTGTGTGCGTGTGTGCGTACACATACACAAACCACATCTCTGTCCATTCATCCATTGACAGACACCTGGATTGTTTCCATGTTTTGGCTATTGTGAATAGTGCTGCAGTGAACATGGGGGTACAGATAGCTCTCTGAGATCCTGTTTTCATTTCCTTTGTATATATGCCCTGAACTGGACCTGCTGGATCCTATGGTAGTTCTATTTTTAATCTTTTCGAGAAACCTCCGAACTGTTCTCCTCAGTAGCTGCACCAATTTACATTCCCACCAACAGCCCACAAGGATTCTTTTCTCTCCATATCCTTGTTAGCACCAATCTCCTGTCTACCCATTTATGCTTTCTTTTTTTTTTCTTAAAGATTTTATTTATTTATTTGACAGAGAGAAAGAGATCACAAGTAGGCAGAGAGGCAGGCAGAGGAGGGGGGAAGCAGCCTCCCTGCTGAGCAGAGAGCCCGATGCCGGGTTAGATCCTGGGACCCTGAGATCATGACCTGGGCTGAAGGCAGAAGCTTAACCTGCTGAGCCACCCAGGGGCCCTCATACTTTCATAATTTAAGAAAAGGAATAAAAATTTTAAAAGAAAAAAGAGAAGAAGGTCCTCTCATTAGATGTAGTGATGTCTTTATGGTGGGGATGGTGATACTGATAAAACATGTTGGACTTGTTGCTCGTGGGCAGAGAGCCAGGGAAATGGCAGCCCTTCTCTCAGGAAGCAAACAGAGACAGGAGAAACATTAAGAAATGAAATGTTTGGGGTGTTCATTGAGGAAACAATAAAATACAAGCCATGCTTTAAAGGAATGGGTGATGAAGTACAAGATAATATTATAGCAGAGAATTGGCATAATCATCAATAACAAACAAGCAGTTTGAAAGGCAACTCCTGGGTCAGTGTCCTCAAGAGGGGTGAACACACAAAGGTCAAGAAAGACACTGACCAGAAACACTAATTACGATAAAGAATCAATGTTATTTATTTATTTATTTATTTATTTATTTTTGAGAGAGAGAGAGAGAGAGAGAACCCATGGGGGTGGAATATAGAGGGAGAGAGAGAATCCCAAGCAGGCTCCCTGCATTGCACAGGGCCTGACACAAGGCTAGATCTCACAACCCCAAGATCATGATCTGAGCTGAAATCACGAGCTGGATGCCCCACCGACAGGGCCACCCAGGCACCCCAATACAGTATCAATATTAATGAAGTTTCATCACGTGCCAGTGCTGGGTTGATTACTGTGGCCTAGCTGATTTAATTTTCAGACTGCCTATGAAATGGGCACTCTTATTATACCCTTTTACAGAAGGGGTGATTATTTTAGATTACTAGAAAGTGGTGGAGCAAAGACTCAAATCCAGGCCTATCTGATCCAAGTCCTTGAGCTTAATTACTATGATAATTGGCCTTCTAGGAGTGTAAGAGCTATATGCATTTTTTTTTTTTTTAGTATATGCATTTTTTAAAGGATCTTATAACTACCAGGCAGGAGGTATTAAACAGTTAATAAAAGGAGGCTGAGCTGGCCTAAAAAAGTACTTTCTAGTAAAAACATGCAATGTCAGAGATATCAAATGTGTAACTTTGTGCAAAAAGTGAGTCACGTTTGATTCACCATTTGTCCTGTACCAAGGGTCTGATGAATTCTAACAGCAGCACAGAGCATAGATTAAGAAATTGGTTTTATTGGACAAGAGGAAACTTCCAGAAGCCAAGGATCAGCAAGAGAAGAGAAGGATCCTTGCATCTGTCTAACAAGAGCCATGCCCAGAGCACCTGCAGTGTGGGGCCATATACACATGGGATTATACCTCTACAGCTTCTGTTCTTATAGGATGAACATACTTATTGGGAGCCACATATGTTGGGCATATGACATGGGTACAAGGAAGGCTCTGGAACTTCCAACTTCAACGCACATAAAGTTTGGTTGGAGAGTCAGACAAGGAAGCAAATATTGTGGTTATGATGTAATCGCTATGGCAAAGGCATATTCTGGGGCCTCAGGGTATAGAAGAAAGTCATCTGATCCAATTTTGTACAGTTCAGGAGAAGCTTCTGGAGAGAGGTCTTTTTTTTTTTTTTTTAAAGATTTTATTTATTTATTTGACAGACAGAGATCACAAGTAGGCAGAGAGGCAGGCAGAGAGAGAAGAGAAAGCAGGCTCCCCTCGGAGCAGAGAGCCCGATGCGGGGCTCGATCACAGGACCCCGGGATCATGACCTGAGCTAAAGACAGAGGCTTAACCCACTGAGCCACCCAGGCACCCGAGGGGTCTTTTTCAATATGAATCTTTACCTCATCTGTTTGAAGTTAGGTGAATGGACCAAATGACCTCTTTGGCCCTTCCTTACACGAAGTTCTATGACATGGAGCACAGGGAATGGAGCCCATGAAAAGGAGGACTTCACCTTAACTATTAGGGTTCCCCAGCAAAGAGAAGAGAACAAAAGGACTTTGAAGGGACACAAGAGAGATTTGGCTAGGGTGACAACTCTTTAGGGGTTTGTTGGAAGCTTCCCAGATTAAAAAATTCTAGACTAAGGAGTGGCAATAAAAATGCTCCCACTCCAGTAACTAACTGCTAATGTGTGTGTGTGTGTGTGTGTGAGTTTAATATTTTATTTATTTATTTGGCAGACAGATCAGAAGTAGGCAGAGAGGGGGAAGCAGGCTCCCCGCTGAGCAGAGAGCCCCACACGGGACTTGATCCCAGGACCCTGAGATCACGACCCGAGCTGAAGGCAGAGGTTCAACCCACTGAGCCACCCAGTTGCCTCCTAACTGCTAGTTTTGATGGGATCTCCAATTTTGCCAGAGCTTCTAGAATGGAAGAGTTAACTACATGCTGGTGTGAAGTGTGACTCTTACTCTGGAGAAGGGTATGGAAAATGAGGTCTTCCTCCAATCCTCCCTGGACTCTGGATTTCTATTCCACCTGCTACTTGTTTCTTTCTGGACCTTCTGGACCATCAGACTGAATTAGTGGTCATTTCAAAGCCATCGGCCAAGAAAATGAAATTGTTTACACATCCTTTCTGTGGTGTTGCCTTCAAATTTGTTGATTAAAAAGGAAGGAAAAAAAATAATGACCTAAGTGAATGCAGGAGGAGGATGGAGGGATAGAACAGATGATATTTATGACTGACTGAGAATTTCAATCCCAGCAGCTAAAATGATGAACTTGGGATCACTGGAAATGGGAATAGTTGACTTAACAGATGGTAGGCGGCTCTCGTCAGGGAAGTCTGTTCTGAGCATGAGCCTAATTGAGTAGTTCATATCTGTATAAATTAACATTTTTTAAAGCTATGTTATTCTCAGGAGACTTTTCAGGGTAAATATTTAGAGTTTTCCAGGCCTTTTCATTGGAAAATGTATCACTGGACAAAGGTTAATTTTGCCAGTTCAGAAACTGTACATTGGAAATTCAAATGGACCATGATCTGTCTTTAAAATGATGCAAAAACTGGAGAACTGAAATGCACTTTTTTTCTGGCTTTCATGATGTTCTTCTGTAAGTTCTGTTGTCTGAACAGCTCCTTGGGGCAAACATCTGCCTACTTGAAATCTTATTAGGAAAATAACTTCATTTAAATCTTTCCTCATAGCCCCTCTCATGCAAATTTCAGTGTACAGTCAGGCAGGCTAGGGAAAATTGAAACAATTAAGTATGTCTAAATTAAACTATTTTTTATTTTAAGGTATATTTTATAGTATTTTTTACATACAACTACATGTTTAACACTGAGTATCTGTCATTTTTTTTTCTTTAGATTCCTTATAATTGGTCCAACAACACCCAGAGCTCATGCGATGTTGTTTTGGAGCTCATGGTTCCTGGGGACCATAAAACTAGACATTGCTAATAAATTGACATGTTTAAGTCCAAGTGTAGGGATCACTTAGCAGAAAGAGAACACTGTTTTATTTCTAAGAGAAGAAAACCATGTAAGACAGGAGAATAACAACAACGAAATCTCCTAATGCCAGTTCATAAACATGAAAAGGAAGAGAATTTCATTGTGGACTTTTGATACTTGTAGTTTTCCCATGAATTCTCTTAGGGTCAAAAAAGAACTTACTGGTAATGTTTGTCATCTGGACATCAAATAAAAGTCAAATGATCTCTTCCCGTTTTAAAGTTGCAACAGAAAATATTTGTGCATGGTTAAAAACATTCAAAAAGAATAGAAAGGTGTAAAATAAAATAAACAGTCCTTTCAGTCTTCTACCTGATCCAAGTTTCAGTTCTCTGAAGACACAGGTTTTTTTTTTGTTGTTGTTGTTGTTTTGCTTTTGCTTTTTGTAAATATTTTATTTATTCATTTGACAGAGAGATAGAGAGAGATCACAAGCAGGCAGAGCGGCAGGCGGAGGGAGAGGGAGAAACAGACTCCATGCTGAGCCTGATGTGGGGCTTAATTCCAGGATCCTGGGATCATGATCTGAATTGAAGGCAGACACTTAATTGACTGAGCCACCCAGGTGCCCCTGAAGACACAGTTTTTAATCTTGTTTATTGGTTCTTCCAGTGGCTACCTCTGTACATCTAAATCATGTGATTGTAGCAATACTTCTTTGGGTACTGAAAAAAATAGTAAATGTACCCATAACATCCCCTTGTGAAAGATGAGAAATCCAGCCTACCTAAGCATCTCTCCACTTCTCCCACTTCTCCCTTTCTGTTATGTTATAAAATTTGGATCTTGTTTTGCTTACGTCTGTAGGTAGCTCTAAAGACTGTGCTCACGCCTTTTGTCATCCATCGACTTCAGACAGTATCCCCAGACACTCATTAGGAGAGAAAATATGGCTTCGTTCACTTATATTCCATTCCACTCAAATGAGGAGGGCCTTTACAACCCAAAGGCTAGGAGCCTCAGCCCTCCTTTGGTGGGTTATCACCTTTTTAGAGAGGAGTTTCCCAGATTTCGCTTGGAGGTAAATACCCCATGGTAAGTGTGAAGGGAGTGAAATACATGTACTTGGGTCACCATCTGGAAAGTCTTGATCTTTCCATTCCAGTCCTTACTCACCAGTCAAAACTTTCACCTTTCTTTTGCTTGTGTAGAAATTGGAACGAATACAGTTCTGATTATTCAATCTCTGTTTCAAAGGCATGGAATGTCTTCCCAAGAAGGTCTTCACCCCTTCCTTGTTCTTCAGTACCAAACAGATGAACTATAGCCTTGCTTCCCACTACTTCTTCATGTACCTTTTGCTCCCATCAAACTGAATTGCTCACAATTTCTTGAAACTAACTTTAATTTCCTACTTTTATGCTTTTGTTCTGCTATTGTCCTGCCACCCCCTGGAATGCTTCCTCACCTCAATATCTGCCCCTCTAGACACTAGCTCACTTGCAGAAGTGCAAGTCAAAGACCAGCTACTTTGATGAGTTTTCTCTGACCCCAGCCAGTTGCCCTCTCTTACTCCTCTGTGATCTCACAGCATATTGTAGAAGTTAGCACCTCTCTGTGGGATTTATCACGTTCACTTTCAGTTGTGGTTACTCATGCGGTATCTCATCGTCCTTCACCCATAGCTTCATGGAGGACAAGGTGTATGTCTTAATCACATTTGGATTTTCTACAACTACCACCACAGTGGGAGCCTGACAATGGTTTGCAGGTTGCTCACTGGAGACAAATGCCATATACTCTGCTCCTATGCATTTACCACAGATCTTTCTTGGGATGCTTTCTGCTTTCTCAACAATTTGTCTTAATAATTCTTAATATGAATTCATCACAACATGCAAGAGTGTCCAGGTTCGATGTTGTGTACAAAGGATGGATGGTGCATTCAGCATGGGGTGAGCAGTGGGTAATGGGAAGTGACTGAGAAATAAAAACAACTTGTGAAGAAATTCTATTTATTTTATTTTTTTTTCAGTGTTTCAGAATTCATTGTTTATGTGCCAGAGAAATTCTATTGTTATACCATGATGGCATCCTCAACATTTGGAACCGCTATTGGTATCACGAGAAGCCTGGAGTAGAATCTTTAGAGGTAGATGGGATCGTGACTGAAAGCTTGGAGACTTTCCCACCACCCCAGTGCTGGAAACCCCATGTGTTACTCACTTCTGCTTGGTTGTGCTGCAGTAATAAATAACTGTTAGTGACTTACAACACATGTTTAGTTTTAACTCACCTTACATGGCAGGTGTAGGTCAACCATATCTCTGCTCTATGTGTCTTCCTTGTGGGACCTTTGAAAGATTCAGCCTGTCTGGGAAACTCTGACCTTGGGCAGTAGAAAAAGAGTCATGAAACTGTTATGTAATGACTTTATAAGCCTCCATCCTAAAGGGGCACAAATCACTTTCTCTTACATTTCACGGGCTAAAAGAATTCACATGGCCAACCCTAGTGTCAAACAGGGCAAAGAAATACAATCTTCCCAAAGGGAGGGAAGAGAATAATCAAGAAAACTCATGTAAACTACCTCGCCTCAGAAAATAAGTATTAGTGACAATAATAATAACACCAGTAATAATAAATTATAAGTGAATAATAAAACCTACATGTGGGCATTTCCATGAACGAGAAGATAAATCACATCATACTTTATCCTTGAACAGTTCTAACATGTAAGTGGTAGAAGACATACTTAGAAAGGTTAATTTGTTAATCTAAGGCCACCTAGTTAGTTAAAGAACCAATATTCTAAACCAAGTCTCCTGGCACCCAGTGAGAAGTAAATAAATTCCATTGTTGTGCTGAGGTAAAGTTATGGGGCTTTGTCCAATTATGCCAGCAATGTGTAAAAATGTGTCCCAATGTGCTTTGGTTCGAACCCTTCATCTGAAGCTGCCTTTGCAGCCTCCAGCCTTAGAGCTTCTGATCTCCTTTCTTCCCTTGCATGAAACCTGGGGTTTGTCATCATTTTTATTCGACATTGTCTTTTGAAGAGGTGTGGGGGTTTTCTGGCTCTACTATCTTCTATTGCCCTGAGTGATCCTCCCGAAGCTAACCAGAAATCTTGAAATCCACCCCGCCCCCAATACATGCTTATGGCCCCAGCAAAATCTGAACCCAATCAACCCTTAGGTGGCTCATTTTAAAAGAGGCTTGGCAGAGTCAAACTACTGTCAGTGACCCTCTATAAATATTTATAAGCAGGGATCTTTCTGATAATTTATTATGAAAAGACATTGTTCCCCCATAGTTTCAAGTTGTCATCTGTTAGGCAGGCCCGGTATTTCATTTTAATGTAAAAAAGATCACTTAGTGATATACTCTGATAATTCCTGAAATCCGTCACCTATCATAGGAGAATAATATTGGCGGTCCTCCAAAATCTACCCGCGGCAAAGCAAGATCAGGGAAGAAGGTAAATATTCTAAGAAGAGGAGGATAGTTCTACGGGGAACAATACTGAATCATACATTGCAAAATGCTAATATCGTTAGCAGCCTGTTTATCAACTTATCTGTATCATGGTTATATGGAAGGGTATTGACAATGCAAGGCCTTGCTTTTCTTCGTGATTTAAATTGCCTGTATAATTCATGAGCGAAAAGCAAAGCAGGAGCCCGAGAGGAGGCCTGTGTTAGTTGTGCGGGTCGTCGGT
Source organism: Martes martes (assembly GCF_963455335.1). Taxonomy (NCBI): domain Eukaryota; kingdom Metazoa; phylum Chordata; class Mammalia; order Carnivora; family Mustelidae; genus Martes; species Martes martes. The sequence goes on from NC_137890.1 coordinate 68,416,109, forward strand.
AATGAGTTTAAATGCATTCTTTTCTTCCAGCCACTGGCCTGCCTGTGTGTCGGGCACACAGAGTCGATTTGCTTGAGTTCACTTTAACTCTGATTTTACACCAAAAGTGGAACATCACTTTGTAATCATTAAGTGTTTTGCTTAGCTATTAAATATTAAAGTTCCTCTGATTGCTAAACCCATAATTAAGAGAGGAAGGAAACCCGTAATGTTACAGATGTTTTCCCATTTGGTGATCCTGTGGTGAAAGTAATCACGAATATAGATACAGTAGTTGTTTGGTATGAACGGGAACTGCCGAGGAGACCCAGAGATGATAAAGGAAAGCAGTTGAGATGAGTGATTGTGAGCAGAAGGAGAGGAGAAGGCCCCCGTGCATGCACAAGTACAGATACTCGAGGAGAAGTAAGGCAGGCCTCTCCCCTTATATGTTGGTAACCCGCCACAGTGGGCTGGATGCAGAAGCAGGTCAAGATTCAGTTCTTTTCACTGTTTAGAGCTTTACTCTTCTCACCTGCAAAATGAGGATAATAATGCCTGCCTTATAAAACTAACAAGAGAATTCAAGGAGGTGATGGGTATAAAGGTTTTAGCATTTGATGATTGTAGCTATTATTATCCCCTTGTCTATAAACTCCACGAGAACAGGGACTTTGTCCCATGCATTGCCATGTTTTTGTCCAAAAGATATAATTTATTAAAAATATTTACATATATGTAAGTAAATACATATTTATATATAAACATATATATAATGAATATAAAGATATATCTGGCTTATAATGGACTCTCGATAAACATGCACTGAAATAATTATTAAAAAAAAGAGTAAGAAATGGGTAGAAATGAGGAACTTGACAGAAAACAGTATATTTAAAAGATCAGTTTATGAGAAAAAATATTAAGAAAATTCTGGTTAGATAATAGGAAACATGTATGTGAAAAGGTAAACTCCAGGTCAGGGCAGACATGTGTCAAATTATTGTGTAGAATAAGCAGAAATAACAGTCTTGAAGCATTATCTCAGGAAATCATTTTGAAATTACACCCTATTAGTCCGTGGAATAATGTTCCACAACGAAGATTAACATTGTAGGGATATGTAACCCCAGCACTACACTGGGTTCAACAAAATGACTCCACTGATTGTTTTCTGCCTCTGACTCCAGTTCTCTGATAATCTGTAGGCAGAAAAAGGATAGACTTTTCTTCCAAGAGCCCCAGAGATACAGAATCTCAAGCAAGGGTTTTTGTTCCTGTACCCACATATGCTTATTTGAAAGCATGACGTAGTAAAATCCCACGATGGCCTGTCTATGTGCTCATAGTTGGCTCCTTTTAGAATAATCATTTTGCTACTGGCTCTGCATTGTGACCATTTAAGGCACCCTGAACCATCACTCATTACGGTTTGACTGTTCTAGTCTTTTAAGATAGCATGTTAAGTTTTAGAGGAACAGACAGCGTTTACCTCAAAGGCAACCTAAAGTCAAGTTATGGCATTTTAAGACATTTAAACCAAATATGAGATATAAAAGGCATTACTGTATGCAGGTCAGTGCTGTAGCTTTGAGTAGGGTTCTAGGATGCGAGTTTTCACAAGACCAAGATTTCCGTGAACAGGTTAATGGGTAATTAGGATGAGTCCAGGTGATAGGATATTCTGGGATATCTGCAGACTGCTTTTTGCTGGGGTACACGTAGTATTACTTGTGCACATTAAATATTAGGTTATATAGTGCTTAAGGCAAAGCAAAGTGAAATTACTTGCATTTTGTTGAAAAATGAGTCACTAAAGACTCCGGAAATTGGAGTCTAGACGGAGTGAGTGAATAAACCAGGCAATGGAAGAGACAATCATTGCAACTGATCCTGACAGCTTTGCCTACATCAGTCTGCACTGCTCCGCGAGGCCATTGAAATGACCAGATCAGAGGAGCAGATCCCCTTGTGTCCCCCAGGTGGGTCCTTGAGTCCGTGCTCCTGCAGTAAAACCATTGAATGAGGAAATGAAGCATAAACAGCTCAACAGCAGGTTGACAGAACAGCACCTTGAACGGTGATGTTCCGAGGAGCAGGACTGAAGGCAGAAGTCAGTTGGCCCCAGAATTTCTGGTTGGTGACTTTTTATGGGAATTGATCTGCCCACAGATCAATGGGCAATTATTCATCTCATGGTTAACCCAAACTCACTGGGCACCCATGTTTCTGGCCTAGTGTAAAAGTGAGCTCTTTTTCCAAGCAAATCAGGCCTCATTTCAAAGGAAGGGCAAAGTCTTTACTTAGTGCAGCCAATTTGGAGAACAGTGTGGAGATTCCTTAAGAAATTAAAAATAGAGCTTCCCTATGACCCTGCAATTGCATTACTGGGTATTTACCCCAAAGATACAGATGTAGTGAAAAGAAGGGCCGTCTGTACCCCAATGTTCATAGCAGCAATGGCCACGGTCGCCAAACTGTGGAAAGAACCAAGATGCCCTTCAACGGACAAATGGATAAAGAAGAGTGGTCCATATGCACTATGGAATATTATGCCTCCATCAGAAAAGAATACCCAACTTTTGTATCAACATGGACGGGACTGGAAGAGATTATGCTGAGTGAAATAAGTCAAGCAGAGAGAGTCAATTATCATATGGTTTCACTTATTTGTGGAGCATAAGAAATAACACAGAGGATATGGGGAGATGGAAAGGAGAAGGAAGTTGAGGGAAATTGGAAGGGGAGATGAACCACGAGAGACTATGGACTCTGAAAAACAATCTGAGGGTTTTGAAGGGGCAGGGGGTGGGAAGTTGGGGGAGCCTGGTGGTGGGTATTATGGAGGGCACGTATTGCATGGAGCACTGGGTGTGGTGCATAAACAATGGATTCTGTTACATTGAAAAGAAATTAAATAAAAAAAAGAAAAAAGAATAAAGAAATATAATATTCCCTTACAGGAGCTGAGAGAAATGTGGTTCCCAAGTTTCCACCAATTAGAAGGCATCTTCCTTCAAATCGGAAGCCAAAGGCTGTGTCTGGTTTTGCTCACTGGGCCCCTCTGCCTAGTCCAAAGCCCCGCACCTAAGTGTAATATTGACTTAATCATGTTGAAATTCTTGAGATGGGTATCTTCAACAGGTATTCTTGGAAGAAGATAATTTCTTAAACAAGTTAAATTTCGCTTAAAGTTATTTCATTAGGCCATTTTTAGGAGTGAATGCCACATTCAGGGCTTCTCCTGGCTTGACTTTATAAAGTTTATTATCTTTCAGGGTGTTTCCTCATCAATAAAATAGAAGATATGAACTTTACTCTTTCCAAGCTTTTGATTGTGTTTCAAAGACACAAGAAGGCTAAAATCCACCGCAGGGAAAGAGGGCAGGCAGGGGGCCATGAGGCTGGTTCTCCCTTTGCCAGACAAGCCCAGCTGCTCCCAGGCCGGGGCTGGTAGGAGAACCTCGGGAGGGGAGGTACATTTTCCTCCTGAGCATCTTGCTGATGTTCTGGCTGCTGTTAGGAACCAGGCTCTGTTGAGGTCTCCCAACCCGTACCTCATGCCTCTCATCTCACTGAGACACCTTTCCTCAAGTCTTGAAGAAATACTGAGAGCAGGACAGAGGAGAACAGAAGACAAGAGTGCTCAGTACACATTTAATAACAGTACTTATTTTAATACTAAATATATCCTCCACACAACAAGAATGAGAGCCTGGAGGTTTGGGGGGTAGTGTGGGTATGGGTGGGAGGGAACTTCCATCCTACAGAAAAGGCAGACTTGGAGCATTCCAAGGAAATCTGGTTGCTAGCTCAAAACCAAAGGTTCTTAGTACTCAAGGACCTGCTCTTCCTGCTGTCTTCTGGGTCTGTATCGTCCTTAGCAACTCAGGCCTTCCCTCCAGGCTCTTCATAGCTGGTTCCTCTGGTACTCAGAGTACTTCCCCACCCACCCCAAGCTACTAATCCTGGGGCCGGCTCTTGGCCACCGTCTGGCTCCTTTGATTCTGTTTTGTTCCTCACCTTTCAACAGTGCCTGTAATCCTCTCACATGCTGATTTACAGCATTCTAACCAGGCTCCCAGGAGCGTGCAAGCCTTCGTGATCCTCCCACCTTTCCTGCCAGCTACTCTGCTCTACCGCATCATGCGTTGAGGGTCGGAAACTTCCTGGGTTTTGATTTATTTGTTTTTGGTCCAAGGACTGCCAGGTCAGACAGCTGATGAGCTGTGTTAGGTCCCCCAATAATGGGTCTGTAATCAAAGGAGTGAGACTGATACAAAGCGAAGGTCAAGCAAAGCTTTACTTCGAGCCAAGCATTGAGAATCAAACCGACCGGCCGGGGCCATCTCTTACAAAGAGGTGACCCCTCCCTGCCTTACTGACTAACTTTTATAGAGCAAAGGCCTTGTGGTTGGGCCTGGCCACACACAGGTGGCCAATGAGATTGCAACACACAGAGAAAGCTGCGTAGTCATACTAGGTCACACAGGAGTGACCAACTGAATTACAATTCACCCTAGTAGATATTTGAACTAGCCTATCACCTTGGTCAGAATTGGCGCCCAAAAGGCGGGGCCCACACTCCTTGGTAGCTAGGGAGACAGTATGTGCGCCCCACTGATTGGATGTCTCCACTGGCTTAACCTGCCCTTGTATTTGGGCTTTGTTACCTGGGACTGACTTCCCGGACTTGCTTTTAAGTAAGTTCCCTGGGGGCGGGGGTGGGGGGCAGGGTCAGTTTAAGTTTTACTGCATAAACAACAAAATCACTGTTCAACCGGACGGAGCTGCTCTGGCTAAATAGGCCCTCACAAGCTGTAGGCATGGTTCTTGGTTCTGTTTCTTTTCTTTTCCATTACCAGGCTGAAGGAGAAAAGGCTGTGTCAATGAATCTGCTTCCTCCCACCCTCGGATATGTTTACTGGCTTTTAGAGGAATAAGTAGAAGTTTTAGCAAATTAAATTTTAATAAAACTCACTTACTGAACATCTTTTATCTTTACAGCAGTGCTCTAGGTCCTAGAAGTGGGGAAGTATGGGTGGAGGCTGGCAGGGATTGGGAGGTTCCTATCCTCGCCCTCACTGGTTCCTGAGCTCACAGCTCACTGTGCTGATTTAGAGAAGGACTGACTTGGGGTACCTGGGTGGCTCAGTCAGTTAGGCATATGACTCTTCCTTTCAGCTCAGTTCATGATCTCAGGGTTGTGAGATCGAGCCTTGTGTCAGGCTCTGTGCTGAGCATGGAGCCTGCTTGAGATTCTCTCTCTCCCTCTCCCACCGCTCCTCCCTTCTTTCCTCCCTGGTGCTCTCTCTCTCTTAAAAAGAGAGAGAGAGAGATGGACTATTAGTCCTTGAATTTAATGCAAAAGGTCAAGCATTTTTTTATGACTTAATTATTTGGTAAATAAAAATGTTCATATTTTTGTCTAAAACAGAAATTACTCTCAGATGTCCAGATTTTTCTTTTGTGTACTTAATAATTAATCCCCAATTTACTAATCACTCATATGTCCAAATGACAACCATCATCTAGGCCTGCTGCTTGTCATCTCTTCCTTTCATTGGAGCCCCTGGCACTACCATGGGAAGCAAGTAAAGCATATCAAAACTTGTTTTGTTTTGTTTTTCTAAAGTGTATGTGTGTGTGTGTGTGTGTGTGTGTTTTAAAGATCTTATTTATTTATTCTAATTATTTGACAGAGAGAGAGTGAGAGAGGGAACACAAGCAAGGGGAGCGGGGGAGGGAGAAGCAGGCTTCTCACGGAGCAGGGAGCCCAATGCAGGGCTCCCAGGACCCCAGGATCATGACCTGAGCTAAAGGCAGATGCCTAATGACTGAGCCACCCAGGTGCCCCAAAACTCATTTGTTTTTTAAAGACATCCATCATTTCAGAAATAAAGAAGCAATAAATGGCAAATAAACATCTGGAAAGATGTTGTACATCGCATGTCATTAGGCGAATACAAATTAAAACAATAAGACAGCACTACATACATATTAGAATGACCAAAATCTAGGACACTGACACCACCAAATGCTGGGGAGGATGTGAAGCAATAAGAGCCCTCATCCACTGCTGGTGGGAATGCAAAATAGTAAAACTAGTACCGCCACTTTGGGAGACAGCTTGACGGTTTCTCTTCAAAACTAAACATACTCTTACCATACCATCCAGCAAGAGCCATCACGCTTTTTGGTATTTACCCAAAGGGTTGAAAACTTACAGCCACACAAAAACCTGCACACAAATGCATACAGCAGCTTTATTCATAATTGCCCAAACTTGGAAGGAAGCAAGATGTCCTTCAGTACGTGAATGGATAAGGAAATGGCAGGACATCCTGAAAATGAAATATTATTCAGTGGTAAAGGCTATCAAACCACGAAAAGACATGGAGGAAACTAAGTGTATATTACTAAGTAAAAGAAGCCAATCTGAAAGGACACCATACTGTGATTCTGACTACATGGCATTCTGGAAAAGGTAAAACTACAGAGACAATAAAAAGATCAGTGGCTGCTGGGGGTGAGGGAGAGGGGAGGTGAATAGGCAGGGCACAGAGGATGTTTGGGGCAGTGAAAATACTCCGTGTGATACAGTAATGGTAGGGACTCATCATCATACATTTGTCCACACCCATAGAATGTCACACCAGGAGTGAGCTCTATTGTGAGCTGTGGACTCTGAGTGGTTCTGATATGTCAGTGTAGGTTCATCCTTCACAAAAATGTACAGTTCTGGGGAGTGAGGCTGATAATGGTAGAAGTAATTCTTGTGTAGGGGCAGGAAGTATATGGGCAATCTCTGTACTTCCTCTCAACTTTATTGTAAAGCAAAAATGGTTTTTTAAAAAAGGGCACCACAGGTATGCCAGGCCCTGGGTCATTGCCATAGGTTATTTGATACATGCACAAATTCTCTTATATCGACAACCATGTTTATGAGTTGAGCTATTCAAGCAGGTCTACACTTACAGGAGGGTTTCTGATGATTAACCAGTCATTGTCCAGTCCCACATTCCTGTCAAATGGTGTTCATCCCAAGCATCTGCGAAGAGGGGAGCAGGTGCCCAGCCTGTGGATCATAGGCAGACCCCAGGGGAGCCGGCCTTGATGGAAAGGTGGGTGGCATGCCTTGGAGAGATATATGGGCTCCCTGCTGATGAGGTACTATAGGAGGAATGCTGAGAGGTAGGAAAGGGTTGAAGAAAATGAAGTGAGATGAGGCCAAAGTCAAATAAGTTCTTTCAAAAGTCATTGCAGGATGGCCCTAAGCCAGGGAAACCAGAAGAAGTTCAGTTTCTTATTTTGTTTTTTTTTTTTTCCTTTCACCCAAATAGCCCCAGAAGTAGTATTCAACTGCATTATGGGTTAAATAGGCATTGAGAAATAGGTTTGGGAATTTAATCACCGGATAAGATAATCGTTCCCATGGGAAATATGTTCCAACTTCCAAATGACTAACTTAAGAGATGACACTCTTCAAAGCAGTAGGTCCCTTGCCCTTGAACTAACTTTTAGCAGAACATATAACTAAATATAAACTTTCAGTTTGTGAAAGTTCATGATTGTGATCATTTCTGGGCTCTTGACTTCATTAAGTAAACTGTTGATCTTTGCTCATTTTGTTGCTAAGCTCACTATAAGCTGTTTATATTGACATTCCTACGTTGATTTTTAAGAAAAACTGTTTATTTTCCCCAAATCATAAAGTATCCATATTTTTAAAAACAAATATGAATGATATAATTATAGAGAATCAACAAACAATGTGGATTAACTTTTCACTAGAGGAAGAAATACATTTAAGCTAAAATCTTAATTGCCAACAAGGTCTGAGCTGAGATGCCCACCATGATTCCGTGACCCACAGATCTTGCCGACCTTCTCTACCCACACTACAAAAATCGTTGCTACCCTGTCATTCTTAGGTTAGGGGTGTTTTATTGCCAAAGAATTCTTAGGTGGTACGGGAAGAGCAGAATTTACTCTTCAATGTAACGCGGCCAGCAGTGCCTGTCCTCCTAACTTGGGTGGAAATCAGGTGATGTATATGAATAAACATTGTATATTTTAAAGTGTTTTTAAAGCCCACACATCTTTGGAGAACAAATAATTAAACAGCAAGATCAAGCCACTCTATGCAGGGAAAATTTCTTTTTTATGGCATAGGATATAACAGTGATTATAACTTCCAAGGCAATAGAAGAGTTTTGGCTATGGGTTTGTGTTTGCTTTTGTTTGTTGTACTTTTTTTTTTTTTTTGGCTCTCCACCTAAAAGTTACTTTCTGTCCTTTAAAAGCTAGGGGTATGTGTGTGTATGTATGTTTGTGTATGTATATATATGTATATATATGTATATATATATATGTGTGTGTGTGCATACCCATGGTCTGAATTGTCTAGAAAACCCTAAAACAAGACTTACCTAATGACACTTGACTGAAGAGTGAATCCTAGGAAAACAGGAGTGAGAAAGAAGTGGAGTAAGAGGGAAAGAAGGAGGGTGAGCAAGTCGAAGGGAGTGTGTTCTTGAGATGCCTGCCTTCCCTGAGGCATTGATGACTTAGTGCCTTGGGAAGCTCTAGAAAGAACACACGATGCTGCTTCCTCTCTCACCAATCTCTCCAGGGGGAGAAAAGGAGAATTATTTCACTGGCTTCCAAGTTGTGTTGATTGGAACTTACTTCTGTGATATATTAGTACCCTAATATCCTTTAGGTTTTGAATCCACATCTGCATACACTTTGCAGCCACAGGGAAGTGTCCGGGTGCTTGGTGGCCTGGATTAGGATTAGGGACCCACACAACACTAGGGAGGCAATGCTGGCCTGGGTCTGTAGAAGTAAGAACAGCAACAACCAAACTCTGTGACTCTAAGCAACACCAAGGCAAATGTGTGGGTCCAAGGTGAAGCCCAAACCATACACAGTAACACAGAGCCTAGAAGTCACTTTAGATCATTTCTGCTGCCACTTTTGCTGAGTGCAGTTTTGAGAAGGGAGGACATTTCTGGTTCTCACACTGCAGAGAGTTGTATAGAAGCCAGGAATGATGGAAATAATTAGAGGTATAGAGTTGATCCAAACTTGACCTATAATGACCACTTTGAGTAGCTGTCACAGAGAGAGTAAGATTTTTCTGCAAAGCCCTATTTCAGACACAATACAAGGGGGCAACTTGATAAAGATCAGTGTGACAGGGATAAGAATGCAGGAAAGATGAACCAGTGATGCAGAGAGAAAGATCCCAAAGAGCAAGATAAGATTATTCTGGTGCTGAACAAGCATCATCAGGCCTTACGGCCACAATTCATGGAGATGTTGGATGGGTTTTTTTGGTATCTGTACATAATGCATGTATTTATTCATGCAACAGATATTTATTGAGAACCGATTGAAGGCTAGGTTCTATTCCAGGCCTGGCCACACCACGGTTTCTGCCCTGTTGGCACTTAGATTCCAGTGAAGGAAGACAGACAGTAGCATGTCCAAGGGTGGTAAGTGCCACAAAGAACAATAAAGCAGGACAAGGGAGAGAGGGTGTGTGTGGCCGAAGGGCAGGAGGGCTATTTGAGACGGGACAGTCAAGGAAAACCTTCATGGTAGGCAACAGCTGAGCAGAGACCTAACGAAGAGAAAGGAGTGAGCTAGGTCTCTGCAGGAAGAGCCATCCCTGAAGCAAAAGCCCAAGAAGAGGCCAGCAGGTGTTACTGAGGAGATATGCCTCCATATGACACGAACACCTGCACGGGCATAAGTTTTCCCCAAGTAAACAACCGGTAAACTGTTTGTTACGGTTTGTTTAATCTTTTCTCCAGAGATCCTCAATGTTACTGATATCATAAATGTCAGAACTGGAAAAAGACCTTTGTGATGTTATTCAAAAGAGATACCTGCACATGGGGAAACCCATTGACAATTGCAGTCATGATCCTGGCCTCCGGGGGCCAATCACCCTAACTAGGCAAATAGGATCATCTGGGAAGGTTGGAAGAACTTTCTCATGGAAGGAGGTGACCCACAACTCAGCATACATGGCAGATGCGTCCTGGAGAGACCGGACACCAGACCAGGAGAGTTTAAGGTGGAATCAGGATGAAAGAAAAGTTCTACCTGTGGTTGATAGCTCTAGGCCTGAGAGCTGGTTTTGAGGTTGCCTTGTTTGGCCCAAAGATAATAACAGTTAATAGACTGTTGAATGTCTTTTAAAAATTGAATTAGGATGCCTCTAGGTCAAGTGTATATTGTTTCTGCAGTCAACTGTTGTGGGGTTGCCTACTCAGGGTAGACCAGCATGACATTTCATATCATACCAGACCTACAGCTCTCAATGTAGAAGTGAATGCTAAACGTGTGGAAATAAGTCATAAGGCAGAAATCCAGAGAATCCACACCAATGGGGATACACACATGCATAGGACCAGAATGGAGTATTGACAGTGTTGGAAGAACCACATCTGTATTTGCTTGGAGGTCTAGGCCATTTTTCAAGGTTTATAACTGGGCTATAAAAATGTATTTGTGACATTTTAAGTCCCAGCCTGAAAACAAATTTTGATTTTTAAGTTCAAACTTATCATTCCCAAACTCGTTCTGGCACCTTTTTAGGGCTTGATGAATTGTTTCAAAGATGTTTATTGCTTTTAAGTCTCTATTTTATGGCCAAGCTTGTAATACGTAAACTGCTCTGAATTTTGTTAAGATAGTGAGTGATTAGACAGGGACATGACTTTAAAACAGAAAGCAACAAAGAGATTTAACCGGATTAGGAGAGAAGGATAGTACATTTTATGTAGTTACTCTGTTTCTAAGAATTAAAATATGCCTCCTCTGGATATGTATTTGCATCATGTAACATAATAAGAGAGCTCCCAAAATATCACTGTGTTCTTTGCAAGAAAGGGCAACAATTTGTTCTGTATCAATAGCAACATTGTCTATTTCAAACAGCTTTCAGCTGGGATCTCTAAGTTCTGCACAAATATTATTCAAACCACCTAATACCGGATGGATGTTGCCATGGTTGATCGTTGATTAGAGCAGTAGGTTGAGAGCTAGTTACTTTTGAATTTGGCTCAATTTCTTTTGACCCAAAGTCAAGTGGCTTAGAATATCTGGGTGCTTCTAGGGCCAAGAGCCTCTTTAAACAGCGAAACTCATTGTCAAGTACCTGAAGACCTTAAAAAATTAGCCTTGCCTGAGACTTGATACATCTATACAACTATACAATTTGATACATTCTAGGATTTTAGGATTCATATTCCAAGTCACAAAAATCAACTGTGAGAAAGAAATATGGCAACTCTATAGAACCAGAGACCTCACAGAACACAAATACAGAATAGGAGTGCAGCCAGGCTTTAGGAAGGAATGAGGGAAATGGCAGACCACTGGGAAACTAGACATAGCCTCACTCAGATTCTGGTCTCTGTTTCTCTTCATGCCTGTCCTTAAATGGTTGTCTTTCTCTTAAGACCCATGTCTCTGATTTTTCATCTACATGGCATAATGGGGCCGTCCTCAACTGCCATGTTTATGTTTTAATTTTTGCTTCCCAAAAGGTGATGACATCTTTGCTCTGTATTAGTTATTTATTGCTGAGTAACAAATTACCTTAAAGCTTAGTGACTTTTGAGATCTTATTTACTTAATTAATTAATTTGTTTCATTTATTACCCTATAGTTTTCATGGGGCCAGGACACAAAGTGTGGCTTAACTGGGTGCCCCCTCTTCAAAATCTCACAGGAGGCTGTAATTGAAATGTTAATTAGAGCTGCAGTCTCATTCAAAAGTTTCACCTAGGGAGGATCTGCTCCTAAATTTGCTCGCATGTCTGTTGGCAAGATTCTGTTCCTTGGAGGATGTTGGGCAGCCTAGCTACTGACTTCTTATATAATTCCTTGCAACATGGGCCTCTCCTTAGAGCGATTCACAATATGGCAGCTGGTTTCTATCAGAAATGAGCAAGAAAGGGAGAGCAAGATAGTAGCTGCTGTCTTTTTATTACCTAATCTTAGAAGTGACATGCCATCACTTTTTTCCTATTCTATTTGTTAGAAGTGAGGCAGTAGGATCAGTCCACACTCAAGAAGAGAACATAAATTCTAGTACATAGAGAACACTGGGGCCCTTTACAGAGGGGGCCTATCACACCCTTTCTGTCTTTGTCTACTGATTCCAAATTCATTGGCAAAGACCTCTCACTGACCCAACTTAGGTCAGATGACTATTGTTGTTCCAGTTAGCTGTACAGGTAGTGTAGACTCGTGGTCTACATGGCATGTGTGATGGTAGTAGTAGTGCTGCAAGACAGATTGGGAACCATCATGGGTAAGGAAGGCAGTTAAAGGGCTTGAAGCTGAGTAAAATACTCCAAAATATCACCACAACAAACTTACTTAACCTTTCTTTCTTAACAGAAATAAAAACTTTCCTAGCAGATGATTTATCTCCCAAAAGGCTAGTTCCATGCATACAGATTTTCTGAATAATTCAGATTCCTGAAGCCCTTAATCCTTAATTATATATGTAACTGAGGCTAATGTGCTTTTTAAATAATTCACAATATGTGCCATGATCCTTTTTTCATTTGTTTTTATGAATAAAATTGCAATAAAGTATATATAACATACAATTTACCACTTTAACCATTCTTATCAGTGTAGTTCAATGGCATCAGGTACATTCACAATGTTGTACCACCATTACCACCATCCATCTCAAGAACTTTTTTCATCTTCTCAAACTGGAATTTTATATCCATTAAACATATTAACTTCACATTTCCCTTGCCCCTTAGCCTGTGGCAATCACTACTCTACTTTATGTCTCTATGAATTTGACCTTGGAAATTCAAATGAGTAGAATCATACAGTATTTGTCCTTTTGTGACCGGCTTATTTTTACTTAGCATAATGCCATCAAGGTCAACCATTTGGTGGCATGTGTCAGAATTTTCTTCCTCTTTATGGCTTAATAATCTTCCATTGTATCTCTATACCACATTGTCTTTATCCATTTGTCCACTGATGGATGGACACTTGGGTTGTTCTACCTCTTGGCTATTGTGAATTATACTACAAAGAGCAGTGGTAGGCAAATTTCTGTTCAAGTCCCTGGTTTCAGTTCCTGCGGGTATATGTTCAGATGTGAAATCCCAAATCACAGTGATTATATTTTTGATTTTTGAGGAATTGTCATCCTGTTTTCCATAGAAGCTGTGGCATTTTACACTCCTACCAGCAGAGCACAAATATTCTAATTTCTCTATATCCTTACCAATACTTATTTTCTGGTTTTTGTTTTTGTTTTGATGATAGCCATTCTAGGGGATGAAAAGTGGTATCTCATTGAGGTTTTGATATGCATTTCTCTAATGATTAATGATGTTGAGCATTTTTTCATGTATTCATTGGCCATTTGTGTATCTTTGGAGAAATGTCTAGTTAAGTCCTTTGTTCATTTTAATTTGTCTGTTTTGTTGTTGTTGTCATTGAGTTGTAAGAGTTCTTTATATATTCCAGATATTAACCCTTTATTAGATGTATGACAGATGTATGACTTGCAGACATTTTCTCCCATTCTGTGGGTTGCCTTTTCACTCTGTTGATAGTCTCCATTTTAAATTGTGATAGAGTCTAATTTATCTATTTTTTCTTTTGTTACCTATGCTTTTGATGTCACAAAGAAGAAATCATTACCAAATTCAATGTCATGAATTTTTTGTCATGAAGATTTTGTATCTTTTTCCCTAAGAGTTTTATAATCTTGGCTCTTAGATTTAGATCCTCGAGCTGCTGTCCTTTATAGGCATAAGCCAAGGAGCCTAGAAAGTTGGTATTAAATTATGACTGACATCTCTATGGTTAAATAGTCATCCACCATTTATGCTAGGAGGCATAGAAGAAAGAAAACATTCTGTCCTCGTTATAATATTTGAGAAGCACAGAGATTCATAAGAACTTAACAAACCTTACTAAATTCTCCAATTATCTCCCCAGGTGTCTCAGATAGTATTTAGGAAGCTATTAAGCTATATCGGAAAATCTGAACTCTGACATGACCTAACAGATGCACTTAAGAGTTTTTGAAAAGACTGATTAAAATGTTGTTTTCAGGACATGATTCCTAAATGTTTGTGATACGTTACGTGTGCTTAATGGTCTCGATGAACCATGATAGTTTCAGTGTTCTATCTGACATGCAGTAGGTATCCAAAATCTTCTCTGGATCATTATCCATTTCTTTTGCCTTCCCCCTGCTAACTGTAGGTTTGTGTTTAGGATGCAAATATCCCCATGGGCACCTTAGGTGTTTGTCACCACACCTAAGTGTCACACAACTGTTCTTCTTTGTACAGTCACCAGTAAGGAAAGAAAAACTTTTTCCTATAAAACAAAGTGCTTGCTGCACAGGCTAACCCTGGCAGCCTCTGTTGAAGCCCCTTTATTTAAATACCCCTCTCTAAGATGGCTCTGTAGCTACAGGAGTCCCTAGAAACTCCATAGGTAAGCAGGTTAGTTATGAAATAACTGACTTTGATGATACATCTGAGGCACTGGAAAATCCCAATTTGGCCCAAACTAACTCAGGTTATTATTTGACTAGAGTCAGAAATTTGGAAACGGCCCCCAAATGGCTTTAGGATCCAAACCTTCTGGTAGCTCACCCACAGCTGGAATAACTTATTGCTCCTTTGGCCTCTCTAATTTGATTCCCCAAGCTTGGCTGGGGCTGGGAGGCAACAAAGTGTGAAGCTTCCTGGGGGAGCAGTGTCATGGCAGGAGACAGTGTTCAATGGTAGAAGGGTTGCCTAGGCAGCTGCATTGCATCCTGCTTACCATCCCCAGCCTTTCCATTCCAACCCATCTATCATAAGCGGACTATGCAAAATAGATTCAAAGTGTGACGGCGCAGCACAAGAGAAGTTTTCTCCCCCCTCTCTTACAAGCTCAGATTCATCCCAAATGAAAATATGTTCCGTTTTCCATAATATTTTCATGAGAACTGAGAGATCATTTATCATGGATATGAAATTAGTAGAAGCAAATGCTCTTGGCAATGGGCTGAAATTTTTTCTTTATCAAGGGATATTGGGCAAAGGCTTGGGTTTAGGTAAGACAACTCAAATCAGGGCTATACGTGGAAAAGGAAGCTTCACTTAATATTCCTTTTACCACTTTCCAAGTTAAAAAAATATATATATATTTATATCCATAAATTCATTTGTATAAGCTCCCACTATAGGAATGAAAATATTTAAGTTTTTCAGCCTAAATAGCTCATTAGGATTTCAGCCTGCAACATTTTCACAGACAACTCATTATTTCTGATGATTTCACACTGTTCCGTACAGCTGTGTCATGACAATGTGGGGGCAGTGAAATATTAGGGTTAAGCTGGGCCATCCATTATGAATTCCTGTTTTAGCTGCTTATTGATGCCTTCCCCAAATAAGTGGATAAAACCCTGACATTCCATTGTTTGATATCATACTCAAAATTATCCTTTAAAGAAAGTAAAAAATCTGCTCAGTTCCGCTCAGTTACAATTACTTTTTCCCTAAGAGTGGTGAACTGGTGGAAAAGAGTTCAGTGTGGTGCATTGAGAGTCCTAGAGAACATTCACTCAGCTTTGCTACGAATTCAGATTAATCAAATAGGCTGAGATACAGGTCACTGGGGCCTCCCTAAGGCCTCCTTTACGTTTTGACAGAGAATGCCTTAATTCCAAGAACAGTAAGAACAGAGAGTCAAGAAGAGGGTGAAGAAAGAGTTAGTGGCTGACCAGTTTGTGTCTTCACAAGGTACGGAAAGCTTCCTCAAGGGCCCGAAAACAGACAAGATGAAGATGGAGGCTATGAAAATATTTGGAGAGGGAGGTAGGATTAGTTTACCAGCTACGGAGATGAGGTAATAGAGATCCAACAAGAGCTCAGCAAATCTGCCCAAAGAAAGTAGCCTGGTTAGGCTGAGGAGAAGGGCAGAGTCCAGGGCTCAGAAGGAGCTCAGAGGAGGAACCTCAGTTGAGGCTGTCTGTGCTCATCTCCCTCAGGGACTTGGCCTGAGTCCATCTGACCTCAGCTGTAGGCTGTAGGAAGCCTACAAGGCCCTGAGCTGGTTCAGAGGACTGAAACAACAGGGATAGAATAAATGTGATTTGAAAGTCGTAACCACAGAATCAGCTAGTTCCATTTTAGAGAAAGCAAAAAGCCAAGTCTAGTTTTGCCATGAACCAGCTGTGGCTTTTTGAGAAATCGACGTATTCTTTCTGATACTTAGTTTCCTCATTTATAAAATGAGGCTCAGAATTTAGTGGAAGTCCTCATGTCTGACACAATCAGGGCCAATACTTGGTTAATTAAAAAAAAAAAAAAAAAGCCAGCTCAAGTGTGGAGCTTTAAGCAGTGATAGGCATTATACCTGGGATATTTTTTAAAACACAGAAAAGTGCATTTGTTACCCAGTATTTTAGTGGAGGGTTAAGGCATTTTTCTGAATAAAGTTGGAGTTCCTCCTTTCTTGCAAAAGCAACACCTATGATGAATTATCAACCATCTTGTATTTTTGTTTTTGTGTTTCAATGTACTGAAATCTTAGAGTTTGGTCGAAGTACACAATCATTCTAGATCTTTATTCCCACTGGCGTTATCTCTGTTCTTTGTTTTGTTTTTTTTTTCCTTCAGTTTTTTACAGTTTTCTGGCCTGTGACAAATTTGATTACAGTTTTTGTTTTGTTTTGTTTTAGTTGACTCGCCTTTAAAATGAGTCCTTTTAGATCACTCAACTTAGTTTTCATAGAAACAACAGCTTTCTTTCCTTTTCACTCTTTTTCATTGCTATGTTGACTATTTCCTTAGATCACCTAATTATAATTGCAACTGGTTTGTAAGCCGATGCAACTGGTGTTTGGCAAGCAAACAACTCAAATGGTGAGAGCAGCAGCCAGTGAGCATACAGAACAGCCTCCCAGCTGGCTACAGACATCCATGCGCATATGGAAAGAATGAAGAACATCAGTCATTTCAGTGTCTGGAAGTGAAGATGTGTTGAGTGCTTCTAATGAACCTCATGAAATTGTCATGGGGATTACAGGAAAAGTGGATGCTGAAGGATTGTCAAATGGCTTATGCTCAGTAGAAGCTAGTTTCCTTCCTTTCCTTCAGAAGCCTCCAGAGCGCAGTGCCTTGCCGAATGATGGTCCCTCTGCAAGGAAGTCAACTCAATAATTACTCAAAATAACGATTTTTTAAAATAACAACAACAATAATAATGATAAATAATAATATTATTTAGATACTCAAGACTGTAATTTAAAATTTCCATTCCTTTCTGCCTCCTCCTCCATTGCTTTAAACCCATCAATCCTTCTCATAGCTATGGAGAGTCTTTTTTCCCCATGCTCCGGGGCCCTCTTGTTCAAGGTGGATATCCATGACTTCGACGATGTACAGCTTTCTGTTCAGGCTAAACTGGTGGAACACTCCTGTCAGGCTTCCAGAGCAAATTGCCAGGCAGGTTGCTCTTTAAAGATTAATGGCATTTGAAGTTCCATGTGATTTCGTTCTAAGCCTCTCAGATATTTGTAGCTGCTTTGGATGTTCTGTTGTGTTTGACAGTATAGTTTTCAAAAAATCAAATAGGATAAAGTGTCCGCTCATGAGCTGGGTATCAAAGATTATATTGGGGAGAAGTTGTACAGTTTGTTTGTAAATTATTTTGCCTTATAAGGCACTTTCCATGTTGGTACAGGAAAAGAAAGCCAATGTGAGGTAGGCAAGGGTGCTTCCTATTTCTAGTAAGTCTGATCTTTCTTTCTTTGGCTCAGCAGGGTATGGGCTGGACATACTCCTAAATGTCCCTTCCATTCTTCTAAGGAAACTCCTCTGATGTATATTTATGTCTGGACAGAGGGAAAGAAGTATTAAGAGCCACAGACAGCTGCCCACCACTTGTGGAGGGACTTAGAGAAAGGATAAAGTTTTGTTCTAGCAGTCAAGTGATTCCTATGAGAGAACTTGGCATGCCTTAGTCAGAAAACTCCCTCCATTTTTCAGCATCTTTTTGGTCACACATTGAGGGCTGTTGCTTCTCTGGTTCTTTGCACAGATCCGGCTGCTCTCTGCAAAAGGCCTGATACTTTTTGTGAGGTCCTAGAAGGACCTCCTTCTAGAATGGACCACTTCAGCCATAGAGGGATTCATTACACACAAGAGAGGACCAGTCACTGAGACCTGTTCTTCCTCTTCTAAACAACTAAAGGGGGTTAGTAATAAGCCCAAAGTCACCATCTTTGCCTTTGAGTGAGAAAGAAACTCTCCCACCCATAGTCTCTTGAAATGTGATTGAGCATGAACAAAGACTCAAAGAGTTTCTTACAGATATAGGTGTCAGCAGAGTGTGATGTATGTCCTCTTGGAGCATAAGCAAGCCTTCACTGTAGAAGACTTCACAGATTTTCTGGAAAAAAGCATTCAAATGGCTGAGCAGGGAAAGGAAAGAAAAGGAAATAGATCATTTAGGCCCCAAGTGTAAACTTCATTTCTGACATCATTTTGCATATGTCTGGCTGGGGTCAAGTTTGGAACTTGGAAGGATGAGGTCATATGTTCAACCCCACTGCTTCTCCCCATAGTTTTGACTATGAGCCCACCAAGTGAAGCTGCGGGTCACAGAATGGAATCCCTACAGTGCCACATAGCACTTTGCAAAATTTGTGATATTTAAAACAGACAACGAAAACATCTGATGGTTTTGTGAAGAATGGTTTCTGAGTAAGAAAACAGGATCTTCTGAGTAATCTTTAACTTCAAAGGGAGAAATCCATTATTTCTCGACTCAAGTTTATCTTTTTTCAATGATAATACATAGCTCTTGGAAGCCAGATCCCCTTAATCTAAGGAGGACCCTTTTAATAATGAAAACAAGCAAGTCATCGAGGATTGCTCAAAAAGAAATAAAAATTTTAAAGATCCGGGAGAAACTACTATGGTCTCAGCTTTACATGGCCTAAACTGTTTATATGGCCTAAACTCTTCTCTCCAGACTTGTCCCAGCAAAAGGCCACCTTTTAGTCTCAAAGCCTCTCAGGCATTTATGGGTATGTACTGTTCGCAGAAATTTGGGTAACAAGACACATACAGAAACAAATCTGATGACCTCAAAATGGTCTGGGTTTAAACACTCGTCAACAATTAATCTTAGTAAATTCACTTTTGTTCTCTTGCACCTTCGGTTAGTGAACAGATTTATTGTTGTAATAATGGCACATGTTCTATCCTGCATGCTCATGATATTGAATTAGGAAATTTTAAGTGAAGAATTGTGATGTTTTGGATCATAAAAGCTGCCAGGTAACTGCAATTGTAACGTCTTGGGGAAGAATTGGCAAAAAGGATCTTTGTGCTGCAGATCTCCCCGTATGAACTCTGAGTTATGCAGAAAATCTCCTGCCCCATTTTTAACAAAACCTATAGCCAATCTGAAACGTGTCTAATTTTGGATAACTTAAAACTACTAGATGGTTAATACTTCTGTTCTCAACCTGCTATCCTAAAATAAGGGTTCTTTTATTTCAAAAGATTATTTTAAAATTAGTTCTTGGCACTCTGAGATTTGCCATTTTTGAGTTTGTAGTTTTAAGTAACTGCTCCTTCTTTTTACAAACTTTTCCTGCAATGAAATAAAACGTACGCAGGGGGCAGCTGGGACTCCTCTCATCTTCCGTCAGGAAGAGTTGATGATATGAATAGCTTTATTATTCAATTATATGTTAAATCTTGAAGCCTTTTTGGCATCTTAAGTATTAGAGTATGATATAAACCTTAAACATAGAGTGACTAGACATCCTCTGATCACGGGTTGGAATCTGGTGCTCTGTATTCTGTCTAGCATTCATCATGAATTTATGATTTTTATATATGGCATTATTATTTATAGTTGTATTAGGATAAAGCTGGACAGGTTTAATAAACCCTCACTTTGTCTTTCTAGCTGGTGTCTTCTTGTCGCATGTGGGATGTATATGCAATGAAGAGAATTCTCACTTTAATACATGGCTAAATTGGGACAACGATCCATGTTCTTTCTCAGTCCTTTCCAGAAGCACTCAGTTAACCCCTCCATTTTGCAAACAGCGAGTGGGGCTCTTACTGATGAAATGAAGTGTTGTTGGACATTGGTAATTATGTGGGTTGTGGTGGGAGAAGTAAGTTATGCTCTGGCCTATGAGATGCATGAAGACACAAGTCAGCCAGTTGGTAGAGTTAGGTGGAGTCAGTAGGAAACATGGAAAATCATAATTTAAGTGATCGTGAAATATGTCTGGGGAATAAAGGCTGATAAGTTCTGCAGTAGGGTATATCAATAACAATCTGAATGCCCTCGCTTCGGTGGTTTTGTCAATAATTTCAAGGTATAATTCTATAACTGCTTCTTTTTATTTCATAATACATTTTTCCCCTAGTAAACCTTTTTGACAGCAACAAGCTAAAAGAAAAATGAAAGTGCATGTTTAGCTAAAATTAAGTACTGATTTTCTATTTCCCAAGAAAGTGATAATAACTGTGTGACTTGCAGAAAATATTTATGAAGATTTACCATCCATTATGGGTGTCATAATGATACCACTAACTACAAAAGAACCAGAAGATACAGATTTGCTACAGAAGCAACGATGTATATGTCAAAAATTGGTAGTTATTAAAGAAATGTCCAAAGATGATAGTTTAACATGAACAGGAGCAAGAGGTGTGTTTAATTTGTATTACATGATTATTCATTTAGATCAAATGATTGTTCATCTAAATTTATTTTACTCATTTTAGACTCTCTGGTTTCCTGTGCTTGCGTAAGAAGTGAAAGACAGCTGTTTAGTAAGTTGCACATGTTATTAGAAGAATTTGGCAAACACTTGAAGGATGCAAGTTTTATATCAGTGTCATTAAGTGATTCAAATAGAAAAATTTCAATTTATGCAATCAAAATAAGGACTCAGATGTTCACTAAAAAGAAGATAAAATACCTGCCAATTATTGTAAATTTTATTATAAATATAGTTAAAACTTTCAACATTGAAGATACAATTATTTGAATATAAATCTTGGTGTAGTGTGTAGTGATATAAAGGAAAAAAGTTGACTAAATTAAGAGACTGAGCAGAATGAGATCTGGAATTGGTTGTCAGGCACACATAGCTCGCAGATGTCGGTACAGTCTTTGATAGCCTACCAACTGAAGTTGAAGTCGAGACTTGTCAAAACTTACAAATATTTTTATGTATACGTGGGTAGAATGCATGAACTACAACATATTTGTGAAGACACTAATGCTGAATTTAGGAAATGCTTTAATGTGATAATAAGTGTTTTCTCTCTTTATGGCCCATCATCAATTCACTTGTAAAGATATTGAATTTGAAGAACTACTTTGTCAACTTCTTACCACCTCAATGTGCCACCAAAAAAAAAAAAAAAAAAAAAAAAAAAAACTTGTATTTTGTAAATGAGTTTACCAAATTTTTTTATCGCAACTTGTTGAAAATTACTAGGAAACTTTTGATCAAAATATTCAACATACTGAACTTGGCAAGATTTAATCTTTCAAGACTTTTGGTTAATTTCAATTGTTGAAAACATAGATCATAAACAAAGAGGACAGTTAAAATTATTACTACAGAAGCGGAGGAAGAAATGCATAAATCAAATCATGGAAGATCAAAAAGCTAAAGTTTCAATTTTCAAAGCAAACAATTTGAAATTAAACAATGGCCATTTTGAATTTCTTGACTTACGGGAAGAATTTTTTGTTGGCATTCCTACTTTTAATTGAGTACATTTATATTCTAGGCCACAACAGAATGAAATTGGGGATGACTATGGCTTTGTAGCATTTATGTCTGGCAAAACATTCAAAAGAATAAAATTTTATGAAAATATTTATTAAAGAAAAACCTTTGGGATGGGGCAAAAAGAATGTGTGAAAATACTTGGGCTAAACTATTTACATGTTTCAAGATAAAGAAAAAAATTGAGAGTATCTTCTTCTTCTTTTTTTTTTTTTTAAGATTTTATTTATTTATTTGACAGACAGAAATCACAAGTAGGCAGAGAGGCAGGCAGAGAGAGAGGGGGAAGCAGGCTCCCTGCAGAGCAGAGAGCCTGATGTGGGGCTCGATCCCAGGACCCTGGGATCATGACCTGAGCCGAAGGCAGAGGCTTTAACCCACTGAGCCACCCAGGCGCCCCGAGAGTATCTTCTATCAGCAGAACTTGCTCTGATCTTTCCAGATATGGCAACATTTGCAGCTCTCTTATTTTCTCAGTTAAATTCCTACATTTAAAACAGAAGGAATCTAATTCAGGAGTGCAAGTTTGATGTCCATATGATTCTCATTTCCTTGTTGGTCCTCTCTTCCTTTCTGAAATATTTTTGAGTTTTCTCTTTGTCTTTGATATTCTTAAATGTCACCATAATGTGTCCTTGTGTTATTTTCCCTGGTTGATCTCTGTAAAAACTTTCAACTTGACCATTCATTTTCCTTTGATCCTAAGAAATTTATTTTTTTTATTTGTCAGATATTTCCTGCACTCTTTTCATTTTTCTTTCCTTCAGGGAATTCTATCTCCTGGATAGATTGACACTTTTATTTCAATGTTCCGTATCTCCTAGCTTTCCCTTTGTCTTTTATCTCTTTATAATTTCCTGGTGATTTCTGGGATAGTACCATACTTTCTGATTCAAATATTCTTTTTTTTTTCCATGAAATTTATGTGACTCTTGAACTCCTTTATTGTATTCTTTATTTCAACTGTTATTTTGTTCATGTTTAACATTTTCTCTAGACTTTTTAATATTTTCTGTGGGTATAAAACTGAATAATAGATACTACTTTTTTAGGATTTATTTATTTATTTGAGACACTCAGAGAGAGAGCGAGCAAGCAGGTGTCCCAATATATATTACTTTTCTAAAAGATTGTATGCTTAGATTAAAGCTGGTTTTCAAGAAATACACATAGGTCTGATTTAGTACTTTAATCACTAATCCTTAATTCCCTTTGTTTTATCTTG
This sequence comes from Martes martes, assembly GCF_963455335.1. Taxonomy (NCBI): domain Eukaryota; kingdom Metazoa; phylum Chordata; class Mammalia; order Carnivora; family Mustelidae; genus Martes; species Martes martes. Next base: position 68,439,163 of record NC_137890.1, read on the forward strand.
AATGAAATCCTTTTACTAGGTACAGTGGTTTGAATTATGTCCCCCAAAAGATACACTGAAGTGTTAGTCCTCAGTACCTATGAATGTGGCCTCATTTGGGAATGGGGTCTTTGTGGATGTGTTGGGGGAGGTCATCCAGAGGACATGACCTCCAATTGACCTGTGAGCTAGAACCTGGCAATCAGAGGCTCTTTGCCCCCTTCCCTGTCCTTGCATTCTGCTGGACTTCCCTGCTGCCTGAAGTCTATCAAGGACACAACCTTGTGAGAGCAATGTGGCATTGAGTTCATCTGGACAGTTCATGTTAGGGTTTCTATGTAAACTTTTACAATTTGGCAGGGGGCTTCAGAGATCTCATCTTGCAGCTGCCCAAGGCAAGTTTCATATGTAAGTTCCCTTGTTCATTAAACACACTTTCCCTTGTTTATTAAACTACCTGCCAGTTGGGAGAGGTCTACCTCTTTCTTTGCTCCCTCTCTGACCTCGGGGTCAGAGAGGTCAGTTAGGGTTAGGGTTAGGGTTAGGGTTAGGGTTAGGGTTAGGGTTAGGGTTAACCCTAACCCCACTCGGGGTGTGGGGCCTGGTTTCAGATTATGTCTGAAAGGCTTCTGAGAAGGTTTTGAACCAAGAAGACATAATCAAGTTAAGGGCATCCTGGATTAAAATAAGGAGTAAAACTGAGGGCTGATACATTTATAAGAGAAAGGGGAGGAGGATTTGGATGCAGAAATACAGAGAAGACACAAGGAAAGAAGGTCACGTGGAGGTGGAGGCAGAGATTGAAATGATGCACGTACAAGCCAGGGATTGTCAGGAGCCCCAGCAGCAAGGTGGAAGGAGGACAGATTCTTCCCCAAATCCCTCAGTGGGAATATCAACCTACTTGTGCCTTGGTTTTGACTTCTAGCCTCCAGAACTCTGAAAGAATACCTTTGTGTTGCTTTCAGCCTCCCATTTTGTGTTTAGTTATTATGGCCCTAGAAAACTGATACACTAGGGAAGGCATTTTTAAGATTTTATTTCTAAATAATCTCTATACCCAACATGGGCCTTGAACTTAACAACCCTGAGATCAAGAATTGCATGCTCGGGGTGCCTGGGTGGCTCAGTGGGTTAAAGCCTCTGCCTTTGGCTCAGGTCATGATCTCGGGGTCCTGGGATCGAGCCCCACATTGGGGTCTCTGCTTAGCGGGGAGCCTGCTCCTGCCTCTCTCTCTCTCTGCCTGCCTCTCTGCCTACCTGTGATCTCTGTCTGTCAAATAAATAAATAAAATCTTTTTAAAAAAAGAAAAAAAAGAAAAAGAATTGCATGCTCTACAACTGAGCCAGCCAGGCACCCCTGGAAGACATTTTTAATAGTCGGAAGCCCTTCCAAGCCATATACTGTTCATGAATTTCAGCAACTTTGCAGATAACAGTACTCCCTCAGACTTTGTTCCTTTCCTTGTGGAGAGGAACTTCACGACCTGCTTACATCTGACCAAAATACAGGCTTTGGTTTGCATTAAAGTTCTCTTCACACCCAGCATTTCTGCCAGATCAATGCCTATTTTGGTTTTGTTTTAAAGTATCCTCTGACTTTTATAATTTTGCTGACACTGTATCTAAAGGAAGAAGTAGAAACTTGGGAGCTCTTCGGGCAGAATGTGGGCAATAGGGAGAACTGGCCTGAGTGCCGATTCCTGTTGACTCTTAGCATCGAGCGCTGTGCCTATTCTGTAATGGGGGGTAAAGAGCCATTGCTTGAATTGAACCAAAGTCAGGAGGGAGTTTTTACACTCATGAGAAGGTAAAACTAGATGAGTGTCTTTTTCTAAGTACCTAGGAGTGATTTACCACTTTCCAACTTAATTCTGCAATAAGAAGTTGTGTTCTTCAAAATGTGTGCCGCACAGCCAGCTCACCGTCCACAAACAGAAGTAGATACATGTTTGTCTTGACTGCTGTGTGGCCTTAGTTACATAGTCACCAGCTGCAATAATAGCACTTTAGAGTAGCTTTAATAACTAAAATTAACTAACATTTTTATACATATTACTTGCTCTCCTAAATAACCATGGATTGCTTATCATATTATGTGTGGATATCCATATCTATGTGTGGAAACCAAAACTCAGCAAGATTTAGATGCTTAACCAGTCACAGAACCCAAATTCAAGGCCCTATCCAGTAAAGTATTTCAATGAAACTTTAAGAACGGTGAGAAGCTGAGAATGTCATCGTCAGCCTTTTGCCACTTTCTGGTATGGATCACGTACCCTGATTCATGTAGATAATATTTTGTTTTTCAGTCTCAAAGCCTAGCCTTTTCATTTGGTATTATGGAGAAGAGTATACTGTCAGTGGACTAACCAGGAAAACTCAAAGTGGGTCACAAGGCAGAGCACGTTTTGCAGAAAATGGAAAAGAATCTGCTCAAACTTCTTTGGCAGGGCAGCTGAAATGAGACAATCACTTTGGCAGTGATGGATGAGAGATATTTAAAAGATGTCTTATTTTAGTGATAATTTTGATAATACAGATGAGCTGCTTATGTAACTTTAAAGAAATTTGAGAGATAGGAGACCATAGAGGGAAGAAATGTGAGCTCAGCCTTTATTTTGAAAGATGTTCTCCATGGAGATCAATGTCCACACCACCATCCCATTGACAACACCAGTTACACATTGGACTGCAACTGTTTGGACTTCCTAAGGGTATGGCATGGTTTTGAAATATTTTCCTACATTGCAGGAAAATTCAGTTAAGAAATGGCTTTCTATTTATATTTTATGTAGATTAAAATATTTTCATACTTGTAATTTTTAAAATTTTCTGTTCCAAATCAATTTTATTATGCTAAAATCCACACCTACAACGTTGCTATTATTTCTTTCTTGTGATGATTAGACCAGTAATGAGGAAAATAACAAAATGGTTATATATGAACTGATAGAATGAAAATGTGCATACTGGATGAAGTGAAGAGAGGGGATATAGCCATATTTTACTTGCCATGGATCTAACCAACCTTGCATTCTGTAGCTCAGAATTTGTCTGCTCACTGGATTATTTTGTATTTCTGTACATTCTGCACAAGTTTTCACATCAATGCTTTTTTATTATGTGTCTTATAGAATAATTTTCAATGAGATTGAATTTGCTAAGGCCTATTGTCACTTTTCCTGAAGAACATATATATTTGGAACTGTGGAATTTTAACAACCCTTACTTTTATGGCACATCGCCAGTCATAAACCTGTATAATGTTGAGGTCTTGGCCAGGATTGCTATTTCAGAATTATGTTGTAGTGAAAAAGAAGAATAAGATCAAATGTGTGGGATTTTTTTCTATATCACACAAAGGACTTTATTGAAGGAAACATCCCAATTCTGGTCCTGTTTTGGGTTCAGAAAAGATCAAGCTGTTATGCTAAAATATCAAATACATTAATTTGTTGCTTATGTGAATTTTGATGAGGAAGAAAGTGTAGCAGAAAAGACTTAAAGAAAAGATATCATTAGATATAGTATACGCATTTGAGAAATTCATGAAATGTATAAAACAAAACACTTATTTTTAACATCATTTGCCAAATGGCATTATTTTGATGCAAAGATTTAATATTTCTTTTCCATTCTATTATTTAGTGACTAGTCTTAACTGTTGACAAGTTTAAAATTATTTTTTATTTTCTAAAAAGATTTTTTTAAAAGATTTTATTTATTTATTTGACAGACAGAGATTACAAGTAGGCAGAGAGGCAGGCAGAGAGAGAGAGGGAGGGGGAAGCAGGCTCATTGCTGAGCAGAGAGCTGGATGCGGGGCTCCATCCCAGGACCCTGGGATCATGACCTGAGCCGAAGGCAGAGGCTTTAACCCACTGAGCCACCCAGGCGCCCCTCTAAAAAGATTTTATTGATTTATTTGAGAAAGAGAGCACAAGAGGGAGGGGTAGAAGGAGAGGGAGAAACAGGCTCTCCACAGGGCTCCATCCCAGGACCCTGAGATCATGACCTGAGCTGAAATCAGACGCTTAACCAACTGAGACCCAGGAGCCCCTTGTTTAATTTTATTTATATATAGTGCACTGAACACTAGGAAGATGGACTCATTTTTCATAGCCATCCCTACCTGAATTCCCTACAAATCACTGAGGAAAAAAAAATGCTATTTAAAACATTCTCTCATCTTTTAATAGTTAAATATACTAGTATCTTAAACTGGTAATAAAAAAAAAAACTACTTGAGTTGATTTAGTAATATTTAGAAATATTTATCAAATAAATATGTTGCTGACACTGGTAAGCAAAGAATATGCTGTTTCTTAAAAAATACTAGAAGTAGGGGCGCCTGGGTGGCTCAGTGGGTTAAGCCTTGCCTTCAGCTCAGGTCGTGATCTCAGGGTCCTGGGATCGAGCCCCTCATCGGGCTCTCTGCTCAGCAGGGAGCCTGCTTCCTCCTCTCTCTCTGGCTGCCTCTCTGCCTACTTGTAATCTCTCTCAAGTCTGTCAAATAAATAAATAAAATCTTAAAAAAAAAATACTAGAAGTATCTGTTCATTGAATAATAACTATCGGTAGTTTCTATTTTAGGTATTCAAAGGGAAATTTTAATGAAGCTTTTTCTATAAATATCACTTTATTTTTATAATTTATTTTTATAGATCAAATTTGCATAACTAATGTATGTTTTATAAAGTGTTAAAGACTATAAGTCTGTCAACTTATACTTGAGAAGAAACGTATAAATTTTTGTTCTCCACAATCATACTCTCCTAACCATCCCCAGATTTTCTTCCATCCTTGCATGAGCCTTGGAGAGAGGGTCTGGATTCTGGGTGTCGCAGCATCACACACCTCATTTGCAGCATGACAGAGGAAAAGCGAGCCATGATCTCTTTATTTTTATTTTTTTAATCTTTAAAAATTTATTCATTTATTTACTTACTTACTTATTTATTTTATCCTGTTTGAAACTAGCACTCAGGCTATATACCAGACTATCAGCACCACGAGGCCAGCTTCAGTGTTCCTTTTCCTCTTTTTAAGACCACCAAGACCAACATTCAGATCCAACAGGAAAGGGAACCAGAGGGTGTGAGCCATGGTTTCTGCAAGTACTCACCAATGCAGCATGAGAGGTCTAGAGAGAACTTGCCCCAGGACTGTTTGAGTTCTCATTAGAATTGTATAGAAGAGAAAATGAATCAGAGGCAAACATCAGAGTCTGTAAAATCCATTCTCCCCTTGATAACAGATACTGCATTTCCTTTCTAGTACATGCAGTACAGTGTAGTGGTTAAGGGCATGAACTTTGGGATCAGCTCAAAGTCCATGTCTGACAGTGACAGCTGTTTGACTTTGGGTAATCTGATTAACCTTCCTTTAGCCTTCATTTCCTCATCTGTACCGGAGCCCTGGAATAATACCTACCTCCTAGAGCAGTTCTGAGAGTACATATTACATGAAATTGCTAAAATTTTGGCACCCCCGTAGCAAGAACTGAGTGAGTGTTGGGTTGCTGTTGCTTTGTTATCATTATTGTCTGTGGAAGAACATAGGAGAAACCATAGGAAAGTATAGGAGAAAACAGAATCATTACCCTTTTAGGCCTAGAAACCTGTGATCAGTGGTAGAGAAGAGCAGTTGATTATTTATTATGAATGACAGTACTCAAAATAAGGTACTATCAAGTTACTTTACTTTTAGTAAAGCCCTTTATTACTCAAATATATGCTATTTATATAATTCATATTGTGTGGTATAACAGATAGTATTAGAGCAATAAAAGTAAGTCTAGAGGTTAGCCAACCGGACTGAAATACATAGTTTGCAAATTTTCCACATCAGTTCAAAGTAGCATATCTCAGAGTTAACAATATTCAGATAGGTGGAGGTGTTTATTGGCTTCTGAACAACAAATGTCTTAAATTTGTTTCTGTGGGTTTCTATATAGTGAATTATTTCTAAGGAGACACCTTTACTGCTTAGGTTGTCTTCCTGTAGTCTAAATTTTTTGGATTAGCAGATGCACTGCTTCACTTTATCTTAGTTTTTTTATTGCATTTTTAAGAATCAATCTAGTTGGGAAAAAATTGGAAAGAGTCTGTTAAAATATTTTAGATATTTATAAATCCTAATCATTCAATATCCATATCCTATTATGATTTGAATATCTCTACATGAGTTCATTTTGGCTAATGATTTTATGTTCCAAGTTTCATCATCTCTCCTCTGGTAGGGTGATGAAAATGTCATGGGAAAAGTATAAAACTTTTGAGAAATAGGGGGATTTAGGGTAAATATCTCTATTACATTGTGACTTTAAAAAATATGACTGAGTCAAAAATAGATTTGCTCTTGCTATTCAGTAGTTCCAATTTCATTTTTAAGAAAATAAGAAAGCCTATTGAAACGTACTGTACAGGGTATTATATTTTTTTGTAGTATGTGCACTGTTTTAATGCATTACTATTAGGTGATTTACATTTCTTAGGAAAACTATCTGACTTTGCTTAATACTCATTGATTTAATTGCTTTAATATAAAGACCTGCGGTCTTTTCTTATGTGTTTTTCAGAATTATTTTTATAGAAATAATCTTCAGAACTGCTATAGTTCTATCCATCACAAGACCATATGATGAGGAATGAAAGTTAGAAGCATTTGTTTTTGAGATTAAGCCTTTTTGCTTAATAAGAAGGGTTTTGCATATTTAAGAATGTGACTGAAACCCCAATGCAGGATTTGAAGTGTGTCTGATAGGTTTTACGTGGTCTTTCTGGTCCATTGTTAATCATACCTGTTACATACATTATTCAAATCTCTTTTGAAGGAGAACACTGATAAATTTTTTCTTAACTTATATCATTGTCATGCAGTGGTTGCCAAAATCATAGATGGGGTGAATGAAAATAAATGACTTAAAATATAAGTAAGCAGCTATATGTTCGTATCTGGTGGGGTCTTTACAATTGAGCCATTGGCACAGAATTGTCTAACAATGACAACACTTACAGAAATACACATGTGAATGCATTTATGAATTCATAATTTTTTTGTGAATTTTGCTTGTTTTTTAAACTGAAGTACTGTACATAATAACTTTTGGCATTGTGCTCCATCTTCTAGATCAGTAGTAGTCACATTTTTTTGAAAATACACTCCATCAGTAAATTTAAAAACTCTTTTTCTTCAATTTATTTATCTGTCTCAGAGAGAGAGACAGAGAGAGAGGGAAAGAGAGAGAGAGAGAGCACAAACAGAGGGAGAAGCAGGCAGAGGCAGAAGCAGTTTCCCTGCTGTGCAAGGAGCCCAATGTGGGACTCAATCCCAGGACTCCAGGATCCCAGGATCCCAGGATCATGACCTGAGCTAAAGTCAGCTGCTTAACTGACTGAGCCACCCAGGTGTCCCCATCAGTATTTTTAAAGCAAATACCCTTTCTCTTCATGTTTGTTTTGTAAATTATTTGCACTACCATACTAATATGTATGTTATCAAGTATACAGAAAAAGAAAAACTTAACAAAGTTTATTTCATTTTATTAACACTCCAGAAAACTCTCACTTTTTGCTCTGTGTTAGTAAAATTTAGAAAATTCTCAGTTTTATACTTCATGATAAAATGTTTCAAAGGTCTGGTTCTCAGCTCAATTTATTTTGATACTTGCCTTTAAGCTTTTAATGGCTTTTATTCTGTGTATAGTTAGTGATCTACTTTTATTCTCTCTTCCTTCAAATCCTCCCTAGGTGCTCCTAGTCAGCACAAGTGTATTTGATTAGTATTCCAAACTTCAACCTCAAAGTAATATGGAAAAAGTAATTCTTGGTTTGCTGGGTTTTGCAGTACAATACAATACACTTGAGAAATAATCATGGGGTTATTAGACACTGGCAGCCCACTGTGAGACAGTATTTGACCAAAGCTCTACCTTTGTCTGTTTCCAGCTAGTTTCAATGATGCCTATACAAAATGAGGTTGAGATACCAGAAATTCCTTAGATAATGGAGTGGAGGAATCCAAGGCTTAGGCAGATAAGCATTTTTAATTGAGTTTTGCTGAATTTTTAATTGAGTTTAAATGAGTTTGATTTTTCACCTTCCCCTTTATCATGTATCCAGAAAGGGCCCCCAAGGACACTTCCTTAACTAAGGACTAAAATATATATCAACTGTGTAAAAACAAATATTTTTGAAGAATGTTCGGGAACAAATGTCTCTGCTAGGCCCAGGTGAAAATTTCTAAAGATCATGGCTTTGAAACAGATTCTCTGACTTGGAGATGATGGGATCTCCAGTTGGCAGAGTACCAGTGGCAGTAATTAATCACTAAAAGCAAATGATCTGTTACTGAAATAAATAATAGCTTAGTTCAGTAATCACAATTGTTTGACCCACAAGAATATTTGTTGGTGGTTAATTGATCATGGGACCCCTAGGACTCTAAAACATGGGTAGGCTTGTAAAGTCTTGCTTAATTTTTAAAACCCCAAGCAAACAAACAAACAAACAAATGTAAATCAGGAAATGAAGGTGTGATTTGCGGCACATGAATGAAAGTGATGGCCACTTGACTCCCAGATATGAACCAATTCACAAATCCTTGTGGAAAGACCCTAAGACATGGAAATAATGATATACTATATAAGTTTTCTTCTACAGATTCTCAAAGAGATTTATAGCTACTTGCCAGAAAAACTCTGAATTGGGGAAATAAATACCAAGAACTGTGGGGATTATTGACCACTGGCTTTTAATTATATGAATCCTTTAAGGCACAGAAAGTCATTGTGAAAGCTTTTGGAGGTGAAAGCTTTTGGAGGTTAAGAATTAAGTGGAGTTTGGGCCAAAGTCTCTCTCACAAGAGATTCCAATGTCTATGTATATTTCTATTCCATAGTTATTTCTTTGGTTCCTGAAGGAATAGCTGCAAAGACAAACTTGGTTGCTGGAAAATTCCCCACAGTAACTCTCTGATAAAAGGAGTGAATGCTATTATGGGAGGGGAAGCAAACAGAAGACTCAAGACTGTACCTCTAAAAAGTCTAATATAGGGGCACCTGGGTGACTCAGTTGGTTATGGGACAGACTCTTGATTTTGGCTCAGGTAATGAAATCAGGGTTGTGAGATCAAGCCCTGTGTTGTGTTCTATGCTGGGCATGGAGCTGCTTAAGATTCTCTCTCTCCCTCTCCCTCACCCCCTGCCCCCCCAAATCAATAAATAAATTAAAAATTAAAGAAACCAAAAAAGTCTAATATAAGCAGTACTGCACCCCAAGGTGAGCTTCGACAGATATTAGCACCATATCCAAAGCCATAAAATATTCAGAAATGTCTATTTCATTTCCAAACAAGTCACTTATTTCTCCATGGAAAATATGAAAGGGTCTAGGAGAATGACCGGAGACAATTACAAACCAATTCGGTGGTGACCGAAATTATGCCTATTGTTCTAGATGAAGTCTTTCTTCTAGAACAAATCATTAGGGCACCTGGGTGGCTCAGTCAGTTGAGTGTCTGCCTTCCACTCAGGTCAGGATCCCAGGGTCCTGGGATTGAGCCCCACATCAGGTTCCCTGCTCAGTGGGGAGCCTGCTTCTCCCTTTCCCTCTCCCTGACACTACCCCTTCTTGTTCTCTCTCTCTCTATCAAAAAATAAATAAAATATTTTAAAAAAATCATCACTTCCCAACATTTGCTTTGCAGTTATTTTTCTGGAAAATGCTTTATCTGAGACTATTTAACAAACAGAGAATACCAGAAGCAATCTACTTTCACCTGAAAGGCACAGCAGTACACATTTGTCAATTTACCTCAGAACAGTGCAAATCTCCCACAGACTGCCATAATTTAAACTGTGATAATCTTATCGGTACACATCACTCTGGTCTCCTTTATTAATAATATCATGTTACAACACCTTTTCAATAGGAATTAGTACATGCCTTTGATACCTGGTTTGACAGATGGTATTTTCCCAAAATGGCTGCCACAGTATCTGCAGCCCCACCTGCTTTTCTTATGATGGGATTCTGACACTCTTACCACTTAGAGGTGGAGTCTGTGCTCCCTTCCCTGAAGCTGGGTAGGATTTTCTAACTGATTCAGCCAGATGTGGTGCTATGTGTTCTAGAGGTCATAAAATATGTGGTGATTTCCATTTTATTCAGTAGAATATTTGTGCCTGAAGCCTTCACCTGCAAAAGGACTCTGTATTACAAGGAAATGGAAAGATAATCCAAACAGACCTGAGACTGCATGAAGAGAGGGATGTTGGGCTTCCCCCAGCTGTTTTACCATCTCATCTATTCCAATTCCGGCCATAATCTGACTGCAACTCCATGAGACATCCTGAGCTAGAACTGGCCAGCCAGACCTTCCCCACATTTGTGACTCACCAAAGCTTGAAAGAATGAAATGGTTATTGTTATTTTAAGTCACTAAGTTTTAGAGTGATTTGTTATATCACAATAGGCTCTAACACCTAGTAGGATGTATTCCTGTCTACGGTGGAATATAAACCCAATGAAAATTTATGTGCCTGTCATCTCAGAGAAATTTCTGGTTACTCCTATAGTACAGAACATGTTAGGATATTACATCCAAAGTGAAAACCAAGTTTGCAAAACTCCTACCACCTAAGAAAGGCTCTTTTGAAGACAACAATTTATCACATTTGGGAGTAACAAAACCAGGCTGCACTGTAAGCAGTTCTACTACTTGGACTTTATATCATAGTGAATCTAACATTGTTCAAAATTCACTATGATAGATTGGGATACTCTAGGGATCTTGTGGAAAGACCGATTAGGAGAATCACAGTGTAAGTCCCTTGAGTTTTGGAGCAGAACTGTAGTTTTCAGAAAATATTTATTCTTTAAAAAAAAAAAAAACAAAAAACCTTGGTTTGCTATTGGGCCCTAGAGATACCAAGTGACCATGCAAATAGAGTTTTTATCATAAGGAGGATGTTATATGGCCCACTGAGCCATAAATTTGGGTAGTTGGTCATCATCAATTATAAAATTAAGTTTGAGTAGGTGTTGAAGGCACCAGTATGTTGCAAATCCAGTGGCTTATACTGTTGGTGCATCTGTTTTTGCTGCATTACCTACTTCTCCCTCATCCTGAAGCTATGACCTCATAAGAGCTGAGGAGAATATTCAAGTCTATTTTTGAGATATTTCTATGCAATGTGTTGAAATCAGTCCAAAGTGGGATACTGCAGTTTTGTACCTGTGACTAAGAGGTGACCCAGAAGGGAAATTCTCCCAGTGGTCAGAACTTCAAGTGATACATCTGTCTGGTTGTCCACTTGGGTTAGAAAGAGAGATGGTGTGGAGATAATATAGATTCATGGAAAGTTATGAATGATTCTGTGGAATGGCCTGAAATCTGTAAGAAAGAAGATTGAAAAGCTGGTGACAAGGAGGCCTCGAAAAAAATAAGTCAAAGGAAGTCTTGTAAGTGATCCAGAGTATGAGAATATTCATGTTCCATGTGAACTCTCTGTGAAGGTGATTCCCAGGAGTCGAGACCATTTCAGATGGTCTACAAATTCAAAACTACATTCATAATAATACTGAGATGTTATTTGTAGTTTTCACTCACAGTCTTTCATAATGGAGACTGGAATTTTCCAGAAGCTCCTTGATATGTGATATTTCAACATATTGACTATAAAAATCAGACACAAGACTCCAGCTGTCTTCTAGTAGGTCAGATATTAAAAGACTTGCAAAATGTAAAATAATGTCATGAATGCCAGCCATTACTTTATTTTGTACAAAAATGGGTTTTTTTTTGTGTTAAAAAAGTTATTTGTTTTAATATACAATGAAACTTCTGTTAATTTAAATGATTAAATTTATTTCAGATTTTCTCAATTTTAATTTCTAACTTATATAATTCATACAAATAAGACTCTTAGAAGTTCACAATAGCTTTTTTTTAGGGAATGAAGGGGTTCTGAGACTAAAATTTTAAAGATTCATTCTCCTAGTCTATCACTTGCTTTATTGAGTGTTTTTGTACTTTCTGGTCCACTATCCTAAGCATTTGTCAATGGAATCACATTCTATTAAATCCTAAGCACTTTCTCAATTTATCAAGGCCATTTGAATCTGGATCTTTATGATTAGAGATTTACTATTTTTCTTTCTCCCATATGGCTACTCCAGAAAAGAAAAGAGCTGTTCCCTATATTACCAGAGAGCATCTTCATGAAAATACCTTGTTACCCTTGACACAGATCGATCATGGCTCAGAATCTGCTGACAATTATTCTTCATCATAGTTCACCAAATGGTGATCTATCATTCCCACATTTATGTGGTTTAGACCACATTTACCCATTTCATTACTGATCTGGTCTTCTGGGACAAAACCGAAAGCCACAGACAAGTCATATTGGCTACACTAGATTGCCATCTTTTAATATTTCAGGTTTTTCCTTCTAGTCTACAAAGTTATTGGCAGGACTCAAACTCTAAATTCTTTCTTTTCTGTGTTCGGTAACAGCTGGAACATTCCCCCAGTTCTTTTAGCCTTCCAGCTGTTGTTTTCTGCTGGAGATCTTTAGTCTCCTTTGAGCATGGGGTTCAGGAGTCAGCCAACTATTTGCATATTTTATTTTATTATTTTTTAAGTTTTTTTTTTAAATTTACTTTAGAGAGAGAACATGAGTGGGAGGAGCAGAAGGAGAAGGAGAGAGAATCTTAAGCAGACTCCATGCTGAGCGTGGAGACCCATGTGGAGCTCTGTCTCATGACTCTGAGATCATAACCGGAGCCAAAACCAAGGGTAGGATGTCTAACTGACAGGTGCCTCTGCCAGTACTTGATGAATAGATTTTGGGTTGTCTGCCTTGCATCCCTCTGTCACCTTTCTAGGATTTCCCCCTTAATTTCCAAGGGAAATTCATTAAGAATTGAAGAACTTCATAAGAACGCTACTTTCTGCTCGAGTTCTAACCATCTGTGCTTCACAGGGAAAAGAGTGTCGTTGGTAGAGAAGTTATAGAAATGTGGCTTACTCAGTGCTGACCCTCTCCTAATGAGCCACCCTCTCCCCACCTGCGAGCAGTCTGTGTGCTGTAGGGGCTCTCTGTGCCTTGAAATAGTATCTTTCTTTAAAACAGAATGTGTAAAATTATCTGTATGGAGGTTAGTTCATTACAAGATAAGTCACCATCATCAGGCAGCCATTTAATTTAAAAAGTGGTGGTTTTTTTTTTACAGTTTTTAACAGTGATTTTTTTTTTTTTTAGTTTTAATAGTAATATAAACCTATTTACACATCAAATCCCATAGATTAAGCACAAGTGAATAAAAGATACTTCCTTTAACATTTATAATCAAATGGAAATAGTAACTTAAAGTCATTATTATTTTGCTAACTCCCTTTTACACACATACACACACACACAAACACATTCTTATTCTTAAAGACAAAGTTTCTTTCTATGAAGTCCATATTGGATAGTTAATAATGGATAATGCTTCTTGTGGGAAAGGAGTTGTTAAGGGAATTACAACTCTTACCTTTACTCCTAGCATACAAATTGCTTTTAGGATGGTGATAGTTAATTTTGTGTGTCAACTCAGCTAGGCTATGGTGTCTAGTTCTTTGGTCAAACACCAACATAGATGTTGCTATAAAGGTGTTTTCTAAGTGTGATTTTCTAAGTTTTCTAAGTGTGATTAACATTTACAATCAGGCTGAGTAAAGCAGATGATCCTCCATAATTTTGGTGGGCCTTTCCCAATCAGTTGAAGGCCCCGAAAGCAAGTCTGAGGTTTTGGGAAGAAAAAGTAATTTTTCTTTAAAGTAGGCTCCACACTGGAGGCTCCTCCAACACAGGATGCAAACTCATGAACTTGAGATCCAAATGTGAGCTGCGCTCAAGAGTCAGATTTTTAACAAACTGAGCCACCCAGGTGCCCCAAGAAAAAGGAATTTTGTAATTTTGTAAGATTGCAACCTAGAAACCCTGCCTGAGTTTTCAGCCTGATGGCTTGCCCTGCAGATTTCAAACTCAAGACTGTGACATCAACTCTAAAATGACTCTGCAGCTTGCTGGCCTAACTTAACCAGTTTAAATTTATTAGCCTCCACAATCCTGTGAGCCAGTTCCTTAAAATCTCTCTCTTTATGTACAGTTGACCCTTGAACAACTTGGGGGTTTGGAGTGGCAACCCCCCTGGACAGTCAAAAACCTATGTATAACTTTTTCCTTCCCCAAAACTTAACTACTAATAGTATGCTGTTGACCAGAAGCCTGATGCGAACATCAGCAATGGACTTACACATATTTTGTAAGTTACATGTATTATATAGTGTATTTTTACAATGAAGGGAGCTAGAGAAAAGAAAATGTTATTAAGAAAATCAGAAAGAGGGATGCCTGGGTGGTTTAGTCAGTTAAGCGTCTGCCTTTGCTCAGGTTATAATCCCAGGGTCCTGGGATCAAGTCCCACATAGGGCTTCTTGCTCAGCAGGGAGCCTGCCTCTCCCTCTGCCTGCTGCTGTTCCCTCTGCGTGTGCTCTTTCTCTCTGACAAATAAATAAATAAAATCTTTAAAAGAAAAAAAAAAAGAAAATCAGAAAGAAGATCAAATACACTTGCAGAACTGCATAGAAGTTCTATGCAGAATCTGCATAGAAGTAAATCTGTGCAGTTCAAACCTATGTCATTCAAGGGTCAACTGTAGATTATGTTAATTCTGTTTCTCTGGATAACTCTAACACAAAAAGAATATTAAGCAACTTGTATTGTTTTTTAGAAACTAAGATGTTATGCTCAATTTTTGCCAAATTTTGAGTGGTTTTATCCACATTTCAGGAATGTCTTTCAGCTTGTACTGACTTTGTGATTACTTCTGGTGAACATTCAGTTCTTGTATCATAAACAAAGAAATTATGTAAATAAAAATATCAAAAAAGTAACACTTATTGACACGATTTATTTTACCTTTGAGAGAATTAAGATAAATGGAAGGGTTTAAAGAATAATTGTTTTACTTTGCAATTAAATAATTTTATATTAAAAGAAAATTTTCAAGATATAAAAGGAATTAATGAAATAATCATTAATTTCCACGAGCTTTTTTTATTTGACAGAGATCACAAGTAGGCAGAGAGGCAGGCAGAGAGAGAGGGGGCAGCAGGCTCCCTGCTGAGCAGAGAGCTGATGTGGGGCTCGATCCCAGGACCCTGGGAACATGACCTGAGCCGAAGGCAGAGGCTTAACCCACTGAGCCACCCAGGCGCCCTCCACGAGCTTTTTTTAATTTACTGAATTTTGGTGTTTTCTTTTTAAGATTTTTTTTATTTATTTAAGAGAGAGAGAGAGAGAGAGAGAGAGCGCGCGCACACACACGCAAGCAGGAGTGGGGGGGGGGGGGCAGAAGGAGAGGGAGAAGCAGACTCTCCGCTGAGCAGGAAACCTGATGAGGGAGACCTGAGCCAAAGGCAGACACTTAAGGAACTGAGCCGCCCAGGTGCCCTCTCCCATTTTAAAGAAATAAGTCTTTTCTTATTTAAAGTAGTAAATAAAGCATACACACCAAACTTCAATGTTACACTTTCACAAAAAGTTCTAAATTAGGCATGACTCTATTTTTTGTTTGTTTGTTCTGAAGGCTAAAAACGTTTTATTTAGAGAGGCTGAAATGATTGTATGCTAATATGAACAGATAGGTTGTATAGGAAATGACTAGAAAATTCCTTTTTTGAGGTCCTACAAAAGTTGGATCCCATTTTATGTGCCTTATTCTTTCCTCAAACCCCTAACTTCAGATTGTAGTTGAGCGGAAATATGGCTTATGGTTTTCTTCAAATCATTTTTCACCTCTAGACAAGGTGCTGGACCTTAGAATAAACGAGTAGGTTTTAGCAGTAGTACTTAGGGAAAGAAAAAGCTGTGAGTGATAAAGGTTCCTTACACGTGCTCTCTCCCCACTCCTGTCTTCTCCATTTTGAGTCATTTTTAATCCCAGATCCAACGTCTCCTACGAGCCCAGTCAGTTTGCTTTTAAATGCCAGACTAAATGGGGCATCTGGGTGGCTCAGGTCATAATCTCCGGGTCCTGGGATCGAGCCCCAAGTCAGGCTCCCTGCTCAGTGGAGAGTCTGCTTCTTTCTCTCCCTCTGCTCCACTCTGTTCTCGCGCTCGCTGGCTCTCTCTCAGATAAATAAATAAAACTTTTTAAAAAAAATCAAAGTAGAAATCAAAGAAGGTGACTTGAATTCAGTTTTTAGTCATTTCCTTTTCTTTATCACCTTTTTTTTTTTAATTTATAAGATGCAAAGTTGTTAAATTATTCACAAGAAACAACGAGAGTTTGAATTTAAGCCTGGAGTTAAATAATGCTGATGGCATTATATCATCTTCTCCTTTAAAGTATGATAGAAAGAGAAGACTCTCATTAACTCAGAATAACTGTCTTGACCTTACCGACTCATAGGACTGCAGCGTGGGGCTGAATCTCATACTGACTTTCAGTCCAGGCTGATAACACCTGGTCTTTTCCCCACTGAATATTCAGTTCATAGGTATTGTACAAATCCTTGCTTATAGGTAAATTTATGGTGTGTGTGTGTGTGTGTGTGTGTGAAAACCAAGAAAAATGAAATAAAACGTTGTACATTTTCAAGAGAGGTTCTACGGTGTTTGAATTTGAGGATTCTTCCACTGTGTCAGTTGAGAAGATTACATGCATTTATTAGTGGGTGGACTCCCCCACGAGCCTATCCACAAAGCCGCCGGGCACTCTGTGCTTGGGCATGGAGTGGAGGCACTGTGGCCTGTGTGGTGAGAAACAGGGTGGGAGCAGCTTTCCTCTGAGGAACAATAGTCACAAGGACTGTTACCTGAGATGTTCCCTCCGTTGTATTTCTCTAGAAGACAGGGCACCCTGATCTTTTCTTTCCCATCAAAGGTGAAAAGATTGAGAGTCATTCTTTACTGCTTGAGTGGAGAATTGCACACATGTTTCTTTGCCAGGGAAAGGTAAGCAGAAATGAGCACAACTGGGCCACACTTGCCCGGAGTGTGAAGTGGGCTATGGGGAAGCCAGGAACGCTTTGGAAAACAGCCACGTGTGCAGCACCACGGATCACAATCCAGACAGGATTGTGGCTGGTTTGGTTGAAGCTGAGGAATGTATTTTACCTGTTTCTTGCTTTTCAATGGTCTGTCTGCTTCTTAGGGAGGTTAATTCACCAGAGTCACCACGAAAAATACAATAAAGCTTTCAAGAAATCTGAGATCAAATCTATTTACGGCTTGTAAAAAACAGTAAGGACTTCTGTGTGCTCATATGAAGGCATGCTTCCTGACAATGGCCATTTTATAAGGCATGCCTTAAACCGGAATGACATGAAACAGAGAAAAGGCTATTGGTTTTTCAGTTGTCGTTTCCTAGCACATCCCCCCGGGTCTAGGGGTAAGATGGAAGGAAAGGGGCCAACCCACCACTCTGAAATCTAACTCCAGTCCAGGGAGGACCAGGGGATCTTTGGGGGCTGTGAAAACCCTGGAGCACTGAGATCCAGCTCTCCGGGCCCTGACGCACTGCTCCCACAACGTCTTCTTTAGGGGCTGAAGGTGGTGGACAGCAGCAAGTAGCATTCAGCAGAACACCCTGCAGAAAATAATCATGAGCAAATGTGAAGTACCCCATACATTCTCAGACTAATTGGGGCAGTCTTTGCAGATGGCCTGTAGTTGTGTAGGGAGCCTATCATCATGTAGGCCAGCAGGCTCTATGAATTCATGTCAATGTGATTGCAATTAAACTTGTAGTTTGGGTGGCCTGGGGACATTGAGCTATATATATATATTAACAAAACTGATGAACATTTACTTTTTTCCCATTATTTTACTCAGATGATATTGAGCGAACAGCCCCTGAATTGCCTTGTAACTTAATGCCACTCATTAGTGTTTATACATTAACCAAACATACTCGATTGAATAATCTTACACTTGATTTATTTCTATTTATTTTTTTCACTGTTAGAAGCTTTCCCATTTCTATTTCTCTAGCACATACAAAGAGTTATTTATGAACACAGTAAAACAGAGAAAGTGCCTATTCAAGAATGCCTGAAAAAAAAATACTAGTTATAGTAATGGCTTCTTTGAATATATTTGTTATATTCTTTGGGAGAAATTGGAAAATGATTAAAAATAACTTGCATTTGTATTACGTTCATGTTTCACAGCCTTTTCATAATTTAGATATTGGTTTATCTTCTCCAATTTCTGAAATCTGGGTAAGGCTGATGTTATTCTCATTTTACTAGTAAGAGACATAGAGTAGTTTGATTGACCATTCTGGGCAAGACAGTTAATGAACAGGCCCAGGTCTTGAAACCAGGGTGTAGGAGAATCAGTGTGAGTCATTCAAGAAATGTTGTGTTTCTATTGCTGTGTTCCAAGTATTGTTCTAGGTGTGAGGTACCCCCGTAATGAACAAACTAGACTAGAAATCATGTGTTCATGAAGCTTATATTCTAGTGGGTATGACACAGACTATGAACAGACAGATCAGTAAAATATATAGTATGGGAAGCAGTAATATGTCTATGGAGAAAAATAAAGAAGAATTAGGGGGCCCAGTGTGCGTGTATGTGTGTGTGTGTGTGTGTGTGTGTGTGTGTGTGTGTGTTGAGAAGGGGATTTGGTGTTTTAACCAGGTTCCAGAGCAGATTTCAATGAGGAAAGACTGGAAAGACTCAAGAGAGTAAGCCACGTGGATATAGCGGGAAGAACATTCCAGACAGAAGGAGTAGCCAGTACAAACAAAGCCCCAAGGCTGCCTGATATGTCAGATGAGAGGGGAAAGGAAAGACATGAGCTCAGAGAGGTACGCAGAGGTCATTAAAGTTTGATTTCCAACTCCTCAATGACATATCTTTTTCAAGATGACATTTTGTTTGCTTTTGCAAGGAAGTTTTTATACCTTAGGTGGAACATGGGTTATTTCCCATTGGAAAGAGGCAGCAAAGTTGATTTTGATCCCAGCCGCTGTATGAGGAAACGCTGAACGGAGGCATTCCGATTCACATGCAGCAGCAACAACAAAAACCTGCAGAAACCATTAGCAACCACTTTGGGGTTCGGGTGGGACAGCAGGGGGGGGCCAGCGACCCTCAGCCAGCAAGTGACATTAGGGCATGGGGGGGGGGGCGCATCACTGCTCAGGAAAGGCAAACGCCAGAAATGACTCTCGCTTTCTCAACACATTGCTGCTGGGCAAAGCGGGGTGCTGAGGTGGCACTCCAGTATGGAGCATAGCCCAACATCTGTGGTGGCCCAGCCTCAGGCAGAGCTAGAGAAGGCAGTAGACAGGAAGGGGGAGCGAAGCACGTGCACTGGCTCCCCAGTAGCTTTCCATAGGAGAAACCAAGGTGTGTCAACTTGAAATCCAAAGGTTTCCAGATGTTCTCCATTAACCCGCTGTCTGCTGCAGTCATTTTCAAAGCACCGTCCTAGAAGCGGCCAACTCAGTGTTACCCGAGAATGTTAGAAGTGTCTATGTGCGGGCGCCACCTCAGATGTACTGAATCAAAACAGGGTGGATAGAAATCTGCATTTTTTCTTGATCGAGCCCTCAGGTGACTCTGATGGAGGATAAAGTTTGAGACTCAGTAGCATGTAGGAAAAAAAAAAAAACCAAAGCACGAGGACAGTAGGCATTTAAAACCTCCCCATCTGGGCTCTACCTCCAGCCACATCCCATCATTCTTCCTCAGGCTCGGCAAACTCCAGCCGCGCTGTCCCATCCCCCTTATGGCTCCTTAGGTTTATATCAGTTCCATCACTGGTGGCTCTTTCTTCTTTGCCAGGATGCTTTCTGCCACGTGTCCTCTTGGCGAAATCAGACTCAGTATTCCAAATGTAGCTAAAACAGCCCCACCATGGCACTCCCACAAGTCATGGCTCATCAACACCAGCCCACCTTCCCTGGAGAGTAAGTGTTAATGATCTATGTGTCTGTCTTCCTTTCCAGATCAGAGACTCTGAGGACTGGGGCCATAGCTGGGGTTGTGTCAGCAGTGCCAACACAGAGCCTGGACCACAGTGCTTGAAAGTCTGTCTTTGATGCTATTGTTGAATAAATGGAGGACAAGGAATGATGTCACCACCGGCTGTTGATATTTGAGCAGACAGGCATGGCCTGTGTTACGTTGGACAGTCAGGGTTGGAGCTGAAGGAAGAGATTTGGTCTGAACTGTATGGTGCTCTCTGGGGGAAGATAGGTTTGAAAGGGGAGCTCTGGGCAGAAGGGGAACAAAGGGGGATACGGTATTCCTGGAAGGAAACGGAAAGGCAGAAGTCTGAACTGAAAATGGAGGTCAGGAAGCTCTAAAAGCAATGTTACTCCAAATTGTGAGGCAGGCAGTTGTGCCGGGGGCGGGGCGGGGGGGGGGGGGGGAGGGTTTCTGTTGGCTAAAGCTTGGACTGGAATCTGTTCCCCACAATTAGTTGTGTGACTGGTATGTGTTATTTAGCTCTTCCAAATCTCAGGTTTCTTTTAAAAGTGGGATGTAATATATAAAGTGGGAACAATGACAGTACCTAATAATAGAAATTAACATTTATTGAGTGTTCCTATAGGTTATCTCTTTTAATCTTTATAGCCACTCTGTGATGTCAGAATTTAGACCTCCCATTTCATAGCACTCATTGATTTGCCTACAGTCATAGGGAGGGTGAAAGGCAGGAGCATGAACTTGAATCCAGTCATTTGTCTCTGGGGCCCTAGATCTGCCATTATGTTATACTGTCTCCTTAAGGGACTGTGAGATAATATATGTAAAGCACCCAGCAAGTGACGGAATGATAGTCACAATTTTCCTAGGACCAAGCTGGCTTCAGGATGTGGGAGAAACAATCCCAGAATGTGGGAAGGAACTTTGGGATGAACACCAGATCTCTCCATGCATCTTTGTCTTTCCCTTGGCTATGAGAAGGATGTGCTAACTCTGCTACGTCTGGCTATTAACCATTGGTCACCTGAAATTAACCATAACCTTATCTGCAGAAAGAAAATTGCTATCTCCATCTGTGGCCTTAATCTAATTGTTAAGAGTGCTGTTTCAGACAATGCAGTATTAGCTTCTGCTAAAGTCTTGGGAGCCTCCCTCTCTGTACTCTTTGGAGAAAGCACATGAGCAGAATAGCATAATCTCCAGGTCTTTGATGCTTCTGGGAGCAGAGTTATGCCCCCTGTTGCTTCAATTCAGGGGAAACCACCTTTCCAAAGAGTTTGGGCAAGCTTCTGACATTAAGACAATGCAAAAGCACTTTGCTGATCTTAAAAGATCGGCCCCTATCAAGAGAGAAAATGCAAAACACAGCTCACCAGAATTGCTTTCTCTGGGCTGCTGACGATGAATGATTCAGAGGGTTGAGGAAACTTTGCCCAGTCTAGAGGTCTTGGAGACTATTACAGAACAGAAAGTCAAGATAACATTCTGTATGCTTTTCTGGTGATTACACAAAGGGAAGCCCTTCCCAGTAGATTTTATTGAGAGCCCCTTGTCCCAAACACTTTCCCTTAGAGCCCCAGTAAGGGAGAGAGGAGCAACTATGTATGGAAGCTGTTGGCAAGTTCAGAATCATGAGGTGACCTTGATTTCCAAGGCCACAGTGTGGCTCTTCATTTCTTCAATGGTTCCATTTTAACAGCTTGACTTGGGCTTGACTTTCCACCTGGTGTTCAGTGAGTCTGTCAAGCAGCCAGGTGTGGGCCTGGCCCAACACAGGCCTGGGAATGCGATGTGGGCACCTGTCTTTGTGCAAAATAAAGAGTGGGCCCATTACAGATCAAATCATGTACTTCAGAGAGACAGGTTGAAGTCCTCACCGCCCCCCTTACCTGTGAATGTGACCTTACTGAGAAAGAGCATCTTGGAATATGGAATCAATTTGAGATCAACTCAATATGACTTGTGTCCTTCTAAGAGAGGGAAATGGAGACAGACACAGAGAGGAGAACACTGAGTAAAGACACAGATGCACAGAGGGAAGGCGGCTCTGTCACCGTGGAGGTTGCTGCAGGGCAAAGAACAGCTGGGGCTGTGAGAAGCTTCAAGAGGCAAGGAAGGATCCGGCCCTGGAGGCTTCAGAGGAAGCACGACAATGCCAAGAAACTTAATCTCAAACTTCAAGCCTCTGGATCTAGAAGAGAATAAATTTCTGTTGTTTAAGGACACTCGGGTTGTGGCACTTTGCCGGGTCCGATTCTGGAGGCAACAGGAAGTCTGGGCCTGAGCTCTCCGGGAGTGCCCTTCGCGGTGTCCTTGACGAGTTTTGTAGCCTCTTGCCGCTGTCAGGCTGATGATGGTCAGGAAGCCCTCTTCGGGAGCTCCAGGCAGTAGGTGATACCAAGGATAGTCCTCCCTAGCACACGGTGGGTAGGAAGCATTGCAAGACTGCTGGGCCCCGTCTCACCCTCCAGCCCAGAAGCAGTAGCCCAGGCGAGAGGGAGGCTTGGATACCAAGTCACCTTTCTGAGCCTGGGCTGCTGGTTGTCCTGCTTCAGGCTGCAGGCCACCCCTCTACTCCTCACCTGGTCTGGAGAACCTGTCATCATGGACCACAGGAGGCCCGAGAGGCAGCCTGGACAGTTACCTTGACAACTTATGACGTAATGCTTTAAACTACTTCCTGGCTGCCGGTGTAATGAGATTCTAGACACTGCCGGCTCCTCCCAGCCCTGGCAGCAAGCAGATGAAGTGAGAGCCGCACAGCTCCCTTTTAATGATCCCTTTCGGTGATATCTCTAGGATGCATTTGCATTAGCAATGAGAAGGGAGTCTGACTGTCACTGAGCTGCATGGGCTTTTTGCCCGGGGGACCCAAGATTATTGCTAGCAGATCGGCTTTTGCTGTGGGCACTCCCGGTGTGGCTCAGCTGCTGTGAGGCTTTCCTCGTTCTCCCCCTTGTGCTTTAGTTCAGATGCCCTGCAGCAGTTCAACGGTAAAGAAGGAACAGGACCCTCAGTAAAACGGATTTCTGGGAACTTCCGCATCTACCCGGAACCCTGAGTAGATCAGACAACGATCCCAAGGGATTTCTTCACAAGGCAGGTTCTCTTTGTCTCCAGCCATTTATGCCCTCAAAGTCTTTAGGGTTTTGAAAGGAGGTTTTTAAAAAGCAGAGGCACTGGAGCAAAGTCACCATCAGCACAGGACTTAGGCTGCTCCGCGCAGCTCTCTCTCTAGTCCTTGTGGAGAGCACACCCGGGCCACATCCTGATGAGCCCGAGAGCAGAGCGGGGGTGGGGGTGGGGGGGCTTTCCCCTTTCTCCGTCTACTGTAGCACTTTGACAGGTGCCAAGAGTGGGTGCCCATACAGCAGTGTGTGTGAGAGATTTTTTTGTTTGTCCCTGTCAATGACTAAGTAGTCATTCATCTCCTAACAGCAGACAGGAGAGGAGGTGAGCAGGAAGACCCTGTGCACTGTGTCTGTCCAGTGTGACATTAGTGTCAGTTGCAATAAGCCCCCCGACAGAGCCGGGGAAGCCACGGCCAGGGCTCCTTCTCCCGGGTTTGTGTGAGGTGAGAGCCGAGGGGTCTCCGGCGCCCAGAGGAAGTCATCTTGTGAGGATTCTTTTATCTGCTCAGAGGGGCGAGGAGTTCCGAGAGGCTGTTAGAACAGCACAGACTGTGGCCAACAGTCCAGATGTTTGGGTCAGAGGCTGTGGATCATCCTTAAAAGCCACTTGGTGTGTCAAAGCCAAGGAATCCTTTGTTAAGACGCCCTTGGGCCCGGAGGGTATTTTCTTGATGGTGTCAGGGAATGAAGCACCAAGGGGTTCACAAATCTACTCGAACATATGGATACTATTTTCCAAAGCCAAGCCAACTTTACGGTGGCAACAGATTCCTAATATCTACTGTTGTTTGGCCCCTTCGGTTATGCCTTTGAAATGCTGACTTGCCATCTGGCTGGAACTGGGGCCCTCGGTCTAGACAGCAGGACAAACGTGAGAATGAGAGAGTTCGAACAGAAGGCCTCTGGGTCCCGGCAGATCCTCCCACCTGCAGGACTAACTAAGACAGACGTGTTCTGGAGGTGGAGACACAGCGGGGCTCCAGGGAGACCTCTCTGGGCCTCTCTCTTGGGGGTAACACGCCTGATGTGTCTATACGTAAACACGGATACTTTTTCATTTGCTTGGGCGTCTCTGTCTAAATGGAGACCTTAGGATGCAGCTACACGTGGAGAAAATAGTCCTATTGGTATGTCACAAGTTGTGGTCATTTCTTTATTTCTCTGATTCTCAGTAATTAACATAAGCACGCTGTGTACCATCTTGTACCATCATTTTCCTGAAACCTGCACACGGCCCCATACTCTCCGTGACTGCTTTGCACGTTAGTTTATGATCTCTCATGTGCTGGGTGAAGGCAAATGATGTCATAGCATCCTGAAAAGGAAGATTATACAGCAGTTCAAAGCGGGAAGCGGATAGGAGAAATGAATCACGTTGGGGGCCTTCAGAACACAGGCATGCCAGAATCCGAAGAATTCGTGCTGTGGCAGGCAGTACCATATTCATGTTGGGAGCAGATACATTATGCAGATCGCATTTTTGCACAGGCAGACTTGCAGCCGTTCATCAGCAAAAAGCATAGCAGTAAAAAAGCAGGGCAGAATTTTCTGTTGATTCTAGCAGTAAGTGGATTAGACATCTACTTAATGCGGGTTTCAATAACACCGCAATGTGAAACCTATCTTCAAGTGAACAAACAAGACAGTTGTAGAGACATCAAGGGACATCTTATTAAAATTTGCATTCCAGGATTGACAAAGTTTGGGGCTTTATGAGGCCTGATTTTTCTGAACCAACAAACCGAACTTTAAAAAGTTATAGCCCATGTTTTTACAACTTATTTATGTCAAAGGGGTCTCTGCATAGTTTCCTGTTTTTGCAAGTTCAAGCAACACAAATAATTTATACAACACTGGAGGTCTAGTGAATTTATTTTTCCTTTTAAAGAAATCTTGGTAGGCAGCCTCCCCTGCAAGATGGTTCCAATGATCCCAGCTCCTGGTACTCATACCCTTTGAGATCACCTCCCTAAGGGTGTTCCTGTTGGTCTGTGTCAGTAATAGAATATTGCAGAATTGGCGGTAGGTCATTTCTGAGGTCCGGGAGCCATAAGATACACCGTGGCTTCCTCTTCTTCCTCTCTCTCTCTCCTTCTCTCTGATCACTCACTCTGGAGAAGCCAGCTGCTACGACAGGAAGAGCCTCTGGCCGTCCTCTAGAGAGGCTTACATGAGAAGGAGCGAAGGCCTTCTGCCAACAGCCACGGAGTGAGCCATCTTGGAGGCAGATCCTCCAGTTCCAGCCTTTAGATGACTGCAGACTGTGCCATGTCATGGAGGCTCTGAGGTAGACCCCCTAAGCACCCAACTAAGCTACTCTGGGATTCCCAGCCCTCAGGAACTGTAAAATAATAAATGCTTGTTATTTTAACCTGCCAATTTTAGAGTAGTTATGCAGCTACAGAGAGCTGATGCAGGAGCCTAGATCTGACTAAATACCGAGAAGCACTAATGAAGGTTACTTCCTGGTTTGAGTCCATGATTCAGGAAGTAGATATATTTATTGCTTAGTCACTGACTAGGACTTCAGCATGAACAATTTTTTTAGTGCTCTTGGCTCTGCCTCCTTGAGTGAGCTAATTAGTGACATTCATTCTATTTTCACGTATTCTTTCAAAAGATGCATATTGGAACAGATTCAACATTGTCATTCCTCATTATTGTCATGAATCACTCCATTCAGGGGTTTGTCTCGGTGAGGCAAAAAATGCCCAGTCCTTCTGCATTTTTGTCCATTTTTTCCCACTTCTCATATGATCAAGCTACAGAGTAGGACTGCAAATTTCACTCACATTTCATCTGAATGTGTAGAGAATGTATAGCTCTTTTATTTTTTTCTACAACCATCTGGTTTTCTTGCCATTGATCATCTGGGAACAAACCAACTGAAACAATGGACAACGGACTTTAATACTTTGGTTAAAATGTAATCTGACTTGCAAACTCAGGATGCACTTTGAAATCAGTCCTTTAGGGAAAAAAAGAAACAAAACACCAAGTTATTTCTCCCTCACTTTTGTCAGTCATCTGCTTAAAACCTAGCTGCATTAAGAAGTCACCTGGATATGCTGTGGATATGGTGAGACCTACAAGATCTCATGGTGGAGGCAAAATCAGGGTCCTTGGTTGTGATGTCCTTTGGCTCCTGACTTCTGCATTCTATCTGCTATTTCTTCTCTCTTCCTGGCCCATATCTGTTGTACTCTGTAGGTGACCTAGCCCCCAATCCCTCTCCTATGGGTGCTATGAGTCTTTATGTGTTCCTGTCTGGGTCACATTCTCCATGGTGAGAATGCAAATCTGTCTGGCCCTGGGTAAGTTGCTGCTCTCTGCCTTGTCCAGATTCTCAGGCATACCTAGGTCCTGTCTATGCTGCTTGGAACCAAGGGTGGTCAGAGAAGCTAAAACTCAGGCTTGCATCTGGCTCACTCTGCCAAACAACCAAAATGATTTTGATGTGGCTGCAAACAAGACTGGTAGAAGACAGCTATAAAACAACATTCTTATGTATGGGAGTCCCAGGAGCTTCCATCTGCCCTCAGCCTGAATGTCAAGTCAATTATCTGATACCTGATATATACATCCAGTCTAGGCTGAAGCCCTGAGAGGATAGGCAATGTCTATCACACAATGTGATAGTTATACACTGTAATGGCCTTCCCTTTCTCACTTTCTTTTTCTCTGGTCACTTTTATCTTTAGGGCTCCTATCTCCCATTTCCCATGTCTTTAGTCTGCCATAGAACTGTAAGCCTTGCCAACTCCCTACTTGGTCAGAAGTTAGCTAAAAGGATTATTTTCTTTACACCACCAAGGAAGAAAATGAGTGCTGTCCTCCAGTATAGGGAATAAAGGGATTTAGAGTATCAATAAGGCACTCTGTTGCTAAAAGTTCACATCTTGACTGTCAGGAGACAAGTATAACCTCAGTCTTTCCCTGTTCATTCTTTCTGGAACAAATCTTGATTTCCCATGCAGATGGTTGTCTTGGGCCAACATGGATGAAGACCATGAACTCAGAAAGGCAAAAGAAGAATTCTGATTCATTATTTTCAAAATATGGCCCCATCGTCTCTGTCTCTATTATTATTTTTCATTATTAGTCACCCATTCACAGCTTATAATCTGCAAAATGGAGACAGTGACACTTGATATAAAAATTCATTTGAGTATAGTGGACACACAATGTTACATTAGTTTCAGATGTACAACGGAGGGATTTAACAAATTTATACATTATACTCAAAAAACTAAAAAAAGAAATGCCATATGATCCAGTAATGGTATTGGATATTTACCCAAAGAAAGTGAACACTCTAAAACCAACACTTGATTTCAATTCAACTTTATTCCACTTGCCCTCTGTCTTGGAAAAGGCTTTGGGTACCAACTCCTTGTGTCTCTCACCATCCACTTTCCACCCACACAAGCAATCAAGATTCCCAGAGATACTAAAGTTTTGCAAAGTTCCGTTGAGCTGATGAGCAACCAAGCTGACTTTGGTGTCCTTGGGTGGCCGGACTGCCCACACAATGCACAGAGTGTCCCTAGGAATGCAAGACAGTGTTTCATCAGGGAGCACCCTTGGGACACTCAGTGAAACTGTGGAGCCTTGTCTGTGTTTCTTTCACATTCTTGTTCTTTCCTTCCTAATCATCTTTGGAGATGAAGTAGGCCAAGTCAAGGCAAGAAGTCATATATCAAAGAGTCCTTGTACCATTGGTGAATTGTTTTCCCCCCTTCAGGCAAAACAACACAGAGCCACCCACCACTACTACCTCCCCTTGTGCTTTGTATCATTCTATTATTTTTCTTGATTTAAAATCAAACCTGCTTACGCCTTCTAGGTGTAACTAGATGCCTTCTTAATTGCTTTCACATTGAGCCAAGCTTTATAAAAGACTGGAAGAGAGCCTCCACCCATGCTAGCATCTTCCATATCAGCTGCTCTAGCTACAGTGGAGGTCCAGCTCCTAAAGGCTTCTCCTATCAGAATCCCCAGCCTATGGCATCTATCTTTCCCTCTTTGTATTTGTAGGTGACAGCATTTAGTGTCTGTTCTTACTTTCATTTGGAGGCAACATTTAGGGAGCAAATTTTCTAAAGGAGACATTAACAGTTGTGTTCTTCAGCTCCAGGCTCGTCCATGTTTACGTCCTGGTATGGTAACAGTAGCCAATGGTTATTGCCCACTTGCTGTACTTGAGGAAAACTCCTTATAAGCATTTTCACTTAGCCTTTACTGACAACTCTATTATTTCCTTTCCATTTTATAGACAAGGAAACTGAGGCTTGGATAGGCCAGTTAAGCAAATTATCCAAGATCACAGTTACTGAATGGTGGTGCCAGGGTTCACACCCAGGGCCATCTGACTCCAGAACTCTTGCTCTTCCCTGGTCTGCTCAGTTCATATCATAATCTCAAGGTTTTATCAGAGATGTGTCTTTTCTAATAATAACAACTTAAAAGAAGCCAGCTTCCCAAGACTGTCAGTTGGGTGTCTTCCAGGCATCTCTGAATCAGGGGATTACAGGGGAACCCATCATGTTCCACGTCAAGCCTGCTCATCTCTCTGAAAAGAAGCAGCCATGCCAGGCTCTCACTCTTTGAAGGCCTGTGGAAAAAGTCCATAGAAGTGTCTGTGAGGCACAGACAGGTGTGTGTCTCGTTATGGGTGAGTACTTTGCCTTTCTGAGACTGAATCCCAGAAGGAGTCTTCCTTTTCAGGGCAATTTCTTTTTTTTTTTTTTTTTTTTTTTAAAGATTTTATTTATTTATTTGACAGACAGATCACAAGCAGACAGAGAGGCAGGCAGAGAGAGAAGGGAGGAAGCAGGCTCCCCGCTGAGCAGAGAGCCCGATGCGGGGCTCGATCCCAGGACGCCGGGATCACGACCTGAGCCGAAGGCAGCGGCTTTAACCCACTGAGCCACCCAGGCGCCCCTTCAGGGCAATTTCTTACAGCACACCACAGCATAAACAACCACGTAGGGCTTAGATGTGTCAGGCCCATGACCTTTCATCCCTCCTCATGAGTTGCCCTTGCCATGCTTGATGTTTTTTTCTGTTTTTTTTGGGGGGGGTTGATTTTTTGGTTTTGGGGGTTCCCCCCCATCTTGGCTGAAAGAGGCATTTGTGGGTACGAGGGGGATAGGGCCAAGGGTGAGGGAGCAAAAAGAGACACTGAGGGGGAAGATGAGAACAAGGCTGTTTCTGATCCTCAACTGGCCCACAAGATGAGAGGTGATTCCTGAAAGACTACGGGGACCATTTGACAAGAGGCCCAGAATAACTCCTGGCACACACGACACTGCATCTGGGCCCAGGTAACACAGCATCACACAGAGTTTAGGAGAAAAATGTTCTTTCCATTTCTGTGCCAAATGCCTAACTGCAACCACAGTCTGAGAGGTCTTCAGTGGTAGAGGGGCCGGCCGTGTCTGCTGGAGTTCATTTTTATAGAATATAGTAGCAGCAGTGGAGCGGAGGTAACTAACTCACAGAACCTGACTTCAGCAGCTTGAATGATGAGACCAGAAAGTAAGACAGAGATCCTGGTTGGGAATTCCTAAAATCAACTGGGGGCATGAGCGACAGGGGCCGATACCATAATTATGTTGGTGGGGACTTTGGCTGGGTAAATTTGAGTACAGTTGTGGCTGAGACTGATGTGAGTAACAAACCAGTGTAGCATATGGACACTTGAGTTTATACATCTTCACAACAATTGTAAATACTCCGTGAGTATAAATGCAATAGCCTCTTCTCAGTTGCGTGTTGATCAAACACATGTTCACAGTGACTTGATTAGCATCTCCCATCTGATCCCTTGTTCCTAGGTAGCCCCAGATTCTGCCTGATCCTTCTTTGCTCCCCCATTAATCCACATGCTGTGATGATCCATGATGTGTCGACCAACTTCAAGGCTTGGGGCTCATCCACTAACACAAAGCATTCTTTCTGTGATTGCTTCAACTTAATTCCTCCATATAAGAAGTTTCTGTCTTGCCACATATCATGCAAATCTCCTAACTCCCTCTTGTTTTCATTGCTCTGGTTTTTAATCGACAATCTCCAAGGTGGAATACATGGCAGAAGGAGTGGGGAGTGTGGGTCTTCTTCACTGTGTAACAGCTAGGCTGGTGCTTTCAGCTAAAATATGTGGGAGTATTTCTCCTGTCTGCTGTAGGAAGATTCTCCTAGACTTCCCTACGTTTGACTGGGGAAAGATGAACAGCCAGGTTATGTGTTAGCTGGAAATGCCTACTCCTACTTTTCAGAAATCCTTTCATCTACGGTTGATTCTCTATTCCGCAAACACCCTTTCCTCCACACTCCCAGGTTATATGAAATTGATATTCTCCATTAAAAGGAGGAAGTACAATTTAATTATTTCATTCTTCTTCTGTATAGATTATGCTACAGGTGTTCATGGAAAACAAAGCTCCAGTTCCAGGAAGTAATTAGCTTACAGCTGTCCATTGAAGATGACAGTTTCTCTAGAACCGTGACTTAAAACAGAAGTGGGTGTCATTTGTTTATTAACTGGGCTTGCATGTATGCTAGGTAAATTTGATAGGAAAGGAGTTTAAATAAGAACAACAAATATTTCCCCACTTACCTTAATCATAGAAATTCTGGTTAGAGAAATGGTTTATCAGCAAATGCAGTTTGGTTATCATTTCCTTTTCTATCTTGAAAGCTGGATCACATAAACCATGAAGGCCTCTGATTGATTTTGCAGCTATTGGATTATTTCAAACAAAAAAGAAAACAGCCACAGAATAATTGAATCAGTCTTGTTATATAGACATAGCTTCAGGCCAAAGCCCCAGGCATTTCTTTCGTTCTGCATTCTTGTTGTAGAAAGACTCCATGGCTTTTTCAGGCACTATTTTAGATTTTTTTCCCCGTTTCCAAATGCATTGTATATTCAAGATAGTCTTCTTTATCTTTACATTTTACATTCTGAGAATTCGTGTTTAAGCAACATACTGCCTTTAGAAAAAAAACAGAATGCATTAAGCTTCACTATTTCCCTCTTACACAGATTCCTTTAAGCTTCGAGATTGTTATTCGGTGAAGTCAAGTGGTAAATCTGCCCTCATCTGTGGTGTGTTCAGACCGCTGCCTGGAACGCTTTGGATTGACATGATTAAAAAAAGAGCTCAAGCCCAATCTATTTTAGCTTTACTCTCCTTTGTTTCCAATGATGTATGAAATTTCTCTTAGGATATTACAAATTTTCTTCCAAATTTTTCTTCTCCTGTCAACAGCAAAAAGTTCCCTTACATCACTTTCCACTGGGGCCAGACCATGACACGCAGCTTTATTTAACAAATCCTCAAAACATGCGTCTGACATCTGTCTTAGAAAGCCACTGCAGCCAGCTTTAAAACTTCTCGCTGACAGAGGCAGGACAGAAATAGAGCACGTTTTTATCATATTAATCTTAAATAATGTGGCTTTGTTATAAAGAAATAAAAATATCCTTCTAAAAATCCTGCGTTGAATTTATGTCATAACTATTAAGTTAGCTATAACTGTCTAATTGCATTTTAAAAAATAGTTCCATCAAAACACACTTTAGAGGGGTGATTCTTTACTTATAATTTCATTTTATGGGATTCCAGGGTCATTTTTCAAGAAAGAACAAGTTTAATTCTGTTTTACTTTTGACTTTATATTAAGATGCTCATTGAGATACTCATTAATTAAGAGGCATTTGTGAAATTTGAAAAAGAGAATGATGGAATATCCAATAGTACTAAAAAAGACAATTATTCTGGTTCCATCTTGGTCTTCTGCATTTTATTTTTCTAAAACATTCACTTGGAGTTACAGTTGGAAAATTCTGAAAGTACTTCTTAAATGTCCTCTTTTTTTTTTTTTTGAGGAGGGATCAAAGTTCTCATTTTTTGAGAGAATGTCTTGATTTTGCTTTTGGAGAGGGGGCCATGACCATAACAATGGAGTATCTTCTGAGACCTGAAGCAGAGATCCTACTTCCAAAGTGGTAAAACTAAAGGATCCTACTTCCAAATATAGTCACTGCGTTCTCACTGGTACTGGATTCACACAATGCTATTCGTGTTTCCCTTTATTACTAGGATTTTTTTTTTTTTTTTTTAAATAAAGACTGTTGTGGCTGTCAGAGCAGGCAGATAATGAGACTGTGTCAGAGGACTGGGAACATTACCTTGGCCAATATTCTAGGCTACTGATCCAAATTCTGTCTCTGGCATTGGAACAGCTATAGATTTTGCACAACAGGACTTCACATCTCAGCTACTCTCTTTCCCCACCAGCAGCAATCAGATCTTAGGCCTGGGCAGAAACTCCAGAAGAATGCATTAAGCCTGATGCTTCAATATAGACTAAAATCTTGCATGAAGAAAATTGATAATTTGAAAGTTTAGATGTTCTAAGAATACTGTGGTTCAAAAAGGAAGCCCTTGTCTTCTGTTACTATAAAGTATGCAGAGATAACTCATTATTTTGAGATTGTACAGTGTAGTGGGAGAAATGAGGCAGTTCTCTAAATAACACCCATAAAAACAAACTACTTGTAATTCACTAGATGGTTGTTTCTAGGGGTAAGATTGTTTCTAGAATATCAAGGAGAATATTCAGAATAGTAGCTTCAATTCTTTACTTGATATCTCTAAAGTAAATGTATTTACATAGCATACATATTTGTATAAAATGCACATTAAAAAATACTCAAGTCCTATGTATATGACTAATTGTCACAAAGTACACACACCTATTTCACTACCTCCTAGGTCAGAATATAGACTACTTTGAGCACTCAAAAGCTCTATTCACTTAGACCCTGTTCAGGAGCACCCATTAGAATGAGTGGAGTTATCAACAGTCTCCAGCTGCCATGCTTTCACAATCTACTACGATGTCCATGCCAAGGCAACTCTCTCCCTGGGCTGCTTCTAGCCAGTGACCACACAAGGCCCAAACCCTAGACTGGGCCATTCCTGCACAATCCAGAATTTCTCTTGGCCAGTCTCTGCTCTGGAGCCCCTCCACAAGTTTGGCCAAGATCTTCTCAGAGCTACACTGTAGTGTGAGGCTCTTCCAACCAAATTCTCATCTGTGCCCCTCTCTCTTCATGAGAGTCAGACCTTCATTGTGGTTATGGCTTTCCCACCTACTTTTGCTCTCGCCTCCCTTTACCTTCACAGGCATTTCTCCAAAAAATCTCTGTCACTTCCAATTCTATCATGGTGTCCCCTTCCCAGAAGACCCTAATGGAGACAGCTGGTACCAGGAAAAGAGATAGAAAGACAGAGTTCTAGTGTCAGATTACTCACTACCTGGTTTGCAAGGAGGAAGCTCAGTGGAGACCCCATTGTGACTTGTATGTGGAGCACAGATAGTTCCTGACACAAGGTAGTGAGATAGCTCTTAGTGAAAGCTCTTAAGGCTTTCACCAGTGGAAATCTGGAGAAACATCCTTGTGAAAGGGAGTACCCTTACTACGGCAGTGACTCCAAAACTTGAAAGACATTAGGGGAACAGTGCAAAAGAACAATGGAGTTGTTATTGGTTATTATTAAGTTGCATTGTTGGCTTATAGAGGGCTAATGAGCTGAGATGGTTCATGAAAACTTAGAGGATATGTGAGAACTTACGGCTTACAAAGAGGCCCTCATATAGACAAAGCTAAGAGTAGACATAGCTAAGCAGCAAGCATAAGACTTAGTTAGAGTTGTGTCTCATGAAGCCCAAGTCATTGGCTAAAAACTTGAGACTCTGAAATATGGATTGGGGACATCTGGATAGATGTGTCTGATGACTGTGTCTCTGTAGACTCCCCCGGACCTGCAGTGTTTACAGAGATGGTCTTCATCTCTTCTAAGAACTGGCACTTTCCCAATTTGGGAAGATACTGCAGAGGCTTCTCAACAAGACAACAGGTGTGCCTCACCTCCCCCAACCCAACCCTGCCCAGGAATTGTCAAACCACCCGTCCTTGATATCAGGCCAAAAAGCAGGGTTAAATTCCTGGGTAACCTCCTGGAATGTGCTGGACAGAGAAGGGAAGAAGGATGTTATACCCCAAAGGAGCAGCAAAAATTAGCTAGCATATACTAGCTGGAACCAGGGGAGTACCCTTGGGCCTGGATTTTGAGGGTCTGGGTGAAATGAAAATGAAATGTCTGGGTGCCATGGCAGATGACATAGAGAGAGATAAAAAGCTCAGGGGTGTTGGCACACTAGAATATACATTGAGAGATATGTGAGTCTTTTCAGGATTCTTTCTATGAAAAGACCCAGAGGACATACCATTCACCAAGGCCATCAGGAATGCATGGATGAGAGGGACACCAGCATCTCCAAAATATTCAGTGCAGGCTTTCCACTGTAGGCAGTAGGACAGGCAGTCACAGAGCTGGGCTTGCTACCATCCATGGAGACGATTAGACCCTGAAGCAATAGAGAAGCCAGAGAGCTGTAATGACTGCACTGACTGGCAAGATTTGGAGGCACTGCCTATGCAGCATTAACTGTAGGAGTTATGGAGATGGTTAAAAACACTGTGTTTCTAGAGACAAAGGAGAAGGGAAGCTACTGAGAAATATGCTTCACATGTATAATCAGAAGAAAGACTGGAGGGGAAGAAGGTCTGAAACACATTGACTGAATAGATGCTCAGGTCCTCAGGAGGAAGGACACTGCCATTCTATAGTAAATATTTACTGTGATGATTCCTGCAGTTCTTTCCCAGAGATAACTACGCCCATTTACTTGGGTGATTTTACACTGGAAGAAAGGAGATACCCAGATATTTCAAGGACTACTGGACAAAGGGTATGGATTGACATTGATACTCGGAGATGCGATGTGTCACCATGGCCCCTTGTTAGAGTGGAAGCATATAGTGGCCAGCTAAAAAATGGAATCCTAGCTGATATTTGACTTACAGTGGGACTAGTAGGTCCACAAATCCACTGATTATAATTTCCCCAGTCCCCAAGTAATAATTGTGATTGATACGCTTGCCAGTATATCAGTATATATACCTGGACAGTATATACCCTGATATTCAGTAGCTCTTTGTTTCGTGGGTTAGGTACTGTCATATTGATGAAAGCAAAATGGAAGCCTTTGCAACTGTCCCAAACCCTAGTCAAGATGGCAAATAAAAATCAATATAGCATTCCAAGGTGAATGATGGTCATGAGCATCCCCATTAAACTCTAAAGGATGTAAGGGTTGTGGTAACCTATCATCTTCATTTAATTCACCCAGTCTGCCCCTGCAGAAACAAGATGGATCTTGGAGAACTTCAAGTTCAGTATACTAGTAGCACTGATCATGGCGGCCACGCTGGATGGTATTGCTGCTAAATTAGATTAGCAATAATAGTACATGATGAGGTGCCATTGATTTAATGAATGAATGTGCTCTTTAGTGAATGTGTGCATTAGTGAATGTGCACAGACTGGAATACCTTGTCATTCAGAAACAGTGCTTATTCTCATGGATTAGACATTCATTTAGAGTTTAGCTCTAAAGCTGTATTAACTCTCCCACCCTACATCATAATGCAGTCTGAAGAGATCTAAACCATGTGAACATCCCGAATATAATGATGCTGTCATTAAGTTGATGACATCATGTTGATCTGGCAGAACAAGCAAGAGATGGCTTGAAGTTATAGTAAGACATATGAGTCCAGAAGGTGGAAAAGAAATTCTAGAAAGATTCAGGGATATACCGTCTTAGAAAAGTTTGTAGGTTTTCCAAGTAAATGTACCTCCCTCAGCCTTGCATTTATAGCTGAATGACAAACCTTATATGCCTAACAGAAAAAGAGGAAAAACCTTGAGCTTGGCTTTCAAATAGATGCAAGCCCAAAATAAAGGGTGGCCACATTCCAGTCCCCTGGAATTGCCCTGAAAGGCAGAAGGGTGGGAGATTCTTCCCAATGGACAGATAGGTTGGCAGTGCATCTGGTCATGTGCTTTGTATGTAAGGAGAAGTGGCCTGAAGTGAGAATATTTACCTTTCGACAAACGTTATAGATGTCGTTTTTGTAACCATAAACTTTAATTTTCTTGGGTGAGTACCAAAGGGTTGAATTGAATCTAGCAAGATCAAAAAAAAAAAAAAAATGTTTTGCTTTAGTAGCTACTACCAAAGAGTTTTCCAAAGTACCTATGAACATTCTCAAAAGCAATGTATTAAGTGCCTGCTGCTCTACAGCTTCCTCAAAATATATTATAAGTCTTATTAAGATTAGCCATTCTGGTGATATATTCTGATATCTCACTGTAATTTTAATTTGCATTTTCCTGATGACTAGTGGTCTTGAATATCTTTTTATGTATTTACTGACCATTTGGATATCCTCTTTTATGAAGTGGCTGATATCTCTCTTGCACATTACAAAAATTGGTGCATTCTTTTTTGGAGATCTTTATATATTCTGGTTATGAGTCATTTGTCAGGTACATTTACTATAAATACCTTTTCCCATTTTGTGATTTGCCTATTATTTTAATGTTTTTTTCTTGATGAACAAAATTTTTTAATTTAAATGAAATCATCTTATAAATCTCTACTTTATTGTTTCTGTTTTTGTGTCTTATGTCAGAGATTTTTCGCTATCACAAAGTCTTGAATATGCTCTCTCATTTTCTTCTAGGAAAGTTTTTTTAGGTCTATGATCCATCTCAAATTAATTTTTATGTATAATATGAGATAAGAGTTATGATTTATTTTTTTATGTAGATGTCCAATTGAGACAGCACCACTTACTGAAAAGGTCATTTTTTATTGAAATGCAGCAGAACATTGTTATATATAAAGAGACTCTATATGAGTCTTTTTTCTATTTTATTGGTATATTTGTTGTTTTTTGCTCCCAATAACATAATGACTTTTGTGAAATATGGTTGATTTTGATTTTGATGTATTCTGAGACTTTGTTAATTTGCTTGTTATTTTATAGTTTACAGAGTCTTTTGAATTTTTTTTTACATACATAATCATGTCTTCAGAGAATAATGACTTTTCCCACTTTTGTTGATTTCTTTTTCTTACTTTCCTGCACTGGCTGGTACCCAAGTTCGATGTTGACATAATTATTTTGTTGTGAACTTCAGGGAAGAAGCAGTCAATACTTTACCTTTATACTGAAGTTAGATGTAGGGATTTTTAGGTATCATTGATCAAATTAAGAAATTTATCCTCTGTTCCTACTTTGATGACAGATTTTCTATTGAAAAGGGACAGAATTTTATCAAATGACTTATCTCCATTTATTAAGATGATTATGTTTTTCTCCTGTAGTCTAAACGTATGAAGAATTATATTGACTGATTTTATTTTTTTTCCAATTTATTTTATTTTATTTCTTTTTAGTGTTCCAGCAGTCATTGTTTATGCACCACACACAGTGCTCTATGCAATACATGCCCTCTATACTACCCACCACCAGGCTCACCCAACGCCCACCTCCCTCCCCTCCAAAACCCTCAGTTTGTTTCTCGGAGTCCAGAGTCTGTCATGGTTTGTCTCCCCCTCCCCTTTCCCCCAACTCACTTCTCTGCTCCATCTCCCAATGTCTTCTATGTTATTATTTACGCTCCCCAAGTAAGTGAAACCATGATAATTGACTCTCTCTGCTTGACTTATTTCACTCAGCATAATCTCTTCCAGTTCCATCCATGTGGATACAAAAGTTGGGTATTCATCCTTTCTGATGGAGGCATAATACTCCATAGTATATATGGACCATATCTTCTTTATCCACTCATCCATTGAAGGACACCTTGGTTCTTTCCATAGTTTGGCGATTGTGGCCATTGCTGCTATGAACATTTGGGGTACAGATGGCCCTTCTTTTCACTACATCTGTATCTTTGGAGTAAATGCCCAGTAATGCAATTGCGGTCATAGGGAAACTCTATTTTTAATTTCTTAAGGAATCTCCACACTGTTTTCCAAAGTGGCTGCACCAACTTGCATTCCCATCAACAGTGTAAGAGGGTTCCCCTTTCTCCACATCCTCTTCAACACATGTTGTTTAGTGTCTTGTTAATTTTGGCCATTCTAACTGATGTAAGGTGATATCTCAGTGGTTTTGATTTGAATCTACCTGATGGCTGATGATGATGAAATATTTTCATGTGTCTGTTAGCCATTTGTATTATATTGACTGATTTCTAATAATAAGTCAACCTTGCATTTTGGAATAAATATTATTTGATTATGATGTATTATCCTTTTTTAATAAGTTTTTTTTTTTTTTTTCCTTTAGAGAGAGAGAGCACAAGTAGGGGAAAGGGCAGAGGGAGAGAATAACCAAGCAGACTCACACTGAGAGCAGAGCCCAATGTGGGGCTTGCTTTTAGGACTCATGAGATCAGGACCTGAGCTGAAACCAAGAGTCTGAAACTTAATTAACTGAGCCCCTACTTTTTGCAATTTTGTTCATGAGTGATAGCAGTTTGAACTTTCTTTTGGCAGGTTTGGTATCAAGGTTATGCTGACATTGCAAAATGGATTAAAAGATATTCCCTTTCCCCCATTCTTTGGAGAAATTTGTGTTATTTGGCATTATTTTTCCTTAAATATTTGGCAAAATTCATCATAAAACTATCTAAGACTAGAGCTTAAAAAAATTTGCTTTACTTTAGTGGGGTGGACGTAAAGGTTTTAAATTAGGTACTCAAATTAATTTGACAAATACAGGATTATTCAATTTTTAATTTTTTTCTTGATTCAGTTTTTTAATTTTGTTTTTCAATAAATGTGTCTATTTCATCTAAACTTTCAAATTTACTGACATAAAATTGTGTATAGTACCCTTTTATTATTCTGTCAATAAATGTGGGATCTCTAGTGATATACTACTTTTCATTGATATTATTCATAAATTATGCCCTCCTTTTTGTTTTCTATTTAATCTTGCTAGACATTTACTTATTTTATTAGCTCTTTAAAAGGATTGACTTTTGGCTTCATTGTTTATTATTATTATCATTATTACTACTATTGTATTTTCTTTCTAATTTGTTAATGCTTGCAATTATCTCTATTTCACTGCTCAACTTTCTTTGCATTAATTTGTCATCCTTTTTCTCATTTTTTATGGTAGATATGGGGATCACAAATTTTCAACGTGCCTTCTTTTCTAAGACACACTAAAGGCTATAAATTTTTCTAATTTAATTTATTTTCTAATTTAATGCATAAATATTATGCATCTTACTAATTTTGGTGCACTGCATTTTCAGTATTATTTAGATCAAAATATTCTTTCTTTGAATCTGAGTCATTCAGAAATGAATTGCTGAATTTTGAGACATTTGCTAGTTTTCCACAAGGAATCTCTTTATAAATTGGTTTCTAACTTAATTTCAGTGGGTTCAGAAAACATCTTTTTTTGTATGATTTCAGTCCTTGAGATTTGAAGTTTGCATTTGGGCCCAAATTACAATTTATTTTGTTAAATACTACATATGAACTCCTAATGAATATGAAATCTGTAGATAGGGAATGCAAAATAAATAGAGGTTAGATTTGATAGTTATGCTCCAAATTTTCTCTATCCTTAGTAATATTTTCTTTGTTTTTTAAATTATGGTAAGAAATATATTAAAATTGCCTACTACAATTTTGAATTTGTATTTTTCTTCTATATTCTGCCAACAGTTTTATAGTATATTCTGGAATTATGTGAATAGTGCCACATAAATTTTAACATATTACATTTTCCTCTTTTTCTTTTTTTATAATTTCCTCTTTTATTATTAAAAAATTGCATACTTTGTTCTGTTCTCTACTTATTGACCAAAAATCTGTCTTTTTTATATTAGTATAGCTATAGTAGCATTCTTTTGATTCATTTTTGTATGATACAAGCTTATTTATTCTTCTACTCTCATCTTTTATTTGCTCTTATATTTAAGATGTGTCTCTTGTAAGCTATGTAAAGGTTTTATTTTGTTTTTAATTTCATTTGACAATCATTGTCATCTAATTGTGGACAATTTAGTCAGTTTATATTTAATGTAATTACTGCTATATTGGCATAAAATATACCACTTATAATTTGTTTTACTTTTGTTTCCTATACTGTTTTTTCCTTAAAAGGTAATTTCACTACTCTATTAGCTTTCTAATTACAGAATTTATTTTTATTCTTCTTTTAATTGCAATGAGATTAAAACATGCATGCTTGGGTTTTTTTTTTTTTTTTTTTAAGATTTATTTAAGAGAGAGAAAGAGTGAGGGGAGGGGCAGAGGGGCAGAGGGGCAGAGGAGAGGGAGGGAGTCCCAGCCAGACTCTGTGCTGAGCAAGGATCCCAACACAAGGCTCAGTCCCACAAACTGAGATTATGATCTGAGCCTAAACCAAGAGTTGGATGCTTGCCGACTGCATTACCATAGGCACCCCATGCTTGGTTTTTGAAACCTTAAAATGTGTACTTTTAAATTTTTTCTGGACAACACAAGGCTCTGAAAACAGTTTAACTCCATTTATCTTCTTTCCACATTGAATGTTATCATTGTTCATTTTAATTCTGTCTATATAAAACTTCACTATATGTTATCATTTTATAGTCAATATTCACTGAGATTTACCTACAAAATTACCATTTTTAATGTTCTTTATTCTTTCCTGCAGTCCCTTGCTTCTATCTTAGGTTACTCAATCTGTAAATTCCATTTAATAATTCTCTTTATATCATTTAAAGGCTGAGTGACCTTGGATAGGCTTTTAAGCTTTTCAAGACTCTGCCAAATGATAGTAAATTGGTAACTAATTTATACAGTTGAGTGGTCAGAATGAGGTAATGCACATATAGTTCTTAGGTCACTACCTGACATATAGTAACCACCCAACAAAGAGTAACTGAAATTCAAATTGATTTTGTTCATACTGTTGTTATTATTTTATATTACCTTTATGTTTTTTGCTTATGTATCACATATCATACAGGCTAAAAAACAAAGGTAACATTCGCGTTTTAAAATTGTATCTTTTGCCATCCCATTCATGTTTCCATTTCAAACAATAAATCAACTTAAGATATATTTTGAGAACGTTTAGGACTGTAACAAATTGGTTTATGTCAAATAGCTTCTTCAAAAATAATTTTAGAAGAGAGAAATACTTGCAAAAATCAAATAGGTAAGTTGAAACATGAGTGTTCCTTTGCATGGTCAACAAGGTGGTTTCAAATTTGTTGTAAAATATTTAAACTATGTGGCCCATAGTTTCACATATCCCAAACAAGATAATAGGTAACAAATGAATAAAATAGAGAAAAATCTTTCTGATATTTCAGGTCACTAGAAACAGTTCAGATTATTGAATGGTAGATTTGAAAATGTGATTATCATTTAAGATGTCAAAAACACCTGTTAATCTGATGTCAAATGTGGATGTAATAACAATAATTATTATTATTTGAAATCTAAAGTGCAACACTTAGTTATTCTAGTTTAATCCAATTAACCTTTGAAGAGCTAAGTGCTCTATGTGTGAGGACCAATTATCATTTTGTTTTAGTAGTTTTAATTTGACTACATATCCAAGTACTAGAGTAAAGTAATTGTTTATATTGAGTTTCTAAATTGATAGGCTGATATATATTTTCAGAAAATATACTAATTATACATTCAATATGTGCCAGACATTCACCCAGATCCTGGAGACGTAAGAATAAAATATAGCCCTTACTTTCAAAGATCTCATAGTCTAGTGGGTGTGCTGGGCATTTAATTTCAGACATGCAAGTGTAAATCTTAGTGATTAGTTACCATCCCCCCTCAAGAAATATTGATATCCTAACTTATAAAAAATGATCCTTGATTCTTGTGATTGTTGAATTTATGTGCCAATTTAGCTGGATTTCTGGTGTGCCTGTGAGGGAGTTCCTGGAAGGGATTAGGATTTGAAAGGGGAGGCTGAGTAAAGCGGATTGTCCTTCCCAATGTGGGTGATCATCATCTAATTAACTGGGCTTGGATAAAACAAAAAGGAAGAGGAAGGGAGGATTCTCTCTCTCTCTCTCTCTGCTGGACTACTTGAGCTGAGCATCAATCTTCTGTTCTCCGCACCCTGGTTTCCAGGCCTTCAGACTTGGACTGGAACATACATTTACTCTCTGGATCTCAGCCTTTTGAACTACACCATTGTCTTTTTTGCTGTCCTGCTTATAGATATATAGTCTAGATAGATGGATAGATATATATATAGAGAGAGATAGAGGGATAGAGCTACACAATCCAGCTTATATAGATCATGGGACTTCTCAGCCTCTGTTTCTCTGGAGAACTCTGACTAATACAATTCTTAAACCCAATCTGAAACAATCAACATTTCATTAAAGGACGAGCCCCATACTGGTGAGGTTTAGAAATTTAGATAGTAAAACCTTAAAACAAACACGTTTAACTACAAATTTTCCTTTTGAGTATTAATGGCAATGTGATGAAGCAGGATTTGCTCATGTGTAGCAAATATATCTACCAGTGTCAAGCTAAAAAGGACACAGAGAGAGGCACAATGCCTCGTACTTAAAGATTCATTAGAAAAAAACCCATATAATTACCACATTGTGACATAATGATTATATTTAAATTATGTTTTATTTAATTTAATGATTAATGTTAATATATTAATAGAATATTATTATTTATATATTGTATGTTAATATAATATAAATAATTAATTATATATATATATGTATGTGTGTGTGTGCGTGTATATATATATTCTTTGTCCCTGGCACAGAGTTTCAAAAACCTTTGGAAATTCCTGAGTGACAGGAGTGTCTTTTGTCATTCAAAAGAAGAAGCCCTTTTCAACTGTACCTGAGTATGCTAATGAGAGGGGCCAGGGGTAGCTTGAGGTTGAAGGCTGGTCACCAAAAAAACCAACCACATGATCGAAGTCTGGGATTCTCACCTCTCTTTCACCCACCTTTAAAAAGGGGAAAGGGGCTAAAGATTGAGTTCCTCTCCTAGCCAATGATTTCATCAGTCGTAACTAAGTAATAATACCTTGAATGAGGCTTGGAAGTTTCCTGGTTGGTGAACATGTAGATGTCCTGGGCAGACAGCACATCCCAATCCCACCAGGACAAAGGTCTTGCAGCTCACACCCTCAAGACCTTGCTCTATAGATGTCCTTCCTCGTGGCTGTGGCTGGGTTGCATCCTTTATAATGAAACTGTAATCGTAAGTATTGCCTTTTCCTGAGTTCTCTGAGTTGTTCTAGTGAATTATCAAACCAGAGGGGTTCATGAGAAGCCTTGAATTTGCAGCTGGTTGGGCAGAAATGCAGGTGATTAAGGACACCCAGGGCTTGTGTCTGGCATTGGTTTTGTGGAATTTAGTTCCTTTATTTGTAGGGTCTGCACTAAATTTGGGTAGTTAGTGTCAGAATTGAATTGAATCATAGGACACTCAGCTGGTAGACTTGGTGTCAGAGCATACACATTAGAAGATTATTAAGATCAGGTTGTACAAAAAGAGTAAGTTACTTTAAATAAAAAAATTAAGTCAGTTTTGATACAGGAAGGACTCTATAAAGATCATGTTATGACAAAGTTGCTGATTGAGAAATTCAATGTAAAAAACACTTGGAAGCACCTCTAAGCCAGAAATAACTAAAACATTCTGTTCTGGTTGGAAGGTGAAGCTGTGCAATTTAATCCCAAATTTGTTGGAAGTCTTGGTTTAAGGGTTGGGTAGATGTTTCTTTCACTACCATTTATATGTAATGTTTAATATAAAAGTAAAATTCTCCCAAATCTTGAAGTAATATGGATCCTGTGGGTTGATAGTCCTGGTTATTCTATGGCTTTTGTTCCCTTGCTTCATACCACTACCTAACCCCATGGGTGACTTCTCTGTACCCGCACCCCAATTCCTAAGCTACATGGAAAATACAACCAAAGGAGAAGAACCCCTGACTGAAGAAATAAATTCTGAAACATCAATGTGAAGAAGACTCAGTCTCGGAAAGTTTTTGTTTTTTTTTTTTTTTAAGATTTTATTTATTTATTTTACAGACAGAGATCACAAGTAGGCAGAGAGGCAGGCAGAGAGAGAGGGGGAAGCAGGCTCCCTGCTGAGCAGAGAGCCCAATGCGGGGCTTGATCCCAGGACCCTGGGATCATGACCTGAGTGGAAAGCAGAGGCTTTAGCCCACTGAACCACCCAGGCACCCCTCTTGGAAAGTTTTTAAACACCGCAGATTTCTGGATGCTTTCCTAGAAGCTCTGAGGTCTGGCAGTGGGCCCTAGGAATCTGTGTTTTACCCAATAGACAAAGCATGCCTAACATAAATAAGCTTTGGACTAGACTTTGAACAGAACTGTCCCAGGTCTTAGTCCCAGCAAAGTGCATGACCTGAGTTGAGACACTGATCTCCCCAGTACTGCTTTCCCCATCATAAAATGAGAGGGTTGGCTAGGTGTACCTGACCATTTCTTCCAGATCCACAAAATTCTAGCCTTCCTTATCTATCATACTCAAAGGCAAATAAATCATGAAGAAAGTTATAGGACAGAAAAGTCAACACTTCCTTGATCATGGGATACAGATATTAAAAGATAACCCTCCTTTATTCACAAATAATAAACTACCTTACTAAAGTCCTTTCCACTTTTAAAAACAATGCTTTATCATACTAGTGTATTAATTCTTCTACTTTTGTGTTTATGAGTCATTGAAATTAAATCTCAGATACTGTAAAGAATGTTACAGTATAATTGGTCTC
Organism: Martes martes; assembly: GCF_963455335.1. Taxonomy (NCBI): domain Eukaryota; kingdom Metazoa; phylum Chordata; class Mammalia; order Carnivora; family Mustelidae; genus Martes; species Martes martes. The sequence continues at coordinate 68,484,046 of NC_137890.1, forward strand.
ATGTATTTCATTATTGTGATTATCAGGACTGTATCCTAAAATTTTCATTGGCATACTAATACATGCTTTAAAGAAACATGAGTTAGTTATTCATTGGCAGAGAAAACTATGAAAAATTTTTATAATATTTATGTTTAAAAAATTCTCATCATAGCATTTATATTATTCCCAAAGAATTATTTTATTCCTCCCTCCTCCCCACAAAATACCTTATCTACTCCTATATCTGGGATAATCCAAAGATACAGACCTTTACATTACAGTCTAAAACTCTAGCTGGGGAAGGGGGAACATATAAGAAACAGAAGGGACTGGTTTATAGTAGCCAGAGGATGAAGCATTGAAGTTCCAGAAATGTACTTTTTATTTATTCCTTTTAAATGTAGACATTAACAATAATATACAAAGCATGGTGGGGGGAAAGGAAACAGGAACCTAGATCTAACTAATAGCTGGCAGGAGTAGTCTGGGTAGAAAAAATAATAGTATGCAAATGGATCAGTATTCCTGGTCTCCTCTATTTCTAGCACATTCATGTAAGGACTACAAGTATCAACGGTCCATTCCCCAGTCCCCCACCACCACCTCCCACCATGAGACTGTTAAAGGATGTGAAGAAGAAAGAAGCCAAATTTTGGAGATAAATGCACTGGTAGAAACAGGACAGGGAGGAGTCAAAAGGAATGTCATAAAGACTTTAGGAATATTGAAAAGTGTGTGCTTCCAAAGGAATACTCCCTCTATGCACACACATTCAAGACGTTTATTTGCTCTTTAGAAAGGAATAGCGGGTCCGCCACAGTTTCAGGCTTGTGGCTTCCCAGCTCCAGCGAAATCCCTTGTTTTCCTTCTTCTCCGATGAGATAAGGGGGTGGGTTGAAGAATAAGAAAAATTGAAGAAAAATTACCAGGAGGATGCATTTTGCACTCATCCAGTGGCTGCGAAGAATCTGGTGGGAGGAAAGGGAATTTCAAAGGTTTTCTCTCACTGGCAAACAGCAGGGAGATCAACCATTCCCTTTCCCACACCTGTTTTCAGCCAGAGTTTTCGTCTCATTCTGCAGGGGATGTGGTGTTATCATTAACAATATGAATAATGTGATGTTACAGTATTGATTACTCAATCGGGCAGGAAACAGATGGCGCACTCACAGGGATGACTGAAAAGGGTTTGATGAAGGGCTATTTACAAAGGTATAGGCACTGGTAAGGGAAAGCAACAGGCTGCACTAAGGGCACCAGAGCCAGAAAGGGCAGATGTGTCATGACCGAAACCCAGAGAGAGATCAGCTCTAAGAAGGGCAGCCTGACAGAAAGCAGAGCAGAGAATAACAACGGTTTAGCCCTGGTCTGGCCTGGAGGGAGCCAGGACAGGCTCTCTTGCTGCCCCAAGAAATCTTGCTGTTCCCCTCTCCCTGTCCCTATAAACCCCCATGGTCCAACTATCAGGACTGAGAGCAGAGGGAGGAGGGTGGAGGGTGGATCTGGAAGGTAAATGGAGAATATTGGGCACAGCTGAATGATACCTAAAACCAGGAAAATCAAACATACTGTTGTTCAGTGCAAACCTGACATCTGCTCATCCATGTACAGAGACATTGGCTGGCCATACCTTCTCCTTTACTACTTCTCTGTAGCCCCCTTGTAGCTGCAAGGAAGGACGGGGGTGATGAGTTCCAGCTGGAAAAGCAGAAAGCTACTGTGAAAGTTCTAGGAAAGCTTTTGCTTTCCTGATAAAAGTTACAGATAAGGTAGTGATGTCATTCCCTTTTATTCTTGCTTTTAACAAATACATTTCATACACTATATATTACACATCTTGAAATTCCCTCTTATCTGTGCTTTTAACGCTCACCACATGGATAACCATCTTGCAACAAAGAGGTAACAGGAATGAGGGATTTTGTCATGCCATTGGTCCAATGCCAACAGTGCCCATCTCCAGAGGTTTTAAGTGAGAAAAATAACCTCTGATTGTTTTTGAAGTCTTTGTAAATTGGGAACTTGGCACTTGATCACATATGGGCTAAGTGGAGTGGTGTCACACCTTGACTGCTATCAGGTGCAGCTGGGTAGAAGGTGCTGTTAAAGGACACAAGGAACAATGGAACTGAAGCAGATCTGGAGACAAAACTCAAAGGGTTAGACTCAGATAGGTTAAATTAGAATATTTGTGAGACAGCTATGAGGAAACATAGAAACATGGAAGTTGCATTTACATGTCTAAAAGAAAAGCTCCCTCTAGAAATAAAAATTGAGAAATATATGTTACATGATGACAATTCGAATCTTCGGAGTAAGATGGTTCTCTATTTTATTTGAAGAAGAGTGTCAAACTTCAGTTTCTGAGAACTGCAACATTTAGAGCTTAGATGAAGAAGACAAGCTCCCAAAGGTAGATTTGACTAGGAAGAGAATAGAAGTCAAAAGAAGCAAGTGTTTTGAGAAAGGAACAGACAACCATTTTTTGGTGCCATGGAGAAGTAAAGGAAGATGTTGGTCACAGATATTTAGACAGGAAAACTCTATTTCGTGGTGGCTGATCTGATATTTTAAGAAAATAGTGTGCCCATGATAAGAGGATGTTATACCCAGCATGGCTATGCTCTGTGAGAGCAGTGCTCAGACCTTATTTGTTACTGGCATGGATTAGATGTTAAATGAGAATAAAGGCGAAGAATGTTATTTTTTTGTCCTCGTTTCATCTCTAAATGTTGTTGTTTTTGTTTTAAGGTCAACCAGAACATCTGTTAATGAAAAAGTTTAAGAAAGGGGAGAGAAAGAAGGGAATGACGGACGGAAGAAAGAAAAGAAGGAGTACTGTCAATCCCTTATTACCAGGATGTCATAATTAAAATAACAGTCATAATTGTTGAGTTAGAAATGGAAAAATCTTATTTAAAAACTCAGATGCTTTCTTTATTCTTTGTCATTAGAATGACTGGCCAAGAACTGGAGAAACATGCTAAAAGTAGATGAAGAAGTAAGGCTCCAACAACATGTCATTGAGGTGACTGAACCATATAGACAAAGATTTGAAGGTGTAACTGTCTTTTATTAAAAAATAGCTTGGGGTGAGTTATCCATTCACCCAGGAAGCACCTCATAACTTACCCTCACTGTTCTTAATTTGGCTGTATTTCTTTTTATTTTAATAGCAAGTTAAGACCTTGATTACCTCGAGTAGCTCGGGTGACCTGAAACTTGAAGATACTTCCTCCACAGGAACACACTTCCGGGATAGAGCCATCTCCCCTGTGATGTCGTAGGGCTTACAAGTTCAGCGTCTTCTGCTGCCATCAGTTCTAACATTCAATGCCAGCCACTGCCTTTGTCAGCATTATGTAAGAGTCAGCAGTGATATTATCCTATTGTTGATTTAGTGCTGTTTCTGCATGTGTATCTCCAAACCACATTTAAGTTTAGCTATGGTTATTTTTAACCTTATTTATTCTCAGGAAACCTTTTAAGGCCAAATAATAATAATAATAATAATAGTAATTATTATTATTACTATTACTATTCTTTCTCTCAGTGAGATGGATTTTTCTAACTGCTAGAAATTTCAGATTTCTTTCAGGATTCAGTTAAAGACAGTGTGCTTGATAACTCTAAACATGGGTCAGCATTTTTGAGACATGGCTCCTATTCTTCTTTGGCCTTTGCCTGAAGTACCATCTTGAACTAATAAGTTGAAACTTTTCTTATTTTCCTTGGAATAAACATCTAAGATTATAGGTATTCTAGGGGATTTATCAAGACACTATCTCTATAATCCAGAACCAAGAAACACTAATATTTGACATACTTAATTCTTGACTGTCTATTATATTAACAACACTGTCCTAAACACAATAAAGATACAGAAAATAATCGATAGATCCTTCCCTTAATGTGTTTATATTCTTTAGAATAGATAAGACCAGCAAATGACTTCATACCTCCCATATAGCCAGTACCAGATGATCTGTAAGGGGATTCAGAGAAAGAACTTATTTCCAGGGGAAAAGATTGCAACTACAAGACAAAATCTAGACTCTTCAGAGTCTGAACTACGTTACAGTCTTTTTTTCATCACTCTCCTCCTCCTTATATCCCTGTTGTAATTCCCTAATCCCCAAGTATTCCTCTATATACTCTTTGTCCCAAATAACCATATGCTTTTGCATGTATAACTTAATGCCCATACTGTTCCCTTCTCCTGAAATGCTCTTCTCCACCCAGTAAAGACTATTAATTTCTAAAGGCCAATTATTTTGTTGCCTCCCCTGTGATGGTTTCAGTAACGCTTTCCTTAATCATTCTGACCTATGGGTCCCCAGGGCACTTTATCAATAGCTGTTAACTAATATTTCAAGATCAATCATTTTTTATTTTAAATCATGTATCTCCCACCTCAAAAGTGAGAGCTCTTATACGGAAAGGACCTTGACCTATTCATCACCATATTCCCAGGAGCTAGCAAAATTTCAGCAACAAAATAAATGCACATAGTAAATGTTTGTAGAATAAGATAGCATTTATGTTAAGATAGCATATTGGCCAGACCACGCAGGGTGATTTCCTACCCAATCCTGGGGGAATGACTGGTACACCAACAACTCTCTTCTGAAAGGATCTCATACATACAAACCACCATGTGGTCTTTCTACCCTGGCCACGGCTGATTGGATCAAGTCCAACAACCTTCTTACACTTCATTCAGTCCAAGATCGCAGTGTTTCTGTTGGTATAATTTTCTTTAAAACTTTGCAGGTCTCCTGTGTCTGCCACCTAAATTCACATTATTAACAACAGGGTCATCTACAGATTTTTCTCGGATGATCCCATCTCCATTTCTGGCTTCGACTAAGATGGTTGTGTGACTCCATGAAGTCATATGCCTAATGTCTTTAGCACTAGCAAAATGCTGTCCAGCAAAAGTTCATCACATTGCCTTCTCCTCTCTGTGTATTAAATCTTCCCCTGCTTCTCTCTTATCAGCACACTGTGACTGGAGTTAGATCTCACTCAGGTAATCCAAGATAATCTCCCCAACTCAAGATTCTTAATTACATCTCCAAAGACTATTTTTCTGAATAAGGGTAATAATTCAAGGCTCTGGAGATAAGGACACAGGTATATTTTGGGGAGCTTTTATCAGCCTAGCACACCATTTCTCTTCAGTTGGATAGAAATTAGTCACATTTCATAGCTAGAAGTATGGAAGGGTGAGAAATACAGTCTCTACTCAGGGACTATGTGCTCAGCTAATTATTACTTGAGGGTTCTATTAGTGAAGAGGAAGGATAGAATGGATATTGTGGGAACAATTACTTGTCTGACACTGCCGGAGCCATTTCATATATATATGAGAGACAGAGAGAGAGATGAGAGAGAAGTTTTCTTGGTTCTCTGGAACACTGAAAAAATAAATCAATTTCTTTCTGGGAAAGTTACTATCTTGGTCCAAAGACAAGTATCTGCCAAGTTAAGACTATTAGACAGTATTGAATTAGGTTCCAAATGGTAACCCAAGTAATACATTTTCAGAAAATGACATGATCTCTGTGGATTAAAGTGTTCTTACTGAGGCCTTGTGGGAATAAATGAGGCTTGAAATAAGACTTGGAAGATAAGCAGAGTTTTAATTAGGTAGAGGTGTACATACTGGTGGGGTTGGTCAGGTGGCCCTATTGGAAAATATAGTCTTCCGTAAAAACCTCTCTAAGATTGGAGACATCTAGACTTCAGTTGTTCTTCATCAATCAGGAACCAAAGTTTCTTCTGTCCATATTTAATAATCATGAAAAATGTCTGAAGTGACAACATGGGTAGTGAGTGTTCAGTGAACAGGGAACGATACTATTGCATTTGAGTTTAGAGAATAGGAGCAATATCTAAAGACCGTCAGAGGTTTCATAAGAAACATTATGATCAGTGTTTGGAAATTGAAATGATGAGTTTTGTATTTGATATTGACAAAGAAAGTATTAGTTGAAGAAAGTAGTGATTGGCACTTCCATGTATAGACACACTTCTTCCTCACTCTGTCACACAACTGAGGGAGGACATGGTACAAAAAGACCTAACTTGGCCAACATAATATCTTGGACTAAAATTTGGAAAAGCTCTTCACCTCCTGGCCCAAGTTTTTATTGCTTGCAGAGAAGGGACTGATGATTGGGGTCTTCAGGGCACTTCTCGCAATCTCAGGGAAGGTACCATTTCCGACTTGCTTCTGTCTGTGCTCTGGCCTGCATCCCTGTGTGTGATAGTGTTTGTGCAGATGGGAGATTAAATGGAGCTAGATAAAGGAATGAGTGTGGTCAAGGGTGGGGATACAAATTACATGGGGGTTGTATGCTAGACTTCCTCTCCCCACACCCCAGAAGCTCATACAATAATTAGCTGCCAACCTGTATGTGACCTGAGTAATAAAGTGGTAATAACCTGCTGCCAATTTACATTGTAATAAAGTAATGTACAGAGATTAGAAAATGAAGGCTGTGTCTCTGCTGATGACATCCATTCATATTTTCAAACTCTACGTTTTAAAAGCCATAAAGCCTGTGTTGATTTAAGTTGTTGGAAGCCTGGTAAGTCCTTTATTTTTGCATATATTCTAAGTGAAATAAGTCCTGTTCTCTTTTTTCCCCAAGATGTGAAAGAAGACATGTTTAGATATTCTTTACGGGATGCTTAGAAGCCCCGAGACAGGCTGGCTAAAAACTGTGGTGGGTGGATTGTTCTACAATTAGTCAGGTGATACAGGACAAGCCTTTGCCTTTTGAAGTAAGAATAGGATTACTATGAAATAAACAGGCGCCTAGAAATCTACAGCCTCAGCTTATAAAGTCAGCTTCCGATGTACGCTTAGGAGATGTATGTTTCTGTGACAGATTCTACTGGAAAGAAAGGGCTTGTTTGTTAGCATATGCAAGAAGCACAGACCAGCATTGTGTGTGAGATCCGGAGCTTGCCACGAGAGATGGATTCCCCTCTGAAGGACCGTTAATAAAGGCCTTTGGCAGGGCCTAGGAGTTGTAAAAGCAGCGAGAAAATAGAGGTGCTGAAGGACTTCTGTGCATCCTAATAGGAAGTAGACAATGTCCAACTGATAGAAAAGGGAGTCCAAAGAAATGGAGCTCAAAAGTTAAGCAATATAAAAAAGCAGAGCATATAAAAACACCGGTGCATGTATAGTTTATGTTTACATATATACATTTTATATATATGTACAATATATATTTTTACATATATGTATTTTTTCTATATAGAGAGATTCGGGATAAAAAATTCAAATAACAGTATTGCACAATATGGTAAAATTTAATCATATGTATTCTCATTTTTTAAAAGATCTATTTATTTATTTTAGAGAGAGTGTTTGTGCAAGCAAGGGGAGGGTGGTAGGAGAGGGGAAGCAGACTCCCCGCTGAGTGGGAAGCCCCACACAGGGCTCAATCCCATGGCCCTGAGATCATGACCTGAGCCAAAACCAAGGGGCCGATGCTCAACTGACAGAGCCACCCCGGTGCCCCTATTCTCATTTTTAAGAAAGTGAAAATACTTCATTTGATCTCTAATGAAAGTGCAGGAGGAGAACTTAAGCATTAAACTACTTAAATGATACCTGTTTTCCTATCACAGGTGCTCACAAGGATAGGAGGAAATGGTGGAAAGTGATATAAACACGCTATTCTTGAGATAATGTTAACACTCTCCAAACAGAAAACTCTAAGACTGAGTAAACACAAAAACACAATCCATGCATAAATTATCTGAGAATAATAATAATAAAAAAAATAACCCAGCCCTTTGATGTCCCATGTTATTGTGCTTGGCTCAGCCTGGGTTCTCATGGCTTATCTGGATTTGGTAAATAGGGTCCTCAGAGGTCCCACTGCCTGCAGTCTCTCCCACCGCCAAGTAACCCTCACACCCTACTTCATGCCGAGTTTATGTTTCCTAGGAGGAAGGCAGCGATTATTACCCCGTGCTGAGGTTCAGAGAGATGGGAGCAGAGTTTGACCGAGAATGTTTAAACCAAGCCAGAACTCAAATGTTCTGACTCATATTTTAGTCTTCTTTGCTACACCCTGCACTTGAGCTACACTCCCACAAACATTCTGATTATGCCCTTGTTCCTATTAAGAATCTTCAATGACTTCCTCCTTCATTCTGAGTCATGTCAGTCGTCCTCAGCCTGCTGCATCCAGCCAGCCATCAGCATGGCAGCTCCGTCTATCTTTAATCTATCTTTAATGTTCCCCGCCCCATGCCCTTCTCTGATAGAGATGTCCCGCTCTGCCCCAGGCATCCCTGTTTCTGTGCCCTTACTTGCTTCCTTTCTTCTTTCCCGAACACTCCTCTCTCTTTGACACATCTTTCTCTTGTCCTCAAGAGTCTTACTGCTCCTATCGCATTTAGCAGTTGCTTCTATTTCAGTGCTCCCCAGAGTATCTCTTGAATTAGAAATATTCATATGTATGTTTGTACCCTTCGCCAGTCTGAGTTCTTGGGGCACAGACTCTGCTATTTATTTTCTATGCATAATGTGTCCCCATAGTTCCTATAAGTTATGTCTTGCAGATAGATGCTCGCTAAATATTTCTTGAAATCTAACATCTGTTGAACTGTTGTCTCATATTATTATTTACCTTGTCACTCATGCATGCCTTTTCTGCCCAAATAATCATAAACTCTTTGAATCTGGCTCTTCTATGCTATAGGAGCTTAAAATTATTATGATCGAAATTTGGGGGCTATAGTGGGAAGTGATACATGCAAGGATGACTTTTTTAAAGCCAAGTTGTGTCCCAAAACGTTGTATATATGGCTTATAGAATCTGAGTTGTTGTGTTGTTCCCACCACTTCAGGGTAAGTAATACAGAGGACCATTTACTCATCTTAATTATGGTAATTCCAACAGACACCAAATATTTGAAGCAGAGAGGTAACAAGTATTTTATTGACAGTGATATTAGGATTTTGTCAAGATTTCTTGTATTTTTTGGAAAATAGCATCTGGAATTTACTTAAGAGGATGAGAGATTCTTCATGTTACCAGACAAATCGTGAGTTTTAGAAGGAACGTTCTCTAAAGTTTGCACATATTAATCAGGTACCTATTTTGAGGGCTTATTATGCATTAGGCACTCTCTAAAGATTTACATTTGTTATCTTATTTAATTCTCATAACAACTTAAGAAGCAGGTTCTGTTATTTCCCCTAATTGTTTTATAGATAAGGAAACTGTGACATAGTATTCATGTAACATCCTCTAAGTCACAGTCACTCCAGGTCAAAGCTGGGACTTGAGTCCAGGCAGCCTGACTCAAGATGCTGTACGTTAGCCACGAGGCAATATTACAAGAGGGAAGGTTGTCCTCCTTCTGCAGTTGTGGGTAAGGCCAGCTGTCCACAGAAGTCGCTGCTGTCCCCCATCAGCAAGCTCGAGTGGTGCCAGGCAGCAAGAAGGCCATGTAGGGGACCTGGCAGAGCTCTCACCAACATGCACATCATCTTTAGGGAAAGGTGTGTGCAAATCATTGCTGGGAAGCTAAGCAGTTCCTAGAGAGCATAGGAATTTAACAATAATAATAAATAAAAATTTAATAAGAAAGTGAGTCAATGTTCAGGTGAAGTCCCAAGTTGACCAGAGTTGATTCAGCTTAACAAGGTGTCAAGGTGTAAACCAGGATGTTAATCACACTGTGTCCCTCCAGCCATGACTCCTCTCCCTTCATGGGAGCTGGAACATGAGTGCGAAGGGGGAGTGCTCCGTGTGCCCCACAGCTACTCTGTGGAGCTGCTTCCATTGCTCTTCCCATTCCTACTAGTGCCTCATGTCTGTCCCCACTCTGCCATCTCTGCTCTGTTCTGTCTCCAGCCATGTGCAAGCTGACATCAAAACAGTGCCTAGAAGATACAGTCTTAAGGTGAAATTACATGGCTTCCATTTTGAATCCAGTTAGCTGATGCTGAATAGAAGAACCTCATGTGTTTTGTGCAGTTGTTGTTAATGTTTAAGGTTCATCTTGTGGGCATACATGTGGCTATATAATAAAAATAAATACCGTGTGAAAAGACTATATATTACATCTATATGTAATATAGATGGTTTTTATAATGGTGTATATATGATGATTGATACAGAAGCTAGATAATAGATATCAGACAGTTCACTAGATTTTCTTAGCTGATTATTCAAGTCTAATACACCAAGGTTAGAATCTCAGATCTGCCATTTCTAGTTCACTATCAACATTTAAAGAACTTCAAGCTCTAAAACAAGGGTAATTTACCTCATAAGATTATTCCATCTGTAATTAAGAATTTTTTATTTACTACATATTGAGTTTTCTGACTTCTTGAAAATTCGATCTGAGGAAATGTATTTTCTCTGACCTTGAAATAAAAATCCTGCCCTGCTAAAAAGAGGCTCAGATGTCCACAGAAGAGATAACCATTCAGCAGCAATCCCCCTCTGCCTCTCTATGACGAATTTCCTAGGTTGATTTGGAATCTACATGACAGATTGTTGGTGCCAAAGGCCAATAAACTCCATCTATGTGAAGTATGAGCCTTTTGAAAAACAAAGAAATCCAATTAAGGAAGAAAAACCAGAAAAAGGAAGACAGAAGGTTTGGGTTTATTGTGTTCATTATGCCAAATCAACTGGCATACAAGAATCAGAAAGTCTGTATCTAGATAGGTTAGTAAAAACAGATACCGGTAAGTCTCAAAGCTTTGCTCTTCATTTACCAGCCTCTAAGCCCAATTATATCTCCTCTTTCAAGTCAATGGATTAATTTTTAATGTGTTTTTTTTTTTTTCTAGCCCATGGAAAGACAATACAAAATGGCAGGAGCATAATTCTAATTTATTTCCATTTCAGATTTTTATACCTGCAATTATGTTTGTGTTAAATTAGATGAAAATGTCAATCCACCAATTTGCTATTTCCTTTGTGACCTTTTGCATACAAAGTTTATCATTCTGACAAATAAAAGGCCTCTGCAACCTTGACGCTTAAGAAGAAATGCAAATTGTATTTCTCCAAATTAGAAAACAACTATCAATCATGTCATTTAAAAATTAGGTGAGATATCCAATGAAGCTTGAATTCTTTATCTGTTTGGAATTTATAGAATTAAAATATGATCTCATTTGATATTAAAAGGGCAAAATTAGTATGAGTAGATGTTGTAATTTTTAATTTAGTCAATCCAAATATTAATTGAGGATCTGAATAAATTGTACATTCCATTTTAAGAAAAGCATTTTGACTCTTTTGCTTGGATTCTAAAGCATGCAAATATCTCTTAAAATACAGAATGCCTGTTTAATTTCAATGTCATAGAAGCTAGCATTTTTCAAGATATCTTACTCTAGCTTCCTTGTTTCCCAGGAACTACTCCATTTCTTATTTATATGTAACATTTCATTTCACAAATTGCTACATCAACACTCGCCTTTAAAACATGAGAGCTCTTAGCTGTCCATGAAGTTTATTTTCTGAATTGTCAAGCCCAGCTAGAGTGAGTCCCACAAGACAGAATCTCCTTCCTCATCTCCTCTCTTCACTTAATGTGATTTGGGGGACCAGTGATTTTCTGTGACTCTCTTCCCAAGAGGCTTTGCTCTCCAGCTCTTGTGCGCTCAGCCAAGGAGCTGAGGAAAGACAACAGGTGGTTCTTGGATTAGCTGCCCTGATTGAAATTAACACTAACATCTCCAAGACTACCTCCTTCCCTGAATTTCCTGGAGGCGGATACTATGATTCCCATTTTACAGCTATTAAAACCAAAATATAGAGAGATTAAGTGACCAAGCCAAGATCATAATGGAGAGACAGAGGCAAGACTAGAAGGTACATATTCAGGCTGACAGCAGGGTATTGAGTTTTCCATTTCTTAAGGGCGGGACCTGTGTTTGTTTCTGCTCCTTTGTATGGTTCTCAGAAAGCACCGCCCCCGCCCCCCTCTCCCTACCGCCCCCCCCCCCCCCGCACAGGTGTCTCTTAAATGATGATTCTATGCCTTGGTGGGAGCGAAGTGGATCACTGCCTCCCTGGTGGATTTTAAGAGACCCTCCTCATCTGTTGGCCTCGCTGTCTTCCTGTCCCAACACAGTACAGTGCCTTTGGATTAACTTTTGTCTTTAGCATGTCTGTGTTCAAATGCAAATAAGTTTCCCTGGAGGGGTGACAAAGTATTCTCCCTTTAAATTTAGCATATGTCATATAATCCTGTCACAGCAAAAAGCAGAGTCTAACTCATCTCTTCCTAACTTGAATTCACAGATGTGATGTAAAATGAGAATGGGTGAGACTGATGTATGGATGTGTTTAGGTCTGAAAACCCTACCTTGAAACTCCATTCATGATTTTGAGTTTATCTACATTTTTCTGAATAGATGATCTATCGCTTTCCTAAGATTCTTGAAGAGGTGTGTGATGCTCCCAAATTTAAAACTGTAGTTACATAGGCTAGCGATATGGAATGGATCCAAGACCACCTAGGCCTTCTTGAAATCAGGGGGCTCTTGAAACGCACCTGTTCCTTTCCCCCCAACACTTGCCCTCACTAATTGCCTTGAATCAGCTTGCCTGATCTCACCACGCCCTTATTCCCATGTATGTCAGCCACCACAGCCCTGACGTCCAGCTCACCCTGCATCTCCCACATTGGAATCCCTGTAAGACTCTGGATCTGTTTTACACTGCTTTCTTCTCTCACACTTCCTCAATTCTTGATCCCTTTCACCGTGCTCTCTGGAAATCAGGGTCTATTGCCAGCAACATGCTCTATTTCCTTTATTTTCTGAATGTTTTCTCCACCCTCTGGCTAAAGGCCCGACTCTCCCACAGCCCGCAGGACCCTGCTTTCCCGAGGCCACTTAAGTGGTGGCTGTCTTACCTTCCACAGGTCTCCTGCCTCCAGGCCTGGAGGAGGGAGAAGCTCGATCTCTTCCTTTCTCCTTGTGGCTGCATTCTGTTTATTTCCTTTCCCTTCTCCCTGAACACCCACTTTGTATTCCCATCATGAAATCACACCACCCTCTACTTTTCATTGTTGTTGTTATCTATGTACTCCTGGGTCACCTCTCTCCTTTTCAATAATTTCAGCTCCAATGTTGTTCTTGTCTTAATTCTCGGTGAATTCAAAATACATATAGATGATCCTATCAATACCCTGGTCCCTCTGTTCCTTGAACTTTTTCAATAACTTTGTCCTCTATCTACTTCAGACAATTATTCCCATAGCCATATTGCCAGCCTTTCTCAAAAGAGTTTCCTCCTATGAGTCACAGAATGCTATGCATGATTTGAGAGAATAGGTTCTCAAAACTTATAAGGATGGTACATAACTATACCATTCTAGATACATAGGAAGTTAATGCATTTCTTATTTTAGATATCTGGGGGTTTTACAGTTTCATTCTCTTAGGCAACCCAGATTGAAAGAGAAATTCTGAACCAATGATTGTGATTTATTTTTATACTTTTTAATATTTTAACTTTTTAAATTAAATTCCATTAATATATATTATTAGTTTTAGAGGTAGAGTTCAGTGATTCATTAGTCTTATATATACCCAGTGCTCATTACATCATGTGTTCTCCTTAATGTCCATCACTAAGTTACACCATTTTCCCAACCCTCTCCCTGCCAGCAATCCTCAGTTTGTTTTCTATCATTAAGAGTCTCTAATGGTTTGTCTCCTTTTCTGATTTTACCTTGCTCTATTTTCCCCTCCATTCCCCTATGATCCTGTTTTACTTCTTAAATTCCAAATATGAGCGAGATCATATAATTGTCTTTCTCTGGTTGACTTATTTCGCTTAGCATAATACCCTCTAATTCCATCCAAGTCACTGCAAATTGCAAGATTTCTTTTTTTTTGGGGGGGGGTGTAGCTGAGTAGTATTCCATCATGTATAGATATAGATATAGATATAGATATAGATATAGATATCTATCTCACATCTTCTTTATCCATTTCTCTGTCAATGGACATCTGGGCTCTTTCCATAGTCTGGCTATTATGGACATTAGTGCTATAAACATTGGGGTGCAGGTGTCCCTTTGGATCACTACATTTGTATCTTTGGTATAAATACCTAGTAGTACACTTGCTGGGTCTTAGGATAGCTCTATTTTCAACTTTTTGAGAAACCTCCATACAGTTTTCCAGAGTGGCTGCACCAACTTGCATTCCCACCAACAGTGTAGGAGGGTTCCCCTTTCTCTGCATCCTTGCCAGCACCTGTCATTTCCTGATTTGTTAATTTTAGCCATTCTGACAGGTGTGAGGTGGTATCTCATTGTGGTTTTGACTTGTATTTCCCTGATGCCAAGTGATGTTGAACATTTTTTCATGTGTCTGTTGTCCGTTTGGATGTCTTCTTTGGAGGAATGTCTGTTCATATCTTCTGCCCATTTCTTGATTGGATTATTTATTTGGGTGTTGAGTTTGATAAGTTCTTTATAGATTTGAATACTAATCCTTTATCTGATAAGACATTTGCAAATATCTTTGCCCATTCTGTCTGTTGTCTTTTGGTTTTGTCAACTGTTTCCTTTGCTGGGCAAAAGTTTTTATCTAAATAAAGTCCCAATGGTTCATTTTTGCTTTTATTTCCCTTGCCTTTGGAGACATGTCTAGCAAGAAGTTGCTATGGCCAAGGTCACAGAAATTGCTATTTGTGTTCTTCTCTAGGATGTTGATGGAATCCTGTCTCACGTTGAGGTCTTTCATCCATTTTGAGTCTATTTTTGGGTAAGAAAATGGCCCAGTTTCATTCTTCTGCATATGGCTGTCCAATTTTCCCAACACTGTTTGTTGAGGACTCTGTCTTTTTTCTTTTACTTTTTCTTTTTTTTTTCATTTCATTTTATTTTATTTCCTTTCAGTGTTCCAGAAATCATTGTTTATACACCACACCCAGTGCTCCATGCAATATGCGCCCTCCATACTACCCACCACCAGGTTCATCCAACCACCTGCCCCCCTCCCCTCCCAAACCCTCAGTTTGTTTCTCAGAGTCCACAGTCTCTCATGGTTTGTCCCCCCCTCCAATTTCCCCCAACTCACTTCGCCTCTTTTTTCCATTGAATATTCTTTCCTGCTTTGTCAATGATTAGTTGCCCATAAAGTTAGGGTCCATTTCAGGGTTCTTTATTATGTTCCATTGATCAATGTGTCTGTTTTTGTGTCAGGACCATACGATCTTGATGTTCACAGCTTTGTAATATAGCTTTAAGTCAGGCATTTGATGCCCTAGCTTTGGTTTTCTTTTTCAACATTTCCCTCATGATTCAGGGTCTTTTCTGGTTCCCTACAAATTTTATGATTGTTTGTTCCAGCTCTGTAAAAAATGTCAATGGTATTTTGATAGAGATTTCACTGAATCTGTAAATTGTGGTAGGTAGCATAGACATTTTAACAATATTTGTTCTTCCAACCAATGAACATGGAAATGTTTTTCCATTTTTTTGTGCCTTCCTCAATTTCTTTCATGAGTGTTCTATATGAATACATCAACACTAGCCTTTTCTGAATACAGATACTTTGCCTCTTTGGTTAGGTTTATTCCTAGGTATCTTATGGGTTTTGGTGCAATTGTAAATAGGATTGACTTCTTAATTTTTTTTTTCTGTCTCATTGTTAGTATAGAAATGTGACTGATTTCTGCACATAGATTTTATATCTTGTCACTTTGCTGAATTCTAGCATGAGTTCTAGATATTTTCGGGTGGAGTCCTTTGGGTTTTCCACATAGAGTACCATGTCATCTGCAAAGAGTGAGAGTTTGACTTCTTTGCTGATTCGGATGTCTTTTATTTCTTTTTGTGGTCTGATTGCTGAGGCTAGGACTTCTAGTACTATGTTGAATAGCAGTGGTGGTAGTGGACATCCCTGTTCCTGACCTTAAGGGGAAAGCTCTCAGTTTTTCCCCATTGAGAATGATATTCACTGTGGGCTTTTCATATATGGCTTCTATAATACTGAGATATATTCCCTTTTTCCCTACACTGTGAAATTTTAATCAAGAAAGGATGCTGTACTTTGACAAATGCTTTTTCTGCATCTGTTGAGAGGATCATATGGTTTTTGTCCTTTCTCTTATTAACGTAGTGTATCACATTGATTGTTTTGCAGTTGTTGGGCCACCACTTTGGTAGGTAGATTGTGATTCTTTATACTCCTAATTTCAGGCTTTCATTCTATCTCTGACAACAACATTCTATCTTCTCAGCATATTTCCATCTCCCTATCTCAATATCCTTAACTTATTGGCAGCTACAAAGTCCCTTTTGTCATATAAAGGTAACACATTCTCAGGTTCTGGGGATTAGAAGGTGAATCTTTGGGGTTGCCTAGGTGGCTCAGTCAGTTAAGCCTCCTGATTGTGGCTCAGTTCATGATCTCAGGATCATGGAATTGAGCCCAGCTCCATGCTCAGTGCAGAGTCTGCTTGTCTCTCCACCTGTTCCCTCCTGCTCCAGCTTTCTCTCCCTCTTTCTCTTTCTTTCTCAAATCAGTTGATAAATAAAATCTTTTTTTTTTTTAAATGAAAGGTGAATCTCTGGGGGCCGTTATTCTGTGTACACATAGCCCATTTTCAACAACTGTTATCAAGACTGTAGATAGTAGTATATTCTTTCATCCTGAGACACAAAATGTCTGTTCATCCCTCTTTTGAAGATACTCAATGCCTATTAATGAATCCACTAATTCATTGAATGTTGCAAAATAGTGATTTTCAGATTTCTCACTTCATTTTAACAGTTGGAATACTTTATGAAGAGACACTTCACTTCATCTATGATTTGGTTTCCCTTTAGCACAGTTTCTATAGGAAAGTATAGGAAAGGAAGGGTAAATGGTTGATATTATGCCTTTATTTACCAGTTTTCAAGAAAATGAACTTATTTCTTAATATTCTTCAAAGGCTAACTTTTTTGTATTATTATGGACTTATAAATTTAAAAATACTTGACAGGGTCAATCCATTCTATTTTCTTTTTTTAAAGCACAAATTGTCCCCTCTTTGCCTGGTGTAAGCCTATTCAAGTTAGTGCCCCAATCCTTTAGACAAATAGTAGTAGTTTTTGGTAGTTTCCTTGCTATCATCTACAAAAAGATATTTTAGGATCATTTTCTAAATCAGCCATTATCCGAAAAAGCCTGGTTTCTTTTCACGAGAAATGGTATTTCATGTTCGCAATTTCTGTGCCCCAAGAGATGTTCATTGCTACTGGGTTTGTTATTTGTCTATGACTTTTTAATGAACAGAGTTAGAAGATAGGAAAAGTTTTTTAAATGAAATACTTCATTTGTTCATTCTGACATTTCCAATTAAAATTTGAGCTATAGGATTTTTACTTTTCAATGCAGAGAATTCTGCTTCTCAAGGACTAGAGAATGACAGAGTATCCTGTGAAGTGCTCATTGACCTCATTCCATGTTATCCATACAACAATCGAGAATACCACTCCCATCAATAAAGTTACTGAAAACAGTTACTTTTCTCAAAACTTTGTCTTAATTTCCTCCCCCTCATATTTTTGTAATTACAGTATAGTCAAAGCATATAGTCATTAGACAGTGTCTTCTTCTTAGCCCTCATTTAATCTTAATTTTTCAAGGAACTCTATGCTGTTTATCACTAGTCATTATATCCATGTCTCAAATCATCTTCATTGTGTTGAGTTTGCCATCTAGAAGATTCTTCAAGAAGATCTCTTGAAAACAATATTCTACATATTTATAATGCATTGTACAATTTATACCTGAAAGTCAGTTCAGCTGGATATAAAACATTCACATTTTTTTCTTTGAGTGTATTAAATATGTTAGTCCATTTTCTTCTGGTATAGAACATCACTGTTAAAAGTCTGATGGCAATCTAATTTCCCTTTTAAGTGACTTATTCTGTCTAACTAGATGTCTAAAGCACCTTTTTTTTCATCCTTAAAGTCATACAAGAATATGTCTTATTGATCGTTATGAGTTGATATCAGGTGTATAAGGGGCTTATTCAGTACAAACTTTCATCTATTTTTAATTTGAGTTTTCTTGAATTCTAATTTCTAGTATTTCTTCATTTTCATTTTATTCTTCAGGGATTTCTATTATCCTTTTTGTTTTTTGTTTTTTGTTCATTGTCAATATTTGTCACTTTCTCTTGAATTTTTTTATCCCTTCATTTTTTTTCTGATTTTTAAATACTTTCTTATTTTCACTTTCTCTTTCTCTTCAGGTATTATTTATTGTCCTTATTTTTTCTTGTATACTTTTTTTTAATATTCTTTTTAATAATCTGATAAAACCATGAGTTTAAAGGTCTGAAATAATTATTTTATTTCTAATTCTTTATTGAGTCATGTTGTTTCAACTCAGAATTGTTGTAATTTTAATTTATGCTGTTCTTTTATGTTTCAAAATAGTAGGTATAATTTTTACCTGTTTGGTCAGTATGCCTTTCTGGCAGGTCCAGGTGGATATTATTCTGTTCCTACTTATTTATCTCCTAATAGCTTGGTTTGGGATTTGATTTTGATTGTTTCCTGTGGCTCACTTTTGAGAAATTAACTTTTTGAAGTTTTAAAGGAATTTCTGGAACAAAATAACTTTTTGAATTTCTTAAAATACCCTCTTTTGGTTTGTTGTTGATGTTTGTCATATAGTATTAAAAAAATAGAGCAGCTTTCTTTCTGAGACTTCCTGGCTCCATTCTCCCTTCCTATTTTTATCTAGATCTTCTTTTTCTTTCATCTTTATGTCCCTAACTTGCTCAATTTTAATTTCCATCCTGACAGTTTTCCTCACTAAATGGTCTAACCATGGAAGGGAGGCCCAGTGTGTCTGTCTGGGACATTCACAGGGACACTGATGCTCCAGACCCTTTATACCTTACTGAGGGGTCCTTATACTCACCCACTATTATAATGGGCACAACCTCTCCCAGTTTCAGGTATTTTCTCAAATTTGTTGGTCATGAGCTCCTGTAAATATTTGTTGGCTATTTTGAGGTTCTATCTTCAGATCCATCTGATGCTTCCCTCTGCTTCCTCCCACACAGATTATGCTCTATGCAATGCTGATGACTGTTGGTGGTTCATCTCCACCTGCTGGCATTTCAGTGTTCATGGAGATAACACATTAACTAGATTTGTGGTGAATTTTGTCATGAGTATTTGTTTTGCTATTAGCTGCTTTGTCTTTTTTATGTGGTGATTCAGAGAGATTGAAAAGAACACCATCACCATCATCTTTCCAGAATGCTACATCTCCTTTCTTTCTGAGAGAAAGAGAAATTTATTTATAAAAAAAAATTTTGCACTTATTTATTAAAGTTTTATTATAATGTTTTAGCTAAAAATAAAATCCTCCTAATTAAATACTTATTTCTGAAATGTATTAAAAGGTTTTATTTTTATTGAAATTATAGACATATTATTTTAATGAACTTTTTATTTTGAATAATTTAAATGGATAGAAGTACAACAAAGATAGTGCAGAGAGCTCCCATATACCTCTAACCTGGGTCTACCTTCCTTTTAATGTAATCATTTCACATTACTGTGGTATATTTGCCAAAACTAAGCAACCACCATTGTGCATTACTCTTAATCAAACTCTAGATTTCACCAGTTTTTCCACTGATGACCTTTTTTTTTCTTTTTTTTTTCTGTTCCAAGATCCAATCCAGGATACCAAATTGTATTTACTTGTCACAATTTCTTATTCTCCTCTGATCTATGACAATTCCTTAGTTCCTCCTTATTTTTCATGTCCTTAACAGTTTTGTAAGTGCCAGTCAGAGATTTTTGTGGATTGTTGTTCAGTTTGTATTTGTCTGATGTTTTTCTCATTAATAGATTGGGGTTTGTTTTTGTTTTTGTTTGTTTGTTTGTTTTCAAAAATATGACAGAGGTGGAGTGCTTTTCTTACCGCATCATATGTGGGGGTACATGACATCAACATGACATTAATGATAATGTTCATTTTGATCATGTGGTTAAGGTTCCAGACTTTAATCATTTGTTGAATTATTAAATGAAAATTTTCCTTCCACTCTCCTTCACAGAACTCTAGAACATCATCTTCTCAATAGTTTCAGTGATCTCCTTTAAGATATTAGGGACTGCAATTTTTTTCTTCAGGACCTAGGCATAGGTATTTTCAATATTCAGAGTTTTAACTCCATATCTAGAGAAAGATAGACACCTCCATGCCTGGCATGGTATGGTGATGTGAGGAACATACCAAATACAACTCCAGGAAGGCCTTACTTTTTGATAACCTACAACTCATGGTAATAAAATTCATTGGAGGAGTTTTCAAATATTATAAATTGTAAAATTAAGAGAAAATATTGAAAAGTTTAAAGTGGATCATAGATTCATCACAGAGCTTGCTTAACTGACATCTGCCAAGATTTGGTTTGATCCTAATGAAACCCCAAGTCCCAATGCATTTCTCTCCAGAGGATATTTCAGTGACATCAGAAAGTGAGGCTCTTACTTTTTCTTGACCCATCAAATTCAATTTGGGCATACATGATTTACTGCTAGCAATGTCTTTTTTCTTCCTTTAAAATAAAAAAGAAAATGGGACATTTTTGAATACATGACTACAGCTAGCTCCTCAACTTAAAAACCCTAAAAAGTGGAAAAGTAATGTCAGTCACCTGTATTCACCCACATTAAAAGCATAATAATAAATAAGTACAATAAAAAGCAGTAACTTTGGTAGTGGAGTGGAAAATCAGATACTGTTTGGGATGATAATGTTTGCATTAAATCCACTTGTTTTTGTGGGTTTAAAATTGGTAATCTGTAACAACAAACCATAGATTTTATTGGAACTCCAAAGATGAAAGAATACTTTTACATTTGTTGCTACATTTTATCCTCCCATATGCCTTGTGAGGCACGGACTTGTTTTCTTTTTTTTTTTTTTTAAGTTTTCATTTATTTATTTGAGAGAGAGATTGAGAGCCTGGGCAGGGCGAAGACAGAGGGAGAAATAAACCCCCCACTCTGCAAGGAGCCCCAGGTGGGGCTCAATTCCAGGTCCTGGAGATCATGACCTGAGCTGAAGCCAGAAGCTTAACCAACTGAGCCACCCTGTCACCCCAAGGCATGGGCTGTTACACATGCTTTACAAATAAAGAAACCGAGGCCCAGAAAACTTAAGAATGGTACCCAAGTTCACATATATTACAAGTGATGCCCATACTGGATCAATAAATTATTTTTTCTTCCCATCTAAGAGTGATACTGTTTTTTGCTTTCATAAATATGATTCGTTCCCCCTGCTTCCAAAGAAAAAACAATTAACTCCTCAATTACAACGGAAGGATACCTAATGAAGAGGAAATGCACATAAGAGATTAAATAATAATAATAATAATAATATCTGCTATTTATTTAGCACTTACTGTGTCCCAGACTCTACAGTTAATTCTTAAACCACCCAGTAACTTAGGCACTATTTTTTCCTTTTTAATGACAAGAAATTGAAGTTCAGGTGGATTCAGTTAATGTAAATGACGCTAACGGCTATAGCGTATAAATCTCAACCTTAGTGGTTTGAGACAATAAAAGTTCATTTCTTGCTCTAGCAGAACCCAAAACAAGCATTCCTGGCTGGTGAATGTCCTTTTGTGTTGTCAATCAGGGCCCAGGGCTCTGCTACCCTTTAGAGACATACTGTCTTCTATTGAATACTTCATAAGTTCCTGTTAGAAATACTATTTATACATTTAATAAAGGTTTTATATATAACCACAAATTAAATTTCAGTCTGACTCCTTCTGAGCTGTATCAGTTTCAGACTGATGTTCAAGTTAAAGCAAACTTCCTGGGCACAAGAAATTTTAATGGCCCAAACCTGGACATGCCATATATTAGTTCAGTCTGTGGTATATTTGCCAGAGCTCCGTTATATGGATACTCTTGGCTGCTAGAGAGGCTGGGAGACATAATTAAGGTGTGTGCTCAGTAAGGAGAGGAAATGGGTTTTAGCAGTCAGCCACATTAAGCAACTTGCCCAAAGTCATGCAGATAATAATTGACAGCCAGAATTTGAATTCAGTTTTGATTCAAAGCCTATGCCTTTTTTCACTATATTATATCCCTTCCAAATAGTTTTCAAAATAAATTTAGTTTCATTATTTTCAGGGATATCTCACATTTTCTGTGAAACATCAATTATGTATATAAATAGTGCCACTTCAAGTGTAAGAAGCCATATTTGGCTGAATCATTAAGCCACACCCACCTTTATCCCCAAGTACCTTCTCTAGTCTCCACATTGTCCCTTGCCCATGATTATATCTGGGAACCTCATATTATGAGTGCCATGCACTTATGAGTACATCCTTAGTACCTCCAAATGGTAGTTACCTTGTTCTCTCTGGAATCACCAATGATGTGAAATCATGGGTACTTCACGAGGAAGGGAGAATTCTCTCCTTACCATTCCTTCCATTTCATCACCTAATGAACCATCTAAGGAGATCAAAGTCAGATGCCTCATGAAGTCACTACCACAAATAGCTCTTTCAGGTTCCTTCTACCACCCTGCCCTCCTCAGTTTTTAGATAATATCCATCAGGCTGCCAGAGAAGTAAATCCTTTTTTTTTTTTTTTTTTTAGATTTTATTTATTTATTTGACAGAGAGAGAGCGAGATCACAAGTAGGCAGAGAGGCAGGCAGAGAGAGAGGAGGAAGCAGGCTCCCCGCTGAGCAGAGAGCCCGATGTGGGGCTCGATCCCAGGACCCTGAGATCATGACCTGAGCCGAAAGCAGAGGCTTAACCAACAGAGCCACCCAGGTGCATTGAGAAGTAAATTCTTAAAACACATTGTCTCTGTCCTCTCCATCACCCACTGTTCCATTGTGGATCCTGTTCAACTAAGATTCCCCCCAAAGAGCCAGAAAAATGAATTGGTAGGCCCTCCCCATCAGCCCAGCTCATGTGTCCACAGTTCCCAGTCCAAGTGGTGGACTTTGGTTAGCATTAAGCTGGGTTTTCCACTATCCAAGGACACATTATACTAGAATCCAGATAAACAAGTGTTCTTAGGAGACCTATTTTGATAAACTAATAGGAAGAGCTTGTTTGAAAAAGAGGGAATACTTTTAAATTGGTATATCAATCATGTGAAATTGGAATCCTGAATTACTTAAAACTATTTTCCTCTTATAAGCATTTTACACATTCTCCCTGAAGTTCTGTTTATACGATTAATAAAGGCTTTATAGGTAATCCAAAAGTAGATTTCACTGTGGTTCCCTCTGAGTTACATCAATTTCCAGATTGATGTTCAAATTAATACAAGTTTTCTGGATACCTTTTATTTAAGTTTTCATATATATGAACACCAAAGTATATGCAATCACATATAAAAATACTCACCAGGAGTCACGAGGCACTACACAGCGGTGGGAAATCCAGGTCTTAGGTTCCCCATAGACTCACTGTCTATGCCAGTGCATTAGATGAATAGATCTTCAATTGGCTAATCTATTAATTCCAGCCATTTAATGATCAATGAGGACTGCTGAATGAATGAGTGATCTATGATGCTGATCAGTAGTCATCATGAAATAGCTGAAATGGACACCAGCCACATATTGATGTGGCCTAAATCAGAGAAAGTATATTGAAAACCCACGCAAGCTGAGTCCTGGGCAGAGCATATGAGGTAACATTTCTTCCTTTTAAAAGGCCATTGTCGAGTCTCCCTCCCAATGTGATATGTATCCTGCTGTGTGAGGACCCGACCTGGACCTGCTCTTTTAAATCCTAGATCATTTTAGCCCCCACTTCCCGTTCAGTAAAATGTCCTTGCCCCAACATTTTATGGCCTACGTCTGACTTCCAAGATAAGTTTCCTGATCTACAGATTTTTTTTTAATTCTTTTGAGTATTGTTTTCATCAAATGTTTTATACTACCTCGCCTTAATTCAAAAAAGGGTTTGATGACTGCAGATATACATCTCATTTAGTAGATGATGTCTCAAACTCAAGGGGTGGGAATCTGCTGCATCTCAGTGGTAGGGAGATGATACATTTGGGTAGGTGGTTCCCACCGTGCAGCCAAATCACAATATTGTAGGCCCCATCTATCAGGGCAATCCACGGAGAGACCTAGCTCCCATCCAAAGTTTACAAGTTGTACCCCCCACCCCGCCACTCTAATCTGAAAAACTAGACTTAATGATATGTAGATCTACATCCTGGAGATGACAGAGAATAACTGGGAATGTGCTAAGTTTCTTGGGAGTGAAGAACTAGCTCAGAGCCATTAATGGGTCACCTTTGCTCTGAGAGAAGACCACTGTGGGTCTTCTAACTTCCACCTCTACAGAAAACTCAGTTTCTCTTAATAAAAGGTTAAGAATTCAGCAGTACCAGAGTCCCTGGATTAAGCCTCAATCCAAACTGACGTGGACATTATGAAAAGCCAGGTAGTCGTGAAATACAGGGTACCTGAGAAATTTGTTCATCCTTCTTTTTTCCATAGAGCTCACACGGTTTTGTCCCTCACTTCTGAAACGATCTTATTTTGAGTGTCCTTAGCATCTAGGGCAGAGCTAAAAACAAACAAACAAACAACAACAACAACAACCCCCCAAAAAACAACAACAACAAAAAACCCCAAAAAAACCCCAAAAAACTAAAGGGCAAGAAGTGGGATTTCCAGCAGCAGGGCTGGGTTCACAAAACTCAGGAAGAGGGTGGAGGAGGGTGACTTCATGGAAAGAAATGGCGACTATGACAAATCCCCCCAGCCAACTTGGCCAGCAACCTGAAAGGGGTGGGGCGCATGCCCCCGGAGGCTCCGTGATTGTCCCGTGCCCCGGTGGGGGCCGGGGTACAGCTCTCCCTCTTCTCATCGTGGCATCAGAGTCCCTCTCTTGGCAGACAAGATCTCGGATCAGAAGAGGCCACTTGGGTTTTGCCGGCCCACAGAACGGCAGAGCCTGGCTAGTCGAGTGTGTTTTTAAACTAGTTGCCATGGAAATATATTTTAAAGATAGCTAATACTACCAGGGGACTCTGACTGGCAGCGATAGCAAATCGGGCTTTGATTTAACCGCCTCATACAGTCTGTTGAGCAATTTCAGAACAAGCGTGTGTGGAGCACGGAGGTTTCGCGGTGTTTGCCGGGTTCGCTCTAGAGGGTGGAGCAAGCGGTCTGCGCGAAGAGCGGCCTCCAGGGCCCGGAGTTCCGGCTGTGACGGCGATGCGGGAGGGGTCCCGCGCCCTTGCTCCTTCTCCTCGTCCCCCTGGGCGCTGTGCTTTGGCCATTGCATCACGCATTAGCACTACCACCAGCGAGTGGAGAGGAGATAAAATCCTGACTGCCTCTTAGCGGCTTTCATAAGAGATCAGCAGAGGGAAGAAAACTAAAATCATTGGCTGAAATGAGGTTTGCCGATGATCTGTGGGTTCCACCTGTGATTTCCGTGGGAGCGAGCTGGTCATGTGGCATTGGGTGCAGGTGGCTTAGTGAGAAACAGCGGCTTTGATGAAAACACACTTGTGAATATGCACGTCAGTTTCTATCTAGACTGTAATAAGTGAATAACAGCCTGGAAACCCTGATTTTAAAAATGAATCTGTGCAGAAAGGCTGGACATTCAGGCCTTAGAATGTTTGTGGTGACGTAGATCATCAGTCTGACTATGTAGACTGTTGAAATTTACTTAATTGCAAGATTATTAACAAAACCAGGCATAAATAGATTTAACAAACAAATAAGAAACAGAAGGGGGACACTTCTGAGCTTCTGCAACAAGATAGATATTGTCATATATAGATTATAGTTTATATAATCTATGTATGGACACACACACACATTTATGGGTAGACGGGCTTTTTTATTATTTTGCATATTGTCTCTCATCAGTAAAATGTAGATTATCTTTCTATAACACAGAATTATAAAAATGCAAAAGGAGTTAATATCTGCAGAATACCTTGAAAATGGACATCTTCCTTTGATGCTGTTACTTCTACTCCTCCCCTTCTGAGTGTGGTCATGGCTAATGTATCTCTCTCTCTTTTTTTTTTTAAGATTTTTTTAAAAATTTATTTATTTGACAGAAAGAGATCACAAGCAGGTGGAGAGGCAGACAGAGAGAGGCGAAAGGAAGCAGGCTCCCTGCTGAGCAGAGAGCCCGACGCCGGGCTCGATCCCAGAACCCTGAGATCATAACCTGAACCAAAGGCAGGGGGTTTAACCCACTGAGCCACCTAGGCGCCTCAGCTAATATATATCTCTTGAGAAGCAGACGTCTGTACCCAACATGCTGTGCACTCTCTGATGATTCATTTTTCCAATGGGAATGATTCTCGTTCCTTTCTTTGCTGGGTAAAATACAAATTGGAGACCTCGAGGGTGATTCCTTATTTCCATTAAGAATCACCTGAATAAGATATCCTTCAGATGTTCCTTTAGAGAAACTTAAAAAATTTTTTGAAATAATTTATTTAAATACATTAAAATGAAATAATGCTTAAAATTTAGTTCTTCTGTCAAACTGGTCATATTTCAAAAGCCCAAAGGCCAGCTGCAGCTGGTGGTACCATATATGAGGCAGTACAGCTTTATATGTCCTTTATAAGCAATTTAAGAAGTCTTTTTAAAAAATATAATAGGATACAAAATCTTTACTGATAAGGTTTAAGATCCTTCTTTGCAACTAATCTTTAGGAAATCACTTTGTTGAGTTTGGGTTCAGTGGACAGGATATGCACAGTTATCTGAAAAGGCTATTAAAACATTCCTTCCTTTTCCAACCACATACCTGAGAGAGGTTGGGACTCCCCCCCCCCCCCATTTTATTTTATTTTATTTGCAGTGTTCCAAAATTCATTGTTTATAAACCACACCCAGTGCTCCATGCAATATGTGCCCTCCATAATACCCACCATCAGGCTCACCCAACCCCCCACCCCCCTCCCCTCCAAAACCTTCAGTTTGTTTCTCAGAGTCCACAGTCTCTCATGGTTTGTCCCCCCCCTCCAATTTCCCCATCTCACTTCTCCTCTCCATCTCCCCATGTCTTCCATGTTATTCCTTATGCTCCACAACTGAGTGAAACCATGACTCTCTGGTAGACTTATTTCACTCAGCATAATCTCTTCCAGAGGCTAGGACTTTTTCTTTGTTCTTTTCAATTGTTTTTATTGTGGTAAAATACACATGAAGTTTACCATCTCAACCACTTTCAAGTGTACAAGTTCAGTGTTACTAGAAGTGGTATTTAAAGTTGCTCTTGTCCCAGGTTCTAATAAGCAAGGATCACTGAATGGCAGGGTAGCCTTTTGCAGTTCTGCTGCCCTGCTCAGCAATGCCTTTTCATTTCTTGCTCTGGGGAAGCCCCACCTCCACCCCCACCCCCTACACACACACACACACACACACACAGGCGCGTGCGCACGTGCGCGCACACTATGCTTACATGCGGCCACAGAGCCCCCAGCAACTGTTTACTGATCTTCTATTAAAAAGCAGTTCTATCAAATTTAATTACACAGAAAACCAGACTCTTAAAAGTTCATTTAAAATGCCCAATATGTATGATGGTTTATCAGAATTTTTATTTTACGTTTTTAAAATTAAAATTTTAAAGAAATACACAATCAAAATAATGAAATCATGGAATAAACATTATTGATAAAGTCCTTTTTCACTGAAGCAAAAATCAGTGCAAATGACAGTTACTTCAATAAAAAGCATTAAGCTTTACTCATTTAGATTTTGAAGGACCTGCCAGTTCATCTGCAAAGAAGTGCATGGATAAGTGTTCATATAAAACATTCAAATCACCAAGGCATTCTTGTTTCTGACATTTCGAATCCACATAACTCGTGTACCTGAAATAAACATCCTTCAAGAGAAGAGCAAATGAAACTCATGCGGGAAGACAAGTAGGTTTTTACAGTTTGCGCCTTTCCTTCACATGGCCCTCCTTCGCCTTTTCTGATCTGCGCTTTGTCTCCTTCCACTGTCAGATATTTTCCAAAGGTAACAAATGGAGGTGTGGGCACAGCTAATGGTGAAAACGAAGATCTGGATTCTCTGCATTGACCAGCGGAAATAGCCCGTCATGATTTAGGTTACGGCTATGTCTTGCAAGCTTCCCAGGAGTTGCGGCTACTGCCTGTCATAAAGATCCAGACCCAAGTCATGTTCTCTACAATGTGTCAGCATTGAGATCTAATGGTGTTTGGATCCCAGAATGAGACATATGCCACATATGTCTCTTCATTCTCTCCATTTCACAGATGGCAAAATTGAGATTCAGGGGTCCTTATTCACAGATGCACTGCTGGTAAGCAAGATTTAATCACAGATTTTTCTGGCTCAAAGGTGTGTCTATTGACCATCCTGATTCTCACTCTGCTGGCTCTAGGAGAATTATTGCTAATTATTATGTAAGGACCTGCCTGTTCTTCTTCCTCTATACTCTCACAGGGATTATTCATTCCATAAAGAAACATATGGCTTATTTTGGGATTCTTTGCCCTCCAAACCACACCATAAGATATCCAAAGATGCCTGTGGTTGCCTTGGTCTTTGATAACCTTACTGTAAGCCATGGGGTGGGGGATGCCAGGAATCTGCTTGCTGTAGGTGACAAGGTCAGCTGCCCCTGGAGCCAGTGGTGAAAACATCAATTTTAAAAGTTTGGGGAAATCAGGTAAGCCATTAATTAAATCTCCACAGCAGATAAAATAACTTCAATGCTCTTGAGAATGAATCTTTGCTCTCCTTTAAGTTCATTAAACTATTTAAAATTTCTACAGACACTACTTTAAGAATCACATTTTCAACCTGTCTGCTAAGATTTAAGTTTCACTATTTTATTGACACAAGTTTCAGCATTCCAAGGCATGTTACTCTTGATGTTTCTGCATTAATCAATATGATGAAGAATGCTATAGATTCACAGTCTTGTTTATGACTTGACAATTTCCTTGGTTTCTTTACAACTATATTGCAGATCTATTTCGGGAGGTCTGTATATCTACGTAGATTGTTCTTGATAAAGAAAAAATAGATACTAAAATGCATTACAGCAGGGAGAAAAAAAATGATCAGTTTGTTCAAATTTAGTTCTTTTTACTACAATTTCTGTGACGGTTTAATTATTATTTGTTTAAATAGGGTCATATGCCTGGCATTGATGTCTCAGGCACATGGAAGTGTTAAGTAAGCTTGGCTTTCTTGTATTAAAATTCACAATTTTAAAAGTCACATACGTTTGCTGGGGGAAAAATTTGCATTTATCACTAGACTATTAAAATAATTAGCTCTAGATAAAGACATTCAACCAGAAACAGAATGAATGGTGTTGCTAAATTTTTATACTTGTTACAAATATTAACATCTGCTCTTGACTTATTGGAGATATAATTTATTTTTATGCTTCATTCACTATAACTTATTAAAATATTTATTGAGCACCTACTTTGTGCTTGGCACTATTACATGGTGGTTAATTGAAGGACTATTCATTCCTTTCTGAAAGGGCCAAAAACTCACCTAAGAATGTAACAGATGCTTGGTTAATGTCATTTGAAACTGTACACTAAGATAATGGGCAAACTCCAAGTGAATGACACCAAAAGCTAAACTTACCCCCTTCCCCCTACCTCCAAAGAGTAATTCCTCTTATTTTGCTTAGCAAATAATAATTCTTTGTTTTTTCAAGGTCTGCCCTGAGCCCTCTCCCCAAGCTTTGATTTTACAGATGAGAACCTTTGCTTCTCACGAGTCTTAAATTTCTGTAACGTCTGATTATGCTCCACTCCTGGCTGACCTACGCTCAAAGACTCCAGGATCTCACTGGAACACAGCCTTGAACTCTCCATCCAGCAATCATGGCTCTCCTCCCTCTGACCCCAGCCTTCTTTCCAGACTTTTCTTTCACTAATTGCCTTTCTGTACTTTATACTCTGGCCAATTTAGGCTACTTGGCTTCTCCCTGACCCCCAAACAGGTGCTCATCCCTTGCTAAAATTGTCCCCTCAGCATAGAATGATCTGCCTCCTCATTCCTGTCTGTGAAAATCCTATCCATCCTCTAAGAAAGACCCTGTTCTTGCCCTCACCCTCATGCCTGCTATAATACTTACTGGTGTGGGTTCTGATAGGCTTGGTTTGTCTATTTTTGTCTATATATACTATATATATACTATATTCCTTAGTCTATAACGTTTTATTATTTCAGTACTTGTCTTAATTTTGTATTAAATTGTAAAATTTTAGGTGGGGTAAATCCCTATATGTCCTTCATCTCTGGATCCCCTGTTGAACTCCATACCAAGGTACTTGGTAGATATTCGGGGAATGAATGAGTGAATGTAGGACCTCAATCTTCAGCCCTTTGTTTATAGTTTGGAAATGGCAGACATAGTATATATTCATGTCCACCATCATGCCTTGCCTCCCTGCATCTGTGCAGAAATGTTCCTGTACTGATTTTTAGAAGAGCATTGAACTATCTAGGTTATTTCAGACAACAAACAATAGTGGCCAATTGTGGGGCGCCTGGGTGGCTCAGTGGGTTAAGCCTCTGCCTTCGGCTCAGGTCATGATCTCAGGGTCCTGGGATGGAGTCCCACATCGGGCTCTCTGCTCAGTGGGGAGCCTGCTTCTCCCTC
The DNA here is from genome assembly GCF_963455335.1 of Martes martes. Lineage (NCBI taxonomy): Eukaryota > Metazoa > Chordata > Mammalia > Carnivora > Mustelidae > Martes > Martes martes. The sequence goes on from NC_137890.1 coordinate 68,514,738, forward strand.
TCTCTCTGCCTACTGCTCTGCCTACTTGTGATTCTATCTCTGTCTCTGTCAAATAAAAAAAAAAAATAGCGGCCAATTGTATGTCTATTTATGTCAGTACCTCAAGGGATTTGACCTCTAGGTGTCACAGACAGAGCAACATGTCATCTTTGCACTAGGAAACATGGCAGTGGAGTGGTCAAGTACACAGCTGCTCCCAGAGACGGATAGACTGATCACCTTCTCAGCCACACACCCTGTAAACCTGCAGAAGAACTCTGTCTGTGGGTTTCTCAAAGTATTTCTCCTCTCCATGATGGAAAGAATTGGGCAATTACTGGGCCAGCCCTAGTCAAAAATAAGGAAGCAACAGTGTGTCTTCCATCTTTCCTTTTGGTACCTCTCTGACCCCTTTCAGGTTCTTACTTCTGAGGCTATGTCTAATTCATAACAAGGTGTTAGAGATAGAAAGTAATTTAATATACTACCCTTCCCAACAGTACTTGCAGTATTTAAAAAGGAGGTATGGAAAAGAACTGGAAATCAGGTCCTCTCAGGATAGAATTTCAATTTCAGGATTCGTTTGGACATGTCAGTATAATTTAGTGATTACATGTGACCTAGGAGAATACATACCAAGTCAATTTCCTTATTTGCGAAATGGTGGCAATAGTAGTACCATCTCAAGATTGTGCAGAGGATTAATTGAGATACTACTTCTGTCAGGAACTGGGAAGAGTTTGCCCTACTGCAATCTGAGGAAATATCCTGCCATAGTTTCACAGATGCTGATAGAAGACCTGAGACTCTGGGGTCAGAGACAAAAGATGTTATGACTCATAGCAAAAGCAGTAGCCAGAGTAGTAGCATTCTCTTATGCTAGTTTCCAAGCCCAGTTTCTTCAGAGCAACACAAAAACACCCGCACACACATGGTGGGCTGCCTACCAGAAGAACTCTGAGCTTAGGGAGCCTGCATCTTTTAGGATGGGCAGTAGCAGGCTCAGTAGTTGTTTCAGAGGGAGACATTATGGTTATTATGTTGGATGGTAAGCATGGATGCTCCTGGTTCTAGAGAGAGACTGTATGTCCATATTCCAAAGCTGTTTGCTAGAAAAAATGTTGAAAAAAAAATTATCCTGAACAAAGACAGCCAGTGCCTCTACTTGAAAGACATGTAGCAATGTGAGTGTCCCAAGGAGACTTAACTACCAACTTGTAAATCTCTTCTAACAGCATCTGGCACAGAATTAATACTCAGGAACCATGATTATTGCTGTTATCAGGTCACAAAGAGGATTCTACATCATTAAAAGATAACTTCATTCAGTTACTGATGAAATAAAAGAAAATGCAAACAAACCATCATGCATCCCACATGTTTTAAAAATCCAAGTAGTTGCTATTCATTCATAGATGTTCCAACCAAGTCAGAAACCTGGAAAAGAGGTTTTGTTTTTCCTCCAGGACATTTGGTCTTGGCACTAATTCTGCACATATTGTACACTTGCTGCATGTTATCTGGGAAAGAATAAATTGGGGTCACTTCCCATTCCCTGGAGAGTTTGAGCTGTCCTCCCCGAGGTACTGCTGACTGTTTCAGTATGCACAGTCATGGCTTACTCTCTCTCTCTCTCTCTTTTTTTTTTTTTTTCAGACTGGATGTGGTGTGGTCCATTTCCTTCTAAAAATAAACAGGCACCTAGACATTTAGTCTTCAAAATGCCATTGGGCTTTTCCATTAAGTTGATATGACAAAGGATGATTTGGAATGGAAATGGAAGCATCGGCTCAACAACTTGATGAGCTCTGAGAGGCAAGTTGGGTCAAATCAAGACAGAGCTGAGGGTCACACTTGCCTTTGGAGTGCCCTCTCTTCTGTCCCTGGAATAATCCTTCCTTCCAGAAAGAAGCCTGCTATTCTCTGAATGACCAGCTCTCTGATCTCCAGGGAAAATGAAAATGATTAATTTACACTAATCTCATTTATTCCTAGCTTGTGGTATTATGTGTCACATGTAATACAGGCTCAATAAAAAATTTCTTAATTTTTTTAATTTTGGAGAGAGAGAGCGAGAGAGCGAGAGAGCGCATGTGCAGGTGTGCATGCAGAGGGGAAGAGCAGAGGGAGAGGGAGAGAATTCCAAGCAGACTGCCCACTCAGGACAGAGCCATAAGCCAAGCTCAATCTCAGGACCCTGAGATCATGATCTGATCCAAAATCAAGAGTTGGATGCCCAGCCAGCCAAGCCCCCCAGTCACCCCAAATTTCTTAATTTTTTACTAAGAAGTGGAGGATCCTATATACTCTCCCTCCCAGGCGTGTTTGAACTTTTATAAAAATGGCACTGCTTAGATGAAAGAGGAGAGTCTATGAGAATGAATCTCTACGACTTTTCAAGACAAATGAGAAAGCTAATCTGGGACATGGTTGGGGATGGATCCGAGTTCCTGATGTTCTCCGAACCCGGTGATAAGAACTTATCCTGTTTACATCAGGAGATCACCTAGGGCTGATGCTTCTCAAACGTAAAGTGCCTGTGAAGCACTTGGGGATCCTGCAAAATGCACATCCTGTTTCAGCAGATGTGGGCGGGGTCTGAGCTCCTGTATTGCAAGGTCCCAGGGGACCCAGAGGCTGCTGGTGCACTGAGCAGAGTTTGAGCATCCTAGATTTTGAGAACTTCGCGAAGGAGGCTCGCCCTGGAGGAGGGGAAGCAGGGCTTCTGTGCCTGCTTGCCTTCCAGACAGAAGGCACTCCGAAAGCTTCACGTGGCCCCGGCGGTCTCCCAAGAGGGCTCGCGCCCTGGCGCTTACCCGATGCTCTTGCACACTCACCTAGGAGAATTCAGAAAAGCGGGTCAGGAGAAGCGGTGGAGTGGGGAGGGGGCTGAAAAGCACCACAGACAGCACGGCTTCTGTGTCCCAGAGCGCGGCGGCTGGCGCAGCGCGAGGCTCTGAGAGCAGGTGGCAGGCGGGCAGCCTCCTGTGGAGGAGCCCCAGGCTCTGCTCACAGCCCCCCTTTCCCTCAGCAGCCCTCACACCTCTCTGCTCAGATCCTTCCCAGGGGGAACAGAGAATCACCTGACCAGTAGACTGCTGATTATTCATCACATTCCCAGGTCCTCGCTTCTGCGCCCAGACGGCCAGCCGGCGGGAAACAGCCTTGCTTGACCGAGACTTGCTACAGCTCCAACCGAGCCAGCCAGTCCTGTGATGTCAGACTTCGAGATCTTGGGGGACATCTCAGGGCTCACAGGACAGGAAGCGAGAGCACCGGTATGTTTTCGTGCGGTTTATAGCCTGCTTCCTAAAACGAAACAAAACAAAATAAAATAAAACTAATTTCTGGTGTGGTGCCTAGAATTACGATCTGGGCCAATTCGAGTCAATGTAGCAGTTATTTGCTGAGGGGTTTTGGGTCGTTGGCCAGAGTCTGACCCAGGTGGATGAGCCCAGTTTCTCCTTGGATGCAAGGGCAGAGGTGTCCCCTAGGCCCTGGCCGGCTAGCTGCCTCCTCTCCCTCCCTCCATGGCTGTGCTCCCTCAGACGTGCTGAGGCACCCCTTCCCAGCCAGGCCTGTGTGAGCGAATTCCCTTCTCCCGTTTCTCACTAGCCTGCCATCCCCGTTCAATTCCTGCGGCTCGTCTGGCAAGCAACCTGGCAATAAAGCTTTAGTGAGAATGGTAGCACAGCATGTCTTCCGATAGGCTTCACACAAATAACCCTGTGTTGATGTTTCCAGAGGAAGGACTGGAGGCTAGGGGAGAACGGGTCAAGGGGAAGTGCCGCCTACTTCAGGACATCACTCAAAGGAGTGCGTGGAGCGCTCTGAGGGCCCAGGAGAGGCAAGATCTGCCTGGGGCAGGGAGGATGCCGGTGCATGAGCCGCTGCCACGACATGTCTGACCTCAGGGGCATCAGCAGGCAGCCCTGGGCTCACAGACCTTTGAAACAGGGTGACAGTGAGTGGGTGCATGTTTTTGGAATTCCTCAGATTATCTGACACAGATGAGTATGCTCTGTTTCTCTCAGGGATACTAGACTGGGGTTGAAATGCCCTGGGAATTAGTGATGACCAACGAGAAGAGGTGTTTTCAAACTCCCCATCCTCTTTACTTCCCACATCTGCCTCCTCTGCTGCCGCGTGCTCTGACTCCTCAGAATCCCAGGGCAGACCATTTCCCTCCTCTCAGAGTGGACCTTCTTCCCAAGCTCCACACCACCTCAAGTTCCAGTGGGACTCCGGGCCATCCTGGGACCTGATGTGTGGTGGACACCAGTGAATTACCAAGCTGACAGAGATGCAGAGGAGGGGGAAAGAATAACAAATACGGATGTTTGGTGCTTATTCCCTCCATTTTAAAGATTTCATTTTATTTATTTGACAGACAGAGATCACAAGTAGGCAGAGAGAGAGAGCCCGCTGAGCAGAGAGCCCGACGCCGGGCTCGATCCCAGGACTCCGGGATCATGACCACGAGGAAGGCAGAGGCTTTAACTCACTGAGCCACCCAGGCACCCCTATTCCTTCCATTTTACATGTTGGGATCTATGAATTCTGTTCAGCCTTAGCGGCACCTCAGGATTTGGGTCAGTTCTATATAAGGTCTTAGGCTTCATGCGATACTCCTACTGTGGTACTCCACAGAGCGCTAAACCATTATGCCCTCAAGTCACCCAGTATGGGAGTCACACTGCTTGCATTGGGCTATACCAGACTTGTCTCAATACACTGGGGAGACTCCATGGGCATGTGTTTGGGAGGTAATCCTGACTGGCAGTCTGCTCCCTGGCTGGTAGTCTTAGTTAAGAGCATATATACCTATAGAACCAACTGGCTTGAACGCCATTTCCGCCACTTCCTATCTGTGACCTTGAGACAGTTACCTGAACTCTTTGTGCCTTAGTCTCCTCATTTACCAAATTAGCATAATAATAATAAGAGTTATTATGAGAATGGAATAGGTTAATTCACACAAAGCACTGACTTAATCTCTGAGTAAAGATTTCACAAATGATATATAGTTTCTTACAAAGATTAGTAAGTGTCTATGAAATCATCTAGCTGATTGCCTGTACATCTTAGGCAGCATATGAGGGAGAGCTGTTACCATTACCATTACAATGTAGAACCAATAATCATACTTTATTTGAAAGGTAATGGACAAGTACACTTCCAAGTGCCCACTCTCTGTCAGGCCTTCTGGTGGTCTAATGTAATTTACTCATTGTTTTTACTATAAACTGTAACAGTTGGGAAAACTTGGGCTAGAGAGGTTGAGTCATTTGTCCAAGGGTACTGAGCTAATAATTGAGAGAACAAGGGTTTATACTTGGGTCTATCATAGCTCAAAGATATATATTCTTACCTCCACACCATAATGATTTCTTTTTTTTTTTTTTAAAGAAAGAACAGAACTTTTGAACGTAAGATCCAAGTCCTGACATTCATGTTTTGCAAATCTGGTAAATACAGATGTCTTCCTTTTGTTATTGGGGCCACCTGTAAATCTATGAACTGGTCTCAGAAGTCTAGAGTAATGGGGTGAAATTGACTACACAGCTGATTTTGAGAAGAATGAAAGCCCAAGCATGGCGTGGAGTGAGCAGAAGAAAGCTGTGGGGCAGAGTGATAGGGTGCACAGGGCACTTCAGGACCTCAGCGTTTGCGTTATTACCACGTGTCTTGTGACTACACTCCATAGCATGTCACACATATACTTTTAGACATACAGCAGACTGTGGCTCTCTGGGGATTTCGAATGTACATGGTGCAGGAAGGTGGATTTCTGCAAACGCAAATCCAGGGCTATTTTGTATTAAAATTGAGCTTGAAGTGCAATTAGTACTCCAGACTTTTATGATTCCATTTTCCATTCACTCCCTCCATTAGACTGGGAGCGAGGTTTAATTTTCATCTCTCTGAAGTCGGGAGGAATAGGTAGAGCGGGATTGAAGTGTTCCGTCAAGGTCCTCTGATCTTATAATACAAGACCTTGCAATTTCCCATTCAAGCATAAAATGTAAATAAACTTCATAAGAACACGTCTAATCTGGTAAAACTAACAGATTTAGAAAACTCCCTGTGGAGACTTCCTTACTCCAGGCTTAGAGCATCCCTTGCTATCTTGAGCAATATTTTTCAAGGAATCATTTATAAACCCTCCAAAGTTTTCTTTACTTTTTCAGATGCCCTCAGGGAAGCACTGCAGGTTGGAAAGAAAGAGCAGACTGATCAAATGGCTGTTATATTTGTTTACAGATCGATCTCCCTTTACAGGAATGCAAGCCTTTTGAGGGTCGGCTGTGTCATATTTATCTCCTTATCCCCACTTGGTACCTGGTCTGGCATATAGTGAACAGGTAGTATTTATTGAATTAACGAATAAATGCCAGTGAAGAGAAGGGAGTGATCTGTGTCCCAGGATGATCATTTGTCAAATATGTGCTGGACCCTTCACTCACTTGATTTTATGTGTTTTTCATAACAATCCCAGCTCAGATAACACTTTTATTTTTATACACGAGCACAAAGACTGCAACTCCCTGGGCTTTGGTAGCCAGTGGGTACCGCCGATGAAAGAAGGTGGTTGGTGGCCAGTAGGGAGTGGTAGGGCTCTGGAGATCTGGAGAAGAGATGCCCAGTCCGAAGGGGGCAACCAAGTGGGTACTGTGTAGGAATATGGGCCCAGTGCTGTCAGACCTTCTTATTTTCCAAAAAAAAAAAGAAGAAGAAGAAAAGAAAAGAAAAAATGTAAAATCTAGATGTTTCAAGACAAACCATGAGAGATTGTGGACTCTGAGAAACGAACTGAGGCTTTTGGAGGGGAGGAGGGTGGGAGGTGGGAGAGCCTGGTGGTGGGTATTAAGGAGGGCACGTATTATATGGAGCATTGGGTGTGGTGCATAAACAATGAATCTTGGAACACTGAAAAAAATAAAATTAAATTAAAAAAAAATCTAGATGTTTCCCAATTCTAAAGTCTTGACTTACATGTGTTTAAAACAGCACATGACCCCAAGGAATCACATCTGCTAGACAGTTTTGGCCAGAGGGATATCCATTTATACCACCTTCAGTAGAGACTCAGAGAGGTTAAATAGATTGCCTAAGGTCTCCCAAATAAGTAAATGCCTGAGCTGGGTTTCTAAGTTTCAGTTTCTCAATACAGCTTGCTGACTTCTATATGCATCACTAATATATGACAAAGTTCTTTGAAACATTTTATTTTCAAGCCAATCTGGTCACAGATATTTGAGTGCAATTTCTACTTCAATATTTTTTTTTCTGACAAATGTGTGTTCAGGCATGATTTCACTTTTTTTAGTAAAAAGGTTGATTTTAATAGAGGTCTATGACTTAAGGGTCATGGGGTGACCTTTATCCCTATATGGCCCAAAGGTAAAGAGCCACCAGCCAAAGAGCAAGCCAACTGTGCGGTGAGAGGGACAGCTTCTTGTAGAGACACAGAGAAGGCCCCTCAGCTTATAACTTGAAGCTGGATCAGAATTTACTTATTTATTTAGATTTTATTTATTTATTTGTCAGAGAGAGAGCGAGAGAGCGTGCACAAACAGGCAGAGTGGCAGGCAGAGGCAGAGAGAGAAGCAGGCTCCCCGCTGAGCAAGCATCCCTCTGCAGGACTTGATCCCAGGACCCTGGGATCATGACCTGAGCCAAAGGCAGACACCTAAGGACTGAGCCACCCAGGCATCCCTGGCTCAGAATTTAAAGCCAAGACTCTGGACTCTACAGCCTGTTTTCTGAATCCTTCTTCTCAGGATTTAGAGGGACCGCATGCTCATTTTCACCAAGAATAGTGAAAGGAGAGTTAGGTAGATATGTTCTCCACTTTAATTCTTCCATCCTCCAGCTAATACCATTTATCTACCCACCCACTTCCCCACACATCCACCCCTTTATCCAGCCATCTGATCATCTCATCCATCCATCTATCCATCCATCCATCCATGTATACTTTTATGTACTTATTTGCTCCCTAACCACCACCACCACCACCACCACCACTATAGGTAGCAATTCCTTTCAGTAACAACTGCTTTTATATCGTCATGAGCCTCATCAAAGTGACTAATTTCAGAGGAAGATTTGAGGATCTGGACTTAGAGATTGGCACTGGGTGTCACTGAGCAAACAGCAGACAGCTGTTAATGGGAGCTCTGCTGTTTGGAGTGGTATTTTCCTGGAAGTCTGTTAAGTAGTTTTCCAACTAAAATTAACTTTGTAGCATCTGAGCCAGAAACACAAGCTGTACTTCATTCTTATCTTCCTATGTGAACTTTTGTGTGCATGTGCCTTGCTGTGTGTGTGTGTGTGTGTGTGTGTGTGTGTGTGTGTGTGTTGGGGATAAGACCAGACTTAGAAAGTGCCTTAGAGAACAGTAAGAGGAGGTGGTCATTGTAACAGCTGGTGATCTCTCATAAGAGTTTACCCCACATGTAGCTCATGTTACAAGACTCAAGCATGCTTTCTGAATTAGATTGAACTGAAAGCAGAAGGCTATCTTTGCCAGGCTTACTCCTGGGACTATCAGGAGTCACTCAGTCACCAGCAAGGGTGGTTATAACCTTGGTTATAACACACCTGTCCTTGATTATCTGGGAAGCAACAGCGAATGACAGATGAGGCACTGAGGGATCCTGGAACTAGCAATCAGTAAGCTTGGCTTTTTGTGAAGCTGACTCAACAGATCATCTTTTGTAGAGTCTCCCTTCCCTGGAGTACTCCCTGAAGGTTCCATTCTTTAGACTCCTCTAATAGATTTCTTTGGCTTTTGGCTTTCAGCGGGGTCTGGTTAATGGTTGGGGAGGAGAAGAGATGACACAAGCAGCATGCCAGAGGGGGTATGGAGGAGAGTTGGGTTGGGTGTTTATTCCCCTGGATTTTGCCACTCAGGCTTCCTTTCAGTTGGTTGCATCCCTTGACTGAAGTTCATCCTCCTCTTAGAGACCCCTGGGTATTCGGAGTCTCATCTTGCCCTTTTACCAGGCCTTTGCCAACCTCAGCCTCTTGCACAATCTCTAATTATTTCTCTACCTTTGCCCAGGCCTTTGTAATAATACACTTTATTAAATTTTCTTTAAATTATCCAAATTTTCTGCCAAGAGCCCTCTGATACACAATCAATTGGAGTTATAGAACCCTAAAGTAGGTCTTTTAACCTATTTCTGTGTGATTTTCCTCCAATGAAATTTATGCAACACCAGCTTTCCCCTTTCACCAGGAAGTTGCAAAGGCAAAATGAGGAAGAAGAAAAATAGGCTATGGGAAGGTTAAAATAAAATAAAATAAAAATTTTAAGTAAGGCACTAATACAACATATGCAATGTCATCTCTTTAACTTTTCAGCTGTGCTAATGGGCAAAAGTAAACTGCTTTAGTCACTAATAGTCCTAGGAAAAATATATCCTATGCTTCTTTTGTGATGTTTTTCATTAGGCAGCATCTTGCTTTCCACCAGTAACTCAGCAGAGCATGGAAAATGTTACACACAAATTCCAAACTCCATCAGAATATTCCCACACTTGGCTGGATGCCCTCCATTTTGTGGACACAGATGTCCAATTGCTGAGACAAATGAATCACACTGGAACTCAGTAAGTGCAACAAAACCACACTTGACTTTGTAGAGTGCAACTCACCCGTGCTCCATATTTTGTGACCAAATTCAAGGAAGACCTTTCTTAGGCCTTCCAGGGCATAACCTTTTGTGGCTTGGTTAAAACAATCCATGAAGTGCCTCACTGCCCAATATGCATGATAATCTAGGGTACACATGCCCTTTCGGACACTTCTTCATAGCCCTTGGTCCAGGCCAAGGGCTGTTCTCCAATGGGCTTGCACAAAGAGACAAAGATGAGTTTGAAGTTCCCAGTGAACTCACATGAGCACGGGTATTAAGCCTGTTCACCTTAGTTTCTCATAGTTTCTTTACCTGTGCAAGAGTAGAATGTGAGGGGCGCCTGGGTGGCTCAGTGGTTTAAAGCCTCTGCCTTCGGCTCAGGCCATGATCTCAGGGTCCTGGGATCGAGCCCCGCATCAGGCTCTCTGTTCAGTGGGGAGCCTGCTTCCCCCCTCTCTGTGCCTGCCTCTCTGCCTACTTGTGATTTCTGTCTGTCAAATTAATAAATAAAATCTTAAAAAAAAAAGAGTCATTAAAAAATAAAAGAGAGCGCGTAGAATGTGAAAGTCCTAACAGGTAAATACTTCCAGCCCAATGTTGTTAACGCCTTCAAAGAACAGAAAAATGTCTTGGTTTAGGGTGAAGAAAAGGGAAGAAGAGTTTAAAATTTTCTTGGACCTTTTTGCTGTGATCTCTGTAGTGACTTCTAGGTCTTTGCATGGCTGTGCTACAGAGAGTAAGAAAATAGCAAAAGGGGGCCCTTGGCTTATTGGCATGTTCTGCCTCCTGACAGAAGGGTTCCAAGCCAAGGAGCTTGATCTGCACATAAAGGCCTCCTTGACCTTATACCTCTTAGACTGGACATTAACATCTGATAGCCTCAATAATCCTTCATGGTAATGACCTATGACCATTTCGGATATAGTTTCTGGGATAACCTCTCCACATTACCCTATCTCCCCTCTTCTCTTTAGCCATAGCAGTAGGGACCCAAGTAGGGAGGATCCTATGTGTTCTTTGTCCCTTCTTGGGAGTGTGGTCCCTCTCCTGATCGTTTCAGCGTCCCCTGATGATCTGGACTAGAGGAAGTGAAGTGTGGTGGAGCCTTTCGGAAGTGGTCTCTCAGCTTGCCTAGAACAGAATCCCTGTTAGGGCTCTTCGTTTCCTATGGCCGCTGCGACTGGCAAACAGGGTGAGTCTCTCTCCCTTGGGTACTGGCTCCCATTTGCCCCTTGTTGGTCTACACACGGGATTTTGTTTTAACTTCTAGCAGAGACATAACAGCCGCAAATGCTGTATGGATTTGGAACATTAGCTTTTGAAAGTGATATTTTATTTTGATTATTAAAATCCACTATCTCAAAGGGCAGCTTCATTAAGACTTCCCACTTTGCTGATACCAACTGATTTAAGCCAAGTAATTCTCTCAATTCTAGGAAGTTAAGCAAATCCAAACCACTTGGTTCAATACACAGTTCCCTTTAGTTTTTCTTAAAACACCTGAAATGTGTTCGCAAAGCATTCAGGATACATGTTCTTTTCTAAAACTGGTTGCTCAAGATCTTGGTGCCTCGATACAATACATATCCAAGAAGGGTCTTCACGGGGATCCCCCAGTTGAAACCAACATTAATACTGGTCACCTTCAGTGTCACAGAGCAAGACTTTGTGCACAATGAGTCCCACCACTGAAGACTTAGTGTGTGGGTTAAAAGCCACTAGCCATATCTTAGAACTATTCTTCCTATTTTAAGGAAGCAGTACAGGTAACAACCCATGGCCTGTGCTAAGAGCAGACAGATGGATTAGAGGAATCTGTTAGTGTCTCTCTGGTTCTGGAATGGAATGTGTCAGCTCTAGTTGGCTAATCCCTCTTCTACCAAGTGCATCTGACAGGATCTTCGGGGCTAATAAAGAGGACAGAGCAAGCATATGGCAGAGAAACATGTAACTTTGATTATAGAACTACACTGTAGCTCCCTACCTCCCTGCATCTCCAAGAGATAGAGTTGGTGTACAGAGGCAGGGATCTAGGGTGCCATTTTCCTATTCCTCCCAAGTGGGTAAAGATAGGACTGTCATGGACCACAGTTTACAATGAGCAGAGCCCAGGAGGGTTTAGATGCCCACATAGTGTCCACATTCTTTGCCTTTGCCTACCATGCTATTGCTCTTATGCACTAAAAGTTCTTTGAGAAAATTGTAGCATTCAACACCTGGGAGATTCTGGAACCATGTGATTTTCTTTCATGCACCGGGGTTCTAAATTACAGCCTGAACAGTGACCATCACTGGCTGAGAAGGACCCAGAGGAATTGTTATGGCCCTCTTATGTCGTTCCTTTGTTTGATTCCTGGTGCCATTTACTGTCACAGATTCCATCTTGATAAAAAGGAAGATTCTGGAATAAAGTTTTGGAACTTAAAAGGCGAGCTGTGCTCACAAATCTTTAGGAGGCACCACCACAGAAGGTCGGAGGCAGGAAGCTTATTTGGGTTATTTCTTGTCTTTCTTTAAAGTGATAATATGAGCATGAAACTATTTACAGCTTTAAATAAACCTTCAGTTAGGGACACTGAAGCATACATAATACATTTTCCTTAACTGAAAAATGCCTAAGCAGGCTTTGTGGAGATTTTATCACACAGATTGGTATGATTATAATTAAGAGGATTGGCATAGTTAACTCCCTGGAAAAAGGCTTGACCCAGGTTAACACTTTAATATGAATAACTTTTTCTCTAATTAAAAAGAAGAAAGGAACAATGATTTCTCAATGTACTTTCTTTGCTTCTGCTCCACCTTGTCTTGCTGTATTAAACTTTACATCTTTGAGTCTGTTCTCATGTGCAAATTCAGATCATATATATTAACTATGCAAATTCTCCCTGCCCCCTTATTGTCTTGTTGTTACTAAGGTGTGCAGAGCATTGTGGATGGATTGCCTGTTCTCTTTTGCTAATGGTTACTTGACACCCCAGTTTTAAACGCTCAGTCCTTGTGCTTTGGAGCTTTTAAGATTCAACTTACAGAGCGCTATCCCTGGGATATGTATTATCATCTGAAGAAGAAAAACACATGACCTTTACGAAACAAATTGGGACCCTAGGGGTCCTGGATTAAGCTTCCTGAAAAGCACAATTTCATGGGCTGACAACCACGTGTCTCGCACACGAACAGTTCTCTGCTGCTGAAAGAAAACACGTGATGACCAGAGGAAATGTCACTTTACATGATGTACAGGTGATGTGGGAAATAGCCACGTCCACGGAAAGGAACACACTCCCAAACACACTTGCTTCATCTCTGCTTGTTCCTTAAGAGCAAAATGCCCTTTGGGCGAACAGACCTTTCCCTAGTAGCATTTTCAATGACTCTCAGTGCTTCTTACATTTGGCTTTGACTGATTTCAGACTTTTCTTGTCAATTAAAAATGACAAATTCAGCCTCTTGCAAGGCAGACAAGGAATCGACCAGTGTGAACCGAATAAGGATCTAAGAGTTGGAATGATCAGAGTCATCCTGAAGCATTCCTCTGGCAGTTCCTGTGAACTGACGGTCATCCTCGGGAACATCTGAGGTGTCGCACGTGGTCCTCAGGCATTGGTCTGAAGAACGTTGCAGCAACATTTCCCTAGTCTATCCTTTTTTCCTGGCCCCTGGTAAGAATGGCCAACTATATCCATGTGTATCTACCCACTGCCCACACAAACCCAGCGCCACATTCAAGATCAACGTTTGTCCTTTTTAGCTTTTATTTTTAGATGCACCTTGTCTGGAAGTGATATCCATTCGCTGGTTATTCATTTGGCTTTCTGCTTCAGGGATGTTGATGAAGAGGGTGGATCTAAATCATTGCTTCCCCTCAGCCGACTCACAGAAGGTGTCCTGGTGCCTTTTACACCCTGAAGGTAAGTGAAAGTTATGTGTCGTCGTGTGTGGCGATCATGGTCTGCATTGCTGTTCCTTTCTCAGTATATGGATGTGTCAAGACGGTGACCATTCATCATCTGGAGATGGTGGTGGTGGAGACAGATGTGGGGGCAGATGTGGAGGGAGGTGGAAAATCCCTGGTTCTTCTCTTCCACCTCTAACTCCTTTCAGATACTCTGACTTTATATGAAGTGGATTTCTTTGCATAGTCAGATTGATCTGTCTTTCTCAGATATTTTCTTGAGTAGAATTTTCACTAAGATGAGCTTAACTAATGATGGAAAGAATGTAATCCATCTGTGAAAACTCCTTAATCTCCATGAGAAAAAAAAAAAAAAGAAATCAGATACATAGGGGCTTTGTAAATTTCATTTACCCTACTTCACTTCTTTCCATTCGCAAAAAATCAATTGCACGCACATAAGGGAAAGGAGCCAACACAACATTTTCTACAAAATGCAACATGCATTGCTGGGGTCCATAAATGATGGGCTAGTGAAGTCATGGAAAATGGAGCTCCTTTTAGTAAACTTTCCAGTTAGTGAAGATAGTTGTATGCATAATAATGTTGACAATGAAAGCAACAATAGTTTTTGAGTTCTTACTATGTATATGTCTCATTGGCCAAGTGCTTTATACACACTCAGTCATTCAGTTGCTCCAGCAATCATACACAGCTGTTACTATTATTTATCTTATCATGTCTAAAATAGACCTCTGGATTCCACCTCCCAAAATCTGTTCTTCCCCAGGACTTTGTCTTCACCATAAATGATACCACTAGCTACTCAACTGCTCTTGCCACAGCCCTCGAAACAAATCATCTCTAGTTCATCTCTTTCCCTTTGACTCCCACATCTAATCTGACAATAGATTCTGCCAAATATGACAGCACATTTCCTAACTTAGTTTCTTTGACATGATTCTTGTTTACCTCTCAGACTTCACCCTCCCATCACTCTTCTTGCTCTTTCCGGTGGCACTGGCCTTTCTATTCCTCAGATGTGTTACACTTGTTGCAAATATATATTTAATGTATCTTGAGACCTTTTATTCTGTTTACAGTTCATTGCTATAACATTAGCCTAAACACCATCACCTCCAGCTCAGAATATGGAAACGGTCTCCTGACTGGTCTACATGCTTTCACTCTCACTCCCTTATAAAGATCTCACAGTAAGAATGAGCCTTGAATCATGAAACTAATCATGTCACCTCACTGCTTAAACCACCTGCAGCTTTGCATTGTTCTTAGAAGAAATCCATACTTCCTAACTTGTCTGCCTGATCTGATTGTTGCCTCCTTCTCACACTCCCACTTTCCATCACTGCCTCCCCTGTTCTCTATGTCCCCGACATACTGGGCTTTCTTCTTTCCACTTGACTATGTCCCATTAGTTTCTGCCTCAAAGCTTTGAACTTACTGTTTCTTTTTACTCGAAAATACTTTTCCTGTCTTTCCAGGACCAGCTCCACATAGTGGTCACAATTTTACATTTGCAGGTGAAAAATAAATAGTAATCAAAGGGCAATAATGTGCAGCCACATTGGCTCCACCACTGGAAGAAGGCAGAGGGACAGGTTTAGGAGGAGTTTGGATGACAAAGCAGGAGATCATCAAGAGGGTGACTGCATTTTGTGTTCAAGAGTTGGTTTGAGCCTTAGGGCACAGCACCTCTGGAAAGAGATGATGTGCATTTTTCTGATTTGGTCAGAATCATTAAAATCAAGTAAAATATTAATATATTCATATTGCCTTACCTGTTCTGACAGCAACATTGCACAGAAGAAAACTTGGTATGCAGAACTGGCCAGTCAGTAGTACAGATGAATTACCCCCACAGTTAAATAAACTTACACTTAAAGGGATGAGTTAAGTGCTGCCTGAGGTTAAAATTACCTGGCAGGTATTGAACTTCAACCCAAAACTGCTCAACTTCAAAAGACCTGTTGAGCCTGCAGTGATGTGCAGGCTGGTGATATGTTCCCACATCTTCCTTAGTCTATAGCATTTCATCCAAATTTCATCCTTAATGTTTCACGTGAATACATTTTGCCTTATGAACACTTTTGCAAGGTCCCTGAATCCAAAGACTGGTCTT
Source organism: Martes martes (assembly GCF_963455335.1). Taxonomy (NCBI): domain Eukaryota; kingdom Metazoa; phylum Chordata; class Mammalia; order Carnivora; family Mustelidae; genus Martes; species Martes martes. The sequence continues at coordinate 68,530,398 of NC_137890.1, forward strand.
CCATAGTCCTTGGCACATAGAAGGCTCTCTAAAGGTAATTTGTTTTTTAAGTAACTATAGTTCTCTTGTATCTCTAGAGACACTTGGCAAGTTGTTATTAAATCCTTGCTGGAGTTATTAATAGTTCTGCTGCTACTTTGTATGTAAAAGTGATACCACATAAAATAGAATTCTTAGGACACAAAGTTCACTTTAAACAGAATGAATTTTGAGTTTATCTGAATTAACTTGCATACATACATAGACTTACACATTCATCCACTTCATTCTTAAATCATTCATGAGGGGGTTTCTTAATGGAGTCATGATGTATCATCATTCACATTAGTACAGTTGAGTTGGCCTTTTACAACTGAATGGGAAGTAGTATGAAGATAGAATATAATATCAGAATTATAGTGAAGGATAGACAAAGGGAAATCGCATTCCTCAAACTCAATTGGTCTTATTAGACTGGGGTCCCTAGGTTATCTCCGATAGCTGCTTAGTAACCCATGATGAGAAGCTGATTCTACTCATACCCAGCACGTGTGAGTTACCCCCGCTGTCAGTAGGTTACAGGACAATGGATTACACAGTCAATGCATTACTTCAGCCAGCTGGTCCTTTACTCATTGGCTATTTCATTTAATATTTATGAAACTCTTATAAACTCAGTCTGGCCTGACCACAAAAAACAGCTAAATGGACATGTAAAAATTCCTCAGCCATAAAGTATCAGTATAAGTAAGGGAAGTTTGACCCAGTTCTGGCAAAGCAAGCATTTGGAGGCTAGGAACCTGCTATTAAGCTGGAGGTTGCTCACTTAGCAAGTTGCAAATTTGTCTTTTTATATAGTGGGAAAAGATATTTCTGGGTTCTGACATGGCTGTGGCTACAAAAGAAAACACATTCACGTGCTCAATCTCCCTGACTTGGCAGATGCCTCACTTTGTGTGGCCTGCCAATACCACCAAAATGTGGGCATACCTCTATGAGATACAAAGAGAAGCAATGGGGAGCTACATTCTCTCTCAACATTCTTGTCTGATTTATAATCTTTGCTTTGTTCATTAGGCACTTGGAGAGTAAAACAAAGAAAAAGTAACCTTGAGCCAAATTCACATTATTATTCTCTTTCGTTCCCTAACATGAAATAGTCATGCTGACCTGACTTATTCCAACTAGTCTATGTGCCAAGAATGCAAAGATAATTAAGCTTGAATCCCTTTCCTTGAGAAATCTTCAAGTATAGACATATCACTCACACACTCACACACACACACACACACACACACACACACACACACGAAGTTATGGAGGGCTGAGGAAGGAGCCAACTGCTGTCAGAGTTAGGAAAGGTGGAGAGAGACCGGAGAAAAGAAAGAGAGAGAATTTGAGAATTCTTCTTGAACCTGGTCTTAAAGATCAATGAGGAGTTTTCTGGGCTGCATGACACCCCAGGCAGAAGAAACAAGGTGTTAAAAAACAGAATTGGGTAGAACATGTTCGGACTGTGGTTGCAGGTGGTGCTGACAGTCTAGGCTTCAGGAAGTCCCCCAGGGAGGGGGAGGCAATGATTAGAACTCACTGGGCAGAATTCATGGTAACACTAACATTCAGGGAGATGAGAACCCTGAAAAAGACAGAAAAGGAGCATACAACAGGTATGTGAGGAACCAGAGGAGAATGATATTAAAGGAGGAGGTGTTGGGTGGAAGGCATCTACTGGATATGGCAGTTAGATGATGGTTGGTTTTATTTGTTGAGTGCCAAGGCCCCTGTTCAGGGGGTTGTGAGGGCAGAAAGCAGTTGATTTCATTTGAAGAATGAATGGGAGGAAAGAAAACAGAGGTATTGAAGTAGACCACTCCTATAGAGGGCTAGTCTTGTCAGAAACTCAACATGAGGAGGACGACAAGGCAGCGCCTAGAGGGGATGCATACGCCTGGTATGGTTTGCATGTAAAGAATTCTGGCAAGGAGTCAGTAAGAAGGAAGAAGTTGAAGATAAAGTTAAACATCTTGATTGCTGGAGAGGTGAGAGCAAAGCTCCAGGTGTTGACAGAGGAATGAGTGTGGGTGAGACAGGAGTGAGTCTCCAAGGCAGGGAGGATGCAAATTTGAGAGGAGGTTGGAGCTCTGGGCCTGCTGGGAGCTATTTTACATGAGAAGAAGGAGACAAACTTTATTATACCAAATTATAAAATAAAAAGGATTATCTTTAAAAAATCCAGACATCAGAAACCAATGAGAGGAGGGTTCTGGAAGAAGAGGACCATTGAAATGAGGGTGTAAGTTTGGCCCTGAAAGTGGATAAATTGTGTCCCTTTGGAGGGAGGAGGAAGAAAGATCAAAAGGACCATCTCTCTCACCAAACGAACTCTTTCTTTCCAGGATAGAAAAGCAGGGGGCTGCTCCAACTTTGCCAACTCAACTATCTCTCTGCAAATAGGAGTGGTTTGGGTGCCTTTATTCATGAAGGTTTTACATCTGAATAATTCAAAATACTTTACAAAATATTTGTTTTTAATACAATATCACAGTAGTTGTAATCAAAGAAGAAATAGATTTTAAGATAGAGCCATGAATAAAAGTTATTTAAAACCTAATTGAAGGCAGAGTACAATAAAAAGCACATAAAGGCTTATTTTTACCTCGCAAGCAAACCTCTGGCAGATTTTTATTTTGGATTCTACATATTTCACTTCCCCTTGCAACTGATATTCATGAAATGCAATGATGGGAGCATAACAGCAACTTTAAAAAGATGAAGTATCTTTCCCTTAATTAATGTCTACAAAGAGATTTAATGATGAAAAGTACCATTAAGTGCCAAGTATTATTAATTATTTTCTGCTGTAAGAGGCATAGAGTCCTCATTATATACTGTTTTAAATATTATAAAATATTTACAAAATAAGTTTTAAAAATTGCAAACAAGCCAAATAAAAAGGCATTTTCCTTTTTAGGTGAAACTAAGATCAAAGCCCAAAGGAAAACGGAATGTGCTTCATACATGAGAAGCCTTCAGGAATGCTCTGAAGATATTGGCACTTTGTTTGTTCTTTTTCCATGTGCCTTGTACTTCTGCTGTCTGCACCAACTGAAGCAAGATACAACTTAAAATTTGGGCACAGATGTTCATTTTATAATATGGCAAACACATACCGAGATTCTGCTCATCCCATCTTTGTCTAGCCACCTAGTGTGGAGTGAACCCCAGAGGACTGGGTCTCTGAACAGCTCCTCAAATTCTCTGGCCTTAGGGGAGGAAAAACTCAGAACTGTTGGTCATCTCTGGGTCTAGTCTATGTTGAAGTCAGTCCCCATTCCAATCCCAAGCTGTTCCAGAATGAACAGGTCATTGATTTAATTGAACACTTGCTTTGTGTCAGGCATTGAACCAGTTCTTGCTCTGAAGTTACACGTTGTCTACCAGAGAACTTTACCTCCCAAATTATTACTGTCGTAATCTATATTATCTAGACATCATTGACTGAGTGGCTTAGCAACAATTTATTTCTCACAGTTTTGGAGGTGGGAGGGCAAAGTGAAGGTGCTGGCAGTCTTGGTGTCTGGTGAGCCCCTGCTCCCTGATTCTCACAGGGTTATGCCCTCATGTGGAGGAAGAGTCAAGGGAACTCTCTCAGGTCTCTCTTACAAGAACACTAAGTCCATTTATGGGGTATCTGCTCTTCTAACCTACTCACCTCTCAATACCCACCTCTAAATACTGTCACACTGGAGAATAGGTTTCAATGTATAAATTTCTTTGGGGGGGGCGGGACACAGATGGTCTACAGCAACTATTTTATTGTTAGGCCATGCTTTATATTTTCTTGTGAGAGAGGGCCAAAGTAGAGAAGATCAGCTGGCAGGAGTAAATAGTAAACTTTGCATTTTTTATGTTTTCTCTGAAGACACTCTGGCTCTAACCATTTATGGAATTTCTGTGCCTAACATCAAGGAACCAGAAGTTCCTTGGGGTTGCAACTCACTGATCCTGCCTTTAGCCTTCTGGCTGGCTGGTTGCTTGCATGGATTCAGCCCAGTACAGATGACAGGATGTACAGTACAGGATGACACACGGTATCCTGATCCTCCTTCAAGTTGCTACTTGGCTTCTAAGAGCTCATTTCCTGGGAGTCCAAATAATTACATTTCACCTGCGTTATGTACTCCATAATTACATTATTTTTTAAAATTATGCTTGATGACAAAGTTATCAAAATTCAACATGATCAAAACCAAAATAAAACCTGGAAGAAAATGACTCTTGCTGTATCATCACAGTAATTTACAAACAGGACACTTTGCACATTTCCTGGAAGGGAAGTGACTAGATCCTTGGTTAAAACCCCTCTGAAAGTTGGCTGCGTTAAAAGCAAATGACGAATGTTTTAGAAATACTGTAACTTCCCTAATGTATTCGTGAGTAGAAGAAAGGGGCATCACCACAGGCGTGGAGGGTGAGTGGTGACAGGCAAGCATGTGAGGGTGATGGGGAAGAGGGTCGCAGTAGTATCAGCTAGTGAGGCTGAGCACAGTTTCCACTTTGATTTCTTCTCCATTGTGTTCTTGTCCCTCTCCCTTCTTCCTTTCTCTGCTCTGGTCTTCTTTCGTCTGCCCCTTTCCCCTCTTCTTTCTCCTCTTCCCTCTTCTTTTGCTTGGTTCTGTTTCTCTTCTTCCTCTTTCCCTTTCCTCTCCTCCACCTCTTTCCTCTCTGCTTTCCACTTTTCATTTTTCCCTCTTCGTAGATAGTCAGTCAATATACTTTGACTTGATGTGAATTGATGGCACCTATATTATCCAAATTTTTCTCCTCCCTGAAGATTATAGGAAGTTGAGACAGATTTAACAGCAGCTAAACTTTTGGATTTGTACTAGGTAAGACTTGGAGGTAGAGATAGAGATTTAAAGAGTTTTGATCAAGGATATTGGCATAGTGTATACTTAGATTGTGCCTTCAGAATTTCAGTGGGATTTCTTTGCATTTGGGTTCTCTAGCAGTAACAGAAAGAGTTGCACTTAGAACATGCAAGATTACTCATTCAAAAAAGCATAAAGATAATCTGATGAGGGCTCTTACTATTTTCCAAATGAAGCAGTTTTTTTGGGTCATGGTTTACTGGGAATTCTCATCGGCCAGGTGATCCTCAGAAACCTAACTTTAACTGACAGCTCTCCTTACTCTGCATGTATTTTCACGTATCCTGTCACTTGAAGGCAGCTAAACTCACCAGAGGATTTTTCACTGTGGGAAATGGCAGTGTCTGCTTCAAATGGTCGTCAGAATTGACTTCATCAGATGGGCAGCACTGGAAGCACAATTTAAATAACATTATGCAAGAGACATCGGGAACACTATCCCATCTCTCACTGCTAGTACCCCTTCTCTAGTGTTCGAAATACCACCATTCAAAATTCCTGTTTCTCTTTGAACCTGACCTCTAAGAAGAACATTACTAAGAACACACCAAGATTTCTCAGGATGAGTAAGTGTCAGACTGAAGTCTGTCCGGGATAGATATAAGGACTGACATCATTCAACTGTTATAAATGATCTGGAAGAAGAAGTAAGAAAAAATCGCTAAGGCAGATAGCCCTAAGTGCCTCTGGATAGTTTAATGTCAGGATGCCATGGACCATTTCCTGGGAGGAATGTACAAGGGAGTGGCTGATGTGATACCAGTGGATTTGGGAAAGAACAATCCACATCTTCCTTGGAAAAGGATGAACTACCAGTTAGAACAACAACAACAAAATTCGTCTTTGGCCTTCCTCTCATCAACAGAGGCTAGATGAAGTTCCCTGTTCAAGTCATTCTTACAACAGTGATAGATTCTGGGAGATCACTAACTCCCTGTGGAAGGTTGATATTGAGGAGAAAAGAAATAACCCCAAGGTGACTTAGGAGACCCCCAAAGCCAATTTACCTACTTTACAGTTTGGGAGTAGGGTAGCTTTTATCTGGGATGCTGAGTACTGGTCATCTTGCTCACTGGAGGAAGCCCCTTCCCAGCATCCTGATGAAAGCAAGTGCCACAGCTGCTATTTTTGTACTTTTAGGTCAAGGTGCTCCTAGCCTGAGAACAGTTGGGGTGTGGTCCCCTGCAAAATATTGATGTGCTCAAGCTGTCTGCATATGAGATTATACATTACAACGGGGAGCTCTCTTGCTGATTACCTTTTGTCAGACTTGAGGCATTAAAGATACTTGCTTTATCAGGACAAGTGAGCCATTTAGTGCCACTGAGTACCTTACCCCTGTGGCTCACTAGGGTATCCAGCCTGGATGTTTCATTACCTTTTATACAGATATATTGAAATGAGATGCTCGTCACCACAGGTTTCTCCGCATTGTACACATCCATATTCACTCTCTGGGCTGGAATTATCTTCCTAAGGGTCATATGGGAATAATTTTTCTCCCCAACACCTCCAGATTTATAGGATTTCTATTATATATGGCTTTATGCCACATCTTTAGCTTAAAGGCAGGTAAAACAAATTCTTTTTTAAAGCCTAGCACCACCAGAGAAAGAAGGAAAAGCAATTAAAATACATGCAGATGATTGCAAAGTAGAAAGAAAAGTGGACATTTTTTTTTGGTGGCGGATGGTATATGTAATGTATTTCTTTGACTGCCCCTTTCTGTGGTTTGAAGCGGTTGCTCATTTGCACCGAGGAAAGGTGCTTTAGATTAATTTTGGAAACTTCAATACCGCAATGTGCTAAATTTTAATTATTTCACTTCCTGCTTGGTATATTAATGTTGTGATTACCCTTGAAAGTGTATTACCGATGATGATTTATGCAAAACCCAGTCAGCTCCCCAGCTCCATCAGTTTCAATTAAAACAGGCCACGGAGGAAGCTTGCCGCTGCCATGCTGGCTGCGGACCCTCATTACTCTCACGAGCAGGTATAGTCCGTTTACTTAAAGCATTACTTTTGTTTATCGTTCTGGAACCATCTCTTCCACTACACGAGGAACCACGGAGAGAGGAAATTGTAGAGATTTGGTCTGCTGGCCTTGGATTCAAACCGAAACCCTCCAGGAAAATGTGTTTTATCTGTACTTCTCCACTGATGCAGAACATTTGGGGCCAATCTTTCCTCTCTTGAACTGTTCAAGGGATCAACTGGCCAAAAGAACTATTCAGAACTTACCATCTTCTGGTTTCCGTGAATGGTGTTTAGTCAGCCTCATAAGGAGTTAATCATAAAGTGTGTCTGCTTTCTCAAATGGGGCACTGTTTTCAGAGCTCATTTATCTCCATGACTTCAACTATGGAGAGGTCATAGGGTTTTTCACGGTGCGTCCCCAGTCCCCAGTCCCTCTAATTACTAATTTGGCTGCACGGTTATTGAAATCTCCTGTCTACCTGGCAGCTTTTCCTAAATCTATTCCAAACAATGTCACTGAGTTTGCCTGCCAGGTCCAGGAGGGGCTCTTCTTTCTGAGTACCAGAGAGACAGGCGGCCAAACCTGATTTCAATGGCAGTTTCATTTTAATCACATTTGGAAATTCTTGACTACGGGCTGCCCATTTATAAAGTCAGGGAGCCTGCACCTGCCAAGGCAATGGACAGCTTGCCAGGAGCAGAAGAAGGAACTGATTCCAGGCAAAGAAAGGAAAGTGCATCCACCTTCATTTATTTATTTATTTATTTATTTTTTCAGAGACCCACAGCTTGGATGGAATCATAGAATCATGGAGCTGAGAGATCTAAGCCTCCTTAGGCTCTTACATGGTCTCAAGCTGACACTTCTCTCCAGCTTCAGCTCCTGCCCCTCCCCTCAGGCACTCCGCCCTTGGCACTCACTGGAAGGTACCAAGAGCCTTCCCCATGTAAAGCCTAAGCCCAGACTGCACTCTCCATCTGAAAAGCTTGGCTCGTGTATTTTTGAATGGTCGTTTTTTGTCTTTGTCTTTGGAATCCTTTAGGCAGATGCTCAAACGGTTTTTCCTCAGGGGGCTTTGATATTTGATATCATTCTCCTTCCTATCTTGTTCACTTCTTTTTTTCACTTACCGCAGTTGGAAAGGTTGCTTCTATATTGTCTGACCCCTCTGCTACAGTGTGATAAGCTCCACCGGGTTTAGGGGCCGTGGCCTGTCTGGCACAGAGCACAGAGCTTGGGTGAGGGGGTCACCATTTCAATCTCCCGTGCTGAGGAAAGTGACGTTTCCTTCCAGCTACGATTCACATCCCCATTTATTCCACAGACATTATTTATGATGACTAGATGAACCACTCACTAAAAGGCACTTTCCCAAGCAGTTTACAGAAGGCCAAGTCTTGCTGTGTTCAGTGTGGACTTCGAACTGGGATCCCCTGAGCCCATTTGGGGGGTTGGCATTTATACTGAGAAGATGTCATAGTTAGCATGATAATGTCAAAGCAGTGCCCCCCTGGACATGCCCTGGGAGTGCCAGTGACTGCCGCCTTCAACCCAGAGGTAAAAAGGCCAGGAAAGCCCCCAGCAAGGAGGGTTGACAAGTTAGCGTAATCTCGCTCACTCTCCAAATGTTAACCTGTACCATCCTTGTATTTGTCTCCCTAACTGCTTCTTTTTGCTGACACTTAGTTGCAATATGGTCTATTTTTGTCCTTTTTCTTCATCTATCAATCCTGTACAATTTCCTTATGGCTTCACAGCCTAATCCTTGAAAAGTACACACTTCTAGTGACACTTAATGCCCTTCACCTTGAATTCTCTTCTCTCCTGCCCCATCCTTCACGATGGCCCTGTCAGGCCCCCCAGAGTTCCCTGCCATTGTTCACTAAGCAGAAGCTGTATTCCAGGGTATCTCCAGGGTTTTATTTTCTGCCTCCTGACTGGCCTAACCAGTGACCCCATGCCTATAGTGTTTGCGGGGTCCACTGTGCAAAGGGGCAATGCTTGAGGCCTCCAGGGGGCTTAGTGACCCTGACTTCATCATCAGACAGATGCTCCAGCCCTGGAGTTTCCACCTTCCACCTTTGTGATCTCATGCAAGTGACAGATGCTCTAGCTTGGATTTCCAGTAACATGGAAATAATAAGAAGTCATGATTATTACTGTGAGAATTAAATGGCAATGTATAATGACCCAGGATAGTTCTGGCACACAGAACATAGAAAATAAACCCAGCTCTTTCTTGAGAATAGCATTGGGAAGTTCTTTACCCTCAAACACCAAAACCTGAAAGTATTGCATCAGCAATTTTCTTCTTTGGAATAGGCACTGCTTTTGTGGTCCTTTACAAAATTGAATACACTCTTAAGGCATGATATCTATCAAGATTCTGACAGGAAACAGATGGCACACCTCAAGAAGTTGTAACTGAAGAGATTTTAATAAAAGGTATGGGTAAATTGAAGAAACTCCTAGGGAATGGAGAAGGACCCAGGGCCTGGCAACAGCAAGGAGCTAATACTGCCCTTAGAAAATAAGGCAGTGCAATTATAATAGCAAAGAAAAATGTAGAACAAAATTGCAGCCCATTGTTTGAGCTCCTGCCCTATGTCGAGTTATCTGCTTGGCTGGTTGATGGCTCTAAGGGAGCTTACAATCAAGTTGGGGACAAGAACAAGGAAGCTACTAACGACAGTGGTCGTCAAGCGTCAGCTTGCATCAGAATCAGATGTCAGACTTGATAAAACCAGACTGCTGGGCCTCAGCCCCAGAGGTTCTGATCCAGTGGGCTGGGATGCGGTCTAAGAATTTGCTACTTTAGAGAGAATCATCTGAGCGCCTTGGCTAAATGAGGGAGCTTGCGAGAGTCAACTTGATAGGCATCTCATGTGCCCAGAACAGAACATATAAGCAAGGTAGGGGCATGATCAGTGCAGAGCAGGTTGGAGCACCATAATGGTGCAGCACAGGTGTACCATGGCATACACAGAGGGGCATCCAATACAGTGGGAGGGCTGAAAACATGTCACCTGCTCCTTGCTGAGAAGCACATGCAGTAGAAAGTCTACTGTGCCTGGTCCCAGAAGGAGTTAACATGGACTTGATGGAGAAGAAGTTGAGGGGATAGATCAAGAGGATATTTCTTGAGTAAAGTGAGTTCATATTAGAGATTTTGTGATGTGAGGTATACAGGAGAAACAGAACAAAAACTGACCTAGTTTCAAGACCTGATATGGCCGATTAGTGATACCAAAACCAGTGTGGGGAATTAACCAACTGATCTACTCAGGCAGCCCCAGAATTCCTTTTTAATTAACAAGATGTAGCAAAGTAATTTTACTTTTTAATTCATACACAATTGATTTCCTATATCTCCAATTCCTAATAGATCAATAAATTAAAGATACTCAAAACTTATTAGTGATACCATCAACATACATTGCTTTGAATAGAGTATCTCATACTCTGTTTATAATTTGTATTATTAGTCATTCATGATATCCTAAGAGAATCTACCGCTGGGCAAATGGGCCAGAAAGGGTATATATTTCTTTTCTATTCAACCCGAAGTGCAACTTGAATCAATTTATTGTATACCCAAACTATACCAAAGAAATCTAAGAAAAGTCATTGTGTACTTGGCATTGCTTAAGACTACAGGGAGGGGAGCAAGGTGCTGTTGCAGGGAGCAAAGACTGATATTGGGTCTGTTGAGCCAGCCCTGGGGACTGGGAGGTCTAGGCTGCAGGGTCTTGATGCTTTGAAGGAGATTCAGTGCTGACTGCAAAGAACTTGTATGTGAATGGACCATGGGAGAAACAGTCATGCAAAATAAATAAAATAATAAGATAAATTAGGATTCAGGATACTAACACCTTGAGTAAAAAAATAATCTCATGCAAAATATTAGAACCGATAATTGCACTAACTCTTTGTCCTTCATGGACTCCGTTCTCTCTGCTTGAGCTTCTCCTGGACAATCAGACCAGTGGGAATTTCCTCATCGCTGCTGGAGACTTAACAGTGGGGCGCCAGCTGAGTAAAGATTGCCAAGTACATACGGAACCCAGTAGGGTTGGAAACATTGGTTTCTCTTTAGCCATCTTTACCACCAGCAATCCAGCTGGAGGACTAACATTTTTGAGACCCTGCTATGTATCCGGCACAATAAAAGTCATTTCTCCTCAAACTCCTTTCTCTCCAATTAAAATCTGCTCTTAGAACAGGATCCAATATATATAACCTACTTCATGAGAAGTGAATAAATAAGAAGTTTTGTGTTGGAATGGCCATTGTATTTCCATTTTAACTTGGCTCAATCTAGGGCGCTTTGGGGGAAACAAGAGTCCTGGGGCAATGACGAGATTGTCAAGTGTATCAAAAGGAGGCACGGGCTTTAAAATGTTGAGAGATGCTGTCTTGGGTCAATGACATGATATCCAGTAATGACATCGAGGACCCCAGCTGGGGAGAGGCCATACCACGCATTTGTCCACTGGACACATGTGAGCAGTGAGCCTGCCCACACGCCCTAGATCTTTCCGTAAAAACCAAGTCACAAGGTCTGTCTCATCTCTGTTTTCGTTTGGGGGCTATTCACATTTATAGATCCCCTGGCTTTTTTTCTTTTTTAAACATGAGGAATATACCATAAGGTTTTACTCTAGATCCCTCACCCCCAGAAATACATTCTCTGAATGCCCAAAAAGGAATGGAATCTTCTGGGGCTCCCAAATTGCCAGAGCAGTATTTTCACACAGTTGCCAGTCTGTTTGTATTGTTCATACAGAAATAAGAATACTGTTCCCCATGGTATTAACTGTTTTTCTCATCCTTGGATTTAACGGTTAAGCCAGTAACCTTGTGTAATATTTAATAGAGTCTCGCTCAAATGCAGCCCAATTTTCTCTTCAAATAAAATTCCATTTTAAGCACCAGGATTTGTATGCCAAATTCGGTCCTTTAAAAATAACGGAAGATATAAATTTTTACCACTCAGTTATAGGCTTTGGAAAAGAGAAGGCTAGTAATGAAATATAGGGTACAAACTGAATAACTAATGCCAATACCGAGGGCCCTCTCCACAATGCATCTTCCACAGTGCGGGATTAGCATGCAAGTCGCGTCGAAGCTGACTGAGATCTGAATGGAGTGGAAGCTTGCTCGCTCAGCACCTTTGGCTTTCAGACTCTATTATCTTGCTTACTTAGTAAATTTAATGTTGTGTAATTTATTTTTTATTGCCTCATTTGTAAGTCTTTCTCTTTCTTCAACCCAAGATATCTTTAGGGGCTTAGATGGCCGATTACACTCCAATGTCCATTTTTATACAAGGATAAGAACTCTTGTTAAAAAGATGAGCAGCAAACGCTGCATTTTATTGGAGCCAAGAAAGAAGATGCTACATTGTGTTCCAAAATTATCACGACAGGGATGGATTGAGGGCTGGAGAATAGGAAAAGCCGTATAGCAGTGAATATTGCCTTCAGCAGGAAGCCCTCTACCAAATGACTAAAAGAAAACGCATCTCTCTCTGCACCAGCCTTTCCCCCTCTCGTGAAAGACTAGGGTCTTTTATAACTGATTTGATCAGATGTCATTTCTTTACTCAGAATATGTATTTACATTTTTTTTTCAGTTAGCCCAAATCCCATTATTCTTCCTCTCTACCGCCTTCACAACCCTCCTCTATTGTGCTACCATTACTCTGAGATGAACATGACCTTGGAAATTAGCAATGGATGGCACTGCTTACAAAAGGACAAACACAAGGGAACACATCCTATACCTCTGCAAATCCAGAAACCCAATATCATGCTTTAGGGAAAAAAAAATATGACAATTATTAGAAAATCCGGACAAGTTTAAGGTTTAACCTTTGGGGTGTCTGGGTGGCTCAGTCATCAAGCATCTGGCTTTGGCTCAGGTCGTGATCCCAGGGTCCTGGGATCGAGCCCCACTTAAGTCTCCCTGCTCAGCAGGAAGCCTGCTCTCTCCGTCTTCCACTCCCCTGCTTATGTTCCTTCTCCTACTGTTTCTCTGTCAAACAGATAAATCAAAACTTAAAAAAAAAAAATAAAGTCTAACCTTTGCAGATAAGAGTATGTATCCCTGGTACTTGACTAACCCTTAGGAATCGTATGAGACGGTCTTATTTAAAAAGTTAAATCTGATAGCAAACAAGGACCCTTAAAGAGAATACCAGGTGCTCAAATTTGGAAAAAGACATGAGATGACAACCAAAATTTCTCTGAGAACTAGGACTAGGTTTGCGCTCTCATAAATGAAGCAAATAAGAAAGGCACATGGACCAGATTGCTCCGGGGTCCTAGGCACAAGCATGTGCATTCCTGTGCCCACACTGTGCACCCTGTAGAAACAACACAAGTTGCATCCATGTGCCCTGCCTGTGTATGACAGTGCGGTCTTTGGAAGGCAGTGCAAACCTGTTCAAGGTCATAGTTAGCTCTGGTGCTGGTATTTTCGGGAGACAGCGGCATAGACGCATCACGAACAGGGACGCTGGAGCCAGCTACCTGGGTTTGCATCCAGGCTTCCTTGCTTACTAGCCGTGTGACTCTGGGAACGTTACTTTTCTGTTCCTCCTTTTCCTCAACCAAAAACTGGGGATAATTATAGCGCAGAGCTGTTCCGAGGATAGCATAAGTTCATGCGTGAAGTGCTCAGAACAGTCCCTGCCAAAGAGGAGGCACTCGACAACACAAGCTATGATTATTTTTATTTTTTTCCTTAAGGATGACAGAAAGATAAAAATATCTAGCTCCTGATGGGAAAGTTTGCATCACCTGCTGCTATTTCTGGAGACACGGAGGTTGTGAGGGGTCCCGTTGGTCACGGTGTCTTTAGAATCCAGAGCAGGGAAGGGGAGTTTAATGCTGATACAGTGCAGGAGGCAGCGTTAGGGCACCTTTTAGTGTTTTAATATCCTTATTCTCTCTACGCTCGGATGGTCTTTATTTTTATTTGATTTAAATTCTTCCCAACATCTTTCCCTCTCGACACCGAATTGTGTTCTGACGTGGTTATTGTCAGGGCTGTCGTCCCCCGAGGCGGCTGCGTGTTAACTGCCGCAGCACATTCCTTGGCGTCTCCTTCATCGCTTCCTTCCAGCCTGGTGCACAGGCTCCTCTCCCAGCCGCCCTGCGTTTCTTTTTAGCATGCAGCCCTTCTCCCCTGCTGCTGAGAATGATATTCTGCTCTGACAGCCAGTCTCACCATCTTCTCCAAATCCTTCATTTAAAAACTCACCTCATCCCAGAAACCTTTCCAGAATGAAAATGGTACCCTTAAGAAGAGAGCCAGTGAGGAACTGGAAAACGACCATCTGCCTCAGACCTCTTTGCTCTCCGGCCTCTCTCCATGGCTCGGAAGCGTCCTAGGTCATATTTTTGCCCACTTCTCTTTATCTGGTCCCGCTTCCCTTACGAACCTTTCAGCGTTTCTCAAATTGTTTCTCTGTCCATAATTGCACGGCTCCTTATTTTCAGCTGCATTATGTTTACCCACGTTTTCCATAGAGCGAAATTGATTTTAGGGGTGCATTCACTTGTGAAGGAAACTACAAATAGCAGGCTGACTCTATGGTCTCAATCAATGTTTTTCATTGTGCCTGTAGGTTCTCTGTGGACCTCCTCCTCTTATTTCTGTCAGTCAATCAATTATGTGTTGAGGGCCTTGTTCTGGTAGGCACTATGGCTTTTGGTTCAACTTCATTAGCTTAACTAAAAAGGAAAGTAATAGAATAGTAACTGATGGCATCTTTGAGCAAGGGAGATGACCTATTATATAACTTATGTTCTTGTTCCTGGCAAACCAGAGGGCAAATTGAATCTAAAATGGGGGGGATTATGTTTTATGACTAGATTCACATGGAGATACAAACGCTAAACCGGTTTAAGGTCTATAATGATGAGCTCTGGCTTAAGACATGCTCTCTCTCCCTAAGAGGCCATGGCTCCCCTGCTCCGTCCATGCAGCCCCCTACTGGAGGACGTTCTTTTAGGACCAGGTCACATCTGGAAACAGTGACCTTTACCAGCATTCTCCATCTGCATAAACCAGTTGTAAAAATCTGCTGAGTACTGCTCTTTCAGAAACTAAATGACAGGGAAATTATAGAGGCTGAAAGAAAATGGTGTACCCTACGATAAGTGGAACAACAATTCCAACGGAATATTTTTTCTCGGTAAGTTCTACATTTCAGAGTCTCACCAGTTTTCTGGAGCAGCATATGCGTGGTTTGGGCTTCGTGGAGAACTGCATTATTGCATTGCGTTATTGCATTGCATTATTGCACTGTTAGGGGTTTGGGAGCTTCCTTTGTTGTATTTTTACTTTAAACCATCATTCATAGGTTGGTGCTTAAGCTGTTCACAATGGTTAAGTCAGTGATAACTTTTCAGTTTGACAAATATATTTGATTTCACGTAGAAGTAAAAGTACCAGACATTTACATACTGTGCCTGGGCTCTGGATCCCAGTTGGGGTGGATGTGTGGTAGTACTGTTTTCTGAGGTCTCTTTCTTCATCAGATTCTGCTCTGAGAATCCTCAAGCACCACACTTCTAGTGAGCAGTGAAGGGTCCACTGCCTGGGGTAAGGGCGGGGGCTCTTCTAGGGCCTGAGACCTTGGAAAACCCAGAATGAAGGTCAGGGAACTGCTCTCCCCACCCCCCAGTGTGATTGGCCAACCTCTGGGCAACCATCATAGGGTAGTATCTACCCTTGGACTTGACTTTGTTTTGTTTTTTACTCTATCCTGTTGATTCCGTTCTTTCAAAAAGTTCAACTATTTTAAGAAATAAACACATCAGAGAGAAGCAGAAACCACAAGCTGATGCTGTGGGAGTGTGTTAAGTCCAAGGGCGTGTAAATTAAGGCAGCAGGTCATAGGGACACTCCAATTGGAGCATATTTCTTTCTTCAGTGCAATATGCATTAATATTACATGGGCTATTTTCTCCTCTGTCTGTTTTACTTACTCTCAGACGTAGCTTCGCAGTGACCTAGTACCCTAGTTACCGTGTTCTAAAGACATTCTCCAGAGACCAAGGCTCTCTTTTCAGTGCTTAGCTCAGTTGGCCGTGGAGTATGTGTCGAACTCCTAGAAGTTAGAACATGCCAGCAAAAATGATCCCAGGGCTCTCACAGTCAGCGGTTTGAAATACTCTGGTACTGCCTCCTTCTAGGGGGTTTTTGTGCCAATATGTACATGAAGGAGAATCCATGGGATCTATAATTAAATATAGTCCCTGTTTCAGTGGAGAGAGAGAAAGAAAAAGAGACAGAAATAGAGGTAAGTTTTCTTTTTTGCCATCTTTTTACTTCCTCCCCAACCAATGGCCACTGTGGAAGAATGAGTGTCACTTCCCTCCCCTAAACCTAGAATATTCTGAAAACTTTTATCTGAAACTCTGGTTCTTAAAGAAAATATATAGGAAGACTTCACATAACATATATGTATCCATTTATTAGAGTCTTCTGTGACAGACTTCTGACACTAACGACATTTAATACTCCCTAGAAAAAATATTTTTTAAGAGATGAAGCGTCTCACAGGTCTTTAGGTTCCAGTAATACAACCATGGGGTAAAAAAAATATATCAACCCCAAGTAGTTTTGGCAAGGCCTCTTCTTCTCAGTGATTAACAGGTATCTTTGTTATTTGTGATTTTGAAGGCATGTGAAAAATAACATGATAGGGTACAAATTTCATTTGTTAAATATGAAATGGATGCCATGGGTTGCATGGCAGGTTCAAAAGATGTCCTTTGGGTTATGTACATAAAGATACTGCTATTCAGGCAACTCATCTATTGTAAAGTCCCCTTCTGCCCTTAAAACATTTTTTTTAATTTGTCTGTTTTTATATATAAGTTTTTTAGATTACCTAAAAAAAAGTGGTATCAAACACAAATAGCCAATTACAGAGCAGTTTCAAAATAATTTTTTACATATTTTTATGTTTCTGTGAGAACTCTTTCTCATCTCTCTGAAAGTGGCATCCTGCCCTACTAAGCTCTCTCCTGAGTTACAGAATCTGAAAGTCTGGAAACTAGATTCTTCAGACACTGAGGCATAATGTGTGCAAAGGCTCAGACACATACTCCCTTGCAGAGAGTCAGTGGTGTGATGTAGTCAGATCACAAAGGAGTATTTGAGATTAAAGAGCTTCAATATGGCAGCACCAGGCATGTTTCAAGTGTTTCACGGGCGCTAACTCATTTATTCCCCAACAACAATCCTTTCTTAACAGATAAGGAAACCACGGCACAAAGAGATTCATTTGTTCTAGGTGGTGCCATGTAGAAGATCATAGATGAGTTTTGTTTTAATGGTGTCAGAACCAGAAGAGGCCTTTAAGATGCCACAGAGTTTCTTCATGGAAGAAATCTATAAAACTGTTCTGAACAAATAAATACTGAGAATCACAGGTTTCTCTGTGAAAAGTCCTCAGATTATAAATGTTAATTCTCCCCAAATTTATCTTTAAATTCAATTTAATTCCAATCAAAACCCCTTCAGGATTTTAAATGATGTTTTACAAGATGGTTATTGTATTGAATTAGAGTCATCTGGAGATAATTTTGATCTGGAAGAAAAAATTCCCAAGGTGTGCCATGCAATTTTAAAAGAAATTTGAATGGTGACTTTTACCATCAAATATTGAAAAATACTGTAGTGATTAAAGCAATGTGTAATAATGCAGGAACAGGCAAGTGATAAATGAAACAACTACGGAAGTCCAAAAATAGATACATGCATATGAGCAAATATGGCATTTAAGAGGAAAAAAAGGTGAATTTATGAAAGATGATGTTGGGACAACTTATTATCCATTTTGAGAAAAATGAAGTTAAACCGTTATACACAAGTAAAAAATCTATATAGAAGAAAATCCTAATAGTTATTATGAAAAAATTATAAGAAATAGTGAAGAATTTTTTAAAAAAATCTAATTTTAGTGTAGATGTGGAGCCTTCTTAAGAAGATACAAAAAAAAAAAAAATACAAACCCCAGGATTTATAGAGAAAAAATTAGAAAATTTGAGTTGCTTATACAAGAGAAAAAAAAAACACCTTACATATGATCTAAGACAACATAAACAATGTAAGTAATATAGATGAAGAAAATTATGTAACAATGGCTGAATAGAAAAACACCATACTGATCTTAACATGACCACACACCTCCAGTGCCCCTTCTGGGCTGCCCTGGAAATTTGTCATACTGAAGCCATATATTTGGCCCAAGCCAAACAGTTCACTTAGTCGCCTACATTTAGAAATCTCCAATACCTACTCCTTCCTCCTCATTCTCAATTGGTGACCTTCTTATCTCTCTGAGATAAAGGAATCCGTCAGAATCAAGCTTCCTTGTGCTCGCATTGAAACATTTACTAGCCTACCCTCCCTACACCTGTTGATTTGCTTTGTTGCATTTTGTTAAAAACGATGAATGATCTGTGCTTTTACCTAAAGCCTGAGTCTTAGGTAAGATTTGGGCACTGTCTAATGTAGCTTCATACCCACCCAAGGACTTTATTTCTAGAATTGTCTTCTCTCTCCTCCTTCTTAATTTAGACTCTATATTGGCTCATTGCCATCCACATGAAACCATCCTAGAAAGGTATCTCCGATCTTATAAAAATAGACCAACCTTCCCTTGATCCTATATCTTCCTCTGACAACTTCCTTCCTCCTCTATTTCTCTGTTCCTCTTTAGAGCAAAATTCCTCAACAGTGGAGTTGGCACATCTTTTCTCCTCTTGCTATTCTCTCTAGAGCCCAATCCATTTGGAATTTTGTCTCTACACTAAAACCTCTCTTCTCAAAGTCACCAATGATCTTTACATTGCCAAATATAGTATTTCCTCTAAATCCTAGTTATTCTATTTCTCTATCACTTACGATCTGCTCATGGAGTCTAATACCTCCTGTCGCAGTCTACTGAAAAAACTGTCATGGACCGAGCCCTATTTGAAATCAGAGCTCAGAGGACTACTTGGAAATCAATCATAGGTCTTCAAAAGGAGAAATAATAAGAGAAACTAACTGTTACGTAGCATTTACTGTGCACTAGGCCCTGTTCGAGGTGCTTCCCCTGCCTTCTGAGATTCCACAGGCTCCCAGGTTTTCTTACACCTTACTGGTCACTTCCCAAGCTCCCAGGATAGGTCCTCCTCCAGTCTCTTCCCCATGGATATTGGAGTCTTAAGACTTGGTCTTGGACAGCTTCATTTCCCTGCCCACACTGACTTCCACAGAGTTCCATGGCTTTAAATACCATCACACACTGATGACTCACAGACTCATGCTGCCTCCAACCTCCTCCCCCTTAAACTCCAGACTCCACCCTTTGCTATATAGCAGTGAGATATTGAACAGTCTTCTCAAGCCTACCATGTAAAAAACTGATTCCTTGCTTTCCCCTTCCAGTCTTCTCCATCTCAGCAGAGGGTTCCATCATTCACCTCGTGGTTAGGCCAAATACATTGGAATTGTCTTTTCCCTTTTGTCCTCATATTCCACATCCAAACCATCAGATGCTCTTGTCAGCTTTACATTTGAAATATATCCTTAATCTGGCGACTTCTCTTTACCCTTGTTGCCAAAACCCTGGTTCAATCATCTCTTGCCTGGACTACCGAAATTACCTACTGCATGCGGGGATTAACAACCACGTGATCTTTCTGCTCCCACTCTTCCCAACACTCCCTTACACACACACACACACACACACACACACACAGTTCTCTCTCCACAGTAGCCAGCCAAATGGAAGTTAGATTACATCACTGCCCTATCAAAAATGCTGAATTGCTTCCATTCTCTAATGAAAGAATGCCATAGTCCATAGTTAACAAGGCCTAAATTTTCTAAGCCCTGGATGTCTCTGTAGGCTGGTGTCTTACTATTTTCCTCCTTACGTGCAGTCCGTCAGCCACACTGGCCTTCTTGCCATCTCTGGAGCACTCCCATCATGCTTCTGTCTCAGGGCCTTTGCACATTCTATTTCCTCAGACTGGAATGTTTTCAATCCAGATGTTAGCTCATGTCAATTCTCAGATGACCTTCCCGACTTCTCTATCTAAAATAGAACACTACATCATTCTATATCCCTTACCCTAATTCACTTTTCTTTATAACATTTATATAATGTTATACGTATGTGCTATTTGTTCCTTCTATATCTTCTACACAAAACTATTAATACCAAGAGAGTGGGACTTTGTCTAACTCACATCTTTATTCCCAATATATAGAAAAATGTCTGGTACTAAATGCTCAATAAATATTTTTTGAATAAAAAAATTATTAAGTAAAAGATAAGCCATAAACTAGAAAAAATATTCATAGCATATAAACAGACTACAAATTAATGTTCAGAATATTAACAATAAATGCAAAAAAGCCAACCTAATGGATTAATTTTTTAAAAGACTATAAACAGAAAATACACTGAAGAAGAAGTCCATGTAGTAATAAACATAAGAAAGGTGCTATAAACTTTAGAGATAACCAAATATCAATTAAGACAATGAGCTACCACTTCTACAACTTTCACAGTGGCAAAATATAAATGATTGAAAATATCTATTCGTGGCTAATATTTGCAGAAATGGATATAATTGCAACTATTGGTGACAATATAAATGAGTAAAGGTTTTTAATTTTTAGAGGGCAATTTGATATTATATACCACAGGTTTAATTACATATACTATTGGCCCCACAATTTAGCTTCAATGAATCTTAAAGTTAGAGAGACTATTCATACAGAGCTATTCCAGCACTATTTGATCTAGCAAAAATCTAGAAATAATCTAAACATCCATTAATAGGAACAGTGGTTAACCTTATTGGGGGGGGGGAAACAGTGTTTAATTTTGAGGTGGGAAATGGAATGGAGGTAGAGACTAAAGGTAGTCTTCAGTTTTTATTTTATATAAGTATGTTGTATATATATTTTTTAATTAAATTTTTTATTTATTTTCAGCATAACAGTATTCATTGTTTTTTCACCACACCCAGTGCTCCATGCAATCTGTGCCCTCCCCAATACCCACCACCTGGTTCCCCCAACCTCCCACCCCCCGCCCCTTCAAAACCCTCAGGTTGTTTTTCAGAGTCCATAGTCTCTCATGGTTCACCTCCCCTTCCAATTTCCCTCAACTCACTTCTCCTCTCCATCTATATTATTTGTCCTTGTCCTTGTCCTCTATATTATTTGTTATGCTCCACAAATAAGTGAAACCATATGATACTTGACTCATATATTTTTTAAGAATGAAGGAGTTTACAATTTTTTTTAGGATTTATTTATTTGAGAAAGAGGGAGAGAATGGGGCAGGGAAAGGGCAGACGGAGAGGGAGAGAGAGAATCCCAAGCAGACTCCCCACTGAGGGCAGAGCCCGATGCTGGGGCTCCATCCCAGGACCCTGAGATCATGACCTGAACTGAAATCAAGAGGCAGCTGCTTAACCAATGGAGTCAAGTAGGTGCTCCTGTGATTATTTTTGAAAGATCTATAATAACTGGAAAATGTCTTATGGGTGAGAACTATGTGAAGCCCAAGATGCCCGTTAAATAGCTCCAAGGAGGATGAAATTATCAGGTTATATACTGTTACATTACAAATTTCAACACTTAGTGACTCGAAGCCATTTGTTACATTTCAGTTTTGTGGGTCAGATTTGAGCAGGACTCTGTGCTTGATTCTTCTGCTTCACACAGCACTGACTGAGGTCACTCAGAACTATTGGTGGGTAAGCTGATCAGAAGGGTCCAAGATGGTTTCATTCATGGGTCTGGCACCCAAAGGGGGATGGTTAGCAGATTGGGTTCGACTAAGACTGGCAAGTGGGGCACATATACCTGTCTCTCCAGGTTGACCATCATAGAGTGGTGGACTTCGTATGTGGTGACAGGAGCTAAGACTCAGGAAGTAGAAGTTGTCAGTGATAAAATGTTTACGCTCAGAATTTGGCACAGTGTTAACATTTGCCATATTTTATTGGTCAAAGAAGTCATAAAATCCACAAGGGGCCATAGACTACCACTCCCACCTGTCAATGAGAAGAGTGTAAAAAAATTTGAGGCCATCCCAAATGAATTGCTGTGATCAGTCTTGGCTCTCTACTCATCATTCCCCATCTTATATGACTTCTAATTATAGATTATTACCTCTGACCCCAATCATGACCTTTCTTTTGTTAGGTCTAACATTGTGTTCAGTTTGACATAACTGGAGAGAGAAATTCAATAGAAAAGCTGACATCTCGCTGGAGGTTGATGGTAGAGATTTGACAGGAGTTACACATTTGAGAAGCAAAGTGTTTAGATGGTAGGAAAAACCTCAGGAGTGAAGGATATCACCCAATACATGGAGAGACAGGTCGAAGATGGATTAAGAACCGTACTAAATTAGCAAGATGGATTAAGGACCATAACAAATCAACACTGTGGTGATTATTTTCTCAATAGCTGTGCTTAGGAACAGAGAAGCTGGATTGTTGGTTGAGCTAAGAAGGGTATAATCAAGCAGGATATGAAGGAATTCCAGGAGCGCAGTGTTCTCTAGCAATTTCACATGTTGGCATCTATTTTGAGCATACCGTGAACTTCTCAAAGACACATAGGAAATGGGGAGTGCTTATGTGCAGGTAGTCCAAGTGATCCACCATATTGTTCGTTCTGCCCAGGAAAGATCATATAACATAGAGTGAGATTACTTGAAACACAACCGAGATCCAGTGAGAGATGCAGTGTAATTTCATGTAAAATTCTGTTTTTAAGAGATTGTAAATAAAATTCAAACTTGTTACAATGTTCAAACAAGAAAACACTGTTTAAATTTAATAGTGAGGGGTACCTGAGTGGCTAGGTAAATTAAGCATCTGACTTTGGCTCGGGTCATGATCTTAGGGTCCTGCAACCAAGCCCTGCATTGGGCTCTGCACTCAGCAGGCCAGCCTGCTTCTCGCTGTCCCTCTGCCCCTGCCCCCCACCCCCCGCTCATGTACTCTTTCAAATAAATAAATAAATTTTTTTTAAAAATTTAATAGTGAAAGATGATCCCATTCCAGTTCCATTTCCAGTATCTCTTTTCTGTCCTTTTTTCTAGCTTATTTTATGTTAAAATTTATTTTATTTCAAAATATTTATTATGAATTATTTTAAGCATACAGAAATTTACACATTACAGAGTAATGTAAGAAATACCCCTATTGCCATTAATCTGAATTAACCAACACTGACGTTTACATCTCTAGAAAAGGAAATAAAATAAGACACATATAATTGGAATTCTCTTTATACCTCTAGCATGTTCCTTCTCTATTATGAGTCTATGTGTGTTTATCATGGGGTTTTTTTTAGTGTTTACTCCTTATGTACATGTAAATGGACCAAGAAAAATATTGTTTTATGTGCTTATATAGTTAATACAAATGCTATGCTGTACATATTGCTCTGTAACTCTTTTCTTACCCTACACTGTGTTTTGGTTACATAACCATGTCTATAGAGACAGATCAAGTGTTTTCATTGTAATATATTTTAGCTGTTTCAGTCTTTCATCATATGATTATACTAAGTGTATTGAACTATTCAAGTGAAGCTAGACAATTTGCTTCCGATTTGGGGATTTTATAAAGATTGCCACAATGTGTATTCTTGTACATATATCCATGTACACCTGAGTGGGAGTTTTGTAGGATCTCTAACTATAGATAGGCTGATTTTGACAATAAGAAGTGAAATCCTCTGTTCAATCTGGCTTAGAAATGAAAACATGCATTATTTTACTTAAAAAATGAAAGCAATGCATTATTTTACTTAAAAAAAGGTTGTTGAGGTGGTATTGGCTTTTTAGTCTTAGTTTGTTTAATTGCCAATGAGAACACTAAGAAACCGCTCTTTCTCATCTTCCATCCTTCCATTCTGGGTGTGACTCCCTTCTCAGGCTGGTAGCAAAGTGGTTACAGAATTTGGAAACATGACATTCAGACACAACAGTGTCCGGAAGAGTGAAGGCTGTTTTTCCTAAGGCAATCTCTCAGGACTTGTAATCTTTCTCTAGAATACTCACAGCAGACCTCCTCTTATAACTTATAGGCTACAATTAGGTCATTACCAAAAGGAATATGGCTACTTTTAGAAAATATCAAGCCCATTCCTGCAACTGGGGGTAGCATCTTCTTTCCTTGAAGCACATGGCTAGGAAGGGAAAGGGATAGCTAGACAAACAAAATCAGGCTTCTGTAAAGAAAAAAAAAAAAAAAAAAGCAAGGTTCGAGGAAGGATATTGGTAAGCATCTAGTGGTATCTGATGTACAAATGATGTCCATCCTTAGCATTACCAAATTGTTCTTCAATGGATATCTATCAGTTAAATCCCATCAGTGATACATGAGTGTTCTTATCAAATATCCTCACCAACAGTTGGTAAATTCAGGCTATGAGTTCATACCATCTCTGAAGTATGGAATGTTTTGTTACTTTTTCACTTTTCCAAATTACTAACAAGGTTTGGGCATTTTTCATATGTTTTCAGACATTCCATCTTCTTTTTCTTTAAGTTGTTTCTCCATTCATTTGACCACTTTTCTATTAGGTTGTTTGTCTTTCTGTTAATGCCTTACAGGAATTCTTTTTATTTCTGTACACCATTCCTTTGTTAGTATAGATTGTAAATATCTTCTCTCAATTTGTTATTTGTCTTTTAACCTTGTTTATGTCAAAAGTAGATTCCCAAGTTGTTGGGTACCAAATTCAGGGAGTCAGAAAGATGGAAGGGTTATAGGTATGGCTGGATCCAGTAATATTAAAGTTTAAGTGCTTAGAAACAGAGTCATTCTGTATCTAATAGAAGATCAAGGGTTCAGGAGGTAAGTTGCTGAAATTGAAGGGAGAGGTGGATAGGAGAAAGTCAGAAGAGAGTTCAGAGAAACCTGAGTTGGGGATGTCTAAGTTATTGAGCACCTGTTATGGGCCAGTTACTGTTCTAAGTGCTTTAGATGTATTAATTAACTTAATCTTTGCAACAATATAAGGAGGCACTATTGTTACATTCCAGATTTATAGATGAAGAAACTGGGGCATTGATGAACTAACAGGAACAGACCACCTAGGCAATTTTCCCTGACTCACCCAGGAGGTAAGAGAATGTTAATATTTGAACCCATGAAACTGGTTCTAAAGCCTGTTCTTAGCTTCTATCTATATAGTCTCTAGTGTCTCGTGTTTACTATTACGATGGCAAGTTTGGGACAAAGAAGAAGGTAGAACCAGATGTCAATGGTTTCTGTATGTAAGTAGCTGACAGCTACTGAATTTAATTGATTTGACCAAAGTTATATTCCTAGATTTAAATAAACTGCAAAAGAAAGTATGAGAATTCCAAAGTCTTTTTTATTTCAAAATCAGCTAGTTTCCTCTCTCCCTCCCTCCTACTTTCTCTCTCTCTCCCTTCCTTCCAACCTTCTACAGTCTTCACACTACTGGACAATACCAACCCCCCAAGTTTTCATGATAGTCCTCATCTAGTAGCATAAGCACAAGCACAAGCATAAGCATAAGCACAACCATGAGCTACTTCAAATATGAACACAGCCAATTTATTAAAGCATCATGGAATAGATTTTTTTTTTTTTTTTTAGATTTTATTTATTTATTTGTCAGAGAGAGTGAGCACAGGCAGACAGAGAGTCAGGCAGAGGCAGAGGGAGAAGCAGGCTCCCTGCTGAGCAAGGAGCCCGATGTGGGACTTGATCCCAGGACGCTGGGATCATGACCTGAGCCGAAGGCAGCCGCTTAACCAACTGAGCCACCCAGGCGTCCCCATCATGGAATAGATTTTAACTTTCTTAAAGTATGGCACGCTCTCCTTTTATCCTGAGGTGTTTTACTACCCTCATTTGAATTCAGGAAAGTGAAGAAAACTTTAAAAGCCTCTGGGTTTTCAATGCCTCATGTAAACAGCTTTCCCTGTTCATATAATGAAGGAATCCTTTTTTCCTTATCTCTACTTTTATCCCTCCAGAGAAAATAATTTCAGATATTTTTAAGCCTACAACACAAAAATCACCACAACAATAACGAGAACTGAAATTCTCTCTAACGAAGAGGAGATGACAGCCTCCTTCAGCCTGAAGAGCAGGAGAAAGCAAAGACGGCATGAGTCAAAATGCCCGGCGCATTAGACCAGCTTGGTCTTTCCATTTTCAGCCTATTCCTCTAAAGTCACAATTGTGTCACTCACTGGTCTTTACACACATTCACGGTCTGAGTGAAAAATTGTCACATATGGATAAAGAGAAGGAAGCAGTTTTTGTCCTGTGTGCCAGGAAGTTGTACATTTATATATTCGTAAGGGCTCTCAGCAGAACCATGTCCCCTGATGACCCTCTTCACCTCTACCATGTCACCTGCTTCTGGAGCTAGAGGACGTTTCCAAACACTAACAGGGTGGGGGTAACTAAACAGGAAGATTGAGACTGGAAGCCTTTCCTCAAGATAACTAAACAAAAAATAAGAGGATGGGGCTGAACTAGTTGTTAGAGAACAGTTAGAGAACAGGTAGAGAACAGTTGTAATGCCAAAATATTCCCATTACGTAGAGATATGTAGGACTTGCTTCCACCATACAGTCACTGAATTGTTTCAGTTGTCTTTTTCTTCTTCTCTGGGTAGATTTTACAGCTGGTAAGGAGCAAGGGTTGTGGCTTGTGTAATATTTCTTTTCTATACACAACGCTACTCCCTTACATCTGTTCTACCTGCCAGTAAGGATAATGACCTCTATATCAATACTATAATCCACACCTCCTCCCCTTACTCTCTAAGTCTGAGGACAGATGGACCCCATCAAGAGCAGATAATCATTCCCAGCCATTGTTTAGTGAACAGATTATCAGAATTGTCCTCCTGGTATTTTAATGCACTATTGTATTTCTAACTTGGGAAGTTAAAACTAAAATGGAATTTTCCAGAACAATTTAGTGTGCGTGCACACACACACACACACACACGAGATAATAAAGTCTTAAAATAATTCATTTCAATTTAAACTTTTATTAAACCTTTATTGCATAATAGATACTGAGCTAGGTGCAGACGATAATACAGAAATGAATAAGACCTGGCCCTGGCCTGGGAGAATCCACTCAGTTGTAAAGGAGACAGACAAGGACATAAATAACTCTAAAATGAGACAGTCTGCAATAAACACGACCCTGGAAGAATAAATAAAACATTATAAGAGTGTCAATTACATACATAATTACAGAAGTATTAAATCACTAGGTCTACATGTTAAGCTATATAAATAGGAGTTGCAACTAGACTATCTCTTTTCCACACACAGATTTAACACAGCTCTGTGTATTGGTTGACCTTTATTCCAAAAATTATCTTTGTAATATGGTTTTCTAAGTTGATTTCAAATGTCTGTTGATCTCTCTTGCTAAGTTAGCGTCTCTCTCCTGAAATGTCATTTTCTTTGTCATTACCTGTTCTCATCCTTCCAACCCCCACCCCCATCCCCGCCCAAGTTTTCTCTCTCCTGAATCTCCCTTTACCTGTTTTTCCTCTTCATTCTATTGTTCTGCTTCCTCCTTGTCTACTTCCTCCTGTATCTGCCATGTTTTTCCAGACACAATGCGGTCTTCTCTTGTATTATTACTCAAGTGGTGGGAGAAGTGATTTTCTTTTGAAGGGAAAATGTTGTCAGGAGGCCAACAATCCCCCCAAAACAATCTCTTCGACTCTGGATCATGCTGGTTCTTAGAAACATGAGCAAGTGAGCATCTTCCTTTCTTTCTTTCTTTCTTTTTTTTTTTTTTAAGATTTTATTTAATTTGACAGACAGAGATCACAGGTGGGCAGAGAGAGAGGAAGGGAAGCAGGCTCGCTGCTGAGCAGAGAGCCCAATGTGGGGCTCAATCCCAGGACCCCGGCATCATGACCTGAGCCGAAGGCAGAGGCTTTAACCCACTGAGCCACCCAGGCGCCCCAGCATCTTCCTTTCTAATTGTCCATGACTCTATTAACCAAGCTGCTGGGCTTTTTGTATAATGAGCCATTGACAAAGGTAAGAGAAGGGACATGAACTCACTACTTTTGGCCAGCATGATGTTGGGCATATGGTAGGAGAATATATAATCAATGATTGGTAATTGAACCTCTTCTGGTAGGATAAGCATAGTATAGATATGTAAGTACCCACTATTTCAGATTCTAGTTTTTTATTGTTTGTTTGTTTTTATTGTGAGGGCTGTGAGACAGCCTGATCCTGGATTATCCCCTTTCACAAAGAAAATGGAAGATTAGAGTCCAATAATATCAAGTGATACTGTGAATGTCCCTGAGAAACTGGTACATGGACCTCCATCTTTGGACTCCAAATCCAGTGCTCCTTATTTTCAAGCCAGCATCCAACACCCTGGTACTAATGTATAGAACTTGAGGGGACATGTAGTTTTAAAAATTCATTTGATAATCTCTTCATTTTATACTCTAAAATGCTCATGGTTGAAAAGAACCATTAGGAATTCAAATATACCTTTTTTTTTTTTCCTGTTTCCTCCTCCAAATTATGCTCCGCTGATCTCGATTAGGAGAAAAATATTGTAACTGTGGTTCAGCTTGTAGTAGTGCTGCTTCACTGACCAAGCATGAGATGGAAGCTCAAGAAACATCAGTGGAGAAAAGAGAGTTCTCCTCATTAATAAAAGCAATTAGTGTGTCCCCAGCTGAGCCACCAGCTAGCCCAGGGTGTTCTCAGAGCACTGAAGGCAGCTAAGCGCAGTCTGTTAACTGGGCAAACTACTCTTGGCAGGAAACTAAGTGCTGTCATTGATTTTAATTGTTCTCTCCACTTTACAACTCCTGATTCACAGCTGATGGTGCTAAAGGGGGAAGTTTGTTCTTTGGAGAAAACTTCCACAGCGCCCTGCCCTCTGAGACAGCTAAACTTGTCTGCGTTTTGAAAAATCAAAGTGGGGCATTTAATTTCTCTAAATATTAGGGCAAAAACTTCCATACCCATGACTTATTTTGGATGAATCATGCTTGCTGGGAAGTCATAGGCAGGAGCAGTCGTCAAATCATTACTATCTTCTGTCACATCTCTTAAAATAAAATCCCAGAGCATCAATCCTAATGTAGGAAGGGAAGATGTGGAGGTTGCAAGTGAGATTATGGATGAGATTCCTTTGACCACTGGGACCAAGGAATCCACACAGTTGGAAGAACTCCCAGCATTTTGCTGGTCCTTGTGTAACTTCCTCATTAACTTAACAGAGCAGGGTTTGGTCTGCTCCTTCAGATGAAAAGAAAGAGACACTCTCTGGTGTCTTTGTCCAATGATGAGTACATTGTAAATGGACATGGCAATAAAAAGGGAGTGGAAAATATCATATCTGGCATAAACCCAGTACTTGTGGGCATTTGGAACATGAGTCATTGCTTCCTGGAACACAGCTAACTCTAGGAAGCCTGCAACAGTGCTGCTGACCTAATGACCACTGTAGTTGCTCAGAACTCAGGTCTTCACTCTCTGCTGCTTATTTCTTTTCTACGAATTAATAACTGACTTCATTTTCGTTTCTCCAACTCTTAAATTCACCATTTACTTTCTTTGGGTTTCTTAACACTGCCATCTCTCTCTGGGTCTTGACCTTGCCATGTAACTTTAGGGAATTTTTGTCATGTTATGATTGTCCGGCATCACACCCCTACTTACCTTCTTAATCATATCAAATCCCCCTTCTAAGGAATTCTTGCTCATGTGCCATGTTGGTGGAGATCATGCCTCACTTCTACTATAAAAATTAAGAGGTCCTGATCTCTCTCTCCCTGACTTCGAGGACTTGTGGGGTAAGAACTGACAAATTTTGCCAATGTGATTATTTCTTCTAAAACTTCAAATCTTGAGTAAACAATGGAAGAATTTAAAAATAGTTAGAGGGCTTTTTCTCTCACCAGCAATAGCACGTGCAGTACATATTATCTTTGTGCATGACCTTGGCTCTTGCTTATTTTCCTGACTCTGAATTTCCTGTATATCTCCTATATTTTTTTTTCTGTGCTTCCTAGAGATACCTTTCCAATACATTCCTTTTTCTTATAAAACATTAGAATGTAAAAGCCACAAATACTGGGAAATTCTTCTGCTTTGTTCACTGGAAATATTTAATGAGTCAAGCAGTGCCTGGCACAGAGTGAGCATTCAATGAATATTTATTAAATAAATACAAGGAAGAATGGAATGCCAATCATCGTTGCTTGCAGTCAAGTTTCCATGAGGCAATGCAGGAAAAGGAACTCAAGCACAGCCCAGTGGTCTTTCTGAGTTGAGATGGTTTCGAATTCAAGGACTATTGAAGAGAGGGTTGCTCTACACAGGGAAAGCTATAAAGATCTTTAAGGAATATTTTTGAATCTTTGAGTAAAAGTTTATCTGAGCATGAATGGGCTGAAGCTCCATTAGGCTGGAGAAAGAAGTCCCCAAAATTGGTAGGTTGACTAATTCCCCAAGTTCACACAGGTTTTTTCATCTATAGCCAGACTATACCTCTCATACTACATGAGGGTAGAGTCCTCAGAAAGCTCCCATCTTAGTACTTGGGCTAACTTATACCTAGAATAAAGGTTACTCTGGGCCATACTGAAAAGAAAACCTTGAAACAATAAAAATGACTTGCAAGTAATTTTGCTGTGTGCCAGAAGCAACACAGTTTAAAGGAATATAATGAAATTTGCCACAAAAAAACATAAATTTTGCAATGTCTAGCATAAAGAAATTATCAGGCAGTAAAGAAGCAAGAAAATGTAACCTATAATTTGGAGGAAAAAGGCAATACAAAGAAATAGGTAAGTGTTGTAATTAGCAGCCATGGTTTTAACACCTATTATAAATAGGTATAAGGTATAAGGAAAACACAAACACTGTAAGAAAAACCGAAGATTTTCAAAAGACCCAAATAGAATGTCTAAAGAATAAAACTACAGTATATAAAATGAAAAATAAACTAGAAACAATTAATTGCCTATTAGGTATTGTAAAGAAGTGACTGATGACCTTGAGGACACAGCAATAGAAACTATCCAAAATAAAGCAGCACAATAAAAAAACGAACAGACTCCATGAACTGTGAGACACTATTAGTCAGCCTAACACATGTGTACTTAGATGAGGAGGAGAAAAACGAAGAAGTTGAGACAGAAAAACACTTAGAAAAAAAAAACAGGTAAAAATTCATACAATTTGACACAATCAACCCACAATATAATGAGTTTTATAAACTTTGGATAAAAGAAACATTAAGAAAACCACATGAAGGGACATTATTATCAAATTGTTTAAAAACAATGATAAAGAGAAAATATTTATTTACTTATTTATTTATTTTTAAAGATTTTATTTATTTATTTATTTATTTGACAGACAGAGATCACAAGTAGACAGAAAGGCAGGCGGAGAGAGAGGAGGAAGCAGGCTTCCCACGGAGCAGAGAGCCCGATGTGGGGCTCGATCCCAGGACCCTGGGATCATGACCTGAACCGAAGGCAGAGGCTTCAACCCACTGAGCCACCCAGGCACCCCAAGAGAAAATATTTAAAGTGACCAGAAAAACATTATACCAGATAGAAAGAAACAAAGAAAAGATTTACAACATATTTCTCATCAGAAACTATGCTAGCCAGGAGATTATAGAGTATCATTCTTTGAGTATGGAAAGATTATCAACTGATAATTTGTATCCAATAAAATATTTCTTTGAAAATATAAATGTTAAATGTTAAATCAAGTCCATTCTGGACTATATATACACACATATATGTATTATACATATATACATGTGTATATGTATGTATACATACATATACATACAGTATACATATACATAGATATGTATGTATCTATGTGTATATGTATCTATATACATACATTTGGCAGTTTCTTATAAAGTTAATCACACCCTTAGTCTATGACCCACCAATTTCATTTTCAGATATTTACTCCCCAAAATGAAACTCTGCTTCAATATAAGTCATACACAAATGTTCATAACTGCTTTATTTATAGCAGTTCAAAACTGGAAACAACCTAAATGCCCATAAAGCATTGAATGTATAAATAATTGTGTTATATCTATCTAATCAGCAATAAAAAAAGAATAAACTATCGCTATGCCAAAATATACAAATGTACAAAATCATTATGTTGAGTGAAAGAA
This sequence comes from Martes martes, assembly GCF_963455335.1. Lineage (NCBI taxonomy): Eukaryota > Metazoa > Chordata > Mammalia > Carnivora > Mustelidae > Martes > Martes martes. Next base: position 68,562,550 of record NC_137890.1, read on the forward strand.
ACCAAACACAAGACTCTCTGCATGGTATCATTATATATGTATAATACATGTATTATCATTTATGGGAAATTCTAGTAAAGGCAAATCTATAGCAAAAGCAATCAGATCAGTAGTTGTCAGGGACAAGTGAGGAGAAGTAAAATAAAGAAAGAGTTCAAAGGGAATTTTTCTGGGGTGGGGTGGGATTATTCTGTACCTTAATTGTGGGGATGGGTATATGATGTTGTTGGTTGAATTGTGCTACCCGAAATGGTATGTTGATGTCCTAACCTCTCAGTACCCTAGATTGTGACCTTATTTGGAAATAGGGTGATTGTAGATGTCATTAGTCAAATTAAGAGGAGATCATACTAGAGTAAGTGGGCCCTAATCCAATAACTGGTACCCTTATAATAAAAGGGAAATTTGGATACAGACACACAGGGATTACTACCATGTGAAGACCAGAGCAGATAATGAATTTACACTATCATAAGCCAAGGAATACCTGGGACTACCAGAAGCTGGGAGGGGCAAGACAGGAACCAGCTCTACAGACTTCTGAGAGAGCATGCTAGCATCTTGACTTTGGACTTCTAGACTCCAAACTGTGAGATAATAAATTTCTGTTATTCTAGGTCATCTAGTTTGTGGTGCTTTGTTATGCCAGCTCTAAGAGATCATAAAACTATACACTTAAAATGGGTGACTGTTGGGGCACCTGGGTGACACAGTCAGTTAAACTGCTAACTCTTTGTTTCAGCTCAAGCAGTGATCTCAGGCTCGTGAGCTAGAGCCCCATGTTGGGCTCCATGCTCAAGGTGGAGTCTTCTTAAGACTTGGTCTCCCTCTCCTCCCATCCCCCCACCCCACTCTAAAAACTTGAGTCTGAGAAGTGCTCTTCTCTGTTGGCTGAATGAAATAAGATTCCCAACTATGGCAGGGGAGTGGGAGACAGTGGCAAGATTTCAAGGAGGAAGAGGTTTCGTACACAACCTTCACATCTTCCATAATTGGCAGTGGAGCTGAGATGGCAATTTGAATATTCTGACCTGCAAAAGAGTTTTGGTGATGGTTACTCGTCCATGGGATCCCTGGGACCTTGACGGCTAGGCCTCTAAGGCTCTCCCTGCTATATAAAACAAAAGTAAAAACAAAATACTTTTGGATAAAGCCACCCTAACAGAGCTTCACAGCTTCTTACACAAAACTTGACCTGAGTTAACTTACAAATCAAATCTTTAAACTGAGTGGGAAGCTGTGTATCCGTGAGCAAGGACTTTGTGATAACCCTACAAGTTACTTTGATCTGCTCAACGTCACTTTCCTTCTAGATTCCCATAAAGAGATCTATGTTTATTAACCAGGGAATATATATACTGGGGAATGGGATAAATCTTAAATGATATGGAACTTTGGATCTCGTCAATAAATATTAATTTCCAGGGACCCAGAACATAACATCACTGTTCACCTTCTGTCCGAGAGGAGCTTATGGGGCTATGATAAAGTTTGACTAAAATCTTCATGAAAAATACAGTGGGATTTCAAATCTAATCAGCAATTATTCTTCAACCTAATATATATTTGAACCATTTACCTTCCATTACTGGAATAAAAAGATGACTCATTGGTTTATTCTTACTCATAACAGCTTTATGTAGATACAACTCACTCACTTACAGTGTATAATTTAATGGTTTTCATATATGCACAGAGTTGTGCCTCCATCACCACAATTTTAGAATATTTCCTCACCCTTAAAGCAGCCCATACCATTTATCCATCACATCCAAATCTTCCCATCACCCCCAGCCCTAGGAAACCACTAATCTACTTTCTATCTATGGATTCCTGTACTGGACATTTCATATAAACTGAGTCATATATATGGTCTTTTGTGTCTGGCTTCTTCAAGCTAAGGGCATATTATTTTCATGGTTCATTTGTGTTTTAGCATCTATTAATAATTCGTCCCTTTTTATAGCCAAATAATACTTCACTGTATGTGTATACCACATTTGTTTATCCATCATAGGTTGATGACCATATAGGTTGTTTCTGCTTCTTGGCTATTATGAATAATACTGCTATAAACATTCCTGTACAAGTTTTTGTGTGAGCATTTATTTTTATTCTCTAGTACCTTCCTATGTCTGACACTGCATTGTCAAATAGTATATTTACCTTTTGAAGGAACTGTCAAACTGCTTTCAAAAGTGGCTGTACCTACTCCTATGAGGGTTCTGATTTCCCCACAGCCTTATGAAAATTTGTGATTATCTTTTTGGTTATAGATGTTTTAGTGTGTAGGAAGTAGAATAATATTCATAGTGTGTTGTTCTTTCTTCCTTTTGTTTTGTTTTGCATTTCCATCATGATAAATGATGTTGAACATCTTCCCATGTGCTGATTGATGATTTACATAACAATTTTGGAGAAATGTTTATACATATTTCTTTTAATTGTCTCATTTGTATTTTTATTATCAATAGGTAAGTTTATTGGTTCTTTGACCCAATATTAAGGACTGATGTCAGAAGGGCCAATGGAAGTCATTGAAGCTATCCATCTCTATTGAAATAGTGAACCAAAAAGCATTTCAACATCCCTGAAGACATCATTGAGATTAGGGCTATCATCAAACATTAAAAAGAGTCAGTGAGGGGCACCTGGGTGGCTCAGTGGGTTAAAGCCTCTGCCTTCGGCTCAGGTCATGATCTCAGGGTCCTGGGATCGAGCCCCGCATCGGGCTCTCTGCTCCGTGGGAAGCCTGCTTCCTCCTCTCTCCCTGTCTGCCTCTCTGCCTACTTGTGATCTCTGTCTGTCAAATAAATAAATAAAATCTTTAAAAAAAGAAAAAAGAGTCAGTGATATAGGATCACATTTCCATTTAATTGTCTAGGTTGAATAGAGCAAAGTAGATGGATCTTGCAGCACGATGATGAGTGGCTTACCCTGGTATACCTCCAATGGACCTGACATCACAAATGTGTCATCTTTTTTGGACACTTGATATAAACTTTTGACCTTAATTTTTTTTTTTTTTCTTTGCTTCAATGAGCAGACAACAAGAGAAGTTTGTTTTTATTTGACAAATGTTTAACTCAGGGATATGTCAGCCTCCTAATCTTGTCCTGCAATTTAATCAAGAGAAACCTTGGCCTTCCAAGTGTAGTATTTTGTTGACACCATGCTAATAGGACTTGGAAAGCAGATAGTTTTAGTTTCCTAGGTGCTTTGGCAATAAAGCAAAAGACTGATTTTTTAGTGAAGTTTCTGGTCATTCTAATAGCTTGGGACATTTTGGGATATCTCCTCAAAAAATTTAACCTGTGCCCCATACCAAGAAATTAGGTCATCTTGTTTGGGTTTTAGAAACAACATAAATTACATTTGTGTTTGATGCTGAAGCCATTTTCTAGTAACACAAAACTTTCTCCATTTTAAGAGTACATTTTTCAAGAGAACATTCAGAGCTGGTCTAGACTATGATAGTCAACTTTTATGACTTGGTAGATTCAATGTTATTTAAAGGGTTTGTACTTATATAAGATGATGAATCACTGACCTCTATCTCTGAAAACAATAATACATTATATGTTAATTAATTGAATTTAAATTTTAAAAATAAGATAAAATAAAATAGAGTGTTTTGCCAGATTGTGATGATGCGTATAGCCTATGGCAGGCCTCCATAAGAAAATCATGGTAGAAAACCCATATTTTTAGCAGAACCCAGACTCTGCTCTTCTGTGAACACATACTGTTTTTTAAAACAATAGTTCCTAGATCATTTTGAGTTTTATTCTGCATGTAAAACTAGGCTTCACTGGTTTAGGTATTTTTGTACCTAAGTGAGGAATTCTTCAACTGGGAAACATAGCAATGATACTTTTGAATTAGAAGTTGAGAACATCTCTTGGGCATTTGAGACCAAGATGCATCAGAAATTCAACTGGTATTTTAATAGTCAAAGAACCTTGAGGCTTCCGGGTTTCTGGCTAAATGCAAAGGGGAGGTGGTGGGGAGGATGGAAGTCATATCCACACCTCATAATAAATTCAGAAATGAGGACAATATTTGCCACCCATACTCCCTTCCTTAATATTTAATGAATATATTTACATATTTTAACTAATTTCCCTTGTCTTTACTTTTCATTAGATACAGCAAATGTAGGTAAATATTTCAACGGAGTTTGTTGGGATGGTTCTTAAGGGTGAATAAATGGACAGAGATCCTCACGTCTGAGCTAAAAATTAGTAAATCTTGAGAATGTGGTGGGAGCCTTTAGAGGAAAAGGTAAAAAGTCTATTGAAATATGAGGGATAGTGGCATTGTGTAGGCACCAGTGTTTTGTTTGTTTGTTTGTTCTTTTATCTCCACCTAGGTTTGAGAAGAAGGGTATAAATGTACATGTTGGGCAGCAAAAGCTTGTAACTGCATCCGCATTTGACATAACTGGTGTTCTAATCCTCTCTTCCAAATGAGACCTCAATCTGCCTTTTGAAATAACTTTCATTGTGTGTGATCATTAAAAGAGGTAGTAGCGGGGCGCCTGGGTGGCTCAGTGGGTTAAAGCCTCTGCCTTCGGCTCAGGTCATGATCCAGCGTCCTGGGATCGAGCCCCGTATCGGGCTCTCTGCTCAGCAGGGAGCCTGCTTCCTCCCTTCTCTCTCTGCCTGCCTCTCTGCCTACTTGTGATCTGTCTGTCAAATAAATAAATAAAATCTTTAAAAAAAAAAAAAAAGAGGTAGTAGCCAATTCCTGCTGCAAAGGCTACTGGGGTCCCTGTCCGATTCCCTACCTGGGCAGCCAGAGAGTGAGCATTGGATTTAGGGTCAGTGCCTGAGCCTGGGTCCTTGTCTCTTACAGAAAACCACTCACTAATGTAAGTGATGACTGGAGGGCATGTCATTGGTGCCATTGCACAATGCCTCAGAGACTCTCTGTTCCTATTGTATGACTCCTTGGCATCTCCTGCTGTCCAGTCTTCCAGAGAAATCTTTGAGTCCTGCCTTCCTGTTTTCCAGCCCAGTCCTCTTGCCTTCAATCAATCCTGGGATGCTCTGTATCCTTCCAATAAATCCTTAGCTAAGGAGATCCAGGTTTTTTTTGTTTTTGTTTTTGTTTTTCAATTAAAGCAATGCATATTACTTTGTATAATACCCTGTTTTCTGTGTTACTTTCTTTTTGCTTCTGAATTCAGACTCCTTAAGAGAGAAGATATGATGAGATTGGCCAGCCACCATCCAAGAATCATCCAAGGGAGACTCAGTTGGGTAGATATGCCATAATATTCCAGAATTCAGACTAATTGCCAGTATACACATTTTGTTTTTCAGTCAGGGACCCAAATGAGTACGATCCCTTTCTTTGGCAGAGTCACACACCATCAAACATAATGACCTATAAGGATTTGCAAAAGAAAGTGGCTGTAACTCACAAGGAAGGGTCTTTCACTGGGGTACTCTCAACTTCTCAAAAAGGGGTAGTTTAATTGTCATGTACCTCGCATGGCTTCATCAGGGCAGAGTAATATAGAAAGCTCTGAGGGTCTAACTTTCTATGTCAGTGAATTCCAGCTGCTATAAAACCCTCACATGGCAGCCCCTGAGAGCTTTTGCAAAAATACACCGGGAGAATCACAGCTAAAGTTCAGTCCTATCTCTCCTCATCCCTCTAACCACTAAGACTTATTATCTGCAGTTTAAAGAGCTCCATTTCCAGCCCAGGGGCTGTAGGTTATTGCTCTCTGATTTTGTAGGGCACTGCACAAAGGTACAAGTTGTATTCGCTGGCCTGAAAAAGAATGCAGCATTTTTGAGAAGAGAGCAAATGAGGTCTTTGTGAACAGGGAGAGCTTAGGCGTTAGAGAAACAGGCTTACAGAATGCTAATTGCTGCTGGTGATTATGACAATGTGTTGGGTAACTTGTTCTTTCTCGGAAGTGATGGTTCGATGTGCGATGACAAATATTGGTGAAGCCCTTTTACTTTACTGGTGATTCTGGAGTCTAGACCATCTTGCCAGCTGTTAGCTGCCATTCACTTTTATTACAGGTTTTGCAAATTAGACAGTCACTCTCTGGGTGTCTAGAATAGGTGCAAGAAGCAAATACCGTGTGTGAAAGAATATATTATTAAATCTACAGAGTAAGCTGTTACAGGCACTATGGCCCTAATTCACAGTCTCTATCTTCTTTCCCTCCTGTGATGGAGGCAAACTCCTCCAAACATTAAAAATGGAGAAACTCAGATCCAACATTCATATCTCAGCATAACAGGAATAAAATGCTCATAGGCAATTTGTCAGTGTTTATTAACTGTGACCTAGAAAAAAAATGTAACCGTGGCAGTGTGCCTTCACACACATCTGTGGCAGGATGGGATTTTTTTCTCCACCCTCTTCTTGTCTAACCCCACCTTTGTCTGTCATTGGTAAAAGAGGGTGAAAGTGACCTGTTAGCATAAGACACAGTGTTGTTTAAGTGGTCAGTGTCAACGGGAGAAAAATCTCCTTGGTAGGTTTCCAGCAACTCCTGGGGACTGAGTAGCCCAAAAAAACCCTTCCACAGCCTTTAGAAAACTCAGAAGAACTGGTTCATAGCTATTTAGGGCCCTGAGAGTAGGAGATGGCTTAACAAGAGCCACTACTATGAGAGAAGAAAGGGAGACCAGAGAGAGAAGACAGTCACAGGTCTACCTGACGGTGACTGCAAGGACCAAACTGTGATGAAACAAAACATCCACTTGCAAAATAATTTTACCCCTTCCTTTGTGCTTTATGTGTGTTTTTGAGGGTTTCCTTTTAGTAGAAGTGGTCATTTACATGGTTTTCAAGGCATGTAACTAAAGGTCATTACATATGCTCATGTGTGCTCAATTGTTGGGGAAGTTGAATATAACTTGTATAGCAACAGGGCCCTGAAAAGCTGAACAGTACTCACATGTTCAGTAGGCTCTTTCATGTTACAAAGGACATAGACAGGCACCGTCAGGTTATTTCTTAATAAGTGGAAATACAGTCTATGGAAGTATGAAGGGAAAGGATGCATTCTCAGAAGCTGTCCACCCAGGAGCCCAGAGAACTAGGACATCGCTTTCATCATTCAGGGTCCAACTGTGTAAGTGGTCATTCTGGTGTTCGCAGTGCAATTCTAGTAGTTGTTCCTTTAGAAGGGAACTTTTGTTGCTCTTCCTCTGGGACCATATTGGAGACATGGCACCCTTTATCATTTTTAGTTTCTACTGCTGATGTTGCTATTGATTTTAATGGAATAAGAGGAGTGGTGAGATCTGATTCAGAACATATTCTGGAGGTAGATCCAAGAGAAGTTGGTGAAAGAACTTATCTGGGGATTGAAGGCAAGAGGACCCAGTCGACAAGTCTTTTTCCTGGTCCCCTGACTACATGTTCTGGTTTCTCTCCCACTGCTTCCCCACTAAATACATATACTCCTCTGTACTATTGTACAGAGAACTCATTCCTGAACCTAATGCCAAAGTCCAGGGACACACTTGCCATCTTCCTAAAAAAACATTCCCACAGGGGAACATTGAGCCACTTAATTTAATTCTCACAAAAATGTCATGAACTAAATATAATTATATTCCTACTTCACAGATTTGGAGAATAAAGATGAGAAAGATCACGGCCCTTGCCCAAGGTCATAAGCTGGAAAGTGGTAGAAATAACATTCCGTGTCAGGTCTATTTGATATGCTGATAGACCTTAAGCAATCACACATTAAGCCATTCAATTAAGAGTCTACCTGTGGATAATTTGCTTGTGAACTGGATAGCATCACAGTCCTCCTCAGTTGTGCCCCACGTCCATCCTCCCGCCACACACAACACTGGCCTTCATTACAAAGGATGCCTTTCCTATATCTCTGGACTCTTACTTAGCAATCCAATAACTACTGATCCCCCATCACTGGAAACTTCCTTAAAGCTACTGAGAAATTCAACAGCTATATTTTACACAAATGCTAAAACAAAAACAAAACACAGCAAACAAAAAGGCTATGGTCATACTTAAGAAATCAGGAAAGCACTGCATGAAATCATAGCATCCACACAAAATACAATTTTCCCCTCCAGATGACTTGATGTGCCACTTTGTGGTCAAATAAAATCATTTCTTATGGTTCGTGAAGCTTTTCTGTTCTTTTGAGTCATAGCATCAACTGAGAAGCCAAAATAAACTCAGTGAAGAGTTTACTACTTCATTTTTCACATCCTTGAACAAACATGGTACCAACTAAAAAAGGTAAAAAAAAACAAACAGACATTTACTAAAAAGCTCATTGCATAAACTGTAAAGCTAAAATCGATGGACGTTCCTGGAATTACCACTTTAATAAATCTGGAGTCACATGTTTGCCTTGTTTTTCAGTCATTTGCTATTCTTTATCTTAAAGGACATTTAAGTTTTAGGTATATTCTAAATTATATATGCTTAGGTTAAAATTCAACAAAATTGGGTATTGTGCTAGGTAATTTACCTCTGTTATATTATTTAATACAAAATGGCTACATTGAGAGTAAATCTTCACAGCAGATAAGCTCTATTTTATTAAAAACTTCACAACACCTTATAGTTTACCAGCTCTTCTAAAAGAATTCAATATACAATCAACTTATGAAGGAAATATAGTACAAAACATATATATGTGAATTATATATACTTGATATATATAAAGGAGATAAATATATAATATCTAATATAATAATGAGATATATATGATATATATAAAGGAAATATGTATATGTATATATAGGACAATGCATATGCATAAACATAGCTCCTTTATATATATGTCATAAATATACATGCACCCATAAAAGAAATATATGTGAGATGTGCATATATGAAGGATATATATGTATATATATGAAGGATATATAATATGTATAGGTATATGTAAAGTGTGTGCATGTGTAATTTGAGCCTGTGTTTATACTGCATGAAGTAAATGTATATTTTCCTACAATTACTTGTAGGTTTCTTAGTTTAGTGAAAAGGAGTACAGTGTAGGTTTGGATGTCATAATATAGGCTTATAGGCTCAAAAATGAGAGCATAGTTTTTCATCTTTTACGCAAGCATGCATTGGGCATTTATCATGACTCAGGCACTGTGACGTGCTCAGAGGGTGAAAGAATGAAACACATGTAGTTCTTACCCTCAGATTATCACCCACCAAGGAGAGAGGTGGGTCTTGGACTCAGCTTTTATTTCTCTGGGGTAGTGGTCAAGAATCCTGTGTTGAATCGGCTACTAGAGTTATATCACCGCTAATATTTGGTGCTTTATACCTATCTGAGCCCCATTCTTTGCTCTGCCGTGCCCTCAGGGACCAAGTGCAGAAAAAGAGGCATAGAGTCAAGAGGAAAAAGGAGAAAGAGAATGTAGAAGGTTTATGTGGTTTCTCTGTTTACATGTCAGGATAATAACAAAATAGGATAATGCTTAAAATTTATCTAAAAAGATCTGGTTGGATCTTCTTGCAAGAGTTTGACAAACATTTGATATAAGATCCATTTGTATGACTCTGTTATTCATTTAAATGGGCATTGAAACTCTGGTACAGTATTCATAGTTCAAATGCCGGATCTAACTTGCAGGGCAATTGCGTGGATTAAAGGTAGTTTTCACAATATACATCTGCTGTATAGTAAATGCTCAACAAGTGATATTGATAATTACTTTAATATTATATTAAAAGGCACGTAAGTTTGGGAATTCTGTAAATTTCCCATTTCAACCCTCACAGTCCCAATGATTTAACTTACTTAACTGAAGTCCTCACAAGGGAATCAAAGTATGTTTTTCTCTCGTATTTGGAGATGAAATTTAGCACACTGACCATTTACCTCTTTATGATCAAGAACTTTGACTTTAGTTTCCATTTTCAAACCCAAGCCCTTTATATTCTAAATGATGAAAAAGACATACCTAAGTCAGATCTTTTAGATTCCCTACATCTAGTGTGTGACTGATATATTTTTCTTTAAAAATTTGAACTGCTTAAATGAAAAAAGGAAAGCCATGTATTCAGGTTATATGTCAAGTGTTTGTTAACCTCCTACAGAGAAGAATAAAGGGGGACATTCCTTATGCTGTAGAGGTTTTCTATCTTGGGGATTTCCAGTTAGATTTCGTAGAAAACCAGATCCCAACCCTACTGTTTCTACAAAGATGCTTACTTGCCTCCTGATCCAATTTCTCTGCTGAAATAAGTAATAGGGGGCATTAGAAATTCATGGAAAAACTATGCCTTAAATTTGTTCCCCAGTGAATTTAATTTTAGAGATTAATGAGCTCTGCTGATATATTTTCCTAGTAAATTAATGAAAGATTATGTAATTCTGTTTAGCTAGATTCTGAGTTCCGACCTAATAGGACATCTGTCCTCACCCCACACATGCTTACAGGGTATTAAAGACCAGCCTGCTGGTTGTCCTCAGGGAGCTTTAGTAGTACACACCACCCACATTTGAGTCAGGGGTTGGTGAGGAGGGTGATGGTTTCTCACTCAGTGATTGGCAATCAGGGAACAATAATCAGAAAGGGAATAGTGCCTTGGACAGTGTCATCCCATCCTCCTGTGAGTTGAGTGTGGTTAGAAGGGCAGGGGAGCCTGTTGTCATATGTTTGGTTGGCTGTCTTTGAGGAACTAAGCCAATGTGAAGGGTTCTCAAGGCCGTTTCATTAATACGAAATATCCTGAATGTTGAGGATGACGTACATCTCCGAGAAGGACCCTGCTCTGAAGTGAACTGATGCTCCTCTTAATTGCGTCTCTTTTTAGTACAAGGGAGTTGTGAGCTTTGCTGAGTGACTGGGACTCATTTTCCAGAAGATTCTTAAGGCTCTTCTGCTAAAATGTAGGCTATTAGTGTAGCTACTGATGCTCTGGAAGCTGAGAGACATCAAGAGTTAGCAGCCAGGCTACCCTACCAGCATAATTTAGATCACAGCTCTGCAGACAGGTGTGTAACTCATCTGTTCATATGCTGAGCGTCTATACCACCTGGCTGTGTGACTTCATTTAATTCTCAAACAACCCTGTGGGCTATCTCCATCCTCGTCACTAATGAGGAAACTGAAACTCCTGAAGGATAATTTATCCAAGGTCAGACATCCAGTGTGGATTTGGCTCCCGTATGTCTACTAAAAAAAGAAAAACACAGAGCGAAGATCATATTTATTTGGGACTAGTCATAATTGTTTGTTTCAACTACCCCACACGGTAGACACCCAATTATAAAATCTGTAAATGAATGAACTCTTTGAAGCTTCAGATTAAATTAAAATAATAGCAACTCAACATAAGGGTTAGAAAGAGGAAAAGCACCATTAAAAACTCAAGCTGACTAGACCTGATTCCACTTTGAAAGGGGAGGGTGACATAATTCATAGAAGACGAGAAATACATCTTTAAATTGCTCTCTCCCTACCAGTAGACATGCTGCTGTTTAGCAGAACCTACCAGTGAGATTTCAGTACGCAAAGGGCAGACGACTACTTTCTTGATAGGATTTGAGAAAGTTGTAGCAGTCTGAATAATAGGTGGCAGGAGCAGTCTTATCTTTTCGGGTTTAAGAGATCCCAGAAGAGAAGGAAGAGGGAAGGGTTGGGGAGGGGTGGGGTTGGGGACAGAGGAAGGGAGGAGAGACATCCGGCTAATACAGCCATTGTCTCGAGGACATTTCTTTCTCAAGGACCAAGAAATATTTTTAAAAAGAGAAGACTAATATTCAGTTTTTAGTTTGTTACATTTCTGTAGCACAAACCACACTTGTATCCTAAATCTTCTGTAAATTCTGCTATACACAAAATAATTTGCTTTATTAAGGAAGTAGAGTTGACATACAATGTTATTTTAGTTTCAGGTGTACGACACAGTGATCCGACAGTTCTATACATTCTGTTGTACCCACCACAAGCGTCGTCACCATCTGTCACCATACAACGTTATTACCGTATTATGGACTATATTCCCTATGCTGTACTTTTCAGTACTTATTTATTTAATAACTGGAAATTTATACCTCCTAATCCCCTTCCCCTTCACCTTGGGTGAATAATTTGTTAGTGGAAAAGGGCTGATTTCCAGGTTTCCGTGGGCATAAAGAAGAGAAAGGAGAAAACTGCAAGGATGCAGGTGGGAGTGAGCTCCTGTGTCCTGTGGGAGCCCAGGTCCTAGCTAGAAATAACCGGAAGAGTGGCAGCCCTTGAGAGAGTCTGCATGGAGCTGCTGGATTTTACGGGGCTGCAGAATAATAAAAGGGAAAGGGTGGTAGAGTTTTGATCACCATTCAGTCGCCTCCCTTTGCTTAATCAAACTTAACCTAAATCATTTTTATGGCTCATTTATTAAGAGGAGACAACGTATGTACCTTTATTGGGTGGGCTCTTTCTCAGAAAGTTGTAAAAAGACCTAAAGGAGAATTGGTCTTTTTTTTTTTTTTTTAACATTGTATTCTTTTATTCAAAAAAAGGTTTGAATGACATTAACTAAGTTTAGTTTCTAGTCCAGTCATTCATTACATGTAATGTAGAATTACTGAATATTCTAAGAAAGTGTTCCGTGAAATTTTCACTCTACACTGTAAAGTGTGAGCCTAGCTCGGAGATCCCCTGAGATGCTTGAAACCAGTCTGTAACTCTCCAGAGAGGCCAAGATTTTCCGTCTATGAAATACCCTTCTTAGAAGGAAATGAGAGAGAAAGTAGGAAGAAAAGTTGTCCGTTTCTCTTCCACATCTACCCAACACACCCAGTCACAAAAAGGTACTCAGTTTGTTCCCTGTGAGGTTTCACCCCTGCAAAAGCTTTTCTAGAGAGGAGGAGACTCTGGGTAAGAGGTAACAGCAGTCTACCTGACAGGGAAGAGAATCCTGCCAGTCCGGCCTCTATTCAGCGGCTGGGCGGTTTCTAGACAAACTGAAGCCCAAGGCGGAGGGGCACGCATCTACGGGTGATGGGAAACTTCAAGGGATTCTGGCTTCCTGGACCCCTGAAGAGTAGGAAGAACAAGAATCTCCCAACAGAGTTTCCGCATCAGTTAATATCTCTGCTAACCCACCCTACTCCGTAGTGGTTCACATGCTTTGAAGTTATTAGCCCTTTGAAAACATAGACTCTTTTTTTTTTTTTTTTAAACATAGACTCTTTTACCTATATTTCTGTCTCTAGAAGTGTCTCTGAGTGCCTGGCATGGGATAACCCTCAACGATTATTTGTTTTATAATAATAGCAGGCATTCATTAAGATCGTTTATTTTGTGGCATTAAGCGCTTTATGTAGAATTGTGCAATGTGATTCTCACCAAAATGCATGAAGCATCTTCTCTAATTCCCATTTTACAGATGATTAAAAAATGAGGCTTAAAGAAATTAAGAAAATTTGCCCGAGGTTACAGAACTCTCAAACAGGGAAGTTGAGATGGGAACTCAGATACTCTGACTTCTCTGTAATTGCTGAATTTAATTGTTTAGGATAGACATGACATAAATCAAGAGATGAGCTGGGATAAATCTATGTTCCTGACATCTCCTGCTTCTTGAAAATCTAAGATTGGTTTTGTTTTTGTTTTGTTTTTGTTTTCCATTGCTCTCTACCAACCTCATTTTCCCTTCCTCGGTCTACCTGACCTTGAGTATTTGTCAAGTGGAGTAGTAGTCAATACACTGCATTCTCTTCCATGTTGCGTGCTTGATACAGTGACTCGCAATGTGGACCTTAGAATGCTAGGCACAGGCTGTTAAAATAGAGTTCTGGTGAAATTAAAGCATAGATCAAAACTGGAAGTAGCTCACATTTATGTGGATTTCACCAGGGGAACATTAGCTCTTTATGACATTTGAAAGATGATGCTTTTATGATCTTTATATAATAGGTTTACCAAAAAGTATTCTGTCTTATTTAAATTTCAGTGATCCTGAAGAGAAAATTTGTGCACCCTTACTTATCTTGTAGTTGATGGACTTGAATCATTCATGACTTTCAAAATTTTTTGGTTCAAATGAAATACAGTTTGACTGGATTCTATAAGAAAAATCTGGACGTTCGTCCTGCAGCTCACTATTTAAGTGGCAGCACAATAAATGGCTAGGTATTTCATAGAAGCAAATGCTGCATCCTTCACCATAGTGGAAGTGATTTGATTAAATTATTTTCTCAATTATGCTTGGATACCCCTACATAACTAATAACAACAACTACAAGCAGCCTTAATTAAGTACTTTGCTTTTTTGAAGTAGTTCATTCTTTGAATCATTTCAATGTGATTAAAATAAGAAAAAAATATATTGATGACTCAAAAGGAGAAAAAGCCTATGTTTATCCCACGCAGTTCAGAACAGAAATGAATGGACAGAGGCAGAGGTAATGGAAGCCCTCTGGAGATGAGATGTCCAAGTGGTATGCTTAGCCTCTCAGTATTTAATCAAGGTTAACTATCATTAAATACACCTGAGAGACATTCATTATTATCATTAATGATCTAATGTTAATTCAAGCGTGCACAGCCTGCAAGCAAGGGTATATAGATCACCAAAGCCTTAGGCAAGGAACCGAGCAGATGCACGGTTTATGGAGATTTGTGTATCTGAAATTTCAGACATGAAGAGGAAAGTTTGGGGTGCCTAGGTGTCCCAGTCAGTTAGGTGTCTGCCTTCTGCTCAGGTCATGATCTCAGGGTCCTGGGATTGAGGCCCACATTGAGCTCCCTACTTGGTGGCAAGTCTGCTTCTCGCTGTCCCTCTGTGATCTCTCTCACTCTCACTCCCTCTCAATAAATACATTAAAAAAAAATCTTAAAGAGGAAAGTTGGAAATATGTGCCAGAGCTAGGGTACATGGCTGACTTAGTCAGAGGAGCGTGTGACTCTTAATCTTGGAGTCATGAGTTCAAGCCCCAAATGGGGCACAGAGATTACTTAAATAAATTTAAAAAAATAAAAACTTGAAAAAAGTGTTGAAATATGTGCCAGAACTGAACACAGGTTCAACCATGAGGAAAAGATACATATTTTTTTATAATTTATTTTTATTTTTTTATAAACATATAATGTATTATTAGCCCCAGGGGTACAGGTCTGTGAATCGCCAGGTTTACACACTTTACAGCACTCACCATAGCACACACCCTGCCCAATGTCCATAACCCCACCACCGTCTCCCTCCCCCCTCCCCCTGGCAACCCTCAGTTTGTTTTGTGAGATTAAGAGTCTCTTATGGTTTGTCTCCCTCCCAATCCCATCTTGTTTCATTTTTTTCCTTCCCTACCCCCCCAAACCCATGTTGCATCTCCACTTCCTCATATCAGGGAGATCATATGATAGTTGTCTTTCTCCAATTGACTTATTTTGCTAAGCATAATACCCTCTAGTTCCATCCACATCGTCACAAATGGCAAGATTTCATTTCTTTTGGTGGTTGCATAGTATTCCATTGAAGATACCTATTTTTATGTGTGATTAAAAGGGCAAGACAACATGAAACAAGTGTTCATTGGCTCCACTCTGTGCAGGTTTTCTTTTTCTTTTTTAAGTATTTTATTTTATTTTTATTATGTTCAGCTAGCCACTGTATAATACATAGTTTTGATGTAATGTTCAATGATTCATTAGTTAAGTATAATACCCAGTGCTCATCTCAGCATGTGCCGTCCTCAATACCTATCACCCTGATACCCCATCCCCCCACCCTCATCCCCTCTGAAACCCCCAGATTGTTTCTCAGGGTCCATAGTCTCTCATGGTTCATTTCCTTCTCTGATTTGTACCCCTTTGGATTTCCGTCTCTTCCCCTGTGGTCCTCCCTGCTATTGCTTATGTTCCACATCTGAGTGAAACCATATGATAATTGTCCTTCTCTGCTTGACTTACTTCACTTAATATAATCCCCTCCAGTTGCACCCATGTAAAGGCACATGGTGGGTATTCATCCTTCCTGATGGCTGAGTAATATTCTGATGTATATATAGACCATATCTTCTTTATCCATTCATCCGTTGAAGGGCATCTCAGCTCCTTCCACAGTTTGGCTATTGTGGACATTGCTGCTATGAACATTGGGGTGCACATGCCCCTTCTTTTCACTACATCTGTATCTTTGGGGTAAATACCTAGTAGGGTAATTGCTAGGTCATAGGGTAGTTCTATTCTTAAGATCTTGAGGAACCTCTGTATTATTTTCCAGAGTGACTGCACCAGTTTGCATTCTCATGAACAGTGTAAGAGGGTTCCCCTTTCTCTACATCCTCGCCAACATTTGTTGTTTCCCGTTTTGTTAATTTTGCCATTCTAACTGGTGTAGGGTCATATCTCACTGTGGTTTTCAAACTGTGTTCCATAGAGCCTTGGACAATTTTTTGAAATGAGGCTCTTCCAGGTACTAGGAAGAGGCCCAAGAATGTCTGAGGTCCCTTTGGGGATGGAGGATGGTTAGGAGAGATGCTGAGTGAGCAGAGCTGCAGCCCCAACTGCTTCTGTCAGAGCAAGTCTCTTTTACTTGCTTTTGAAGAATATTCCACTAATTATTTCATTTTAAAAACAAGTGTTCTGCTGCCAAAATGTATTAGAAAAGTGTGGCTAGCTTTTTTTTTTTTTTCTCAATCCTTCAGGTTTCAGCTTAAATGTAATCTCTTCAAAGAGGCTTTTCTGATCTTCCACCATCCACTATGCTATTTACCCCAGAACACTCTATTTCCTTCCTATTCCTTACTGAAAGCTTAATTATTTCTGGTTGTTTATTTGCACACTTTTTAATTGTCTATCACCTGCACAAACTGTAAGCTTTGATAGGACAGCTACCTTATCCTTTCTGATCTTAGCTTTGTCTCCTGTTACCTTCCATGATACCTAACACATAGTAGGTGCTCAATAAACATGGCATGAAGAACCAAAAACCAAAAACCAAAAAACTAAATCCATGAATAAAAATGTTAATCATTGTGTCACCGTATGATTCAGGCATGCTTGATCACAGTCTGGAGGACCAGAGAGAAGAATTCTCTTTTACTCAATGCCTATTTGGGCACAGGGATTAGGGATCATTCTGGGTAAGAGAAAAAATGAAGTCAAGGTACTGAGGTTTGCTTTGATTTTTGCCCCATTTCAAACACTTTTCCCTTTAGCTTCTAGGTCTACCCTCCATAAGATGCTAGGATATTTGTATACACATGTGCCTTTTGAAACCCATAACTTAAAAATAGTCAAACTGACATATTTTATTCAGATTATCAGTACAGCCTGAGGTGAAATGATAGAAAACAATAAGACAACAAATGCTAGAGATCGGGAAAATACATTTGTGAGACACCAGTAAGTTGGCTGTCTTGCCGTAGGAGTAGCAACTGTGGTTTCATGCCTACACAAGATAAGGGTGAGATGAAGTGGGAGTCCACCTCCTGGGGCTCTCTTGGCAGGTGCTTCTTGTCATCTTCTATAAACTCACTTGGACTCTGACCTCAGAGAGGAAAGACATACTCAAAAGTCTCTGGGTGCTTGTGATTCTGTATGGAAGCTTAGGGTCCGTATCTTAGAGGCAATGACTATGACCTTGAAGGAAAAGAGATGAGCATACTCTCATTTTTAAACATAAATTAAACAACTATCTTCTTGAGAAACTACCCTGCCAATTCAGGCTTGGCTCCTTTTAAGTATTTTTCTCTGGTAGCCATTCCTGTTCTTTAATTAAGAAAAAATATTTTATTCTCTTATCAAAAATGTATGATTGTGCCTTTTAAAAAAAACTCTGCAGAAACTATAACTTCATTGCCATTATTATCTTCTTCTATTCCCCTAGTATTTATAAGTATTTTTAGGTTTGACCATCTTCAAGTAATCAAATAATCTGTCGCATCAGCAAAGATAAATGGAAACTGACCTTGCAGTTTGATTAATTTCCAAACTAACCATGAAGGATTTTAAGAATCAAGGGACTGAATTAACCTGTGGGAAACCAAATGGCATTTCTCAAGTCCCATCAATGAATGAAGATTATGGATAATTGGTCATCTATATTGTTAATTATTCCCAAGTGAGTGGTATCTAACCTCAGAGCTTACATCCTCGTGAAAAACCGTTTGGTGTAGGGATGGTAGCTAATTACAGCTTGTCAAAGGCAAAGAAAGCCTCCACTCCTCCCCACTAGAGGAGGCCACCTTTGGCATCCAGCTGCAAATATTAAGAAGTAGAACTCAGGCTTCAATTTATTAAAATAAAACAAACCACCACCAATGAACCAAGATGCCAAATGTTAAATATAATGAAACAGTAAGAAATATTAAGAAATGGAAGTAAACATGGGAGGCTGAAATAAATTTTTAGGTTGAAAAATATAAGTATGTTGAAAAATATATATGCATGTTGAAATATATTTATAATATATACTAAATATATATATAAATATGTTGAAAAATATATAAGTAGTGTGTAAAAAATGCCCTCCAGGTCCTGTTTTGGGTTTTTTGTTTGTTTTTTTCTCCTTTTTGCCTTGTACTTTCCAACATAAAAGTTATCCTCTTAATACAAAAAAAAAAAAAAAAAAGTGCACACCCAAAGGAATAAAGGAATAATAAAAATGTTGGGTTCTAAAACTCAACCTGACTTATGATGACATTAGAAAGCTGAATAGTTATCTGGAAACTCTGAAGTCCAAAACCCCTTTCCACAATATCTGGGAATTCCCAGGAGCTCGTGTCCTTGATCCCTCTACCTCCAGATCCCCTTATCTATATACTGTGTTCTTGTGTCATCTCATGTGAAGCTCCATTCTTTGCCTATTTGCACAAAAATATTCCCATGGTAATCGTTCCATGAGTTTGGTGGACACTAGGAGAGCTCTGTCAGACTCTGACCACTTTCCAATTTCTCTTTATTTCTGTCTACTTTTTCTATGCTTGTTGTTCCCTTCAGAAATGAAAGTGAGAAAACATCTCATCAGATGAATTTAGTACTCATACATTGTGGCAAGTTATATTAGTATTTGAATATGATATGATATGATATGATATGATATGATATGATACAATTTTTAAAAGTACACTTTCCCTGAGAGGAATTCCAGAGGGTAAGAAAATCCTCTTCTCATAACAATAATTCCACAAAATATATCCAGAATGTTATACACACCCATTCATATAAAGGTTTTGTTACAAATTAATTTTTATAACTCTCAAATTAGGTCTTCTATCCTCAGACATTCCTTAAAAATACTTTAATTAATTCACTCAATGAACAAAAGTACTAAGAAAATAGTAGTTTTGGGCCCCAAATAGCCCATTCCCTTCTTAGTCTGCCCATTACTATGATCAGAAATTCATCAAGATGTCATTTTCCTGTACTTACCAGCACAGAAAAATGCTGTTTGAAAACACTTTAAAAATTTTATAGATGAAAATTATAGCTTATAGTGGTGTTCATTGGTATATTTTTGAATCCTAATGAGATTGTGCTCTTTAATATGTGCTCATTGGTTATCCTTGTTTCTGCCTCTATGAATTGCCTTCTCGTATGTTTTCTTATTTTTAATTGAGTGATTCCCATTTTTTGTTAATTTATAACAATTCTTAAACTATAAATAGCATTTATCTGTTTTATATTGCAAAGAGATTTCCTCAGTTTGTTTTTCTGTTTACATTCCTTTTGAGTTCCTTCCTATAGAAAGGGTATGAAGGCCTTTTTTTACCCCCAAACCATGTCGGTGTGTAGCTACATTTGCTCCTGGTAGTCCTGCTTTTATGTTTAAATCTTTGGTCAATGTGAAATGATTTTTGAAAGTTGATCTGAAACAAACATTTAACTTTGTTTCCTTTATGATTTGCCATTTAATCTAACACTATTTGTTGAATAATCCATGAGTATTTTACATTCTAACATTATCATAACACTATTTGTTGACAAATGGCTCTTTTTTCCAGTGCCGTTGTTTTTATGTTTAGTTTATTTTAATTAGTTTTATTTTCATCCAAGTAATAGAAGTACATGGTTATGAAATCAAACAGAAGAAAAATGGTATAAAATGTAAATAATACTTCCATACCCTAGCCTCCATTCCTGCTAGAGATTAAATACCTCCAACTCCCTCAACAGATTTTGAACCATTTTTTCAGGCCCCCTTCTTAAAACAAACCCCAATAATTTGTAAGCCCATATATTCATATTCTACCACCTACCTATACCACTTCCTGGATACAGTCATCAAATATTCTCAAGTCATTCCTCCACAACCAGTGAAAGTTTTGGTACCTCGAATACCATCTTTCCATCACTCCACCTCCTTCTTGACAATTTCAATATCCACAGGGATAATCCATCTATGCTCTGAATTTTCAATGTCTTATTTTCCCTCACCTAGTGTTCCATTCTAATTTAGCTACCCATTTCCATGGCTACAGTCTAGATTATGTCATTGTCAATAATGGTAGCACCTCCAAAATCTTATTTTCAAAATCTCCCGTTTTCTCATCATCATTTCCTATCAATAGGGAAATGGCCAAAGCCAAAAAATCCCCAAACAGCTCACTACATCTCTACCATATAATATACCACAAACATTAAAAAGATTGAAGGAGAGGTTTCTACACCAAAGTGAAAACATCTCCAAGACATATGATTAAGTAAAAATATCATGATCATAAAATATGTATAGCATAAAATTATGAAAAACAAGGAGTCCACAACATAAATCTGTCTGTCTGTCTATCTATCTACCTATCTTCCTACTTACCTATCCATCATCGCTTCTCAGCCTTTTGGCTAAGATCAAGTGTACCTACTTATCCATCATCTGTCATCTTCATGAAGATGGTCTGGAAGAATTCATAATACATTTATGTTTACGTTTGACGAGAAGAACGTGACTATGTGATGACCAAGAGTAATGCTGACTTCTACAACAAATGATTTTTTTAACCATGGGATTATATATATCGGTCCATTATTTCTGTAGTTAAAAACAAAATCAATATACATACTCTAATCATATACTATCTTTCCCCTCAAAATCCTAATCAGATACTGATTAATAATAATTTAATTTATAGACTAACTAGATACAAGAAACAGGTACTGTTACAATAGTCTATTCAGGAATATATTATTTCTCTATTTATTCATGGGTTTCTTTATGCGCTTCATTAAAATTGTAGAGTTTCATGATACATCGCACTCATTAAATTTATTCTTACACATTTTATATTTCTTTTGTTATTTTAAGAAACTCTTTCCCCATGGTGTTTTCTAACAGGGTGCTAATTACAGGAAATCCATTGAGACAGAGACTTATTTAAAGCTCTAACTACATTTGATTGACTCTATTTGTCCAGAAAGACAATCATATCATCTCCTGATCACCTATCATAATTTAACATCTCTATGACTCAGTTTCTCCTAATCTTTAAAGATGGATAATTAAAGTGGCCACATTGCAAATGTGCTGTGATGACTGAGTTAATATCTATAAAACACTGACACCTGGGCCGTGAGTGTTGGTTGTGGTGGCTGCTGATGTGGTTACTGTTAGATTTCCTGTTGGGATTCAGCATCCAGCACATTTCTCAGTCTTCTCTTTTAGGATCAAAGTGGGCCAATTCATATTATCCTTTTATTCGTTCTTTTCTTCAACTCATTTTGTTCCAACCAAAAGTTGTTAGGACAGTTTGGTTAAGATTCCCTTCACTAAGCCCGTATCACTTCCCTTGCAAGCCTGAAATTGCCAGCCTATTGGTCTTTCTCTCACTTCCGTCTTTCTTGTTCTTGCACCACGTGTTGAATAAATGCCTCAATGTCTCTGACTATGGGAGGTGCTCTTCCATTGTTGCCTGGGCCATTTGCACTCTTTCTTCTTCTATGATTTTGGCACTTCAGTTGGCATTTGTAAGAGCCGTGTAATTAAATCACAAGTTCAGATTCTCATTTTGGACTGGAAATGATGTCTCTTTTCTTTTTATACCCTAACTGCTATTTTTGATCCATTCAAGGACACCTGCCTCCCAATTATCCATAATATCTTCTCCTACACTTGTACATTTGTCTATAGATCCTCGCTTCCCCACCGTCCCCCTTTCGTGTGCTTAAAATTTTTCAGACATTTTCTATTAGGAAAGGGCTCTATGCAAACACTGTCAGAAGCATACTCAAGGTAAAGATCCTAATTAACACCCAAGTAGAAATCTCTTGCATGTCTAGTTCTGTGCCAAGAGAAATCAATCAGTGGTTAGAGCAGGAAATTAGAAAGATCAGTCTGAACCCAAACTCTGTCATCTTCTTCAGTTATAATAACTCCTTGTCTCAATCTGTGAATTGTGCTTTGCTAAAATTAAATTTCAGTAGTTACAACCAATAAGTATTTAATTCATATCTATAAAAGCAAAAGAGAGCAATTTATTATTGATAAAATAAATTTTCCTTTTAATCCTTCACTGGCATTGCTAATGAATTACTTTGGACTAAAATTTTACTTTCAAAGAATCACCTTCTGAGTAGAATGGAGCACTTGGTGCATTAAAGAACCCAAGGGAAGAATTATTTGAGATCCATAACATAAAGTCACTGGGGAAGAAATTTCACACATTATTTAGCTCCTCAAGTATCACAATCAGAAAGGCAAATTTGTTCAGGGATCAAATCAAAAGTCACGCAAAGGCCTTTATTTGATTGACTAGATAAGGAAACAGCATGGTTCCCAAATACCTAAGTCTCTTGGCCTCCAAGGAATGGAAAATTTGGATTATTCTAGGATAAAAATTCCTTAGCACTGAGTTAAAACCTGCTTGGAATAGACTTCTAAAAATGTGTTTGGTCTAGAAATTTTATTTTAAAACAGAGTGACATTTTGCTTATAAAGTTTGCTAAGGGCAAAGGACCTTTAAGTACTTGTTTTCTTTTTCTTCTTCTTCTTCTTTTTTCCCCTGCTATTGTCACATTCTAAAGAAAAAAAAATCTGTCTCATCTGTTGGTAGATTTCCATGCTTCATTACATCAGGACCACTATGTCAGCTTAGAGTAGGGGAAGGCATTTTACCAGAAAAGCTTTCTCTCCGTATGTATTTATTATATGCATATCTATACCTATATATTTCATCGTATTCATACTTATTTAATCACTTGAAACACTAAATGCTTTGGGATTGGCTCTAGTAGGATCAGGTGACAGATAGTCAGAGATTCCAGGCCAAATCCAACCTGTGTTCAGAAGTTCCTAGGTGATGCAATTGACCTAGAATCCGAACTCCACTTACAGCATCTTTTTAGGGACTAACTAGACAGATACTCTGGGATTTGTAAAAATTCTGAAGGGTCTTCTGTGACAATAAAAAGTCTGTAGAAAGTAGGTGGGAGAGTGAATAACTGAAATCCCTGCTCTCTCAACCTCGCTCAGGATTAAATGGAATTACAGGTTTACTGTTCACTGAAGAGAAACAAATGCTCCATTACACAGAAGGGATTAGGGCCCGGAGGAACATTTATACCCTCGAAACGACATTGCTGTTTGCCTCGGAGTGCAGGGCTGAGAGACATAGACTGCATTGAAAACAGATTCCAGATGAACCAGAATTGCAAAATGAATGCTACCCAGGGTGAATAGATTCTTTAGAACAACTGAGTAATAATGAAATTAAAATCTTGATCCCATAAAGGATTTGAGGATTTTTGTCTCAGAGTTAATAAGGGAAATATTCTATCATTCAATAGGAGAGCCCCCTCCTGAATTTTACCAGCTTTCACCCTGCAGAAGTCCTAGACTATAATACAGAAAGAAAGGAAAAGGACAACCTGTCTCATGACTGGGGAGAGTCACATATGCTTTTCCTGAAAGGAGGTACAGATGGGGAGTTTGGAATACCCAGCACCTGCACCATGAGTTTTCACCTTCTGCCTCTGTTTCATGAATAAATATTAACACAGGTGTTCAGAAATGAAGAAAAGGAAGCCAAGATCCCTTTCAAGTTTTTTGGCTTCATAATGTGTGTGTGTGCGTGTGTGTGTGTGTGTGTGTGTGTGTGTTCACACATCACAATTTGAAATGAATGGGAAAGAAAACATATAATCTTTCTATTTGCTCTGCCCATAATCTAAACCCCCTTTAGAATATGACTTTCAAGGGGACTGCTAAAGAAATCATAAAAGGAATAAAGCCAAGGAAATTAAAATTGACATGTGAGTAGAGCTCTGAAATATAATTTACTTAGTCAATCAATAAATGATATTTTGAGCACACACGTATGGAGTGACTGTGCACAACATGAAGATGAAGAAGGAGCACACACAGACTCTGTCCAGGGTGCTTATTCTCTCAGGACACAGAATGCATATAAACAAATAATAGTTCATATATGCAAATAACAATGCATATAAAGAAACAATATAAACAAATAACCTTCACGCAAAGTAGATGGTTATAAATGTCCTGAGAGAGATGTAAATAATGTCTCCTTGGATTTCAGAAGAGAGACTGTCTCTCTTGAGTGAGGGGGCAGGCGCTGCTGGAGAGACCTTTCATCTGGGCCCTGAGAGGCAGATGACTTTTGGACATCTTTAGCCTGGAGCATAAGAGTGTAGAATTCAATGGGCTTTTGCCCAACACTCAGTAATCTAATTCAAGGACATCCTCAAGCATAACTGTAAAATGATGGAATTAGCTTTTTGTTTTTTCTTAGCTTCTCTTCCTCTACCCTAACTAAACCACTGACTTGGTAATTTGACAAACTAACTCATGCTAATGCATTAATGGCTAATAAGGGTGAAATTCTGCTTTTCCCAGCTACTTATGTTTTAACATGCTTTAATTCCTATTACTGTAAAACAGCTATTCATTATATAAATGACTATTCAGCTATAACCTGGGATGAAATCTGTGGAGATGTGTTTCTCTTTTTCCATTTTGCTTTCTAATCCCCCTTTCATTTGAAACTGAGGGCAGGGCAGCCTGGATAGCCCTATACTTGCTAGCACTGCTTCACTGAGGCAAAGTCAGGATCTGGATCAGCCGAGATCTAGACTCAAACATTAAGTCTATGGCCAGGGGCTAACCTCAATGACCTGTGGGTTGGCATCTCTTAAGCTGGGTGGAACTACAAAGGAGATAATTTGGATGTGTTGCCTACTATTATTTTAAAACCATGAGCCAATACCAGTAGTTGATATTGTTAGTATTAGATAAAGTAAATACTGGGGGAGTGAAAGAAGGGAGAGGAAGATGGAACAAAGGTGGCACATAGAACAATGGTGATGCTTTTCCAGTTCTGAGCAAAGTGCCATGACCTTGAAATTCCTGTTCTTTGTGCATGAGGTGGAACTGGTCAAGCCAGTCTTTGGTTGGGTTTCTCCATGCCCACCGTGGACTTAGCTAGGACTAACTTAAAGTTGTACAACTCTTAGTGCTGGAGAGAAGGTAAGACACAGTTTTAGGCAAATATGGAAATTGTTCTTATTAGTTAGGCAGAATGAATTATGTTAATAAAAGATAAACCAGTCCTTTTCCTCTCAGGTACATCCAGGTTGTCTTCAAAAGACCCTTGTATATCTTTATGTTTACAAAATCTTCTGCTTGAATGGGGCATTTTTCTAGGTTCTAACACACGGCAACCTGTGTCTTTTTTTTCCTCCTCCCAACACACAGAATTCTAACTTTATATCCTTTTATATAGACACTGTTTTGTGTCTGTCCAACACTCACACCACTTTTTCCTCACCAACCTAGGCCTTATCCTGTTTGGACAGCAGTATGCCCAGGCCAGAATCCATTGTGATTGGTTGAACTCGTAGTCAGTCATGACCATCCATTTTCCCCTTGTCAGATACTGACTTGGGGTTGGCATAGACTTAGGTCTGGACAATAAAATAAAAAGGAAAATCTGCTGGGGCTTTTAGGAAAGTTTTTTTGTTTTGTTCTGTTTTGTTTTGTTTTCTCTGATTAAGTGGTATGAATGGCATTAAAAAAATTGTTTTGCTTTAATTTTCTTTCCTGCTTGAGGATGTGATTCTTGCAGACACAGGAGGTACACGTTTTGAGGCTGAGAATAAGTATGGTGGAATTATGATGGAAGGAAGGAAGGAAGGAAGGAAGGAAGGAAGGAAGGGCAGAAAGATAAAATCATTGATAACGTTACTGAGCCATGAACTCCGGGCTTCCTGTTCGGTGAACAAGTTGTTGGTTCATGGTTTAATTCATTCTCATTTGCATATTCTTTGCCTCCCGGCTCAGTGCATTGGGCATTTACATCAATGCTTTCAGCTGCGGAGCTGGGAAAGAAAAGCTGTGGATTAACAAGAGAGCATCAAACATGGCCACCAGGTAGTAGCACAGTTGAGATGACTTTTGTTTCTAGAAGTAGATCTCTGCTCTTTGCCATCTTCTCCAGTGAAGAACACAACTCTCAGTTCTCAATGTTCCCAAATGGCCAGAATTTGTCTTGCAATAGGGTGGCATTCTTCTACCTCTCTCACTCCTCCTTCTACATCACAAGCACTGCTATTTCTCCCTTATTCACAGATTGGCTCTTCTCTGTGGTCCTCATCGTGATCCTCTCCCCTCTGTCCCCTTTCCCTTAGCAATCTTATCTACTGCCCAAGCTTTAGTTCTCTTGTCCTTGTATTGCATGGAGCACTGGGTGTGATGCATAAACAATGAATCTTGGAACACTGAAAAAATAAAATAAAGTTAAAAAGATTTTTAAAAAAGGAACTCTTCAACTTTGACTACGACTTCCCTTTGCTACTCCATACATGAAGTTTCAATTGCCTATGGCCCATTTCTTATTGGTTATTCTACCCAGTAAAACACAAGATTACGCCAAACCAAAATAATCATCCCAATGGCAGTATCGATTCCAGTCCCTGAGTTTTCAAGTCATTTGGTATTTCCTTTTCCTGTACTACATCTATACAACCGACCGCTATCAATTCTACCTCTGAATTCCGTCACTTATTTCTTTCCCTCTCCATCTCTCTTCCCTCTAGTTTGGCTCAGCACCAAATCCTACCTGGACCTTTTTAAGAAATTTCCACCTTTTAGCCCATCTTACCCACAGCTGCCACAGTGTGCCTCCTTACTCAGAAATCTTCAAAAGCAGGCTTGCCTTGTGAATGAAGTATTAACTTCTCACTGTTGTGCTATAGCTCCTAGACTCCTGCCAAGAACAGAGCTAACTTATCATTTTAGCTTTACCTCTTGCTATTTATCTATTTATTTTCTGTGTATCTGGTTAAACATGACCAATGACACTATTGATACTACTGTTAACAGCAGCAATCACAGCTACTATTACTTATCTCTGATGTTACCATGACTACATCATACTACTATGTAACTTAATGATGAACATTTATTGAATTCTTAATATGTGCCAAGAACTGTGCTTAAGCATTTTCATTCAACATGTAGTCATCAATAATCACTGACCACCTGTAACATGTTCAGCAGGCGTCGATGATACGAAGAAACAGACAGAGAGTTGCCTTCCACACTCACGGAGCTTATAGCTTCACTCCCCTTCTCTATCTCATTCTTGCAACAATCTTCTGGAAGTAGGTATTGTGTCATCAACATCATTTTACAGATGAGGAAGCTGAGGCTCAGAGAGCTTTAGTAACCCATCCAAAGACTTACAGAGAAGAGGTGCAACTTCCAGACTTCTCATGTTCCAGACCCTGAAGCTATTCAGCTTCCCCTTCTCCACCTTTTCCTTGACCCTCCCCCGCATGGCCATCCACTGGCCACAGATCCTTGAGGGGAGGCATATATTGTATTCTTCTTTGTAGCCCACATGCCACCTACCACAACTGACTAGCATCTTCACAGCTCAATACATGTTTTGAGGTTAAATGAAATAGAGGTAAAAGCATTAGGGACATCATCCCAGAGAGGCTTAATCTCACTGTCAGGCTCTCTCACTGCTGAGCAACAGCCTCTCTCAGAGTGATCAAAGATCAATGTCTCTTAACTGTCCTAAACAGAAGACAATATACCTCACCTGCAGCTTTTCTCTTCTTTTTAAGATTTTATTTATTTATTTGAGAGAGAGAGAGAGAAAGAGAAAGTGCATAAGCAAGGTGGGAGACAGAGGGAGAAGGAGAAACAGACTCCCGACTGAGCAGGAAGCCTGACTCAGGGCTTGACCTCAGGACCCTGAGATCATGATCTGAGCTAAAGGCAGACAACTGACTGAACCCCCCAGAAGCCTGTCACCCACAGCTTCTAATACAAGGTTTCATTGGTTCATCTGTTCCTGTGCTTAATAAGCAAGATTAATATTCACTGTAAATTCAATTGTTAAGATGGTGTTACCAAATTCCATGTTCATTCCAATTTCCAATACACACTACTGCAGTCTGCTAATGTTTCATCATGTTCTGCTACAATGCATTAAGGGAAGGACTGGTGACATTTGTTTGGAATCAGACACCTGTTATCAATTTGAAGTGTGGCGTATATATCCTGCTTCAAAATGTCCAGGGGCCAATGGAGATGAATGAGGCATAGTTAATGTCCTTGCTGCTTTGTATAGTTCCTTTTTACATATAAAACCATGGAGAAATACCCAGCTAAATATAGTCTTAGCACAATCATCGTGGAAAGAATAATCTTTAACACAAATAATAGTGCTTTTGTTCATCTGGCTTCATTCATCACCATCTCTCATAGGACTTAAATGACGTTTCCTTTCATTCTTTAAGATTTGACACCATAGAAATCCTAGTCTCTCTAGTCAAGAGATGAGGGTGAGTTCTAATAGTATCAAATAACATGCAAAAGTCCATGATAACTGTTGATTATTCCAAGAATGCACATATTGAGGGCAGAATGTGGATCAACCATTCGACAAGTATGTATTGAGTGTCTCCTGTCCAGGGACAATCTTCTGTACTGGGGATACCAAAATGAATAAGAAAGATTGCCTTCCCTCAGGGAAACTGCAGTCAAGAGGGGAAGCCAGAGCAGCAGGCTCCAATATGCTGTTATAACTCTTTTGATAAGATGAAGCCAAAAACTGTGGAGGCACCCAAAGGGGGCACTTTTGTTTGGAAACTCAAGAGAACTTTGCAGAACGATTGGCAGCTAGGCTGCAGAAGTGGGGAACTCATATATAATAAACCAAAGATAAAAAAAAATAACATTTGAGGAGAAATAAGAACCAGAGATAAATGATAGTATATGGAGAAGGTGAATGAAGACTAAGAAAAAAATGTATATTCTTAAACTCTAGAATTAGGGGAACCTGGGTGGCTCAGTTGGTTAAGTGTCTGCCTTTGGCCCAAGTCATGATCCTGGGGTCCTGGGATCAAGCCATGTCCTGCTCAGCGGGGAGCCTGCTTCTCCCTCTGCCTTTCCTCCACCCCCACCCCCCAAACCCATGTTTGCTTTCTTTCTCACTCTCAAATAAATAAATAAAATCTTTTTTTAAAGAATCTAGAATTATTGGCCCCCATCACAATTTAATATATCACTCTTGAACTCAGAGATGCCAAACCAAACCGTCATTCATTCAAACTGCCTAAAGTAATTTTCATTACAGCAGATTAAATTTGACCACACAGTCATTGACACTCCTTCTATGAAGAAGTATAGCATATATCCCATCTCCTTGAGTCTCACCAGGCTCTGTGACTGCTTTGGCCAATAAGATACAATGGGAAGTGACGCATGGAAACTTAGATACTAGCAGCTTCCACTTTCTGTCTCTTGAAATTCTTACTTTTGGACTCAAGTGCTCTTATTTCAAGGAAGCCCAAGAGATTCCAAGACATCAGCCAGGAGCCCCAGCTGAGCTTCCATCTGATAGCCAGAACCTGTTTGCCAGCCATGAGTGAGAGCCATTTTGGAAATGGATCCTCCATCCACAGCCAAGCCACCCCAGTTGACACTGCATGGAGTGAAAATAAGCCATACCTTTTCAAACCTGCCCAAATTGCATATTAGCGATTTAAGCCAGTAAATTTGGGGATGATTTGTTACACAGCAATAGATAGGTGAAACTAGCACCTAGTTTAAAAAATTAGCACCTTGGGTGCCTGGGTGGCTCAGTTGGTTAGGCATCTGCCTTAGCTCAGGTCATGATCCTGGGGTCCTGGGATCAAGTCCTGTGTTGGGCTCTCTGCTCAGTCGGGAGTCTGTTTCTTCCTCTCTCTCTGCTCGCCATTCCCATTGCTTGTGCTCTCTCTCTCTCTTTCTCTGTCAAAGGAATAAATAAAATCTTTAAAAAAAAAAAAAAGGAAACTCATGCCTCACTTTCAATGTAAAGATTGTGTTGATGAGCCCATAGAAATATTAGAACTAGTGCAATTTGTGGTATAGACCTCCCTTTATCCTGGTGGGTCACATGTTAAATAAAAGTAGTTATAAAGGATGATGGGCCTGAGAGGTCTCATATAACACTCCAGTTACAGAAAGTATGTTCATATAACAATCATATCAAAGAACTCTGCCAGATGCTGTCATTCAGAATCTCCATTGTGATCAACCAGACAATAATCCCAGCTGAAATGAACACATGTTCTCAATTAGAATCTATTGATAATAATTGGGAACACAGTACATGCCAAGAATAATTTCTACTAATTGCTGTTGAGAGTCTAAAAGATCATAGTGAGAATGAGAGACAGTCAAGAATAATTTTTTAAAAAAGCCATCCTCTGTATATTGGGTCTTGCAAACCCAATCTCAATGAGGATTAATGAGATGGTGCTTACAAAGTTCTTAAACCCAGCAGAACAAAAATTATAAGCCAATAGAAACTATTGTCAGTATCAACTGATAGTTCTGAAAGCTATTTTTAAAGAAAGAAAAATCAATATAAAAATTTAATAAATCAAGAAACACATATTGTTAATAATTTGGTTTGTTTCTGTGGCAGCCATCCTCCTAGTCACCCAGGCTTGAAATCTGTGTCTCACTTTTAAATACAATTGCAAAAAAAATTAGATTCTGTCTCCACATTATTTTTGCCTCTGTTCTCTTCTGTCCTTTTCCACTGCCACTTACCTACTTCGGTATCTCAACACCTATCCTATTGTAAGCACTCCTAATTGGTCTCCCTGAATCCATTTTCTCTCCTTTCCAGCTCAACTTGGACAGCTTCCAGATTCATTTTTGTTTATGTTACTCCCCTGCTTAAAAATCATCAGTTGTTTCCTTATTGTCTTAGAATAAAGTTAAACTCAGAACAGGCTATCCTGGCTTCTAGACACCACATATTCCAGGAAAGCCTCTCCCTCTTCTGACTCAAAAAGGGAAGAGAAGGTGTTCTTTCCTCACAGATATTGCTGGCCTATTGTGCCAGGAATTATTTCTGTGCATTCATTCTGTCAACATTTCAGCTGTTGAAATTTCAGCACTTCACACTACACAATCCATAATTAACTAGATAACCTTGTGCAAGAATTAAAATTTATCGCAAATATGTACTGGAAACGTTATACATGTAATTACACTAAATCCTTCCAATATCATAAGTTACTACTGTTCCTTTACTATAGACGAGTAAACTGAGGCTCAGGGAGGTTGAACAACCTTCTCAGACAATGAGGGGTAGAATTAGGATTCGATCCCAAGTCTGCCTGATGTCTAAATTGCCTTGAGGTGAATAAAATTTAAAGACATTCTATAGGAAAACTGTTGATCCTGAAACAAATTTAATATCTGATGACTGCTCACGGAACACATTTCCCAGCAAACACATTCTCAACTCAGATTCACTACTGATACATGCAAAGAGGCAATTGCCAAGTTTCTTCATTAAAATATTCCATCGAAGGTATTTTTGGTGTTGTGAAATTTGCATTTTATTTCAATAAAATGTAATTTTTATGTTAAGAAGAAAAACAAAAGCTCGCTTCAAACATTTCCGTTGAATTTACCATATTTCTTAAGTTTCGGAAGAAGCCCATTTACAAGGATGGGCCCACAGTCTCACCAGGGACAGAGAGGTCACAGATGAGACCACAGAGGGTCTTTTCAAAACATAGGAACTTGACCTCCTGAGGCTCACATTCTGTTGCTAGGGTTTTGCATGTGTCCTGCCTACCCCTAGGTGTTCCTCCTCTATATCCATCTCCTCCTCCTCTTGCTCCTTTCAGCTCTTCTATCATCTAAGGAAGCTGGTTGCATTGTTGCCTGATTTTTAATCCCCCTTCCTCTCCTCCTCATTTTCTTTTTAAATTTTTTTCAGAGTCTTTTTTTTTTTTTTTTAATAATTTCTTTTCAAGTCCCCACTCAGGGGCTCGATGCCATTGTGCCAGAGGCAGAACTCCCTTCTGGAATGAGGGCAAGCCTACCCTTTCCACAGGTCTCCACTGATGGCATCTTGGCCAACAAGAATCTTACATCCTCTCTGTGACACATGGTCTCCATTTTTGCATATACTTTCAGATGAAAACACTCTTAACAGTACAAACATGATCAGAAGCTGCCATATTGCTTTGAGATGAAAAGTCAAAGAAATATAAATAAACCTAAGTAGAAAAAAAAGGAGATGTGTAAAAGAAATTCTCACCAATCTGTATCACATTAATTCTTTCTTTCTTGTACTCAAAGCGTGGCAACTCATAAAACTTGTTTGCCATAAGCCAATGGGGATTATGTCTTCAATAATAAACATGTCAGGGTATTTGTGCGTGGAGTAAGGGTTTTATGTATCACCCTCTAGAATAACAAAACATACATACTTACTGGTGTGATGCTTCTTTGCACACTTATCTTAGATTTTGTCTTATCCTATTTTCTGAAAACAAGGGGGAGGGCAGTGTGTTTTATTATCCTGGGATGAAATTTTTAAAATAACCAAATCCAATGTTGTATTTTTTAAAATTTTATTTAATTTTACTTTTTATCTTTATTTATTTTTATGGGTTATTTTGTTTATATATATATTTTAATGAACATATAATGTATTTTTATTTTCAGAGGTAGAGGTCAGTGATTCATCAGTCATCTATAATACCCAATGCTCATTACATCACATGCCCTCCTTAATGTCCATCACCCAGTTACCCTATTCTCCCACTCCCCTCCCCCATAGCAACCTTGAGTTTGTTTGCTACGATGAAGAGTCTCAGGACTCTTCACCCTCTGCTTCTGTGCTCCCCATGATTGTGCATGCACATTCTCTCTCTATCTGATAAATTTAAAAAAGTTTTTTAAAAAAAGTTTCTTATGGTTTGTCTCCCTCTCTGATTTTGTCTTATTTTATTTTTCCTTTCCTTCCCCTATGCTCCTCTGTTTTATTTCTTAAATTCCACCTGAGTGAAATCATATGATAATTGTCTTTCTCTGACTGACTTATTTTGATTAGCATCATACCCTCTAGTTCCATCCACATCAGTGCAAATGGCAAGATTTAATTTTTTGATGGCTGAGTAATATTCCATTGTGTGTGTGTGTATAACACTTCTTCTTTATCCACTCATCTGTTGATGGATTTGGGCTCTTTCCCTAATTTGACTATTGAAAGTCTGATACTATACTAATACATTCTCTACTATACTGGGACCCAAGAACAAAGTCTGACCTCTACAACCAGTGCAGAAAGTATCAGAGTTAACATTTTTAAGGAATTTTGTGTATGTGAGACACTGTTCTAAGGACTTTACAAAAATTAACTCGAACTCTCAGAATAGTTCTGTAAGGTAAGTGCTCTTATGCCTGCTTTATGGAGGAAGAAATGGAGGGGAAATTAAGCACCTAGTACACTCCAGAGCCAGGATTCAAACTTGGGTGCTTTGGCCCCAAAGTCCGTGCTTTCAAATAGTAATTTCTATATTTGCCTTAAACACTTGCATACAATCATGCACACAGACTCACATTCACGCATCAAAAAGAAGGTATTCTGAAGCATGGAAAGTTTGACTCAAGTTTTTAAGCTTAACAGCACATCATTTTGATTGAGGCTCCTGCCTTTGAGAGCAGTGAGTACTTAAGAACCATGGCTACTAAATGCTATGAGGTATTTCTATCCTCAGTGTAGTAAGAAGAGAAAAATGCAGATTAAACCTGGGAAGGTCTATATCCCCACACATATTTCCCAAATGTTAATATTTTACTACTTGTGCTGTATTCTCTCTGTCTTATTCTATCAGAGTAAGTAGCGGACAGAACACTTCTTTATCCCTATTTTCACGTGTCTTTCCTAAAAACAAGACCCTCAGTTACACAACCACAGTACGATTACCAAAATGAAGGCATTAACATGATCACAATATTGGGACCTAGCATACAGAGACCTTACTTAGACATGCCCAAGTACCATCATAATATCTTTAAAAGCAAAAGAAAATCCAAGATCATGTATTCCATTCAATTGTCAGGTCTCTTTCATGCCCTTTAATCTGGAATATTTTACAAGTGTTGTGTTTTCATTTTATGCCATGGACATTTATATAGAGTATCCACCAGGTGTTCCATAGGGTTTTTCTGATGTTCTTGCAGGATCAAATTTGAGACCTATGTTTTGGTGTCAGATACATGTAATTCTCGTTTTATTTAATTTTACAGAGGAGGAAACTGAAGCACAATCACACAGCCTGTCAATGGCAAACCATGCCTTGGGCATTAGCTCAAGTCCAGGGTCTTCTCACACTTACCTTCTCACTTGGGAAGGACATTAGAATTAATGTGTAATTATTGTGATATTATTAAATACTATTATGTGCCATGATGTTTCTTTGTGGCTTTCACATTTGGCATGTTATCTACTCTCAAGACACTGTTACGAGAAAGGTGCCATCCAGTATATTTTACAGCAAAGACGACTAAGATTTAGAGCAATTATATAACATACCCAAGGTCGGACAGCTCGTCATCCAAATCTTCAGGACAGGGGTTCTTTACATGGACTGGAGATTAAAATCACCCAAGGAGCTTTATAAGGCCCTCTTATAAGCAGGCCCCAACAAGGCCAATTAAATAAAAAACTCTGGAGATGGGTCCTAGTTCTATGCTCTATTTTTTTGGAACACCTGGGTAAGTATAATATATATCAAGGTTGCAAATCACAATAATAAAATTTTAAACTTTCTGTTGTTCCTAATAATTGAGGGACTTCTTAGGAAGTTAGCCAAAGACATAGATTATTACTACGGTCTTCTCTTTCAGGAAATGACTACTCAAGATAGGATCTTAAATAGACGCCTCTAGGTCACAGCACTAAAACCCCATTTCAGAACCTTTATATTTGCTTTTTTCTAAACTCAGTCTACACTCAAACCCCTCCAGATTCCCAGCAACATGACCCCACTCTTCATTCACTCTCAGAATTCCTTGTGCCCAGCTTTATTTCCACTCCCAGATGATGACTCTCTGTGAGCCCAGAGACCCCATCTCGTCCATCTCAGAATGGCCCAAATCAATTACAGCAATACTTCAAACACAGCAGGCACTCAGTAATAAATGTTTTGCTAAGTAACTTCATTTTAAGTTTCCCCTTTGCTCACTCAAAGCTTTGAGTGATTTTATTGTACTTTATCTTGAACTCAGCAGTTCACCCTGAAGGATTAGCATCAAATGCAAGGTTGAGGATGTCGTGTGCTTTCCTTCTATGTCATTTATGGCAGTAGAAACTATGACATGTCTTACCTGAATGCCTGGGGTGCCCCACTGTCCACAATCCTGTCTCCTAAGATATGTATGTTCATGACTCATCTTTGTCTTATTTCTAAATTAGCTCTTCCTAAAAACCTTTAAGTGCAAATTTAAAGACCTTTGGTATATCGCTTTGTAAAAGGCTCTTAAGGGGATTGAAAAACTTACATCTGTCAGGATCTTCTTGTCTGCACATTTATTTCCTCTTCCACATCCAGTGGGGGCCCTGAGACTGCGGCACCACATGAGCTTCCCCAAATCTTGGGACGACGTTGACTCCACTTAGGCCACGGGGCTTAGAGTGCCAACGAAGCAGGCTAAGCAGCGGGCTAAGTGCCCAGCTGACACCTGAGTCAAGGGTAATGGGTTTGGTGTGGGGTCAGTCACAAATAATTTCTGTTCTTGCACTTGTTGCTACAGAGTCGTCTGTTCTCACATACATCTCTACACCACACACCATCTCCATCCACCTCTCCACATCACAGCCAACATATATCCTTTTCCAGTGAGTTCTGAAGTCACGGTGACAGGAAGGAGTCCTGTGTTAAACCCGTTTGTTTATGTAAAGCCTGGGTGATGTACCTTCCCATCCCCTTGGATGATTGAAAGCCCCTGTTATCACTAACAGACTAAGCTGGTGTTTTTTGAAAGGTAATGAACTTCATTCCATTGACATAAAGCCCGGAGGAGAAGGTCCTGGGAGATGAAGGTCCCCGTTTCTGTTTCTGTGGCTGCAGCCTGGCCCTCAGGATCAGGGTGGGGGGAGGAGCTGCTGAGCTACTTAATGGTTGCATCAGGCTGGGTCTGCAGCAGCCCCAGCGCCTGCCTCCAGCTTCTAATGAACAGTGCTGTGGGCAGGCACGGCTGATTCATCGGGCTCCGGCCTCATTAGAATGTCAGGCAAGGCTCAGCTGCCTCAAATCCCTTGCGCAAGTAGGCAGGCTGAAATTATAAATAAATACAATGGCAAAAGGTTAGTGTACATAAACTAACTCTTTTCTTTTCTTTGAATCGAGCTGGCTTTACTCTTTCTAGTATATGTGTCTTTTAGTACCCAGTTCACTCTACAAGAAATGTAACTTAATTAAGTTATAAC
The DNA here is from genome assembly GCF_963455335.1 of Martes martes. NCBI lineage: Eukaryota > Metazoa > Chordata > Mammalia > Carnivora > Mustelidae > Martes > Martes martes. The sequence goes on from NC_137890.1 coordinate 68,599,223, forward strand.
CGAACTTAATTTTCTATGTCAAGCCCACGTTCTTTCAAGATCCCTCACTAAGCTTTTCCTCCGGATTGGCATCGAGAAGATGAGACGCCTATAATACCAAGACCTGGGGAGAAGGCTCTGCTTAGCAGGTCTGGTCCTTGTGACTCACTGCTAACCTCCGAGGGGCACTTTTTTTCTTGTCTAGTCTTCAGGTCCCAACCGAGGCAGGTCCCTGTCGCAGTAGCAGGTTCCTTTATGCCAATACCCTGTCCTGAGAATGTCTGGCTTTGTAAATATCCTACTGCTTCCAATCACCCATGTGCAAGGACCCTTGGAGGCTGGCCCTGGGGCATCTGCCTACCCATCTCATGCTCCGGGCATCTCTTGGCCTGCTCTAAATAGTTTGGATTAGAGATTAAATAATAGGATCTGATTCTGGCTGTTCAAACAGAAAAAGGAGTGTACCAGAAGTTTAACAGGTAGCTCACAGAATTCGTGGAAACATAAAGATTTACATGCCCAAACCGGCAAAGACAAGGCAGCGGGAAGCACGGGGATGGACACCGGAATGACTAAGACTAGCGCATTTGCTCATGTATTAGCTGCAGAGAGGGTTGCTTAGCTCTTCTATCTTCTGTAAAGGACGGTAAGGACTGACTGCTCCCCAGGGATGAACACGGTGGAGGCTTTTCCCCAGATCAGAAGAGGGTTTAGATGCTGAAGACGGTAAATGTCTATTCTCCATATCATGCTAGGGATGAGGTAGCCCTGGGGCTCAAAAGATACCGCTTGGGTGTTAAGCCCTGGGCCCTGGGCTGTCCGACAATAAGCTGGAGGGCAGAAGAAATGTCCTCATGTTGAGCTTGGGCCAATAGCCCTGAAAGAGCAGTGAAGACCCTACTTAAGCCCTTGCGTGAAGGGAGGAGAGTTGTTACTGGCATAACCGAGAACAGTGTGGATAAGACCCAGAGAACTGGCGGCCATAGAGATGCCTATAAAATGAGACATGGATAAGAATGCAGACATGTTCTCATACGCCAGCAATGAAAAGAGACTATGGTCAGAGGTATCCTCTCCCCCTGCATGTGAGCACCACTGAAGCCCTAGTCTAGTTACCTAGAAATAAGTACATTAATTAAGAGAGAGACCCTGCAAGGCTTGAGATGTTTTTGTTCCCTATTGGTATAGGAAATCAAAATGAAATTTGTCTAGTTGAAAAAAAGGAAGAAAGAAAGAAAGAAAGAAAAGGAAAAAAAGAAAAGAAAAAAGAAGGAAGGAAGGGAGGGAAGGAGGGAGAATGGGAGGGAGGAAGAAAGAGAGAGAATTGATTTTTTTTTGCCCACCAGGATTTATGAAGAGAAGGTTATAATTATTTTATATTAACCATTAACTTGTGAGACTTTGAAAGGCAACTGCTAAAAGGAAAAATGAATTCATAAAATGAAAGGCAACCATTCTGTCTACCCACTGACTAGGAAGAAAAGGGGAATGTAATCTATGTGATATCATGCCTAGGGGAACTCTGTGGGAGGATAGAACCAAGGAGGGAAAAGTGGATTTTCCCTGTCTAACAGGGAGACCCGTTCTGATCAGGAAAGAGGGTTTGACTGACACCTTTGCAGTGTTAAAATGCAGATGGTACAGGCAAAGCACTTCATCAAACCCAGAGTTGTGAATTAACCTTTACAAAATGAATGGCTTTTTCAGTGCTGAATAAAAGTCCCAGTGAAACAGAAGAGGAAAATGCTGGGACCGTGCTCTAAATCTGAGGAAGACGGTGACCTTTGCATTCTAAATGCACGCAGCTATCTTAATATGACGTTTGGCATTTTTTAACCTTGCACATGATAAAATAACAAGTTTTTAGAAAAAATGTTGAAGCTAATAAGCTTCCCTCCCCACAAAACTAGATTCCCTCTAGCTGAATAATATAACAAGACCGTATTTTGGCCATTTGACTTCTACCGTGGTGCAGATTTTTCACTGGTGAATGGTTCTGGACTATGAAAATTGGCTTATTAAAAGGGCTTTCATTGCTTCATCAAAAAGACCAGAATTTTGTGTTAGGGTAAATTTACCAGCTTTCTGTCATCACTCAAAGCTGAAAGTAAAAGAACATGAAGGCAGTGAGATGTATTAGAAGGATTTGACTTTGGATCAGAACTCCTAGGGTCTAGGGCTGAATGTACTGATTAGGATCAGTGTGACCTTAGCCTCTTCTTCTCCAAAATAAAATCTTAATGCTGGTCAAAATTGTCTCACAGGATTCTCTGTGAGGCTGAATTAGACTGTGCTTGTTTAAATGCTTGCAGCATTAGCCATATACAAGGAGTTAAACTTAGAATTACTTGAAATGTCTGATTTAATAAAAGAAGCAAAGGTTTAAAGCCCAACTATGCATCTTACTAGCTGTGTGAACTCTCTAAATCCCACTTTACTCATTATAGAATGGGGATAATAATCACTGCATCATAGAGCTATTGGTGAATATGAAAAATATAAAGATAAGCCTAGTTCACGGGCATGCATTTACCAAATGAATGCATAAATATTCTAGGGTTGATCACCATAATATTTTTTTTTCTGTTGTATTTGAGGTATTTCTTTCAATACATAATTCCATGCTCATGGTTTGCCTCTGGGGGAGACAAAAGACTCAGGCAAAGACTCTGGAATATGCATCGCAAGTTAGGCAGAAAGGATAGTTCTGTAGGGTACAAGGGTGAGGGGTGACCTTTGTATACTTAGTGATACTTTCTATTTTAGAGGAAGAGCTTACAATGGAAACAAACTTCCTATTTTAAAATACTTGGTTTGGGGAAATAGTGTGTTTTTTTCTTCATCTATTTGCTCATTTAATTCATGTATTCATCCACTCATGCATTCATTATTTATTCAGAAAAGTATTGCAAGCCTTTGCCTTTTATATGAAGAATATTCTCCTTACATCTACAAGAAAAATATGGATATTAAAAAGATTAGGTTAGAAGCTAGAACAAGCCGGTTAATATACAAAATCAGAAGTTTAAAAAAAAAATTACCAGATAGTTGAGTATGAAGGGGAAAAAAAAAGAAAAAACAAAACCTAAATGCATTACATTCCATAAGGGGACAAACTCTTCCTAGAGGAAAAGAGATCCATGGCTACTTCCCTTGTTGACAGAGTGACAAGAAGAGGAAGAATCCTAGATAAAAGAGAAACAGAGAAGCCAGTTGGAATTTTAGCAAACTTTTCATGGCTGCATGCAAAATGGCATAAACTTAAAATTCCAAAGAGCCCTAGCCACAGATTGGGTTTTCATTCATAGCCAAACTGAGTGAATGGGGATATTTGCCAAAGGCTTGGGGCAGGGCAAGACAGGAGGGAAGCCCTGTCAGGTGTTCTAGGCCTTCACTAAGCATACTTTAGTGGTATTCTAAAGGCAATAGCAGGAAAGCAAATTAAAGACAGGTCTTACAAAGTGCAGGGAGCTGAAGAGAAAAGAGAGTTACCAGCTGCTTAAAAAGCGGAAATCTGGTCTATAAAGCAGAAAATGATCACTAGAGTCCTGCCACTGCTCAGATCTCAAGTCTTCATGAAGGGGTAGTCCTGATTATGCCTTCAAAATATTTGAGGATGTGGCAAATTGCATTGAGTTAGAGCCATAGCAGAGTCTAGACCCAATTGAACTATAGAATAAAATGATCTTGCCCAATCCCTCCTTCCACATACCAGTAACATGCCAGGACTTTTCCTGTTCTTCTCCTGGGCTTAAATATTACTTATAACTGTTATAAATAATGCCAGGTATACAATGAAAAAAATTATAAGACACAAATCCGAGCAAGAAAATGTGAACCCTGGTCAAGAGAGGAAAAGTTTAATAGAAGCAGACTCAGAGATTGCCAATATGTTGCAATTGTTAGGACTTCAAAATAACTGTAATAAAAATTTATAAAATATAGTAGAAAAAGTGAACTGAAGGTAATTTCAGCAGAGAGGGAGAATTAAATAAAAATGCTAAAAATTATATTATAAACATAGAATTCATTTAATAAGCTTAACAACACACTGGTCAAGCAAATGTAAATTTTAGTAACTTGGGGAAAGAAAACTATCCCAACCAAAACTCACAGAGATAAAAGAGTAAGAACATAGCATGTGAGATATGTAGGACAATATCACGTGGTCAAATATACATTTAATTTGAGTCCCAGAAATAGATGAGAGAGAAAATGGGACGAAACAATTTTGAAGAGATAATGGCAAAGAATTTCCCCATACTGATAAAGGACATAAACCCACAGATCCAAGAAGTTCAGTGAACCTCAAGTAACACAAATAAAAGGAAACCACATCTTTGCAAATCATAGTTAAAATGACAAAAATCAAAGATAAAGAAAATATGTTCAAAGTAGTCAGAAAAAGAAGAGGTAGTATCTTCAAAGGACCAAAAATCATATTTAAACCTGAATTCTCAAAACAATGAAGGCCTGAAGATAGTGGTGCATCTCTAAAATGCTGAAATTAAAAAAAAAAACAAAAACAAAAACAAAAACCCTGGCAACCAATAACTCTTTATCCAATGAAATTATATTTAAAAATTGAGTCAAAATAACATTTTAATTCATACGAATAGATAAGAAATCCATTGCCATATGAAAAAAAGTTAAAAAAAGAAAAGAAAAGCCATAAAGACTACACTGAAGAAATGTCCAAAGAAGTTTTTATGGACAGGCAAAATGACAATAAAAGAAAGCCCAAATCTATAGGAAATACAGAGCACTGGAAATGGTAGATATGAGGAAAATCATGAAAATCATGAAAAAATGTTTAAAATGTTTAAAAATTATTAAATAAGAATTATTAAAATATCTTTAAAATATCTTTAAACTTTATATATATGCTACACAAAGATAGATAAATAGATACACAGATATATTTTTTAAGAGATATTTACTTTGAAAATATTATTAACAGTTTAAAACAAAACAAAGTATCTTGAATTTTGTAGTATATGCAGAAGCAAATTACAAAACAAAATAAAAAGCACAAAGGGCAGGAGAGTGAAAATGGTATCAAACTATTGTAAAATTCGACCTTGTTTGTGAAATAGTAGAACATTTGTAGACCATGAAAAGCTAATGTTACACACTCTACTCTCTAGAGCAAGCAGTAACAAATAAACACACATAGTTGTATCTAGAAGTTCAATAAAAGAGGTAAAATAGAATACTAGAAAATATTTGACTGACCCAAAGAAGGCAGAAAAGATGGAATCAAAGAACAAAGAACAGTTGGAACAAATAGAAATCAAATATATCAATTATATCAATCATTACATTAAATGTGAATGGATTAAACTGAAGAATTATGCAAATGTAAACTCAGTAATGATGAAAAGAGTAGCTAATATTTATAAAATGTTTATCACAGCCAGAAAGTCTGCTAACCCACTTAACTCCTGTATCTGTCCGCCCCTCACAATCACCCTATGGCAGAGGTGTTACTTACACCCACATTTTGTACATATGAAAACTCAGCTGAGGTATACTCATTGTTCACTGTCAGTCACCCTTAGGAGGAAGACCCAGGATTCCAACCCAGGAAGTGTATCTGTGTTTATACCACTCAGTTATACTGAATAAGATGTTGATCATGGATGGTGATGATGATGATGATGGAAAGAGTAATTATTGCCAATTCATCTCTGTAGTGCTTGAAAGACAGTATATACTGGGCTTGGTGATCCTTATTCCAGGGAAAAAAGAATTTAGCTTGGAAACCTATAATAAAAATGTAAATTGTTAAGTATGTATATTTCAGAATGCAGTATAGACCAGTATATATATTCATGATAACATGAACTTAAATTCAGTCAATCCAGAGTTCATATGGAACATTAAAGCTTCATTAGTCTTCATTATACCTATCCAGAATCTGGTGCTTAAAAATACATGCAAATTAGGATATCAACACATATATACTATGAAGCAGCTAATAACAAGTGTGTCATCTAACTTCTAGATATGAATAACCAAGCCCCTAATGCCTTATACCTTTGTTATAACTGAATAAAATGTTTTGCTAGAGAAATTAGCAACTGACTCACAGGTCCTTTTGCTTTCCCTCTGCTGGGACACAGACACATCAGTGCACATGTAGCAGAATCACTCGATTTGGGCTCTGCGCCCTTCCTGGGGTTCTGGCTCCAATCCTGTTGTATCCTTCAAGTCACTGCTGAGGCTATAAAACCTACTCCCCTGAACTCTGCAAGACTTTGGGCTCTAGCCAGGCTGTGATCTCAGGAGAAACAGAGCAGACTGGGTATGTAGTTATGAGTGCCAAACAACGCTGTATAGACAAAATGGGAACGTTCCACATGTGTTATCCAAGAGAGTGGGCAGAAAGAAGTATGAGCAACAGAACATCTGCAGAAGGTAGGCAGGAAGTGAGGGCATTCAGAAGTCAGCTTCCCTTGAAGAATGGGAGGAAGTGGGTATATTAAGCAGGGTCCCTCAGAGAAACAAAACCATCAGGATGTGTGTGTGTGTGTATGTGTGTGAGTGTGTATATGAATAGATTTATTCTAAGTAGTTAGCTCCACATGAATATGGAGGCTAAGTCCCAGGATCTACAGACAACAAGCTGGAGATCGAGGGGAGCCCATGGCATGGTTCTAGTAGGCTCAAGACCCAAGAAGAGTCCATTTTTCAGTTCAGTCCAAAATCAGGAAAAGATCAATGTCTAAGCTCAACAGTCACATAAGAGGAGCAGCCTTTTACTCAGCCTCTTCTGTTCTATTCAGACCTTGATTAGATGGGCCCGCTCACACTGGGGTGTGTGATCTTCTTTACTCAGTCTGTCAACAGAAATGTTGATCTCTTCCAGAAACATACTCAGACACACCAAAATGTTTAACCAAATGTTGGCACCTCGTGACCCAGTCAAGCTGACACCTACAATTAACCAGAACAAGAGGGAAATTTTTTCTAGGACTCTTATGCTTTTGCCCTCAAATAAGAAGGAAAGGAATGTTTGAGGTCATGTCTCCTGGATCTACATGGTTGTCTTATTACTTTTATAGGAACTCATCGATACATACAAATGAGGATAATTAACACATGGAAATTATGAAGCACACTAACAAAATGAATTATCCCTCCCCAGCTAATAACAGAGCAAGTGTTATCTCACTTCTAGATATGTAAAGCTAAGCCCTTAATGTCATATTATATATCACCTATGTTATATATGAGATATGTGACATATATCATTGGTAATTCTCATAGGAAACTTTGAGAGCCACAAAAATATGGCTGATTTGGATGAGGCTTCAGGCTCAGTCCATTCCAGAAGATAAGGAATATTTGTTTAGACATCTTAAAGGCAAATTCAGAGCAGCTTCGTGGAAACTAGCACCAGTAGTCATCCTTCAGCAAGGTAACTCCTTGGCTGGGAGGAAAGGCAGAGCACGCTGTGAGGCTGTCTGTCACAGCAGTGGACAGTTTCCTGAGGAAATCAGGAATTTATAGCTATTTCTTCCACCCCCTGTAGTAGCAAAGACCTGGCAAAGACCAGAGGCTCACAAACTATTTGCTGAGCAGATGAATGAGCTGGAAGAATGACTCCTAAGGTGTAAATAGCAAATACCGTATTTTCCTTGCTTTCATCTACACTCATCATCCCAAGCCAAACGTAGAACACTGGGAGCTTGAGAAAGCATCCAGGAATTTGGATAGAATTCCTTTAAGCACTATATGTGTGTGTGTGTGTGTGTGTGTGTGTGTGTGTGTGTGTGTATTTTAAGCATTATATTCAAGACACAAGAGAGACAAGGTTGGTTTTCTGGCAACAGCACAAATGTCTACCACGTCACATTCATGATCCACTGAACTACAGTATTTCAAGATTCTCTGGTTTCAAAATGCCACCGTGCTTCAGTAATACCTCCTCCTTTTAGCACCAGGATCTTGAGAATCTTTTCCTCACCCCCTCACAAATATTTCTGCAAGTCACAGGGAGAGACTATTCTGGAAAACGCCTTTATCAAATGGTGATAGTAAACTAGGTTGCCCTATTTTTGAACTGCTTTCTTATTTTAGAGTAGCGTCTTTCAGATGGGATCTTGAAAACACTCATGAAACACTGACTTGGAATTATTCCTGACATAGGCCAGCAAGTCAAGCATTAGCACTTTTATCAATTCTCTTTTGCTGTGTAGCAAACCCTCCTGAAATTTAGTTCAGGTCCTCACTTTGAGCTGGGCTCAGCTGGGCACTTCTGGGCCGAGCTTGACTCTTCTTAACTGGGCTCCCTGATGTGTCTGATGGGGCAGCTGGGGCTGGGTCATTGCCAGTCCCCTGGATGGGACAGGTGGGTTGACAAGTGCTTCTCGCCACGTGGGCTCTCATTCTGGAGTATTTATTCCAGGCTTTTTCACATGACAGTCACAGGGTTCCAAGAGCGGCGAGAAAGCAAACCCCCAGGGACAAGCACTTTGCAAGCCTCGGTGTTGTAGTTGCTAGCACCTCATGGTCTAGCTCACAGGTGGCACAAGAGGGGTTTACCCAAGGATAAGGCTATGGGAAGATAGGAAAAAAGCAAGGGGGGAGGTGCCATCACCACAATAACCTGCATTTCAAAATAAGGCAGAAGACACACGGGGATCCAGAAGGGACAGCTTTTGTCACTGTGAAACCTTCTCATCAGAACCAGAAACGTGACTCAGGAGCCCATCCTTCTGGCGTTCAGATACTCCTGCTTCCACACTCCCACCCTGATTCCTGACTCTCTTCTGTGGCTTCATCACTGCCTGCATCCAGAGATTTTCGTCTTCAGGCAGCCCAGCAAGCTCATGGCAGGGATGATAAATGAGCCTGACTTCCGGGACGACGTGACTGTCCAGAAACACAGCCTGGAGCAAGCACAATGCAGCGGCTTCCACCCCCAATGCAAATGCCGGACCGTGCTCTGGGGTTGGACAGAGGTCACTGCTGCAGAAACAGAATACCATCTGAGACCAGAATTCTAGGCTATAGACAGCTTGGCTTAATTAGAGGAATAAGCAAATAGGTACCCCAGGGTAGCTTCTGGATTGTCTCAACAGACGAAAATGTATAAGTGAAAAGGTTGCATGCAATTAAGCAAAATTCACTGTGATCTTGCTGTCTGGTTTCGTTCACTCAAATTATATATAAAGAGTCAAAGAACCATAAAGGAAAGCAGAAACATTGGTTGCCATTATAAATCTGATAAGTGTTTTTGATCATGGAAATCTTTCTTACCCAACAGACTCTGGGCTCCGGGTTACCTATGGATTTATTTTTACAGAAAGAAATTAGCTCTCAGTAGTCCTCATTACTTTCTTGCTAGATAAAAAGATGAGCTAATCAATGAAAAGTGCTGGTTTCACATGGTGTATAGTAAGGGTAAAATAAAACAACATGGACCTTGCCCTTGTTGACATGGGAACAGGTCACATTGGTGCCAAGAGAAGAGACAGATAAAATATTGAAAACAACAAAAAAATATTCAACATCAATTAGATACAAGGGCTGTCCTAAGTGCTTTACATGTACTATTTCGCCTAAAATAAATGATAAGGTGGTCAGTTATTCTCATCTAAATGGCCAAAGAAGAAAACCAGGTCTCCAACAGGATCTGCAAATATACAAGGTCACAATACTGGAAAAGTTTGAGTCTTGGACTCAAACTCAGGCATGGGTTCGACTCTAATCCCCTCACTCCAGTAGACTTGCCCCTTGCAATAATATGTGGTCAGAGAAGGCAAAGCACCTAGTAACCCTCACTCAACCACAGATGGATTGTAGGGCCTGTGCCAGGAAGGGATCCCGGAGGTTGGAACAGAGAGCCCATCCTGAAGAACCTCTCAGACTAGTGAGAGGGACAGGGTGGCGTGCACGACCATGTTGTCGGTGTAAGCCTCAGTTGGCCGTGGGTGGCTACTCTCAGTGAAGACTTTAGAGCAGAAACAAAGACTACCATGGACAAAAGAGTTTGCCTTTCCTTCTGACTTCTATCCTGGCAACTTCCTCCAGCCCTTTCTCTAATACAGATATAATGTTTCTTTCTGAGGAAAGCCCTTGAAATTGTCAACTGTGTTACAAATGTATTAAACCAGACTGGCCCCATACTTCCTGCTACTGTTAAAATCAAGAGAAAGAGGCAAGAGAAACTAACATCAGCTACTGTGACTATTTTAAACATGTCTTCACACTCTCAATTTATTCTAGTTTACAAAGACCTTTAATGACTTCATCACTTGACTCTTTTACTATCTCTGTGGTATTGTCAACATTTTGCAGACAGGAAAACAGACCTAGAGAGGTCAAAATTCTCAAGGTGACTGTATTAGGTTGCTAAGGCCGCCATAATAAAATACCGTAGACTGGGTGGCTTAACCAACAGAAATTAGTTTTTTCACAGTCGTAGAAGCTGGAAGTCCCAGATCGAGGTGTTAGCGGTTTTGGTTTCTCCTGAGGCCTCTCCCAGTGCCTTCCCTCTGGGTCCTCACACAGTCTTTCTTCTGTGCTCGTGCATGTCTGGTGTCTCTCTGTGGTCTAATCTCCTCTTCTTATAAGACAACAAGCATATTGGATCAAGGTCTACTCTAATGACCCCATTTTAACTTGATTACCTCTTTAAAGACCTTATCTTCAAATATAGTCACATTCTGAGGTACTGAGGTTTAGGGTTTCACCATATGAATTTAGGGACAGCACAATTCAGCCCACAGCAGTAACCCAGATGTGGGATGTTGGAACCAGGATGTAAGACATCTCTGATCCCACGTGAAGTCACTTGTTTAAGTAAAATTCACTTCTCTTCTTTCCTTGAGATGTTTTCCTTGAATCTTGGTTTATCTCATACTAAAGCTTATCTAAAAAGACTTAAGACCATCCTTCCATCCTGTCTTTATATAAAAATATGCCCATCTCATAGCACAGTTGAAATGCTACTTTTTTTTCTTTTCTTCTGTTATTGAAGACACCTGATTCCATAGTTGGAAATACATATTTCCTCATAGGAATGCCCATTCACATTTCAATTCTCTTGCAAGACTTTCAACTTTCTATTTTGTAAAATAAAGGTATGTTTCCATCTCTCTTGCTCTAAATTTATGAAGCCTCAACTATATCTTTCTATGGTTTTTTGGGTTTGCTTCTGCATGAGACATAGTCCTAGGTGCTGTAATGAACAAGATAGGTAAGATCCTTCCTTTCTGGAACCTTTGCACCGGTTTGCAAGCAAATGATACACAAATAAGTAACGAAGTAAACTAGGCTATTTTAAATAATGGCAACTCATAAGAAGAAAATAAAACAGAGGAAAGGAAGGAAGAATGACTGCTGCTATGGGTGGGAGTCCAGTTCCACTGACCAGGGAAGAGCACTTGGGAGAAATGTTGTAAGCTGAGTTTTAAATGATGAGATGTCAGCCACGTGAAGACTGAGAAGATTGTTCCAGGCAAAGAAGCAGCAAGTATGAATAGTCCAAAGTGGGAAAAAGCTTAGTGTATTTAAGGATAGAAATCATGTGAGTGCAACAGAGCGAGTGAGGTCAGAGATAAAATTTAGCCCGCATCAGGCACCGTGGTCCTGCTGGGCCACAGCAAGGATGCTGAACACTGTTCTGGATGTAATAAGAAGCACCTCTTGGATGGATAGAGGTTGCATGAATGTCTTCCAATATTAATTAAATTAAGCCTGCCCAGGATTTGATCGTTCTGGTAACCTGAGTGAATGAGTCTGTAGGAAATAAAGGAATCATGGTCAATAGCTCCCCGTGGCCTGTGTTTCAGTCGCAGACTTTAGATTTTTACCCACTTGTCAGGATCTAGATCAAATAATTCCCTGTGTCTTCTGCAAGGATTCTTATTTTTTATTAGTGTTAAGTAATTTAACATCATTACATTGTTTATTAATTAACTGGAGATTTTAAGATAGCAATGGTCTTATGATAGTAATCCTCTTAAGATAGGAATAAAATATCTCCTAAATACCCAACAGCAGCTATTAGGTTTCCTCTCTAGTACAAGATACAAGCAAATGACTTCATGTAAAACTTTTCATAACTGGAATAGCTGCTGTGATTATCCATCTTAGAACTGAAATATCTTTGGTACTTGATGTGACCTTCATTTCAGGCTGGGCTGAAATTCTGTTTGGAGGGGGATGTGGATGCACAAGTACTATTTTGAGGAATAAATAGCAGCATCTTTTCTATTCTCTTAAATTCAAGATAAAATATAGTGTGCAGCAGGTGTAGAGCTCTCTTCACAGTACAAGTAAAGCTACAGAAAAATCATTTCCACATTAGAATTGAGATGATTCATCATTTTTCTCTTCCATGAATCTCATAGAAATATTTTGCCCTGAATATCTTCTCTAAGCAAAGTTGCAAGGTTTGTAACGACTAAGAGTCTTGGAAAAGAAGCACATTTGTCCTGAAAATTAGAAACATATCTTCATCCATTCACATTCCCAGAAAGAAGGAAATTCGCACCTTATCTCTGCTTTATTGTCCTTAGCACAGAAGTCTTTTATTTTTATTTTTAACCCAGAAAATAAAATTGAGAGGCAAAAAAGGGAGTTTTAAAGGACATTTGGTTTTAGAATTTCATTTGAATTCTTTAAAAACACAGTTAATTAAGTATATTAAATGAAACTGTGCACTCTTTACATTCTTTAATTCAATTACTTCTATTTGCTACTTCTACAAAGTTAACAATTCTATTTGGGTAGAGCAGAGGGTGATCTTTTGTTATGGGTGGTACTAAAATACCCAAATGAATGGCTCCCCGTTGAAGTCTTCAGAGGCTCTCTCAGCAAGTCAAGATTATTTCCCATTAAAGGGAAACAAAAAGGAAATTAAAATATCCCCAAATATCCAATCCGATTGGCAAATAAGGAACATGTGTGAACAATGGCTACAGATGGTGCTGCCTTTGGTGACTGTTTCATACATCTTGCTCTATTTAACCAACCTGGCCACTGCCCTTCTTTTTCTCAACACCTCTCCCATGTACAAGCCAACTTATTTGCTGGGACCACCTGGTTTCAAACCACCCACATCTACCAGTGCCCAGTTATCTACCACTGTACGAGTTTTTCCAATTGCAACAGTACTTCAGCCTACCGTGAAAGCTGGGTAAACATCCAAGTGTGTCAAGGTGAGAACACGAAAAAGGAAAGGCAAAGGTTGCAGCTTTCCAAAGCCTGGGCATCGTGAAAACAGAACCCTGCACCTTATGGGATTTTGGCTCCAGGTCGTGATATGCAGCATGTTGTTCAGTCTGCACAAGGATGCATCATCTTATCGCATCCACGGAAGGTTAATTGCAACGAGAAGCTACAATTAGTTGAAGTGAAACTGATGTGCAGAAAGTACATGGGCTTTGGACAGAACAAGGATGGGATCAAGAATTTACCACTCACCAAAATAAACTTAAAAAAAAAAAAAAGGAACGCCTGGGTGGCTCAGTTGGTTAAGCAGCTGCCTTCGGCTCAGGTCATGATCCCGGCGTCCTGGGATCGAGTCCCACATGGGGCTCCTTGCTTGGCAGGGAGCCTGCTTCTCCCTCTGCCTCCATCTGCCAGTGCTCACTCTCTCTCTCTCTCTCTCTCTCTCTCTTTCTGACAAATAAATAAATAAAATCTCAAAAAAAAAAAAAAAAGTGGGGTGGGATGCCTGGCTGGCTTACTCAGAAGAGTGCACAACTCTTGATTTCAGTTAGGGTGGTGAGTTTGAGCCCCATGTTGGCTGTGGAGATTACTAAATAAATGAATCCACTTAAAAAAAAAAAAAAAGAAAAGAAAAGAAACAGAGAGAAAGAGAGAGAGAGAGAATGTACCACTCACCAAATGGATAGGCTTGAGTCTCAATGACTTTGTCTGTAAATAATGACAGTACATACAAATTCACTAGGGTACCATAAAGATTAGATCAAAATAAGTGTGTTAAAGTCCTGCTATAGCATGACAATCCTCCCATTTTTTTTTTTTCGCTCTCATAATTTTGATCTTGGACATGCCCAGAAAAAAAAGTTCTCTTCACCTAACTTCCAGAAAGACATATCAAAGCTAGGAAAGGCCCAGAGAGAAGCAGTTAAAGGAAAGAAATATTGCCTAATAGTGTCAAAATAAAAACTTTAGGGCTTTTTTCCCCCCACTTTTTATTTAAATTCAAATTAATTAACACAGAGTGTATTATGAGTTTCAGGGGTAGAATTCAGGGATTCATCAGTTGTCTATAACACTCAGTGCTCATTCCATCAAGTGACCCTCTTTTGTTTTTTCTTAAAGATTTTATTTATTTATTTGACAGAAGGAGAAAGTGAGAGAGGGAACACAAGCAGGGGGAGCTGGAGAGGGAGAAGCAGGCTCCCTGCTGAGCAGGGAGACCAATGTGTGACTAGATCCCAGGATGCTGGCAGCCAAAGGCAGATACTTAATGACCAAGCCACCCAGGCGCCCCTCAAGTGACCCTCCTTAATGCCCATCACCCAGTTACCCCATACTTTTACCTACCTCCCCTCCAGCAACGATCAGTTTGTTTCCTAGAGTTAAGAGTCTTCTATGTTTCCTCTCCCTCACTGTTCCCATCTTATTTTATTTTTCCTTCCTTAGGGCTTTTCTTACATTAAAGATTGAGTCTGGTATGGCATATAATATGGATTCCATAGTACACTATCAGAAAAACAGAATTTGGCAGTATTTTTTAAAACTGTGAGGGGATCAGCAGAGATAAAACAAAGAAACATAAATAAATTTGGGAAACGTGAAAATAAATTGATGGCTGTTGAATCCATAATAGTTATTGAAAGTAGTTATTGGAGTTTCACAAAGGTGAAATTGTGATTGTCATGCAGATATAAAATGAACATGAGTCAAATATTTTATTGAGCTTATTAAGGAGGGAAACAACAAGATTTAACACCAATTCTAAAGAGCACTGAAGAAGCTAGAATTGCCAGGATAAGATCAGCGCTGGGTGTGACAGAAAACTGAAATTACCGCAACTCTGTTGGACAAAAGTCTACCAGTTGACCCTGTCCCTAAGAGTTATAAAATAATAGTGACGCCCAAAAAGAACATCCAGTAATTTCTTTAGTCAATGTCTAAGCTTCAGGTAATTTTTCTTAGACACCATAAAGTAAGATCATCAGGGATGTCTCACTTATCCCTTCAAGCCGACGTTATGAAGAATAACCATCTCTTCCCACAAAACACCTCTTGGAACCACTTTTATTCAGTGACACTAGTCGCTTATTCCAGGCCCAAATGGCTACTGCTGTGATTTCAGGTGTGAACTCACTTACTAGTCCCAAAGCTGAAGGAAGGTATCTGATATGGGTTACTTTGATTAAGTTGCCTCTCTTGCCTGGAAAAGTCTTTTGCCATTTTAACAATAGCAACTTGACAAGAGTAGGGTGCCATTTGAAACTTATAAGTCAATCTCCTGAACTTCATCAATGTAATTCATCTGGAAGAAAGTACCAAAGGAAAGGTAGGATGTTGAATTAAAATAATTTGGGCCATCTAATTATATTTTAACACAAACTGGAAAAAAAAATGACAGGAGGAAGTAAATAAGGAACAAAAGACCAAAGCTGGGATTAAAGGTTTTGAAAAGCTATAAGAAAGCATAAGAACAAAATTTCTTTCACTCTATACAGGTCTAATAGCATGAAAAACTGGGATTCACTACTGCTCTGGTGATAATAAATTTTATTTATGTATAAAATAAAAAATAAGCAGACCTATAATTTAAATTGTGTGGAGACGCATAAAAAATGTTAGTGCTCACTGGGACATTCAAGAAAAGGAAGACTGACAGGTAATAAAACTATATCTTAATCTGTGGGGGTTTTAAAATCATTTCTGTGTTACATAAAACAGGCTAATTCAAAGTGGTTACTTTATTGGGATCACACAGAATTCCTGGAAAAATTAATTTACAGGGGAGAGAAGGAGGATTTTTTTCCCTCAGATAAATAACTTAAATTGACGCTTGTCTTTTTTATTTAAAGAAGTTATTGAGACGGCTATAAATTGGAGACTTTCACCTGATTAAAGCCTCTCCATCTTTGTCACCCTGTGCCAGCCGGTGGCCCGGGTTCTTGACAGAATTCAGAAGGAGGGAGAACAGCATATGGCAGAATGAGTCTTGAGCCCCAGAGAACTCTGCCTGCATTCCCGCTCCATCTGTGCATTGTGTGGTACGTCTCCCTGTAGCACAGAGATGCTGAGCTAAGGACTGCAGAAATGTATGATGGCAAAATGCAGAAACAGCTTTTGTGTCATGCTAAGCATTCACAAAACACTTCCGTTCCACAGCACACATCTTCAGCTGAGAGAGATGAGTAGAGTAAGTTTATCTGAGGGCACTCAGAGTGATTCTTCGAGTTCAGTGCACAAAGAAAGCATCCTGGAGGAAGGCAATGTGAAATGATGGCTGGAATATGTCAATGTTTGGCTATGGGACCTGGGGAAAGACGCATTGTGCAAATCATGGGCCTCCTGGGAAACAGCAGGAACACATTGGAGCGGCCTGGGGCATCCTGAGAGGGCTCTGGGCAAGCAAACCGTTGGAGTATTTCTCCTGTGTACCTCACCCCAAACAATTTTGCTGACAGAAGCTCAAAGAAAGAAAAATGGAGCTGGTGATTTGTGTTTTATCATGCTAAGTGTGCTGTTAGGGGACTTTTTACCAGTCAGTAGCCATTGTTTCTCCAAAATGCAGGGAAACAACGGAAAACATTACATCCTTGTGTTTTACTCTCTCTGTTTCTATCCCCTTTCCTCAAGCCATGTTGAGGGCTCTGATTGCTGAACCCCAGGCCAACGCCCTGCTCCTGGGCTCCCAGCAAAATATGAGCACAGCGTCGGGGTGGGGGGTGTGGAGAGCAGAGGGACAAGAGGCAGAGCCTGGGGACAGACCATCCTGCTGTCAGAGCTGTTGCTCTCCCTCTTCCTCTCCGCCCCTTTTGGGGGCGTGCACGTGCGTACACACGTGGGCACACACACACACACACACACACACACACACACACACGCGCGCACGCTCCACTGAGAAGCATTCTTCAGTAACTGACTCGGGACAGCTTAGTGCTGGCTCCTATCAGGATCTACCCCCACAGCTGAGAGGTATGATTAAATTCCAAACTGGCCAAGAATTCTTGCTTGGTTTCCAAGCTGCAAGTTCTGAGTTTACTCGTTCCTTTTACCATTCCTCTGACTTATTACGTTGGGACTTTCAGTGAATGTGGCTACACAGCAAACAATTAATGGACAAGCTTCAGACGGCATAGCAGAGGCAGCCCCAGCCCTGAGTTTCATGAGTCTGTACCATCCCCAGACAGCATGGAGGATGCTGATTAACCCCATTAATTAATTAAGTGGAGGTCTGTTAAAATTTCTACTGTATCATCATTTTTAGTTTTCTGATATTTAACCACTTCTAGAAAATAACAAGGACAAGCTGCATAAAATGTTCAAATACTGTATTTAAAATTTCTTATAAAACTAAACTAAACTAAAATTTCTTGTAAAACTCTTATACAGGGGCACCTGGGTGGCTCAGTAGGTTCATCATCTGCCTTCAGCTTGGGTCATGATCCCAGGGTCCTGGGATCAAGTTCTGCCTCAGGTTCCCTGGTCAGCAGGGAGTCTGTTTCTCCTTCTCCCTCTGCCACTCCCCCGGTGCTTCTCTCTCTCACACTCTCTCTCTCTCTCTCTCTCGGATAAATAATAGAAAAAAACTCTTATACAAACACTGATAAAATCACACAGAAGGCCACAGAATAACATGAAGTATTTGTTAATTGATTCACAAAAGACAGAATCGGATATAAAGAAACACCAGAAGTGGGCATGGAAAAGGCAACTTATGAGGGTCAAAGTATCTTTAGTTAGTATCCTCACCACCACCAGCATCACAGAAATAATAACAACAACTAATATTTACTGAGTTCTTCCTAGGTGTCACAACCATTATCCCAAGGAGCCTTACATATATAATTCCCATCGTGATTTAGGTGAGACAACCGAGGCAGAGAAAAATGATGTAAATTGCTTAGGGCCCCACAATTGGTAGGGGTTTGGGCTGGCTTGTGAACAAAGGTCAATCTGACTGCAGAGCTCCTGATCTTAACTAGAACACTATGTAGTATATGCTGAAGGTAGCAGTGGGTATCAGTGACCCTGTACTACCTACTCGAACATGTGTTTCTCTGAGGACACTTCTCTGTCCCTTACCTGGGCTACAGGAGGTAACTCAATTGTGGCTGATGAAGGATGCAAAGGAAGCAGGAAAAGAGGCAAAAAGCTTTCTGATTCATGATACTCACAATTCCATTACCCTTCCTGATCTAGTTCTCTACAGCTGCATTACAAATTACCCCAAAACTTAATGGTGTAAACAACTGAGTTCATGTAGTTATTAATGGTGTGAACAATTATTCCCTCTCATTGTTCTGTGGGAAGATGGGGCTCAGCTGGGCAGTTTTGCTTCATGTCCTTCATGTCCTTTCTATCAGATGGTGGCTGGGGCTGAAACATCTGCAGGTTTGACTGGGCTGGATTGTTCCAGAATAATCCAGAAGAGAGAACATTCACAGGTCTGGCAGTTGATTCTGGCTGTTGCTGCAAATTTACCTATCTATAAGAGCACCTACTTGTGCTTCTCCCTATGGCCAAGCACTTCCTTACAGAAAGTTGGCTTGTGCACCATCAGTCTTCCTTCATTGTAGTACAAAGCTCTAAGAAGGCAAGTGGGAAGATGGTGGTGGTCTTAGATGCTAGACTCAGAACTAGCACAGCATTACGTCTTCCATATTTACTGATGAAACAAGTTAGCCTAGATTCTGATGCAGAAGAATTAGAATCCACCTCTCAAAGGGAGATAATAAATAATAACAGAAGGTAACACATATAACAAATCATCTGTGACCATCTTTAATCTACCACATCTACCAATGCCTAGCAATCTTCTGGGCCAAGAACCTCAGAAGTGCCAAGCTCTATGCAACACGCTTAGGAGTCTTAATGACTTACACCTCTGAGGACCTAGAAAACCCATAGTGAGCCCTGGCTGTCTGTACCTTGCCTTTATATTTAAAATGCATTTGTCAGAAACCCTCTTCTTTTTACTGCAACTTACATAACATTACTGTAAAATTTTAAAATTGCACATTAAAAAAAAAAGGAAAAAAAATATCCAGTAAGCACACATTTTGTTTCTTGACAAAGGCATTTAGGCTGTAAATTGCCCTAGTCTCATACAGCCGACTACCAGAGTATGGTTCCCAGATCACCTTTAGGCATTCAAATGCAACCTGCAAATCTGTGTCTGCCAGAAATACCCCCAACCCTCCCAACTTGAAGATCCCTGGCATTTTTAACAAGGCACCACTTTCTTTTTCACATGAGAAAAGTACTTCTTTGCAATGCATCAATCCCTCAGATGAAGCATGGCTATTATGTCTATTTTAATTGTCTTTATAAAAATTCAGTCTTTAATGTCCTGGGACATCTTAATGCTCTGTGTCAAGCTAATGTGCAAGATACATATCCATTATTACCTATTTACTGGGGTTATTGTTCTGGCTAAGGTGTAATTTTCCACCAGGCATTTGTTTAGAAATTTGGCAGCACACAGAGAACATTTCCATACTTAAAAAGCATCCAAAATTTAGAATGACATCCAGTGATACTAAGCAAGTGTAGATAATGCTCTCCAACTTCATCAAATATTCATGGTTAATTATAGTCATAATATTTATGTTGCTGTGAAAATTAAGGTTGTGAGCTTCTTGTACACAGGCAAAAATACAAGCTTACAGACTATGCTATTGCTTACCCCTTTCATTACTGGAATTTCTCATTGTCATTAAATAGAATGGCAAACATGGTGTTCTTTGGCTTTCTAATTCACATTGCAGATCTGATATCTCCCTTGATAGACCAGACAGAACATGTTGATGGAGCTGAAGACCCATCAGAGCATGTCCCATAAGAGGAGAAGTATGTGATCAGAGGACCACTGGCTACATTTTCTGGAACAAATACCCGAACACATGGACTGACAAGTCTGAGAATACTTTGAGCAGCCACAAGACAGATGATTTGAAATTCAACGTCTTAGAAAATGAGACATATGGTCATCACATCTGAAGGGAAATCAGATCACATGGTACAGATGAAGAAAGGGTTCAAATAATCCACTCTTCTATACTGTCTACCCAACCATTGTTGGGAACGAAATGCAACTGTAAATTTAAAAAACAGGTAGAGGAAAATCTTTCCAAAATGCATATCGAGTTTAAAGCCTGTCTCTGAAGGCTAATCAATGAAATGTAAAGTTCGAAATTCCTGGATAAACTTTGTCCTATTTCCCCTTCCATGCCCCTGGCATGCCAGATTATCGCATTGTAATCTCAGGCTGCCACACCCTTGGGCTCTTTCTTACTGTATTCCTTCTTTCAGGAATACTCATTTAGATGTGGTCTCTCAGGCAAAGCTCATCTCATCTTCAATACTCAAAATTAGTATTATTCATGGTTTCTTAACCTTCCAGAATCCAGGCAAGCTGAAGCTGACACACATTCTCCCAAGTTCCTCTTACACCATGTACATCTCTTTACTGCTAGATTTAATAGTATATGAACTCTTTCAACCTAATTATGGGCTTACATGTATGTCTCCCTCTCAAAATTATAAAAACACTTACTAAATTTGCAGATGATACAAATTTTGGAGGGCTAGTAGATAGAGCAATAGATGACAAAATTAAATTTCAAAAAGATCTCAGCATACTGAAATCATGGACCAGGACAGGCATAATGAAATCCACTGGAGTACAATGGGTTTCACTGGATTTCAGAATAGCAAATACAAAGTTTTAGTGGAGACCTAGCTGAGTAGCAGAATGAAAGAAATCACTATATTTTTTTGTCCATTGTAAAAATGATATAAACAGGGGTGCCCGGGTGGCTCGGTGGGTTGAGTGTCTGCCTTCGGCTCAGGTCATGATCCCAGGGTCTTGGAATTGAGCCCCGCATTGGGCTCCTTGTTCAGCAGGGAAGCCTGCTTCTCTCCTTCCTCCCTACCTTGCTCTCTGTCACTCTCTCTCTCTTTCAAATAAATAATTAAAATATTTTGAAAAATGATATAAATGTACAAAAGTGATGTGTCACCTTAAAAAATAGTGCCAACCTTCAGCTATCTTAATAAATTTACATATACAGATAGAGTCATTATGGGCATTCATTACTCTGCCAGACCCAACATTCTAGGATGATTGTCTGGCCTAGGGAACCATTCTTGTGAATGGTTAGCAAAGTTCTATAAATTGACACACCATACACACTACTAGCTGCCTATCAATATTTATTTTCCCTTTCTCCCTCACAATTTTTTCAAAGAGATAATGTGCCCAGCAAAATTACTATGTTTCCCAGCATCCCTTGCAACTGTGTGATAGAGTCATGGTGAATCAGATGTTTGTGCGACTAGGACCCTCCTGAGAACACCCTGTAAAGGGCACATACTTCACAGCCACATTTCTTCTGCCATCTGCCTGTTCTTTTCTGAGTTGGAATAGAGAAGCCTTCCTGAAGCCAGAGCCGCCACGCAATCATCATGTGACAGCATCAAGAGGGACAGAACCCACATGCTAAGGATGACTGGAGGAGCCTGGGCTTCTGACGGCACTGCCTGTGGAGGGCTGAGAAAAGACATCAACAAGAAATGGACAGGTGTAGTACAGTCAGCAGATCAGGGGACTGAGCGGAGACTAGCTAATTGGCTTTATTTATCTGATATGCTATCATGTAGAAGACATAGACTTTATATCTCCAGGAGGCAGAACTGGAACTCATGGTAGAAGTGGAGGGAAGGAGATTGAACTCATCAGAGAACATCTTTTCAGAGATATAAAGCCACCTAAAAGAAATAAATGGTTAAAACACAAAGAAAAAGAACTCAGGTTTGTCCTTAGCGGAGGCAGGGGGTGGGGGATGGGAGGAGAATCCATAGGAAGGTAGTCAAAAAGGACAACCTTCCAGTTATACAATCAGCCAGTACTAGGGTTGTGATAATCGTGGTGGCTACAATGAACGCTGCTGTGTAGGAGAGTTGCAAGTTGTTAAAAGAGTAGATCCTAAGAGGTCACATCGTGAGGAAAAATGCATTTGTTTTCTTTTTCTCTTTTGTTACTTGTAAGAGATGATAGATGCTAACTAATTGTGGTAACCATTTCACAACATATGTTAGTCAAACCATTATGCTCTACACAGTAAATTTATACAGTGCTGTGTTTAATTATATCTCTTTAAAACTGGAAAAAAATAAATAAAAAATAAAGAGGCAAAAAGTGGTTAGAACACCACCTATCAGCATGACAGTATTACACTATCAGACCGCAGTTTGCCCCAGACGGGAACATTTATCAGGCCTAAGCTTTCTATTTGTATTTCAAAATTTAGCCATACTTTGACAAACCTCTCTCGAGCACCTGCTCTATCCGTACCGTCTGTGAATTTTTAGGAATGTAAGGATTTTTTTTTTAAATGTGTTGAGGATTTTACTATCTAGTAGCTGAGATATATGCCCAGAAAGATCATTTCAATAAAGCTTTAAATGTTAAGATACAAATTAAGCACTGAGTAAAAAAAGGGGGGAAGATGTTTCCTTCTAGCTGAATTTTCAAGGTTGAGCTGCAATGGTCTGATTGGGGAAAAAAAAAGAAAGAAAGAAAGAAAGAAAAAAAGAGGAGGGGAAGAGAATTTCAGGCAGAAGAATGGCATACAGAGGCATCTTGTAGTGAGACCATATATTGCACTTGAGAAAATCAACAGTTTAGAAATATTGAGGCATAAACTGCAGAAACTTAGAGCAGAGGAACCTCAAGAAGGAGGCCCAGGGGCACACAAGGAGCTTTGTGTGAAGACCAGTGAAGTTAGATGTTATCCCACAGCCAGTGTGACTTCCAAACTTCAGAACAAATTTTTTTAAAAAGTGAAACTGACAAAGATGATTAATTTTGCATTTTGCCAAGTCAGACTATTAAAAACGTCATTGGTCATCATGAACTTTTAATATAATTTCCTAATAGAGTATATTTTCACCAAAAGAATAGAAAGAATATCCTCTAAGACCAAAGTACAATATTTTAAAAGGAATAACTTTAGCTTCGTGCCAAGCTCATTTGTACTTTCCGAATTGTCTTCATTTTACCGAGGAAAATTTCATCAAGGGGCACCAAAATTTAGTAGCAGGCAACAATGGCAACTATTTGTTATTTCTTGTGATTTCTAAGAGTCAGGAATTTAATGGTTCAGACATGCAGACTTGACGCAGGTCCCTCATGAAGCTGCAGATGGGAAGTGGCCAGGACCGGGGTTTCCTCCAAAGGCTTCTTCACACGCACATCTCTCACCTGGAATGCTGTGGTGGGCTGAGTAATGGCCCCCAAAGATATACAGGTCCTAGTCCCTGGAACCTGCGGATGTCCCCTCTAAAGCAAAAGAGTCTTTACAGTTGTGACTAAGTTTCTCAAAAAAGGGAGATTATCCTGGCTTATCCTAGGGAGCTCTAATTGCAAATACAAGTGTCTTTATAAAACAAAGGTAGACGGAGACTTGGCCTAGAAGAAAGCAATGTGACACCTTGCTGCTGGATTTGAATAGACAGAGTTAGGGGGCACATGCCGAAGAGTGCAGTTCTAGAAGCTGGAAAAGGCACGGACATGTACTCTTCCCCACAGTCTCCGGAGGAAGGACAGCCCTAAAACTTTGATTTTGGCTCTGTGACCAATATCAGACTTCTGGCCTTCAGAACTGTAAGAGAATAAATATGTGTCGTTTTGAGGCATCAGGTTTGTGGCCATCTGTTACGTACAGCAGCCACGGGAACCGGACTCAGCTGGGGGCTGGAGCAGTGGGGGTCTTTAGGGAAGCTCATCTCTCCCCATCTCTGTAGGGTCCCTCCACGTGGTCTCTCCAGCCTGAAAACCTCCAGGTGGCCAGAGTTCTTACACAGCGGCTCAGGTGTGCTGGGGTCTGTGTCCCAAGAGAAAGAGAGAACTGGAAGGAA
The DNA here is from genome assembly GCF_963455335.1 of Martes martes. Classification (NCBI taxonomy): domain Eukaryota; kingdom Metazoa; phylum Chordata; class Mammalia; order Carnivora; family Mustelidae; genus Martes; species Martes martes. The sequence goes on from NC_137890.1 coordinate 68,623,301, forward strand.
TTACTTTGATTTCTCTCCCTCCCTCCCTCCCTCTCTTTCTTTCTTTCTTTCTTTCTTTCTTTCTCTTTTTTCTTTCTTTCTTTCTTTCTTTCTTTCTTTCTTTCTTTCTTTCTTTCTTTCTTTCTCTCTTTCCTTCCTTCTTTCCTTCCTTCCTTCTTTCTTTCTTCTTTTTAATCTTGCTGTGAAAATCATCAAGGGTCACTTCCAGCATATGCTGTTCATTAGAAAGAGGTCAGTAGGCCTGGCCCTCATCTAAAAAGAGGGAAATTAGCCTTACCTTCTACAGTAAGGAGTGTCAAAGACTCTGCTAACATATTTTAAAATGTTGGTCATTAATACTGTCTGTTATTTTAACCTAGAAGTTCTATTGCTTCACCGTTTACACTTAAGTCTATGTTCTAGCTCAAAGAAACGTTTATAAATAGCAAAAGGTAGGATTCAAAGTTTATTTTTTCCCCCTACTTGGAAGGCTAATGGACTCAACATCGTTTATTGAAAAGATTCCTTTTACAGTGCTCACTTGGTAAAAAAATCAGATGGCCTTGAATGTATGGGTCTGTTTCTAGATCCTTTATTCTTTGTTGTGGCCTATCCTTGATCAATACCAATTATGTTAGCTTTATAGTAAGTTATAATATCTGGTAGTATTTTTTTTTGTTTTTTTGTTATTTTTTTTTAAGATTTTTATTTATTTATTTGACAGACAGAGATCACAAGTAGGCAGAGAGGCAGGCAGAGAGAGAAGGGAGGAAGCAGGCTCCCTGCTGAGCAGAGAACCCGATGTGGGGCTCGATCCCAGGACCCTGAGATCATGACCCGAGCCGAAGGCAGAAGCTTAAACCACTGAGCCACCCAGGCGCCCCATCTGGTAGTTTTAAGTATTTCAACTTCCTTCTTTTTCAAGATTATCTTGGCCAGTCCAGGTCCTTTGGATGGAATTGATATTTTAACAATATTTAGTCTTCTGATCTGTGTTATATATCTCCATTTATTTATATCCCCTTTAAAGTCTCTCAGTATAGTTTTATGATTTTTGTACATCTTTCCTTAGAATTATCTCTGAGTGTTTGATATTTTTTAACACCATTGTGAATGATATCTTTTACTTTCATTTTTTTCAAGTTTTTATTTAAATTCCAGTTAGTTAACGTAGTATAATATTAGTTTCATTTTTAATTATTGTTTGCTATCAAATAGAAATACAATTTGTATTTGTTTATTGACATTATTATATACTTATTTATTCTAATAGTCTCCGATTGTTTTAGGGTTTTTTACATGCACAATTATATCATTTACTGATAAAGACCATTTTACTTCATATATTCTAATCCTCATACTTTTATTTCATTTTCTTTTCTCTTTTTGCCTTATTGTGCTGACCAACATTTTTAGCATGATACTGAATAGAAGATGTGATAGCATCTTTTTCCTTTCTAATCTCAAGGGAAAAGTAATAATTCAAAAAGTAATAGTTCACCATAAAAATGATGCTAACTTAAATTCTTTATTAGCAAAATTTACCTGACTGAGGAAGTTCTCTTTCATTCTTAGTTTAGACTATTAGACTATTAGACTATTAAGAATTTTATTTCCCCTTATTTTTCAATTGCTCTGTTCAATTTGAGTGTTAAATTTATTGTCATAAAATCATTCATAATAGTCTCTTATTTTCTTTTTAATGTCTGTAGATCATCAGTGACATTTCATTTTTCATTCCCAATATTGAGAACTGGTTCTTGCTAGAGCATTTTCAAAGTACAAGTTTCTGACCTTGTTGATTTTGTCTTTTGTCTGCTTTCTGAGACTTCAGGAAAATTCGAAAGGCCTTACTGACTCCAATACCACCATGGATGTAACCCACCCAAGGGTTTTGACTGAGACCTTAATAGTATTTGTCTTCTTTATCTTAAGAAAATTCTTCCTTTCAAAGGTTTTCAGCTTAATTCTTTAGTATCTGGCCTCACATATATTCAAAATGTCCTGGGAACACACCAATCAGATGTTTCTTACAGACCTTGCTTTAGAGTGATTTTTGTCTCCTCAGTGCCAAAAAGTTGCCTGCGTTCCACTTTGCACTTCTCACACATCTCCCTCCACTCTCCAGCAATGGCTCAAAACTCAGAAAAGTCCTGTGGGATTAACTTGTGATTGGGAATTCTCTAGTTTCTAATTTGTCATGCCAGCCCTGCGTGGTGTTCCAAAATTCTTCTTATTTCTCTCTTCTCCAGGAGAATCTTTCTGCTGTGTGCCAAGCCTGATTCCCAGCCCACACTCTGAATTGTCAAGTTCTGCCATGGAAGCAGACAGCTAGTGATGTCAAGGAAGGGGCTGTTCATCTCTGGAATTTTAGGTTGTCTAGTTCTTGTTGATTTCTAAAATCTCCTATATGACTTTTCTGCAATACAGCCAAAGTTTATCATGGTTTCAAAAGGAACGTTTACCTGCCATTGACCTGTGAGTTCTCCCCTGAAGCAAAAGTCCTGGGTGGTGTTTTTAAAGTACCTCTCCCAGGAACAAAGAGTCTACAAAGACAAAGAGAATCATGAAGGAAAAAGAAATTTGAACAAAATAATTAACAGATTTCCTCTCATTTACAGATAGGTAGCCTATACTCGGCAAGTAGAGAATACATGATCTCTGAAATTGCATCTGGAACATTAAACAAAACTGACAGTATTCTGGGTTATCTAAAATACATCCCAACAAATTTCAGAAATTAAGTGACAGGTGTATGTTCTTTGATCAAAGTCGGATCACATTAGAAATCCAATATGAATGGTATCTAGAGGGAGGTAAAGAGGAAGGCTGAGGTTTGTAGAGGAAGCAGGTTTACTGACAAATTACCATTTTCTTTGCCATTTCTTCTTGCATTTTTTCTTTTTTTTTTCCCCCCTCTTGCATTTTAGACCTTCTGGCTTAAATTTCCTTCTAAGAGTATCTTCCTATCTAGAGTACTACAGTAAACTTTTCATTGGTAGTGAGCTAACTCAGTTTTTATTTATCTGAAAAATGTCTTTATACTGTTATTTTAAATGATAATTTAGTTTGGAATATAACTATAGTTTGTTCATTTCTTTCAGCAAATTAAAGATATAATTCTACTGTGTCCTGGCTTTTGCCGTTACTATCAAGAATTCTTGTGTTAACATAATTTTTTCTTTAAGTATTTGTCTTCTGTGGCTGCCTTTAAGATTCTCTCACTGTCTTTAGTGTTCTGAAATTACACTCTCGTGTATTTAGCTGTGAATTGTGTTGTGCTTCTTGAATCAAGATATTCATTGCATCAATTCTTAAAAATTTTCAACATTTGTCTCATCGAATGTCACCTCTTTCTAATTCTCTCTGCTCTCACTTTCTGAGCTCTAATTGGTTGTATCTTAGTCTTTATTTTAGCATCTATGGCTTTTCATTTTCTCTTCCTTGGAGTTTTTGTGTGGTTCTCTGAGAATCTCTTCAGATAAATCTTCCCATTCTTTAAATTTAAATTTCAATATGACAATATATTTCACTTCCAAAAGTTCTTATTAGTTTATTTTTCAAATTATTCCCCCCCCATAATTTACCAGGCCTTTAAACACACTTGTTTAATAAGCTTTATTTCAGTTTTAACATTATTTTATTACTGAATTTTCTGTTGATTTTTTGAATTTTGAATCTATTCAACTCTATTCGGCTATTGGTTGTTTATTTTCAATCTTTATCATATCTTACTTGTTTCCTACAATTCATAAAATTATAAATTATGAGCTCCTGCTCCTCTCAGATTTATTTATGCACTCCTTGAGCAGTCTGTGTTGAAGACACATTCATCCAGAAAATATATGGATTAGATTTTTCCTGGTGCCCCTGCTGTTTTCAAACTTGGTCAATTTTTAATCATAGTTTTTAATTGTAGTAAAAAAAATACATAACATAGAATTTACCATCTCGACCATTTTTTTTTTTTTTAAGATTTTATTTATTTGCCAGAGAGAGAGAGAGAGAGAGAGTACACACAAGCAGGCCAAGAGGCAGGCAGAGGCAGCGAGAGAAGCAGGCTCCCTGACGAGCAAGGAGCCCAATGCGGAACTCAATCCCAGAACCCTGGGATCATGACCTGAGCCGAAGGCAGCGGCTTAACCAACTGAGCCACCCAGGCGTCCCCATCTTGACCATTTTTAGGTGTACAGATTAATAGTGTTAAATCTATTCACACTGTTGTGAAACAGATACCCAGAAATTTTCCATCTTGCAGAACTGAAACTCTGTACCTATTAAAAAATTCCCATTTTCCATGAATTCTCTACCACTGGCAACCATCACCAGATAACTCCTATAAGTGGAGTCACACGATATTTATCCTTTTGTGATTGGTTTGTTTCACTCAGCGCAGCATCTTCAGAGTTCATCCATGTTGTAGCATGTGTCTGAATTTCCTTCCTTTTTAAGACAAGATAGTATTCCTATGTGTGTGTGTGCGTGTGTGCGTTGTGTGTGTGTGTGTGTGCCACATTTTGTTTATCCATTCGTGGCTTGATGGACATCGGGTTGTTTCCGTCTCTTGGCTGTCGTGCTTGGTGCTGTTATGAACATGGGTGTGCAAATAGTCACTTTTCGTTAGTTTTGCAGCCCACGGTTTCTTAGGCCAGTTAGAAAGTGGAAATCTGCATCAGAGCAGGTTGGTAATAATACACTCTCTGTGGAGGATTTTCTCATGCAGAGCTCAGGCCAAAGCTGACAAGTTTTCTTGTTATCCCCCTGTGCTGAAAGATTAGTTTTTCTAGTCCATCCTGTTCCTGATGGTGTAAACTATCAAAGGTCCTGGATTTACATGGCATGCTCATTCTTAACTCCCACCAAGAGTGGTCTGAAAGCTTTACCTCCTGTCTTTCTGTGGCCATAAAAAACAAATATCTCGTTTTCCCAGAGCTGCAATCAATCCAGGTAATCTACCACTTCAGTTCCTCTCTGCATCTCCATTTGTTAGCATCGCTCTTATTTGCAGCATCTGGAGAGTTCCCTCACCTTCCTGGGGAGCTCTGTTATGCATTTCAGAATATGTTTGTTAGGTTTCACCTATGTTTTGCAACAAGAGTTTCTCTCAAATTCTTTCTCATATATTAACTACATCAGGTCTGTATGAGATAATCATTTCCCTTTGGATATTTAAAGTCTCATTTATCACATAGAACATTTTTATATATACCAAGGTCTGTTTCTAAACTATTAACTATTTCCACTGCTCTGTCAATTCTGGAATCAGGATCATAGTAACAATTTTTTTTAAATATTTTATTTATTTACTTAAGAGAGAGAGAAATAGTGAGAGAGACCACAAGCAAGCGGGGAGGGGAGGGAGAAGCAGACTCCCTGCTGAGCAGGAAGTCTGACCTGGGGCTGGACGCTTAACCCAGTCACCCAGGCACCCCATACTAACAATTTTTGATTGGTAACTTCTGAGTACATTTCAATTACTAGTAGTACAATTCCATTGTTATTACACTTTTTAAAAATTTTTCATTTATTTATTTATTTGACAGATAGAGATCACAAGTAGGCAGAGAGGCAGGCAGAGAGAGGAGGAAGCAGGCTCCCTGCTGAGCAGAGAGCCCGAAGTGGGGCTCGATCCCAGGACTCTGGGATCATGACCTGAGCTGAAGGCAGAGACTTTAACCCACTGGGCCACCCAGGTGCCCCTGTTATTACACTTTAAATACGTATTTTGTATGCTAGTCTCTCTAGATGGTTATTCTAGATAAATCATCTCTCTTCATCATGTCCTAGTAAAACACTAGAGTGATACTTAGTTGTGCTTCATGGAAAGTGACATACATTTTATTTGTTAAAAAATCGACCTGTACACACAAAACTAAATTTTTAAGAGAATTTCCATCAACTCATCGAGGTCTCTGACACTACTTTTCAGTCCTTTGTTTTCTTTGGTTTTGTTTCTAAATCCCTGTCCCCAAACCAAATGTTCTTGCAACATCAGCCTTCTTATCAAAATGTGCCATGAAGAAAGAAAGGAGCGTGAATAGTTTATAATTACCAACATGTTTCCTCTCCCAGGCATGTCTCTGAGTTGTCTCTTAGCTCCAGTTGCAGAATTTAAAGATTTATCTTCAAATATTAGTCGGTGAGGAAAGACGTTCTTTCTGTGTCTTGAATTTCTGGAATCCCAGCTCCACCCTCCTGGTCCATAAAGCACACTCCAACAGAATGCAGCTTTATTAGCGTGGCCATAAACATTTATTGTTATTATTCATCTGCCCAATTCTTCCTTTTACCATCTGGAGATCTGATTTCAAGACTTCAGAAAGAAAATTCTCCTCTGCATCCCTCTTGGATTCACCTTGAAGCCAGGCCTGCTCCACAAGGCAGCCTCATGTCCTACAGCCACCGGTGTGCGAATGCCCTTGGGCAGCCACATAGCATGCCCAGGCATGTCCTGCTCATGGGTCCCTCCTCTCCCGTGGGGTTCACCTTGATACAGTCAAAAAAGAAACTAAATAGGAGTCTTCCTACTCTTTTTAAAAAAATCCATCACAGAGGAATTGCAAAGCCGACAACATAATTTATCCCCGTATTTACAATAGAAAAGAAAGAGAGGAAGAGGAAGAGGGAGGAAGGGGAGAGGGAGGGAAGAAAGAGAAGGAAATTATTTCTATTAAAAAAAAAAGTCATTGGGAAGGAGATTCTCTGAGGATATCACAGACCAAGTGGCTTTCTGGGCAGTTCTAGCTCAAGGGATTGCGCATACTCATCAGCCTCAACACGACTGAATCAATTCAACCGCATATTGTTGATGCTTAAGAAATGATGTGAATGGGTTATTCTTGTCAACTTTGGAATTTGTGGGGGAAAAAATGATTGCAGAAGTTTTCAGCAGTTCAGAAATAACTCAAGCTCTGAATGAATGCTTCTATCCTAGAAGGACCAGCACTGAGAGACTGCCATGATGTCCATTCACAGAAGAACTGTTTATCAAATGGGGTAGTAGTCACAGGATTCAACTCTAGGGTCCCATATTTCCTTTCCAGCAAAATACTCACCATTTTTTTTTTTAAAAGATAGCCTTCTGTTCCATTACTTTTCCTTTACCTACTTTTAATATCTATGAAAAGAAAGACAAACGTGGCATTTGAACTGTTTTCACATCCCTTTGAATGGCATAGGGGATCAAAATAGAGAATTTCAAGCAAATTCAAACTATGTGCTGTATAGTTAAGAGTGCCCCCAAAATGGGGCTTGTTCAATGGCACAGAGTAGAGCTTTAATTTGTTATATCTTTCCAGCCTTATCTATGCTACCTTGTGCTGACTCTGTTAATTAATGTTTTCTCTGGTAATTTCTATGGGAGCCACTTAATGAACTGCTTCTGCATTTTCATTTAAAATCCTTATATTTTGTGATTGTCTTAAAATAGTACACTTGAGGGAATGTTTTCCACCTATAAAAATATATTAATGAAAATATGTTTAAATGAGATGCCGAAGTATGAATATTAAATCAGTACATTCTCATGTAGTTTTGCTCTTCAAGGTGGTTTTTTTGTTTGCTTTGTTTTCTTTTACAAATAATTGAAATTGCATCAGCATTTTCTGACTATTTCTTGTCATTTTGGCAAAATAGCAAAAGTCCTGGGTATGAATGATTATAAGATGGTATAATACCTATGGGGAAGATTTGGTACTAAACAATAAAGTGTTGATCAAATAATGGATGCCTATAATTTCCTGCACCAGCAAGCTCCAGAAACTTAATTCATAGGAAAGAAAGAGATTTCTCTTCTCATTGACAGATTAGTTGATAAGAGATAGTGAGGAAAAAAAATTGGCCTTTGTCTTAGCTGTGCCTTAATACAGGAAATGAATGGATAGTGTCATGACACGTTGTTCTTTTGGGGATATTTTCACAGTTGACAGGGATTCTAGTGCAATTAATACCCACAGCGATCATGAAACTATATAAACCTGCCACCTTGCCAAAAAGGTTTGGATAATTCAAAGTCTAGTCTTAATCTTATTACAAATATTACCTACAATATGTCAATGAGATAAATAAATATTATTTTGGCAAATTACATTTCCCAGAGGGTTTCTTGATATTTAAGTTACACATTCATTTATCCATTCATTTATTTGGATAACTGGCATGACTTTATTTCATACTGTGTTGACAAATTTATTCTATATGATCATTTAGTGCCAGTTGTGGAAACATAAAATATGGTACTCTCATTTCCTTAGATATAGCTTAATGCTAAAACCATGAATGGGTTGAGTATCAGCGACCTATACTCTATCAGCTATACTAGTGAGGCAATTCTTTGTCTTATGTAACAATCTTGTTGACAGCCATCATGTAAGCTCAGAGAAAATGTTTAGCTATTGAAAATCTTCAGAGAATATAAACATACCTAATTCAGCTTTACTTCTATAACTACTGCAACATATTCCCTGTCTATCAAAGCATATCAATTCCAGGAAAAGTCACCAGGAGAAGCAAAAGCCTCAGTATGAGGGAGTTTTAATTAACATAAGCAACCCCCCCTCCAAAAAAAAAAAAAAAAAAAAAGTCATGGCTGGTTGAAAAATCTAAATGAGTAGGAGGTACCTAGATGGACTTCCAAATTTTTATTTAATAATTTGATGCATATTAGGTCTCTCTAAAATTTGAGACATCAAAATGTTATATACCCTTGCATAATTTAAATACTAATTTATTTTATTTTTGAAGGCAATTCTAGGGCAGAAAATTATAATGAGAGTGCAGTTTCAGCAACATAAGAGTTTCTGATGAGAAAAATCTTTTATGTTCTTTCCAGTAGGGTAATTTATTAAGGGACAAACTCATAATGTTTATTATGCCAAAGATTATTTCTACAGAGTCAAATAGAACAATAATATTGGTGTTTGTGATGGAACAAATTGTTGATTTTCAAGCAATAGATTGAATTTTTGAAATTTAAGGTCTCTCCTTTGAGACAGAGCAACCAAGCAGTTGAGTAAATATCAACAGTCCAAGGGGGCACACATGGGTGTTTCTGTGCCACACTGCACTATGAGAGGCAAAGAAATGAAAATATTTTGAAAGCAAGGAGAATATTTTTTAAGGCTTTATGCACAGCGTCTTGCGCAAAGAAGTGATTGATTCACATTTACTGAATTTGTGTGAATGAAATGAATTAATTCGAGGAAGAAATTGTTCCTTTTCTAGTCTTGAGTACTTTTACAACCAAGTTGATGAGAACAAATATGAGTTCTTAACATACATGCCCATTAATGGGTCAAGAAGAACCACAGAGACCCAATTTCCTACGGCTTATCAGAAGAGCTGAAATGCTACTTTTTTCATTACGAGCATTTAAAGCTTAATGATATAAAGCCAGATACTTAAGAGTGAAAGTCACATCTCCAGTGCCTGTTCATACTTGTTTAGTGGTTTCTAAATCTGTGCTTGTAAACAAAATTATTCTTAGTCCTTTGACAACTGCTATTTGTCCTGTAGGAAAATTACTCCCTAAGGAGATGCAAATTGTTTGGTGGTACTTGATGGCTTTGTAGTAATTACCAAGCTATCAGATAGCTCAGAATTAAGATAAGGCTTGGCATCAAAATTCCATATGGTTGATTCTAAAATAAGATGCTTAGACAGGCAGAATGCTAAATGACATGCACTGAAGGAGTGAAATCCTGGGTCAAGTTCATCTCAAACCTGGGGCTATTGTAAGTTCTATCTAGGATCAAACAAAGGTCATTTGACTGCCTCAACATTTAAGAAAGGGTTGAAAAAGCTGTCATTTTAAGGAAGTGCAGGTCAATAACATTAATTGATGCACAATTACTATTCTATAATTAATCTATAGGCATACCAACCACAGTTTATTATAGTGGGAGGAGATAAGAGGATGGAGCATAAAATAAACCTTTTTCTAGTCAATGATGGAAACCACAGTTCTAAACCAGCTTTTCTTTTGACACACGGTCCTCATGTGCAGAAATTGATTCACAGGTACTCTACCGCCATTTTTATGGGGAGTGTTCCTAATCCTAGCTCTTTAGACTTGATCCCTTACGGACATTAATTTTTCTTTCTTTGAGGAACTATTTATTGAGTACATGTCAGGACCTGTCCTAGTTGCTTGGTTTATATCAACAACCAAGAGGGGGAAAAAAGCTCTACTAAAAAAATTTTTTTCAAATAATTTCAGAATTACAGGAAAGTTAGAAAGTTAGTACAAATAATTCTCTTGATATTTTTAAAATAGATTAACAAAATGTTAATATTTATTACATGTGAATTATCATTCTCTCTATGTATGTATGTTTACATATGTAAATATAAAAGGTAAATACAGTGTATATAAAATATATAATTACATATTTTAAAATATACATATTTCTATCTGTGTATAAATACATATATCTGTTTATGTAATATTTATAAACATATATGAAGGAAAATGATAATGCACATGTAATAAAATATTCATATATATTTCTACTTCATGGAAAAAATACTTGTGCTAGATGAACTTACATAAGCATGAGTTATAAAGCTATTGGCATTATTTAATAATCTTAATGAATCAATAATAACTTATATATAATTTATATAATTATATATGTATATTATATATATGTGTGTGTTATGTATTATGTACTCATTAGTTGATGAAAATGTGATCAGGGACTTACAGAAAACTAATCCACTACTTCTTCTAGGAGCGATAGCTAAGTATTCATTAGTTCAGTGTTTTTGACAATTTTACAGAACACAACTACTATGAATCACAGGAATCAACTACAAGTTACAGTCATAATACCCCTTTATTCCTAGATGCTTTAGTTTGCATTTCCTAAAATTATGGACATTTTCTCATACATCCAGAGTACGATGATCAAAATCACATCACTATAATTAATATTGTGCTCCTGTATAATCTACTGACCTTATTCAGGTCTCCCCAGTTGCCCCTAGACCTTCTGCAACATCAGAGAGCAAGTGTTAAAGGTATCTGCCTCCACCAGAACACAAGTTCCAGGAGTTTCTTATATTTCATCACAGGTATTGTTAGCGGTGATAATCTAACACAGTTATCTATGTCTATATATTCTTGAAATTGGCAGTTAGATCCGGAAGCTTTATCAAATCTAGGTTCAATATTGTTGAGAAGACTATTTCATGGAGGATGTTGTGTCCCTCCATCTGGAGGCAAGACGACATCATAGGCAGTATTATGTTCTTCCATAATCTGATTGTCACTCTTTCCATGATGTCAGTTAGCTTCTATGGAGCCCGATCAATTCATTAGCGGGTGCACAGTGGTATTCTATCCTTCTTCGTTTATTAGCTGTAATAATTCCATAAAGAGAAACTTTGCCCTCTCCCACACCTTAACCATTTGGCATCCAATGAAACAGTTTATGTTAGAAGTACAGGATAAATGCTTACCTCTTCTCTCTTATTTACCAATTTTCAAATTAAAGGTTTTGTTCCTTTAAATATTACAAAGAGTGTAAGTGGATTTTTAAGCTACCTATGAATTGTTATTTATTTAAACATAAATTGTCACATATTTAAACATATTCAATAAGTTTCTATTATAGTTATAATCCAACTGAAAGCTCAAATTGCCACATCTTTGATGAGTATGAACCTCTTTGAGTTTGCTTTTGCTTCTGTTGGCACAAATCTAGCAGTGGTTCTTAGATTCTTTGTTTCATATTATGAAAAGATGCTCCAGATTCATCTTGCATATTTCCTACCCCAAACTTGGAATCATCCATTTCTCCAGAAGTTCTGGTTTCTGTAGTGAGAGAGGATATTTCAGGAAAAATATTTGTGTACTTGGCGTACTTGCTGCTACAGGGTAAACAGTGGTGCTATTGTTCCTGATACTGTACTGGTCATTAAAAAAAAAAGTATTCAACATGATCCCGCCCCTCTCAGCATTTACAGTCTACATGGGAGAAAGTAACAAATAATAATGATTATAATAATAATAATAATAAAAAACATTGCTTGAGTTCCTTCCATATGTCACATATTCAACTAAGTTCCTAATATATAGTATTTCACTATATGTGTATTCTACCTTACAGTGTAGTTATTGACAGGAGATGCAAAGCTTAAGAAACTTACCCAAGGCCCACACCAAATGGTATAAATAAAATTCAAATATCTGACTCCAAAGTCAATATTATGTGTTTTATCTATCTACTAGATAGAATATGACTAAAGGCCAAGTTATATCTGATAGGTTTTATTTGTGCTCTAGGGTTAAGAGAATAAAGATCATTATAGACATGGTTTTCAGCAAAAACTTGTAAAGCCATCAATTGCTGTTTTCTCATTTGACAGCCTTTGGTGACTAGTGTGGACAAGTTTGGAGTAGTGCCTTGGCTGAACATGTAGCTATGACCATAGATGTATGACAGAACCTTGACTGAAAATCAGAGAAAGACAATTATCATATGATCTCCCTGATATGAGGAAGTTGAGAGGCAATGTGAGGGGTTTGGGGGGTAGGAAAGGAATAAATGAAACAAGATGGGATCGGGAGGGAGACAAACCATAAGAGACTCCTAATCTCACAAAACAAACTGAGGGTTGCAGGGAGGAGAAGGGGGTAGGGAGAGGGTAGTGGGGTTATGGACATTGGGGGAGGTATGTGCTTTGGTGAGTGCTGTGAAATGTGTGAACCTGGTAATTCACAGACCTGTACCCCTGGGGCTAATAATACACTATATGCGACGGGGTGCCTGGGTGGCTCAGTGGGTTAAAGCCTCTGCCTTCGGCTCTGGTCACGATCCCAGGATTCTGGGATCGAGCCCCGCATCGGGCTCTCTGCTCCGCAGGGAGCCTGCTTCCTCCTCTCTCTCTCTCTCTGCCTGGCTCTTTGCCTGCTTGTGATCTCTGTCTGTCAAATAACTAAATAAAATCTTAAAAAAATACACTATATGTTAATTAAAAAATAAAAAATTAAAAAAAAAAAAAGAAGCTTGACTGAAGCAGTGCATGAAATGTGTTTATGAGTTCTATAGGTGACAAATTCCAATTTGGGTCAGCTCTCTTACTGAATATAATTCTGGTTCTGTGTCTCCAAGAGGCTCACATGTAGGCATACACAGAGATCTTAGATTTTAGGTCACACCAATTATGGGGGCAGTAGGAGGAGAAGGAAGAGAAGAGCAATTGAGATTGGGGTACCCAGTAGTGTGGTTACAAAATGTAGTTCCTCTCAAGACAGTAAAACTGGGAAAATTGAATGTATGGACATGGCCCAGTTATATCTGACTATCCTGGCATTATTTGACAGCAGGCCTAATCCCTCCACTTGCTGGGTCTCCCCACAATGGCCATTAGATCTTTCCCAAGGGTGCCAAATGTCTTGCCTTGCTATTCTTCCCTTAAATGTCAGGTGCCTCTCCTACTACTCACAATGGCTAGGATATACCTATTTTTATTGCCTAAGACTTAAAAATGTTTATCCCAATGTGATATGGGAAGGTTGTCCATCCACATTGATCTTAACATCTCTTTTGTTTAACTTCATAAAACAAGGTCTGACATTTCAACTTTCTTTTTTTTTTTTTCTTTTTTCTTTTCTTTTCTTTCTTTTTTTTTTTTTTTAACTTGGAACATGATCTCTCAGAGCTTGGACAGAAAAATTGAAGTGAAGTACCCCTCCACTCTTACCTAAAGGATAATTTTCCTTGATCACTTAGGATGATCCTTGGGAGTTGAGATCAGTAAGTGTCCTCTATTTGATTAAGATTCTTGATCCCAGGAGTGATGTCACAAGGTGGAAGAATTCTAAATCCTAGCCTTGATTTTTTGATTTAACACACAGAAACATTTCTTTAACAACAAAAAACCTTTATGAAAAGCCCAGAATTCAGTTAAAAAGTCATAGTACTCCATATGGGCACAAAACAGTAAAACCACAGGCTCAGTTCAGGACAACAAGAATTTGTTTGTTCACCTTACTTCTCCCTCATGGGGAAAGAAAGAATGGAGCATGCCTCCAATGACCCTGCTTTTCAGCATGCTGCATGAGGGGTGAGTTTTTGTCTCATTACACCTCTAGCACTGATGAAACTCTTATAGTTTGGTGGGGGCAATTAACAAGAAAGGAAAAGAGCTGGATAATGTGCTGCATCCAGAATGGTTTGGTGAGATTGAAAGAAGATGCAGAACTCAAAGCTTCTCACAGGAAAGAGTAAAGGAAAGGTACCTACCTACAATGTCCCAGCCCATGGTATAATAGATACCAGGACGAGCAAGAGGTTATAGAATCCTCAAAAAGAAGAGACCAGTGAATCCACTCTAGTTAGGAATCTACATGCACAAGTCCAGAGTAGATACAATCATAGAAAAGGATTAAGGTGCTCCCAGAATCCCTAGTCAGGTTGATTGATGACGTCTTTCCCAGTTGAAGCCAGTCTCATAGAGATTGGGAGAGGTGGCAGTTCCTTCAAATGCACAGATACTTCAGAGTTATAAGGAACATGAAGAATCATGGAAATATGCCACAATGGAACACAATAAATCTCCAATAACCAACTCTAAAGAAATGAACATTTATGAATTGCCTGACAAAGAATTCAAAATAATTATCTTAAAGAAGCTAAAGGAATTAGAAAGGACACAGATAGATAACAAATCGAAACCAGGAAAATGATACATGAGCAAAATGAGAATCTCAAGAAAGAAAGTATAAAAAAGAACCAAACAGAAATTCTGGAATTGAAGAACATAATAACTTGATTAAAAATTAATTAGAGGGTTTCAATAGCAGATATGACAAGCAGAAGAATTAATAAACTTGAAGACAGTCATTTTAAATTATCCAGTCAGAACGGCAAAAAGAAAAGAGAATGAAAAAGAGTGAAGAAAGCCTGAGGGACTTACAGAACACCATAAGTAAATTAACAACATGCATTATGAGAGTCATAGAAAGAGAAGAAACAGGGGATAGAAAGCCTAATTAAAGTAATAAGAGCTGAAAACTTCCAAATCTGGGTGGGGGAGGGTGAGATAGTCATTCAGATTTATGAAAACTGAAGGATTCCAAATAGAATTTATGGAGACAAGTTATAATCCAATTGTCAAAAGTCAAAGACAAAAAGGATTTTAAAAGAAGTAAGAAAAAAGTGACTTGTTACATACAAGGAGACAGCATATTACTATCAGCTGACTTCTCAGCAAAAACCTTGAAGGGCAGAGAGGAGTGGGGTTATATATTAAAAGCACTAAAAGAAAACAACAACAACAATAACATGGCCAATCAAGAATACTACACCTAGCAAAGCTAGCTTTCAAAAGCTAGTGAAGGAAAGATACTTTCTCAGACTAACCTCTCCCACCAAAAAAAAAAAAAAAAAAAAAAAAAAGCTTAGGGAGGTCATCATCCCCAGACCTGTTTTACAAGAAATGCTTAAAAAAAAAAAAAAAAAGGTTCTTCAAACTGAACTGAAAGGAAGCTAGACAGCGACAAGAAATCATATGAGAGTATGAAACTCACTGGTAAATACAAGTATATAGACAAATACAGAATTTGTAACACCATAATGATGGTGTGTAAATCACTTTTAATTCTAGTATAAAAGTTAAAGGGCAAAAATATTAAGAATAACTACAGATATAGCTATTTGTTAATGGATACATGATATGAAAAGAAGTAAATTGTGATATCAATAACAAAGTGTTAACAGGGTAAATGTGCAGAGTTTTTGTATGTGATTTAAGTTATATATTATCAGGTTAAAATAGACTGTTATAACTATAAGAATTTTTAGATAAGTGTCACAGTAACAATGAAGAAAATACTTCTAGAAGACACACACAAAAAAAAAGAGTAAGGAATCAAAGCATATTATTACAAGAAAATTAACAAGTCACAAAGGAAGATAACAAAAGAGTAGAAGAGGGAAATATAACTACAAGGCAGACAGAAAACATCAAATTGGCAATAGTAAGTCCTTACCTATTGATAATTACCTTAAATATAAATGGATTAAACACTCTAGTTAAAAGACATAGAGTGGCTTAATCAATTAAAAAAAATAAATCCAGGGCACCTGGGTAGCTCAGTCAGTTAAACAATTTCCTTTGGCTCAGACCGTGGTCCCTGCTTGTCTGCTCACTCTCTCTGTTAAATAAATAAATAAAATCTTTGAAAAGCAATAGATCCAACTATATACTGTCCATAAAAGACTCAGTTTAAGCTTAAGGACACACATAGGTTGAAAGTGAAGGTATGAAAATGGTAATCATTATAAATATATATGTACCCAACATCAGAGCACCCAAATATATAAAGCAAATATTGACAGATCTAAAAAGGAAAAGACAGCGATTTCATAATAATAGGTGACTTCAACGTTCCACTTTCAAACATGGACAAAATATCCAAACAGAATCAAAAGGGGGAAAAAATAAAATAAATAAATAATTTTTAAAAAAAAATCAAAAGGAAACAGTAGAGTTGAGCAATTCTACAGACCAAGGGGGCCTAATAGATATTATAGACTATTTCACTCAACAGCAGGAAAATACACATTTATCTCAAGTGCACATGGAACATGCTCTAGAATAGATTACATGTTAGTCCACAAAACAAGTCTCATCAAATTTAAGAAGATCGAAATCATACCAAGTATTACTTTTTAGCTACAATGGAATACAAAGAGAAACTAATAAGAAAAGGAAAACATGGAAATTAAACAACATGCTCTTGAACAACCAGTAGGTCAAAGAAATCAGAAAGGAAATTAGAAAATACCACAAGACAAAGGAAGCTGAAAATACAACATACCAAAAATCACAGAACAAGGCAAAAGCAATACTAAGAAGGCAGTTTAAAATGAAAATTGTTATATTAAAAAAAGAACTCAAGTAAACAACCTAACTTTACACTACAAGGAACTAAAAAAATAAATAAATAAATAAATAAATAAGCCCAACATTTGTAGAAGGAAGAAAATTACAAAGATTGGGGAAGAAATAAATGCAATACAGAATAGAAAAATAAATGAATGTAGGAGTTTAAAAATATAAACAAAATTGACAAAACTTTAGCTCAACTAAGAAGAAAAAAAGAAAAGACTCAAATTTAGAAACAAAAGAGGAGACATTACAACTGATGCCACAAAAATATAAAGGATCACTAGAGACTGTTATGAGCAATTATATGCCAAATTTGGATAACCTAGGAGAAACGGATAAATTCCTAGAAACATACAAACCTACCAAGACTGAATCATGAAGAAATAGAAAATCTGAACAGAGCTGTAATGAATAAGAAGATTAAATCAATAAAAAAATTTCCCCAAAAGAAAAATCCCAAACCAGATGACTTCACTTATGAGTTCTACCAAATGTTCAAAAAAGAATTAATATTGGGACCCCTGGGTGGCTCAGTCAGATAAGCATCTTCTGTGATTCCAGGGTCCTGGGATCGAGTACCACATTGGGCTCCCTGCTTGGCAGGGAGCCTGCTTCTCCCTCTGCCTGCCACTTGCCCTGCTTGTCTTCTCTCTATTTCTTTGACAAATGCATAAGGAAAATCTTAAAAAAAAAAAAAAAAAAAAAGAATTAACATGAATCCTTTTTAAGGTCTTGCAAAAATTGAAGAGGAAGACTTCCATATATAATTCTATAAAGCCAGAAAAATCTTGCTGCAAAAGCCAAGGAAACTATGAGAAAACTACAAAACCATATCCTTAATACACATCAGTGCAGAAGTTCTCAACGTATACACCAAACCAAATTCAACAGCACATTAAGAAGATCCTGCAGGGGCCCTGGGTCACTCAGTCGCTTAATCATCCAGTTTTTTATTTCAGCACAGGTCATGATCTCAGGGTCAGGGATTGAGCCCCACCTCAGGCTCCCTGCTGGGTATGGAGCCTGCTTAAGATTCTCTCTGTTTCCTTCTCTGCCCCTACCTCCACCACAATGTGCGTGTACTCTCTCTCTAAACAAAACAAAGCAAAACATGATCCTGTAGCATCACTAAGTGGCATTTACCCCTCATACATAAGGATGGTTCAACATACACAAAGCAATTGATGAAATATACTACATTAACAGAATGAAGGACACAAAAATCACATGATCATTTCGATATATGTAAAAAAAAAAAGCACACTTGACAAAATTTAACAACCTTCCATGGTAAAAAAAAAAAAAAAAAAAAAAAGCCCTCAACAAACTGGACATAGAAGGAATGTACCTCAACATAATAAAGATCATATGTGAAAAGCAAACAGCTTATGTCACATTCAAAACTGGAAGCGTTTCCTCTAAGATCAGGAACCAGGCAAGGATGTCCAGGCTTTCCACTTACATTTAATATAGAACTAGAAATCCCAGCCAGAGATATTGTTCAAGATAAAGAAATAAAAAGCATCAAAACTGGAAAGGAAGCATTAAAATAATCTCTATTTACAAGTCATATGATCATCTATATAGAAGACCCTAAAGATTCAATAACAACAACAACAACAACAAAAAAAAACTTAGAACTAATAATTCAGTGAAGTTGCAGGATACAAAATCCACATATAAAAACCATCTTGGTTTCTACTATCTATCTGAACTGGAACTATCTGAAATGGAAATTAAGAAGACAATCCCATTTACAATAGCTTCAAAAAGAATAAAATTCTTAGGAAAAAAATTAATCAAGGTTGTAAAAGACTTTTACATTGGAAACTACATAATATTAATGAAAGAAATTTTAAAAGATACAACTAAATGGAAAAACGTTTCATGTTTGTGAAATGGAAGAATTATTATTGTTAAAATGTCCATGCTATTCAAAGTAATCTACAGATTCAGTGCAATCCTATCAAAATCCCAGTGGCATTTTTTTCTTACAGAAATAGAAAAAACAAAAATCCTAAAATTCATATGAAATCACAAAATATTCCATATAGCCAAAGCAATCTTGAGCAAGAACAGAACTGAAGGCATCCCATTTCACGATTTCAAAATATACTACAAAGATACAGTAATTAAATCATTATGGTACTGGCATAAAAACAGACATATAGACTGGTATAAAAGAGTAGACAGCCTAGAAATAAACCCACACGTGTATGGTCAACTGATTTTTGACAAGGACACCAAGAATAAACAATGGGAAAATGTTGGTCTCTTTGACAAATAATGTTGGGAAACTAACATCAACCTACAAAAGAGAGAGAAGGAAAGGAAAGAAAAGAAAAGGGAAGGGAAGGAAAGGGAGAAGGAAGGAAGGGAGGGAGGAAGAAAGGAAAGAAGGAAAGAAAAAAGGAAAGGAGGAAGGAAATTTCATTCTTATTTTTTTAAAAAATCAACTCAAAGTGGATTAAAGACTTTAAC